>NC_088793.1:39930221-40555221 GCF_011386835.1 Chrysemys picta bellii | reverse complement strand
CTTATAAAGATTAAAATCTAGGGGGACAAATTCTGCTATCAGATGAATGGATCGGACTCCTAAATAAAGTGAACAACAGCATCCAGTGGCAGGATTTGGCCTTAATACTTACAGTCCACGGCAGTTTTGTTGCCTGGATAAAGATTGACTGAGCACTAAATATGATTATACAGATAAAAGAAAAAGGTGTAGCTGTTGACAGAAATTTAAATGGCAGCAATTTGTATATACATTCTGCTCTGCTTTGTAGTTCAGGCACATAAGAGATACTGAATGGATGGGTGAGAAAATTTAATACTTATAATGGTGAATGTACAAAACACACAGACAAGTTTCATTTTCTTTTTCAAACTGTTGCAACTGATCCCTTGCCCTTCTGTTGTTCAGTTGTCATATGTGTCTAAAAGTGCTTGATGTCAAACACTGGTGTGAAACAAGAATCAGATTTTAGTCTTAAAGTTATTGCTAGCTCCCAGATTTTCTAAAATTTAAGAGTTTTGTGGAAGTGAATTAAATTTGGTGAAATAAAAGCAAAATTAGTAAAACTGTATATTTCTCACTCTTTTTGCTTTTCTATTTGCCTGCATACCAGTGTAGCTGATAACAGACAATTAAATGTGCTTCAGGTCCCTCATGCTCAATTTTTGTACCAGTGACGGTCATCCAAATTATATAAATAGGAATGCACACATTTAATTAATGAATTAATTTTAAAAACTAATTAAGATCCTCAAATATTAACAAAATGAAGTCATACTTAATATTTGTATATAAATATATAGGCAGCCATGGTAAATGATAGATGCATGAATTATTCTTGCTTAGAGGAACAGCAAAATAAGTTTGCACTGTATGGTGCCCAGACCCTCTGTGTGGATGTCTGTGAAACAGAAAACAAAAGAATACCTCTCTGTACCCATTTGCTGTACCATCTAGGGCAAGATTTGGACCTGAATTATTTATCATCCAGCACCATACTTGTTTGTTTTCATCAGCAGACAGACTTTCATAATGTTCAAAGGTGTTTAACTAACAGCAAACTATCAAACCCTTTGTTTACAGACGCTTTTGTTCTAAATGTTTTGCTTGACAGATTACAGATTGTGACAATTGCACTGGTTTAGATCAGAAGAAAGTCATATAATGCCATAGTTCATAATGTAATATGCTCTGATTTGACTGATGCATTTTGATTTAATGTGTCACAATAAATTTCATACAATGCTGTGACCACTACTTATACCTTTCTCATAGAGCTGGAAGGTTATCAAGTCCAGTCCCCTGCCTTTACTAGCAGGACCAAGTGCTGATTTTTGCCCCAGATCCTTAAGTGGTGCCCTCAAAGATTGAACTCATAACCCTGGGTTTAGCAGGCCAATGCTCAAACCACTGAGCTATCCCTCCCCTCCAATATTATCACCAATATTGTCTCATTGTTTCCTTGTACTCATGTCTATAGCCACGTGTTGTATCTTTTTTTTATATTGGATTGTAAACTCTTCATGGGCAGAGACCATCTTTTTGTTTCATGTTTGTACAACACCCAGCACAGTGGTCTCCTAGGTGCTCTGATAATACAAATAATAAATAACACAATACATTTCATATGAAAAATCGAAAAATAAAAACCAAAATGCTATTTGCTGCAAAATAGCATTTTATTGCAATTTTGAGACACAAATGCTTTAAAGTTGTTTCTCACCCCTACATCGCGTGAAGTAAAAAAAAAAATAGCAAGCAAAGTTTGCTACCTGAACCTTAGCAAACTATTTTTGATGGAAGGAATATGTATTTATATATATATATAAAATATTAAACAACTCTCTGTGCAGTGATAAAGGGAAATCCACTTTTCTATTCCAATAGCTGGGGTTAAAATGTAGGTATTTTCATAGAGCCTGATCCAAAGCCCACCAAAATCAATGGAAATACTCCCATTGACTTCAATGGGATTTGGATCAGGCTCATAATTTGTCAGCAGGAGATTTTTTTCTTTTTAGGCAAAAACACTCTCCTTAATCGGACAAATATACTGAGTAGAGACAAACCATTGTAAAATTGATAAACGGTATAACTCTGTTAATTACAGTTTGGAATTATTTGAAGGGAAGGAAGGTACAGAAGCGATTTAGTTGGAAGAAAGTAATTTATCTTGCCCCTCCGACCGGCAATGTAAGAAAGTTTTAATTTAAACTTTGTTGTTTTCTCCCCAGTGCTGAAATAGTCATGGACATTTTGCAGGAGTGCTCTGAATAAACCCTTTGTTTTGAATGAATTCTTTGATTAAATATATGCCCATAGTAGATGAAAGAATCAAATTTATTCTGTCAGTTTATTTATTCTTGAATTGTCAACTGGCCAGTATTTAGTTATGAGAAGACTGAGAAAAGAATGATACTATAGTTAGGGTTAATGAATTCATGAAACATGACTCACTGAACCGGGCATTAGACGTTTATCACTGGGCTCAAATGAGATACCTGGTTGCATGAATGATGTGTTTACTATAGCATAGCAGTGTGTGGTATTAAGATTCTGCATTCTTTCTGTAACAGTCTTGGCCTGTTAAAGCATAGTTCAGCTTTGTTAGTCACTGTGGTGATAGTCATTCAGTGGCAGATTTTTCTATCTTCAGGGCATCACTCCTTTTCTGTCTGTAGTAACAGTGAACTCCAGTCCACCTTTACTTTATTGTCTGATATTGTGGACATGCTCATTTTTCAAACAAATGCACCAAGATTAAGCACATAGGGACCAACATTAGCCCAACAGTAATTATGCAGTTTTCCTGTCATGCTGCCTGTAATAATGTGTTTAAATTTGTATATTTCCGGCAGATACAGTAACAAGTAACTGATCTGGTTACTCAGTACTTCATTAACTGTGGGCCAGATCATGGCTTGTCCTACATATCCAGGCAGGAACATATGGGAAAGTAAGACCCCAGTGCTCCTGGTCAGCCTGTAAAGATCTTGAGTTTTGGTGCAGGATGCTAAGCAGGTGATGTGCATCCACTGTGACTCTCCCTATAAACAAGGGAGTGGGGAATAGGCAGGGAGTGGCTTTGCTCCTCCCAATATATAGATCGGCACAGGAAACAGTAGTAATCTGTTAGTGGTAAGGGTAAGTAGCAAAGTACTACTTACCTGTAGCATGAGAGGACCAGGGAACTAAAGTTAGCTTGTGACTATTCCCCATATGGAATGAGAGCAGTAATTTCACATGTAATGGAATATCATACTCCAAGGCCTATTGTCTTTGTTTCTACATCTTTTATCTTGGCAGAATGTAACTATGCCCAAATTGATTTAAGAACTCTGAGTTTAGTCTAAGGAGTTAAACAGTTTCGCCACTATCTCTGTGGGAAACAAACTACTGTGGTTACAGATAAGCAACCTCTAGTTTGAACTTTTAACCCAAAGAAAGTAGCACCAGCAATGGCTGCAGCACAATTATAGAGATGGGCAATATTCTGGGTGCTTGCTATTCCAATACTGAGTTCAAGTACCAACCAACATGCAAATACAGATTGCTTGTCACACTTGCCCTTGAAAGTGGCAGTATGGATAATGAAGTACAACTAGAGGTACTCAGTAAGTTCCATATGGCACAAATAGAACCTGTGTCTGTGACAAATGCCACGGTACAATGCAAAACTAAAAATGATGCAGATACTGTTGTAATACCTACAACATGTTATCCAGGGAGAAGTTATAATACTCCTCTGAATTAATTTGTAGCATGTTGCATATTTAATTATGGTAGTTTTGATAGAAATATTTATAATTTTTAAAAATAAATTGGACTAAGGGGGAGGAGTATATAGTGAATGGGAATTGGGGAGTATCCCTTTAGTTTGGGCACTGTCTAATGGGCCTCTCTGTCTTCTATTGCAAATGCCACCAGAACTTAACAGACCAGCTGTGTATATATGTAGTTAGGCTTTGCATGTTTGCATATTTCGAGCCCAGCTGTGTCCATGTGATTTCTTTCCTCATATTCTTAATGTTGTGTAAAGAGTAAAGACACAACAGGAGTGAACTGTCTCTCAGAAGTCACAAGGCAGATTATAAAATTAAAACCTAGCCCTTCATAATTCCACATAAAATTACTCATTCTGGAAGCAAAATGAAGAGTTGTTTCATCATGTATATTTAATAACTTCTTGTGACTCCATGCAGAGAGGGCATAAAAGCTATAAAACTTGCTTAGATTCAATGTGATTGTGACACAATACATACCTTAAATAGGTAAATAGATAGGGTTGCTGGAAGATGGACTGTGGTGGGTGAATCCCTCAAATTGTATATAGGAAAGTGTATTACCAGCTTCCCCAGGAGATTTGTGTCAAACTATCCCAAAACTATTTTGAGTTCCATCCTGATACCCTCTTTTGATGGATTTTATCTGCTGGTTAAGCATGAGAGTGGACAAGTAGCACTACTGGAGCAAGCGACCTTTACAGAGTGTTAAGAGGCATTGGTGGTAGAGGAAAGGGTAAGAAAAAAGCTATGCCAAGCTCAACTAAGCTACCACCTTGCATAAGGTGACAGCACATTATAAGACATCCACTTTTCTTTTAGCATCAGATGCCCAGATCAGATTCTGTTCACATACCAAGTATAGAGGCCTGTTCCCAGTGACGTCAAAGGAAATTGTACCATTTCCTTCAATGGGAGCAGGATCAAACCCTACAGTATATTAGTGAATCATATTATAATTGCTTATCTCATTTTTTCCCCTGTGGCTAATTGAACTATACATCATATTAGATTCAGCAATAATTGAGCTTTCTCACAAAGAAGATTCCTGCTTTTTTTAGGCAATGTTTCATTTTCCTGTGTCATGTTCACTTGAAAGCCTGTCAGCTAAAATCTCTGTGCCGCAGGTTGTTAGGAATCAGATGAAAGTATAGAAAGCTTTTATCCCTATAAAGTTTAATCCTTTACCTGTCCGGCTCTGTTATTCCAAATAGAGTAAAGTTTTTTAATTTTGCTGTTACATAAACTGAACAGAATTTATATAAAAGAGCACAAAGAAAGTTCTCAGTGTAAAGTTTTATTTAATTTTCATGAACACAATCCATGTTACATGACTGTTCACTAGCATTAAGCAGAAAAGATATTTCTTGAAAAGATTATTTTCCTCTATTGAAAGTAAAAGCATTTCAAAGTATACTTTTTCCTCAAGCACAATTTTCGGAACAGAGAGCACATCAAGGAGAATCATATTGTTGACTGACTAAATTAAAAAGGATGCTTGTTGAATCTCCTGAAAGCACATTGTAGCAAGAACAGGACATTCTGTTTTCATTGCACATTTATTCAGGGAAAAGATGAAGGAAAGAGGAGAGCATATAAATGAATTTGCCTGTTTCCACCACACTGCCAGATTTCTGGCACTGAAAGTTTTATAACAGAGTTCTCACCTGTAGTAGTGCAGTGAATAGAATTAATTCACCTGTACGAGAGTATACAGGGGATGAACAGGGTTTGAGAGAGAGGGGGGCTTATACTTTGGACTTGGGACGGGAGGAGCAGTAAGTCATTTATGTAAACTATTAATAAAGTTTCTCATAATTTCTTTTTTGCATTGGTTGGTTTTTCATTATTGCTCCATTCTCAAAGGCCCTATGTCATGCGTCACCATTCAGTTGACGCAATCTAGGAAAGGTGAAAACTAGTTCACTACAGAGCCACCAATGTTCCAGAGTTTGCTAGAAGGACAGCTAGCTTCAGATTACCTCCCTATAAGTTACAGTGGGAAACAAATAGCAAGCATAAATTGTTCTTATGTGTTCTTATTGGTAACTGACCTATCAGGAAAGAGCCACTCAACTTCCTCCTTATCTGATGTCTGGTCAGGCAGGGACATACCTGCCATGACCGGAGGACATCTAGAGTGTTAAAGTAACAAAGCTATTTACCTTATTTTTAATGTTCTAGTTGCTTGACAGGCCAATAAGACTGGGCAGAGTCAAGGATTCCTCTCTGGAAAAGGGGATGGTGTGGAATGGCTAATATGGCCACTTTCCCATCCTGAGCAGTAGGATATTCATGAGTTACTAACCAAGAACATCAGAGAGTATCAATGACTGGATGGAAGATATGCGAAGGACGAGAGAGGGAGAAGGCAATCTCTCCCCTCTTACAAATAGCGTATGATATTTTATCTCACATCTAATTAGATTTGTAGTCTTGCCTCTCACCCTTTATGCACCTTCTCCTCACCAGCATTAGTAACAGCAGCCTTGTCTCTATTTCCCTTTGGTATCAGTTCAGAAATATGACCTGAAGTGCTCGGCTTCTTTCTGATTCCAGCCCTCCATGGGTTGTCTGAGCCCCTCCCATTTCAAGGAAGCAGGGATCTCACTCCCAAGAGCCTAATGGTCCTACAATGGGCTTCCAGGCACTATCCTGGCCTAATATCTCCCTCTCCCTTCTTCCTCGGGGCAGAACAAGGGAAGTTAAAAGCAGAAGGAAAAATAAATTCCAATAGTCTTATGTGGGGATTGCTACCCCCAATCTGGAGCCTCAGCAGTCTCCCCCTGCCTTCCCTGTGGAGGGTGCTAGAGGAACCCAGTCCTGCCTTCTCCTCTTACTCCCAGCCCAAGGACCATATGTTAGGCAGTTAGGGACTTTTTGCTTATGTCCCCTGCTGCCTTCCTGTGGCCTTTGCAGGAGTCTTTTATATGGCAACTTTCCCTGGGTCCTTCAGCCACGGAGTTGGTCTCTTTTGGCAGGTTTTCCCCATCCGAGGTGGTGGAGAACCTCAGCAGTGACTTTCAGTCTCTTCTGGCAGCCACCCTGCTCCCCATGGGTGGCAGCTTTTTATCCCAGCTGTTGCTAACCAGCAATTTATCCACAGCTGGGTCATGATTGCTCTCCTCATTAACTTTTTAGTGTTAGCTGCCATATGTGGTCTTTATACCTCATCTAATACAAAAAAGTAACCCTACTTTTTGTGAAAAATAAGGCAAACTGACTCGACTGTAAGTTCTTCTAAATATAACTTTTGAATGTTTGCCTTGATTATTGTAAGCCACATTGCTTAAAACAAAATGCCTTCCCCTCAAACTATTTTGCCAAAAATGACCTTTCTGAAAGTTACACTGTTTTAAATATTGGAGAGAGGTATAAAGAATGAAACTTTCCAGAGAAAGACAGCTGAGAAGTGTAAGAGCAGTTTGTCTTTCAGAGTACAAAATAGTAAGTTTGAAATGGATTGTATTATGGCAACTAGAGAAACTGTATCGGCCTCTGTGATAGAGCTGCCTCTGATATTGAACCTGACTTAATGAGAAACAGGACTTGCATTGGAAAACACTGTCTATGAAGCCAGTAACGTATTGATAGGTAAGTGATAAAGAGGTTCCTGACTGGAATGCATTACATGAAGACACAAATTGAAAATACTTTAGTTTTGTAAGTTACAAAGTGACTAGCTGAATATTAAAGGTAGCCTGAGCAGAAGATGAAAATGTAGACAAGATGATTAATTTATAATTTACCTTTCCTGCACATAGTGTATCTTCTTGGGAAGTCTCTAAGATAATCTGAGATATTACTCAAACCTTAAAATGAAAAGGGGTTGGGTTTGCACCATTTTACCATCTCAGTATGATTATTTCATGGAAAGAAACTCATTTCAACAGCAAATGCTGAGTATAGTAAAAATTCCCCAAGGGGATGGAGCTTGACAGTGTTTCATGAGTGCCACTGAAAATGGCTAAATACTCCTGGAAACCAGACAGTTTATATTATTATGAAAGTGATAGCAACTAGAGGTCTTAACTAGGTCAGACCCCATTTGGGTATGTTTACACAGCTGGCAGCCCAGTCCGGGCTGACGGACTCCAGCTAGTGAGGTTCATGCTCATGACTAAACATTAGGGCCAGATTTTGGTTTAGCACTTTATTTCACAAATGTTCTTATTGTCCTCAGTGTGATATGAGTCAATGTGACATAATCTGGTCCATTGTCCCTGTCCCAAAAAAATCACAATCTTAAAAGACAAGATACAATATTGGTGAAACAAGCAAGTGGGATGGATAAAGGAGGGGAGATTGGAATAACAATTATAATAGGATATTCTAGTGTAGACTCGCTATGAACTAATACGTAGCAATAGTCATGGTAATGGTTTGATGGGATGTGAGAATGATGCCATAAAGTATGCATTTGATTAATAACAGCATGGTTTATAGGAGCTTGGACCCCAGATGAAGCAAACAAACTGTTTCACAGAAGATGACTTTTAAGGCTGAGAAGTTAGTCTGCCTCTCTTTCTGAAATTCTTCTCTTTCTGTAACTGCCTAAAATAAATATATCTTCATATGAGAAAATGTGGAATCTTTGTGTTAAATTATTATTATATTAAATAGTGTAATGAAGCTGGTAGAGTCAGGAAATAATCTTAATAGAAATTCAAACATAGTTAGAGAGAAAATAATTGAAAATTTCAGAATAGCTATATAAAGAATAAGGCTAATTACAATATTCTGAACCCAGAGGAAATTATGTGGATTAGTGACAATAGCCATAGGGGTAGCCTGTATAGTAAATATAGATGGTCCTCTTAAACACTGTTATTCTAGATTTATGCCAGCATGATTACATAGACTGTCGATCTTTTGGTCTAAAGTTTGTAAAGCTCTATATTAAGGAGCTCTTTTTGTACGAAATCGCCTGAGAATAATACTGAATTAGGTAAATCATTCAGTGACCTTGTTGTTACATGGAGTATATGTGGGACTGGCAAAAAAATGGATGCTGCAACTGGAACGCTGGACACATAATGCAAAGTATGTTTGAGGAATGCCCAACTACTAGTTCTGATAGCAGAATCACTCACATATCTGAAGAGATCCCAGAGGGCAGTTTGTTGTTGTGAAATTTCATAAGGAACAGATTTGATGTTTCTAACATAAGCTAAATAAACTGACCATATGTATGCTCTATCGTTCTGTGGATGTATCCTTTTGATGGATGGCATCTAGTGACACTAGAAATAATACTTGGAGAGGCCAAGGAAGGGAAAATAAGAAAAGGGAGCCCTGGATTAATTAATTAACCAGAAAAAAACAAAAATAGAGCCTGTACAATTACAGGCTAGGGTTAGCTTTTTGTATTTATTTTTCACTATATTATTTTATGATTTTCTATTTTTCACTACATTTGACTCTTTTATGCCAAGCTTCATTCCAGCTGACTAACCTGAACCAGTAAGAAGAGATGCAGAGCCTTAGCCAGGAACACAGGATATGAAAAAAATCATTCAGACATTTTATCTAACAGATGATTGATTGAATATAGGGTAACTCTTTATGACATAGTAAAATTAAATTGGAGCTCAAATGTTTTCTGCAGTTTGTGAGGTTTTTTTTGTTTTGCTTATGAAAAGGATTTTTGTGTGGGTATGTGTTTCATTCTTGTTGTTCTATAGAGTGCCTTTTCTCATTATTTTTAATGACTCCTTTGTAGGTGTTGAAACTGAAATTAGTTTGCTTGCTACTTTTTTCATCCATCATATAAGAACTCATTTGTCAGTATATGCAGGATTACGTCCTTGGTGCGGTCATTATGATCTCTTCAGGTTGTTAATTGTGTCCAGAAGTGTCACAGGATTTGGACACATTGCCCTAATCTCTTTAGTCATCACACTTGAGAGGCAGTGTTGCCTTAGTGTACTGAGCATTGTGCACTGGTAGACTCCTGTGTTCTCACCCTAGTTCACTGGGTGGCCTTTGGAAAGTTTATTAATCCCGTCTGAGTCCTGATCTGTATAATGCAGATAATATTCACCTATTTCATAGGCATGTTGTGAAGATTAATATGTTGAAGTTTGCTGTCATATTCCTATGGCCTGTGCTACATATGTCAGACTAGGTGGTTACAGTGTCAATTCCGGCATTTTAATCTATAAATGAAAATATATATATAATAATGATATTTATGAATCTCTACTAACTTCAATTGCCTCCTCTTTTAACATTTGTTGTTCTGGTTTAATCAGATGACTGATTTTTGTAGGTGATGAAATGTTGATAAACTCAATATCAGCCCTGTTAGCATGCCTGTTTGGTAGTGGGTGGGAAGAGAAGAGGTTAGTTACCTGTACAACAGATCTTTGAATTTCCCCCCCCCATCTTGGTAGTGTCACAGTATGAATGAGAAGTGTAGCTTGGAAAAGCTTATATCACTTTTACTAATACATATTGTCTGCCGTTCCAATTTACTAATACATATTGTCTGCAGCTTGGCTTTATAATTTTCCTGTACCTTCAAAAACAACAAGGAGTCTGGTGGTACCTTAAAGACTAACAGATTTATTTGGGCATAAGCTTTCGTGGGTAAAAACCTCAAGGTGCTTCTTTTAACCCCCTCCCCTCAACAGATTACATGGTAATAAACAGCGAGCTGTAACATTTTATATATGGTAGGTTAAATGTTTGTTAGTATAAATGTTGGTTCTGAGAAGAGGCTGGTGCAAGAAACTCCTTGATATCTCCCCTACTTCTGCCGCAAACAAGTGTTTAAAGGAGAAACACAGTTTGCTAAAAAGACCTATTTTTATTAATGTTTTTGCATTACTGTAGCTTCTCAGAGCCTTAGTCATGGACCAGGACCCCATGGTACTAGGTGCTGTATAAACAGAATAAAAAGCTGGTCCCTGCCCCAATGGATTTACAATCTATGTAGAAGACAAGAGACAACAGCTGAATATGGACAGGGGAGTACAAGAAAACAATGAGACAATATTGGTCATCATTGTCACATTTCAGAGACAATGCACCTGTATTCCCCTTCCGTGGTCCAACAAGGGCATCCACTTTTAGGCTTCAATGTCCCCAGACTTCACTTCTCTTGGCCAGAGACCCTCATCTCTCTCCCTCCTGACCAGAGATTTTCCAGACTGCACTGTTCCCTGCCTACATTTTATCACCAGCAAGCTAGATGGTCTAAATGATTAGCGTCTGCACTTTTATTTTTCTCAGAGACTATAAACAGCATAATTGCCCACAATTATAAGTTACCACACAGCTCATTTTAAGCAAGCACATTGATTCTTAAGGTGAAAGTATTACAGAGAAGACACATAAAAATAATAAAAGAACATACACATGTTAATATGCTTAGCAGAGATCACCCCAACTCCAATCTTGGGCTCTGACAGATGTCATTCCTTCCAACGCTTCCCCAAGAATTGCCCCACCCCCTTACACAGAAGGTTTTGTCTGTATGTTGCAGTAATTGAGATGCAAGATAATGAAAGCTTGGATGATCGTTTTAGTGGCGTGGAAGGATAGGAAGGGCTATAACTCAGATATTATGCAGAAAAAATGTCAAGATTTATATATAGTCTGAATGTGAGGATTGAGAGAAAGATCTAACTTGACAATGACACACTGGTAACAGGCCTGAGTGACAGGCAGGATGGTGTTGTCCACAGTGATCAAAAAAGGAGGTAGTGCAGATTGTGACTTTAGTTTGGACAGAAGGAGACAGGTTTGGAATAATGATTTAGATCTATGACTTGTCAGCACAGAAATGGTAGCTGAATTTGTATTTGCAGTGGAGATTACCCAGAGAGAAGAGAAGGGGACCAAGGACAGAACCCTATGGAATCTCCACAGAAAGTTGGAGTGTGGATAAGGAGGATCCTCCAGAGGGGACACTGAAGTAGTGATGAGAGAGGTAGGAGGAGAAACCGAAGGGGACCATCATGGAATCCAAAAGAGGACAAGACTTCAAGAAGAAGAGCATGACTGACTGTGTCAAAGGTGGGTGACAGATCCAAGAGGATGAAGATGGAGTACCGTTTCTGAACTTTAGCTAGGAAAAGGTCAGTAGAGACTTTGGTGGGAGTGGTTTCAGTGGTCCTGAGTTGTTTAGAAGATCCACTTCTATCTAGGAACCAACCACTATTAAGACAATGGCAAGGCAATTTATTTTCTCTACTGTTTTGTTCAACTTACTCTATGTAAGCCAGGTGTAAGGGAGGGGAGGATTGCAGGAAAAACAAATATATACAACTTTAACTGTGTTCCTCAATCTGAAAAGGGCTCCACAGATAGTAAGAAGATTGGGTTTCCACTTCATTTTGTACACTCTTCTCTGATTACTGGACAATTTCTGCATGATGTTCCCAAAGTTATTTTAATTGTTTTTGTCATGCTGCATGAGTTGTTTTGTAATTTAAACCTTGTAATGCTCTACAAATTTGATGTAACTGTTTGTAAAGCGTAGAGTATTTTAGATCTAATACCCTCAGAGTCTTCCAACCCCATTAAAAAATGTAGACAACCAGTTGGTGTGAAAGCTAAAGTTTGTGAACTCATAACAAATGGTTTTACTTTAAAGATTAAGGATTATTTAATTTGTTTGATTCTTTAGGTAGATTTAGCAGAGCAATTTGTGAAGCGAGTGCAGCATTGCTTAAGACATGGGGATAATAAGGTGAAGTACAACATGTCCAATGTTTTTTTTTTCAGCCCAAAGTAATGTTGTTTACCAAATCACTGGCAGCATCTTATCACAATAAAACAGACATAGTCTAATATTTAGTTTTGAGAGACAGACAAAATTCAATGTATACCAAACCTTTAAATGGTTTTGAAGCAGGTGGTCTACAGAAAATAGCATTGAACATAAATATACCCACCACACTCTGCTCTCAATATCTGAATGAGACTGGCTGCTACTGGGAGACAAAATGAAACCTTTTCTTTAACTTTCCATTTTCAGGGACACAGTAAAATAAGCTTTAGGGAAGCTACAAGACACTTGCCATTCCACTGTATTAATCAGTCATTTTTAAATTCTATTTTGCTAATTTTTCATCACTTCAATAGTATAATGTAGAATACAAGCGGCAACAGAGATGCAAAGAAGGACTTGATGGGCATTACAAAATGATTTTACATTATAATCCTTGTTCATAAGATAAAGCAAAATGTTCCCCAGACATTAAAGATTATGAGGTGTTCAGATGTTATGTTAATAGGCACCATATAAATTCCTAAAATAGACAGAAATCAGGGTCTTATGTATCATTATGAAAACAACGGGCTGTATATCTTTAGTTAGCTTTTTCTCAATGACTATCAGAAACATATCGAGAGAAGACTCACTGAGTCCAAGCTCACAGTAACATTAAAACATCAAGGTGAGATTTTCAAAAGCAGTCAGTATTAGCCTAAATCTGTTCCCATTTCAGTCAATGGTAAAACTCCCATTGACCTCAGTGAGAAGAGTTAAATTAATGGTGAGTGCTTTTGAAAATCACAGCATAGATGCCCATTATGGAGTATTGTGTCCAGTTCTGGGTACCACACTTCAGGAAAGATATGGACAAATTGGGGAAAGTCCAGAGGAGAGAAACAAAAATTATTAAAGGTCTACAATTAAATTACCCATGAGGAAAGATTGAAACAACTGGGTTTGTTCAGTCTCTAGAAGAGAAGACTGGGGACATGATAGCAGTGTTCAAGTATGTTAAAGTTAGTTATAAAGTGGAGGGTGATAAATTGTTCTTCACCAGTGAGGACAGGACAAGAAGTAATGGTCTTAAATTGCAGCAAGGGATATTTAGATTGGACATTAGACAAAACTTCCTAACTACGGGTAGTTAAGCACTGGGAACAAAATTACCTAGGGAGGCTTTGGAATCTCCCTTACTGAAGGTTTTAAAGAATAGTTTCAACAAACACCTGTCAGGGATGGTCTAGCTCAGCGGTTCTCAAACTTTAGCAACCCAAGGACCCCCATTTTGATTTAAAATTTTTGGGGACCCCCAAGTCCCCCGCTCAGCCCCAGGTCCTGCCCCCACTCCACCCCTTCCCCCAAGGCCCCACCCCATCTCTTCCCATCCCCGCTGCACCCCTGCCCCATCTCTTCCTCGCCTTTTTCCGCCCCTTGCCCTGGGCGTGCCCCATCCCCACTTCTCCCCCTCCCTCCCAGCGCCTCCTGCACACTGGGGAACAGAGGGAGGGGAAGGAATTGAGGGAGGGTGGGGGAGGAGTTGATCAGCGGTGCTCACGGACCCCTTGGAGAACTCTCACGGACCTCAGTTTGAGAAATGCTGGTTTAGATAATACTTAGTCCTTGCTCAGTGCATGGCACTGGACTAGATGACTTATCGAGATCCCTTCCAATCTTACATTTCTATGATTCTATAATTATGAAGTAAAAATGGACCCTGTATAGTACATTGCACTATGACAAATGCTTAATTACCAAGGCATGAATCATTGAGGTCTGCATCCAAAGGGAAAGGTCACAACCTCCTGGCTAAGAGCAAAAGACAAAAATACTTCTGATCATGGCTTCTATCTGGACATCTAAAAAAAGCTGAGGATCCGGTAAGACCCCAAATTGCAAAGCTGAATAACTAAAGGCAGGAAATCTCCCTTGACTGAGAGAGCTGATATCAGCATTACCATTTCTTACAGCCATTTCCTCCCTCTAGTGTTAACTCAATCTTCTCTAGATTGAGCCACAGCTAATTTACCTTCATCCAAATCCCAGTACTGCTAAGGAACTGGGTATGCTGGTTTCCCAGGTAGATCCAATTAAATAGATGTTTGAGCTAGCCACATATTGGAGATACCAGGACAACAGCTCCTCTAATGTCCTACACTGGAAAGGAGGAGCAACAGAACATAGCCTTGAGTTATCCCCCAATCCTGCCACACACATATGAACCCCATTTCAAATCGCCACATTGTCTGTCCTTCCCTGGGCGGGGGTGGGGGAGGAGGGAACAAGGGGAAAAATGCGCATCTGAGATCAGAGTAAATCTAATGAATTTGGGCCTGCGGTAATTTCAGCCTACTAGAATCAGTTAGAAAAACACCTGAAAAATACCAGGGTTTTCATCTCACATCTATTAATGCTGGCTGCTACTCAATAAGATTGCTATTGAATGTGTTAGAGTATAAATCAAGCTGAATTCAAGTTTCTGCTTTCATTTCACCCCGACTCTGTGACATGAAGAACCATGTTATTTTTTGTGCAGGTGTGCAGGGGTACAAGCAGAATTTCTCCACTCCCGGCATCTATGTAGGACATGCTTGAGCTCCCTTTGAGTAAAGAGGGGGAACACTACCATGGCCTGAAGCATTCACTCCACACCTGCAAAGGACACAGGGCCATGTCCATGACCTCCTTCCATATGTATGACTGCTCAGAGGTCAATGCTGAGGGTGATGAGGAATGGTGGATGGAAGGTAGATCCTTAGAGGGTGTAGAACATACCACTCAAGTGTCTTCCTGTGAGCCACAGAGTCATGCTGTCAGCCTCTGTTCTGTAAAGGCAGCACACCTCCTGTAACTCCATGCTCCCCAATATGGCGGTTGTAGTAATTACACCACAGTTAGATCACAATTGCATTTTCTTTATGTATAATCCATGAAATTGCTTCAGGCACAGCCAAATACATGGTACAAAGTGACTGTCCACAGATAAATAGATCTTGAGAGGGCATTACCTATAGATTGTGCAATGTAGTTGACATTTTTACAGTATCTGAAAACTCTAGCAACTATTCACTGGGGTAAAGGTATTAATCTAGTCGTAAACAAATAATCTAATCTGTGAGTCTGAATGTCTTCCCTGATCTATAGGAGTTTCCAAGTGTAATTATTCAATACCTATCTGTTCAGATTTGTAACTGAGAAGCAAAGATAACAATTCCTCTTTAGTGCCACTGTTTAATTTTTTTTTCTCCACATGTCTACAGTTAATCCCTTTTTCTTAAAAAATATTGAGGCAAAATGAAAGCAATATATTTATGTAAGATTTCACCATGATTGTTGTCTGCAAGTTGTGAACACCTGAATTTATACATACATTATATTCTTTATTTCATATGATCCAGTCACCACATTACTAGTTTATACATTAATTGCTTCAGTGCTTATTCCTGTGCTTGCTGGTAATGGTAATATTCTGAAGGAAAGGTGAGAATGGATTCTGAGTATCTGTGGTGTGTGATGGATAGGATCTGGATATGAAGGCTCCTTTGGTATTTTTTTTATTATTATTAAAAAGGACAAATATACAGAAGTCAGGAAAGGAAAGATAAAGCTGTGAACACAATAGAATAATCTTTCCCAGTTTAGGTGAAGAATGCATTTGTTTATAAAATACTAGGGGTATTATTGTGTGCATAACAGTATGTTTATTTCTGTGTGGTACATACTTCTTGACACAAGGTGCTAAACACTTATTATTTGAACCACATTATTTCATTTCTACAGATAATACAGGCAGCTAATCACTGGTTCAAGTCACACTAACTTATGAATATTTTATACCTTTACGTAATAAGAATATTAATCTGGTATCTTGAGAAAAATAAATTATTGGAGATATTTGGTCCCCTGTGATAGTTAGAATTTGCATGTCTATACTTTATTTGATAATACCTGAGACAGACTTCTAACAATGACATTAGAATAGAGAATGAAGGTGCAATTAATATTTTGAAGCCATAGGACAATTGCTAATGGCTTGTTAAAAATGCATAAAACATTCTAGTTGAAGCAAAAGTTAACATGCTGCAATGTCAAAGTCACTAGACCCCAGCTTGGACCTAGTTTTCTTTTCTACCTGTTTGCAAAGTTCATGTAGTTCTTATAAGTATTTTTGAAAACAAATGATTTAGTGCATTTTAAACAAAATTTTAACTTGTTTATTTTAATAAAATAATGCCAGCAGCCCAGTGTCCATGAGAGAGTGGAAATTAATCAGACACATTTTTATCTGCCTTTAATGGTGAGCAACTGGCCATATTATCTGTGTTTTGATACCACCCAGGAGCCCTGGTCATAGACCCGAATCCCATTGTGCCAAGTGCTGTACACACACAAAACAAAAAGACTATCCCTGCCCCCATAAAGCTTACCATTTACGTTTTATTGTGTTAATATTCTTACAAAATAATATACTTTGACAAAATAGATTTAATTCTGTGATCAAAACGTGCATCTTAAATGCTTTCTGCTTAAGGAATGTTTGCATCAGCAAAAACAAGTTGATAAAAATGGGGGTGGGAGGAAATTCAAGTATCATTGACAATCATCATCACTGAAGAGGAGAGACATGAACATTTACTCTCTCCTACCTGTCTCCTGCCATCTTCCTATTCTTTCCTCACCCTTGTCTTCTCCCACAACCTTCATTCTGCCTTCCTTTTTAATTATTACTTGATGGCACTGGTTTTGGGGGTGCGGATGGGGGGCATTAAAATAAAGTTATTCAGCCAGATTCTGTGATGCATCTCCTGGGAAATTCCAAATTCTAGTTGCTAAGGGTGCTAAAACAGCATAATGTGATCTATTGTAGATGACCAGATACGCTGCAGCTGCAATTCCTTTTATTACATTGTTACAGAATTCTTCTAGGTTGTCACTTGTACGGTTACTACATAAATATTCATCACATTTAATCTTGAAAAGGTCCCAATCAGCTTTTTGAAAATTCCAGATAGGAATTCCTTTTATGTGTCCTCAACATTTCTTCACCCTTGATACTCAGTAAGCATAGAGAAGTGATCACTTTCCATTCTGTCTTCTTTATCTATTTTCCAGTTGAATTTACTAGATGCATTATTTGTTGTAATTTCTGCATCCAAATCAGAGAAATATCCATTCATTGAATTAAATCTAGTACCTGCTCTTGTATTCAATATTACTGGGTTATGCATACCAACAAACTGTTCTAAGTTTTTACCATTTAGGTAACTATATATAACTCAGTATTACTATTAAAGTCTCTGTAAATTCTAATTTTTCTAATGCTAAAATAACTAATTTTACATGGATTTTAAACATTGTAAATCAATACATAAATATTTTTCTTTTGCATCAGAATCTCAATAACATTATATTCTATACAGCTTCTGCACATCTCTGTCAACATAACTACTTCCCTCTTTTATAAATGTAGCTTCTTGATCCCTCTGGAGTATATCACATCCTAGTAGATTGAAAACAAGTTTACTTAATAGCCATGTTTCTTGCACACATTTTACATCAGGCTTATTTCATATTTCAAAGATGGCCTTCTTAAATTCCTATCCATGCATTATTAATCTATGTGCATTCTAGTTAAAGATCGTTAAGACCATGTTATTTAAGCTGTATAGCCTTCATTTAAAATCGTGTGAATGTGATCTATTGAGAGGTTGTCTACCTTCAGATATTTTTCTCCTGCTTTTGCTATTATTTTAATCCTTTCAGGTTTTTTCCCATCTGCGAGGTGCAGTTAATTACTTCTTTAATGAATGTTATAAACTTCTCTTTACCTACAAGCACGACATCATCTCCCATTCCTCTCATATTCTCCTCCCTGACCAGAGAGGTGCTCTGCTGCCATTATACATCTTTTCTTTTACGTGAATATTTTTCTTTTTCTAGTTTCTGCAGTGGGTACATTTTGGTGGCCTCCTCAGAGGATTTTTTTTTATTTCTCTATTGTTCTGCTATTGCACATTATTTTTTTGGTGCACTGTGTTTCCCCTCACAATTGCTGCATTTAGGTTCTATTTCTCCTACACTGTTCTCATATCAGTGATTTCTCCACATTTACTGCACCCCATTGTTTACTTACAAATGGCTGCCACATGTCCAAACCTTTGACAATTATAGCACAGGTGGAGGATGGTTGAAGCCAGAAAGATGGATACCCCATCTGTATCCTATCCAGAAGTGTTCCACCTTTAATGGTATGAGTACAGCCATAGATGGCCAGTTTTCTCCCTTTTTCCTACTAACTAGCCATTTAACAAACAATACTTTATCTTCACCTTTACTCTTTTTGATCTCCTCTTCAGACAATCCTAGCAGCACTCCATACATAACCTCTCTTGCTTCCATCAGGAACTGAGGCAGTTGACAAGTAACTTTCTTTTTCCATAAGGTCACAGTTTTAGTAAGTTTTTCAGCTTGCTCTTTATGTTGTACATTCTATTAATAGATCTTGACTCTGGATTCTTTTAGTTCTTTGTATGTCACCAACTCGTCCCTTTATCCATTCTGTCATTTTCAGGGGGTTAACCTCTATTTTCACATCTTATGTCACTGATATGACAATTATGTATTGTTGATATTTTAATCTATTTTTGTTTCACTTCTATGCAGTCCTTCTTCTTCAAATCCTGACATATCTAGTCTTTATTCTCTTTCTTGATCTCAGACCATTCCTCATCCGTTGCTACTTTTCCTTTGTGGTCCAAGGCAACTTTCTCTTTCCCCCCTTGTACTTCCATTGTCATTTTCACTGTTCAACCTCATTGTATCTGGGGGCTGGGACCATCTGTAGTCCTCCACCCAGCTTGCTCCTGCAGCTCAGCGTCACAGTCTTCAGCCAGACACCAGCCCTGCCTCGCCCCCAACTCTGGACACTTCCTGGAATATCCATTGGCACCCTCAGCACCCCTAGTTCTAGCTCCCCTGGTCTTGGGTATTGGACCACACACTGGTTCCCACTGCTGCTGGATGGTAGCATGGAGGTGTTTGTTTCCTAGCAGCTCTATAGGCCTGGGTTTGAGACCCATTGGGCCTTACACCACCACTCTGGCAGCTTATAGAAGTCATAAATGAGTCACGATAGGACATTGGAGAATTCTGCCAGTGCAAGATCAGCATAGGGCCAACAGAAGCAGCCCTACTTTGCCTCCCAACTTGCACACACTAGCTTAGGGGCTGAGAAGGGGTATAGGTATAGCACTCAGTGCTACAGAGATTCTGTTCTCAAGTAAGGCTGCCCTGAGTTATAGCAACTCTAACTTACTCTAATGGCATGTCATATAGGGTGCAGATAAGAAAGTATTGATGATGATGTATAGAGCATTGATAAGACTAATTTTAAACTATGGATGGCAAGCTTTTGGTTCAGCCTCAAAAAGAACCCTTAGAAACTTGAAATTGCTCCAGGCCCACGCTCTAAAAGTGGCATATGGCACAATGATAACAACACCAGTTTGTGTGCTGCAAATAGTCACTGGAGAAGCACCTATAAATCTAAGAAAGAAACTATCAAATCCAACCTTTTGGGCAAAGGAAAAAAGGAATCATGAAAATAAAACTACACAAGATTTATGAGGATTACTTGGAGCTTAGTAGACAAAACTATATTGATTGCCTCAGACTTCCTCACGCTCAAAAAATCAGTAAAGGAGATATTAAAAGAAAAAATGATAAATAAAAAAATGTAGTCATGGAAAATCAAATTACAGTGAGACAGTTATTCCTTCTTTTGTGGTTTTGGAGCTGTATGGAAAAAACAAGGGAAGGGCAAAAAAACAACACATTTTGACCAATGAAATTTCTGAACTAATGGGGATAATGTTGGCACAAACCTGGGCAAGAGATGTGTGACCGGCTGCAGTTGTAATTTTATTTGATTATTTGCAGGCATTATGACAAACGGATCAGGGACTTCGGAAAGCAAAACTGACATAATAAATGAAATACTGTTTCTAACTATGGAAATGAGGCATGCAGGTATCTGTAACAATAGCATGGATTCCAGCACATATTGGAATGCCTGCAAAAGAAATGGCTGACAAAGCAACAAAACCAGCTCTAAAAAATGAAGAGTGGCTAGTAAGATACCCTTACTAGAGAAGAATTTAAAAGAGTGATCATGAAGGAGTGTGCAAAGGAATGGCAAGAACTATGGATAAGGAATCAAAAGGACAAAGATTTTATGAAGTATGCTCAAAAACTGAAGATAATACTATACTCCATAGTCTAGATAGCAAAAGTGAAATAATCATTTTTAGAGTGTTAGCAGTTCCTTAAATGATAAGTGAAACTTATTAAAAAGACATAGAGATGGGCAGTGTAATATGTGCAAAACCAAAGAAACTGTTGACCGTGTTCTATGTCATTGTGGGCAATATTATATGGAAAGAAAGTTTTTTGTTTTGTTTTTTTTAAATGAAAAGTTGAGTTAAGGATCCTGGATTCTGATCCTTGGTATTGATCCCAGCCTGGAACTTGACTATGAACTCCTCTGTTCCTCTCAGCCTCAGGTTAGACCCTGCTCTTACCCTTGATCCCGAATGCCCTTTTAGGATCCTGGCGGGTGTATGGGGCCAGAGTGGGGGTAAAAATCAGTCTTTCTTCTCCCGTGACTGTGATTCACTTGGGACCCTGCATGTTATGTAGCAAAATGAAGGAAAATTCAGACTTCTCAGTAGCTATACACAACTCCGTTAAATTGGGGGAAAACAGTCACTGAAAGTTTTTCAAGATGCAGGTCCAGGCTACAGCTGATTTCAATTCTTCGATCAATTACTTGCTAGTTTGAAGGGGCTTTGGAAGCTGAGTGTCATTGTAACAAGTAGATGTATGAGTTATCAAAGCACTCTTCTCATGCACTCTGAGAAGCCTCATAGCATCTATCTCCCCCCTAAAATGTTGCTTAGAAATAGGGTTGACCTGTTGAAATTTTAGATTTTCCTCTCCTTCCCAGCTCAAGAGCTAATGCTATAACCATTCATGAATAGTGATGTTATCTATACAACCTTCAGACCATGTACTTAGACAAGCAATGTGGTTTAAAGCTGGGCTGAACCATTTATTAAGAGATCAGCCATGGCTTTTAGCCATTGGCTCACATTGTAGAGTAGTGTCAGCCAACTGGGATTTTCCCAGGAGGGATGAGCCTCAGAGAGTGTGCAAGAAGAAGGTGCTCACTACTCCATCACTTCCAGATGTGAAATGCATAGCACCTGCACATCTGGCTAGTTCTGCTTCTACCACCCCCACCTCCTCTGGAATGTGTAGTGTCCTTGGGAACTTTAAAAAGGAGCCCTCCTTGTATTCAGGGAATTGCAGTGTGAGCCCTGGTCTACACTTTGAGTTTAGGTCAAATGTAGCAGCCTTAGATCGATTTAACCCTGCAGCCATCCACACAACGAAGCCATTTTTGTCAACTTAAAGGGCGCTTAAAATCAATTTCTGTACTCCTCCCCAATGAGGGGATTAGCGCTGAAATCAACATCGCTGGGTCGAATTTGGGGTAGTGTGGACGCAATTGGATGGTATTGGCCTCTGGGAGCTATCCCAGAGTGCTCCATTGTGACCGCTCTGGACAGCACTTTCAACTCACTGGCCAGGTACACAGGAAAAGCCCCGCGAACTTTTGAATTTCATTTCCTGTTTGGTCAGCGTGGCAAGCTGATTAGCACAGGTGACCGTGCAGATCTCATCAGCAGAGATGACCATGGAGTCCCAGAATCGCAAAAGAGCTCCTGCATGGACTGAACGGGAAGTACTGGATCTGCTCGCTGTATGGGGAGATGAATCCGTGCTATCCGAACTCTGTTCCAAAAGACCAAATGCCAAAATATTTGAAAAAATCTCCAAGGGCATGAAGGACAGAGGCTATAACAGGGACCCGCAGCAGTGCCACATGAAACTTAAGGAGCTAAGGCAAGCCTATCAAAAAACCAAAGAGGCAAACGGCCGCTCCGGGTCAGACCACAAGACATGCTGCTTCTATGATGAGCTGCATGCAATTCTAGGAGGTGCCCCCACCACTACCCCACCCTTGTTCGTGGACTCCTGCAAGGGGAGAGTCTCACACAACAGGGATGAAGATTTGGGGGACGAAGATGATGATAGTGCACAGCAAGTAAGCGGAGAAACCATTCTCCCCGACAGCCAGGAACTGTTTATCACCCTGGAGCCAATACCCTTCCAACCCTCCCAAGGCGGGTTCCCGGACCTTGAATACGAAGAAGGGACCTCTGGTGAGTGTACCTTTGTAAATATAATACATGGTTTAAAAGCAAGCGTGTTTAATGATTAATTTGCCCTAAAGACTTAAAGAAGCCAAAACACTGTAGCTTACCATGGCTGCCTGCAAGCCGAATTCTGTTGCCTGGCTCTGCATGTGGGATCTCTCACACCAAACCAGCAGGCCCTCAATATAAGAGGCAAAATGAAACCTTGTACTCTAAAATGTGTCTTTTTAAATACTACTCTCCCTTTTTTTCCCTACCGCAGCTGCAAATGTTTCAACACTTCCCCTATCATCTCCGTCCCAGAGGCTAGCGCAGATAAGAAGGCGAAAAAAACGCACCCGCGATGAAATGTTCTCTGAGCTCATGCAGTCCTCCTGCACTGAAAGAGCCCAGCAAAATGCGTGGAGGCAGACAATGTCAGAGTCCAGGAAAGCACAAAATGAAACCGAGGACAGGAGGGACATGTGAGAGGATAGATGGCTGGAGCGAGGAGAGATGGCAGCAACATGATGAGAGGAGGCAGGAGGCAATGCTGAGACTACTGGAGGATCAAACTGATATGCTCCGGCGTATGGTTGAGCTGCAGGAAAGGATGCAGGAGCACAGACCGCCACTTCAGCTCCTGTGTAACCGACTGCCCTCCTCCCCAAGTTCCATAGCCTCGTCACCCAGATGCCCAAAAACGTGGGGAGGGGGGCTCCGGGCACTCAACCACTCCACCCCACAGGACTGCCCAAGCAACAGAAGGCTGGCATTCAATAAGTTGTGAAGTGCAGTGTGGCCTTGTCCTTCCCTCCTTTCCTCCTCCCACACCCCACCCAGTGCTTCCCTCCTCCCCCACCCCTCCCGGGCTACCTTGGCAGTTATCCCCCTATTTGTGTGACGAATTAATAAAGAATGCATGAATTTGAAACAACAATGACTTTATTGCCTCTCTAAGCAGTGATCGAAGGGGGAAGGGGAGGGCGGTTGTTTTACAGGGAAGTAGAATGAACCAAGGGGGCGGGTCTTCATCAAGGAGAAACAAACAGAACTTTCACACCATAGCCTGGCCTTTCATGAAACTAGTTTTCAAAGCTTCTCTGATGCACAGCGCGCCCTGCTGTGCTCTTCTAACCATCCTGGTGTCTGGCTGCACGTAATCAGCAGCCAGGCGATTTGCCTCAACCTCCCACCCCGCCATAAATGTCTCCTCCTTACTCTCACAGATATTGTGGAGCACACAACAAGCAGTAATAACGATGGGAATATTGGTTTCGCTGTGGTCTAACTTAGTCAGTAAACTGCGCCAGCATGCTTTTAAACGTCCAAAGACACATTCTACCACCATTATGCACTTGCTCAGCCTATAGTTGAACAGCTCCTGACTCCTGTCCAGGATGTCTGTGTATGGCTTCATGAGCCATGGCATTAAGGGGTAGGCTGGGTCCCCAAGGATAACTGTAGGCATTTCAACATCCCCAGTGGTTATTTTCTGATCTGGAAAGTAAGTCCCTTGCTGAAGCCGTTCAGACAGACCAGAGTTCCTGAAGATGTAAGCGTCATGTACCTTTCCCGGCCATCCCACGTTGATCTTGGTGAAACGTCCCTTGTGATCCACCAGTGCTTGCAGCACCATTGAAAAGTACCCCTTGCGGTTTATGTACTGGCTGTCTTGGTGCTCCGGTCCCACAATAGGGATATGTGTTCCGTCTATCGCCCCACCACAGTTAGGGAATCCCATTGCAGCAAAGTCATCCACTATGGCCTGCACATTTCCCAGAGTCACTACCCTTGATAGCAGCAGCTCAGTGATTGCATTGGCTACTTGGATCACAGCAGCCCCCACAGTAGATTTGCCCACTCCAAATTGATTCCCGACTGACAGGTAGCTGTCTGGCGTTGCAAGCTGGGGGTCTGGGCTGTGGGGGGGATGGGGTCGGGGGGGTGCCCAGCTCAGAGGGGCTGGGCTCAGAGCTGGGGGTTAGGGCTGTGCGGGATAGGGTCAGGGGGGTGCCCAGCTCCGGCCCCTTACCATGCCGCTTACCCCCTTTCCCAGAGCCAGCGCTGCGTCCAGCGCTGCAGCGGCATGGTGTTTCCAGCGGGGCCTGAGCTCCCGCCACTCGGCCGCAGCTCGCAGCCCCGCCCCCTTACCAGCTGAGACGCCGGGGGATGGGAGAAGACGGAGGCGGGGGGAGCCTCCGACATACTCGTGGGGGCCCCTGTGGGGCCCGGGGCCTGGGGCAAATTGCCCCCCCACTCTGGGCGGCCCTGACCATGATGTCCAGATTGGCAGGGCCCAGGCTTTGAGAGAAGTCTGCGTCCATGTCCTCATCAATCTCATCACCACGCTGCCATCGCCTCCTCGCCTGCTTTTGCAGGTTCTGGTTCTGCATATACTGCAGGATAATGCGTGAGGCGTTTACAACGGTGATAACTGCCGTGGTGGTCTGAGCGGGCTCCATGCTTGCCATGGTATGGCGTCTGCAGGAGAGCAGAGTTGCAGCGGAAGCAGTGGATGACAGAATAGATATTTATAGAGAGATGCCACGAGAATAGATATTTATAGAGAACGATGAGAGGACCTGCGAGGTGGATTCATGAGAGCAGGAGAGCAGAGTTGCAGCGCAAGTGGGAGCCCATGACAGCCAACATAGAGAAATTCACTATCGATCGAGACAGGACAGCAGAGTAGCAGTGGAGTGGTGGTTGGAATGCCAGTTTTTCCGACCTATTGCACCGTCTGCGGCCAGAGCAGGAGAGCAGAGTGGCAGCGGAAGCGGTGGTTATAATGCCACTTTTCCAACCTATTGCTTTGTCTGCGACCAGAGCAGGAGAGCAGAGTGGCAGCGGAAGCGGTCGTTCGATGATGACGGTTAGCAGTCCTACTGCACCGTCTGCTGAAAGCAATATGGGGCCCCACGGAAAAAAGGCGCGAAACGATTGTCTGCCATGGCTTTCACAGAGGGAGGGGCGACTGATGACATGTACCCAAAACCACCAGTGACAATGTTTTTGCCCCATCAGGCATTGTGAGCTCAACTCAGAATTCCAATGGGCAGCAGAGACTGCGGGAACTGTGGGATAGCTACCACAGTGCAACGCTCCGGAAGTCGACCCTAGCCACGGTACTGTGGATGCACTCAGCCGACTTAATGCACTTAGTGAGGACACACACAATCACTGTATAAAATCGCTGCCTAAAAAATCGACTTTTATATATTCAACCTAATTTTGTAGTGTAGACATACCCTGAGAAACAAAGGGTTAATTTAGGAGGAGCCCTTTAAGTTCCTAGGTAAACTGATTGATTTACTTAGATTCTCAGGGGTTTTAGCCCACATTGGAAAAAATGCAACTCAGTATTGATTTTATAAATGTTATTAAAGCTATAAAGAAGCAAGGCTAAAATCCAGAAAATGTATTACTCCATTTAAAAGAAACAATACTAATCAACCCAAAATTAAACCAGTTGGCAGGAGTATTGGATTGGGATCAAATCACCTATGTCAAGTCAACATAACAGATAACGATATCTTAGGAAATCCAGAAGGAAAAGAGGGAGCTGTCTACTTGGTTAGAATCCCCCTGAAGAATTTCACCCACATCAATCAATTCTATAACTTGTAACCTTGGATAAGGGTTAATGGTTTAATATTAAATTCCCCCAAAGTTTTGGACCACAGTCTTCAGATCAATTAAAGTTTCCTCTTTGAATTTCACTTATGTGGGTGGTATGGAATGGTAGCTGAGTTGTTCCTTCTCTCCCCTCCAAACACAGATTTTATAACTCAGACTTTAATAAGTCTTTTTTGGAAAGTGGAGGTTTAACACATTCTCAGTAATTAACAAATAACAGTTTATGTCAGGGGGAAGGGATAGCTCAGTGGTTTGAGCATTGGCCTGCTAAACCCAGGGTTGTGAGTTCAATCC
This sequence comes from Chrysemys picta bellii, assembly GCF_011386835.1. NCBI lineage: Eukaryota > Metazoa > Chordata > Testudines > Emydidae > Chrysemys > Chrysemys picta. The sequence continues at coordinate 40,528,546 of NC_088793.1, read as the reverse complement.
TTAAGGGGGCCATTTAGGGATCTGGGGCAAAAAAAAAAAAAATCTGTTTGGGGATTGGTCCTGCTTTGAGCAGGGGGTTAGACTAGATGACCTCCTGAGGTCCCTTTCAACCCTGATATTCTATGAAAACCTTTATGATAGCAGCACCTCCTCTTCTGGCTGTTTTGTATACCTAGTTCTCCTTTCCTTTTGTCATGTCTGAAAGCAGAAATGAAATTGTTCAGTCAAAATAAAATGTTTCATTCCTTTCATCATTACCACATTTAGTTTAGTTTCACATTCAACATTTTTTTGACTTTTTGATTCACCAGAAATGTTTCTTTTCAGTTTGACCCCAAACAAAACCTTTTTAGATTTTTCAAAATGGCTAGTGAACCAAATAATCCATTATTTGCCCAGCTCTAAATTGGTCAGTGACAGAGCACTGGGCAGTGTTGCAACTTTCTCTCACCAAGTTGATTAGGCTCAGGATCTGGGATGTTAGTCTCCGCCCATTGACCTGTGGAGCTGAAAGGAAAAGGCTTCTTGGCCTCACTTTCCCTTTTCAAGATTTCTCATCTTTGCTCATTATGTCTTCCAGTACTGCCCTCCTAGGCTTCAGATCACTCAGGTATGAAATATGTCTTGAATCCCAAGAACATGACTTAACCAAATTGAAGTAAGGGAATCTTGCCTAGCAACAGTTTGGAAAAATCCCACTTAGGATGGCAGTTTTCTTAAAATAGCTGTTGCTGCTTACCATGTGCTTTTGTGTTTGGTAAACCCTAAAACATATAAAAGTAAGACTCATAAGGCTAGTTTTAAGGAAGTTGCCATGGCTTTTCCTCTCCAGGCCAAATGGTGATGGGTTCAGGTCTGCTAATATTACAAGAAATGAGGCTCCAAACATCTAAAAATAGCTATAGTGAAAGAAAATCTATTGGCCACCAACCATTTGATCATGCATTCCAGCAGGATCCTTAAAAATAATTTTGATATATCACGGGTGTCCTGTCTTTCTCACAATCAAGGCAGTTACCAACTGTCGTCATCAATTTGAGATCAAAGGTTACCATAATGGGTCTCTGGAATGTTTCACCTAAAGGTTAAAAGTTATTTTATCAAAATAAATCCAATTCAAAATAAAAATAATTAAGATTTATACCAGGTCTGTATTCTGCTTCTTTCATGGCTGCCATGTAAAAATGGGGATAATTATATTTATCCATCTGAATAAAGCATTGTGAGATCCTGGGATGAAAGGTGTTAATGAAATGCAAAACTTTATATTTTTGTATAATAAAAACAGAAATGCTGCACACACTAAAGGTTAGGAAGATGTAGCAAGGTTCTCCTGAAGACCCACCATATAGAACCCTGCAGGCAGATGTTGATTGATTCTTGCTGGCTCACTCTGGCAGTTGTAGATTATGAACTCCAGCCTGGATATAAGGGAAGTATGAGGGGATTTTTGTTTGTTTGTTTGTTTAAAGGGGACTAGAACAGAGGGTCTCTTTGCAGACACGCTAGCAAAATATACTTTGTTTTCCATGCTGTTATTCAATTACTACACAAGGCAAAACCACGAGGGGGGGTCTAAAGTTTAGTCTAACACTGTTCTTACTCCTTTTGTCCCAAGTGTCTACCCCAAAAATTGGGATCCAGTAGAGGGAGAAAAAATGATGATGGAATCAGGTGTTTTTCTGATGCAATCTTGTTTATTAACAGCCAGTGTACAAAGTCTTGAACACAAGAGGAGTCAAACAATGAAAACAGTTCCCTTGCTTACAGCTCCATGCCTCTTTCAGCCAGCTTCTGACCCCAAATCTCTCTCTAGGCTTCCTGCAGTACCACACACTGTGTTTGCCAGGCTGTCTGGAGCTTTCTTCTCTTTCAGTTTCTATGTGTTTCAGTACTTGTCTCCAAACAATCCCAATGAAGCCCTTCCACTCACATAGTAAAAATTTGTGAGCAGCCTTGGATGTGCCTTACTTTTGTGTGGCGACCTACATAGTCTAATACAGCGATTTAGCTGTTTCTACTAACTGAAACGGTTACAGCCACCAGCTTCAACGAGGTTTAATCCAATCTGGAACAATACTGTGAGTCAGATTATGAGCTGTGAGTGAAGTGGGATTGCAGTTGTGCTATTTATACCCTTCAAATCTTTGGATAGCAACATCAGCATAAAAATCAGGAGATTGGCTAAGCAAGTAAAGAACATGCAGATGGGACTGAAAGTCTCTTGCCACGATCAGTAGACACAAGCATTTTATAGCATTGATATATAGTATCTTTGTGGTCACAGGACACACAAATGTGAATGAAAATTGGAAGTTGTTTAAAATGAGTTTAGTAGATGACCAGAAAGCCATGATTCCATGATGAAAAGGAGAACAGCTTTGGATAAAAGCCCATTCTGGTATAGTGAGGAAGTGAAGGCTGCAATTAGAAATAAGAAAAGCAATATAAAACAAATGGAAAAGTGGAAATATGTACCAATCAATATGAATAAGAATTTGTGTTGTGGTTGAGTCAGAAAGGTACATACTTGGGTCTGAAACACTCAGGTTTATTAATTCAAACCAAAGCATACCTTGTGGTTACCTTTATTATTAAAGTAGGAAATAATAGCTATCCAGAAAAAGATAAGGATTGATTACCTTCTCCGGGGGGTACAGATGAATCACACTGGATTTCTCCTGCAAACTCCACCCAACTCTCACAATTTCTGATATATTATACACATCCACATTAAATATTCATTAGTTCTCTTCCAATCACTATTACGTATTATGAATATTAAGTATCTTATATAACTTTTACAATAGACATGTATGAACACTGATTTGGAATAACTTATTACTGTCTCTGCTAATTTCACATTATTATTCCCTTTTCTGATCAGTTTATTCCCATTTTATTTCGCATTACAGTGCCCATTTTGGCTGTGTCATTTTTGGCTGTTTCTCTGCATAGGTTTTCCTGGGGCTTTTCAATCTCTCTCCACTTGCCTTTCTCCCTAATTGCATTTGGCAGAACAATTTGTAAATAGGCTATTGTTCAATTTAACCACATCTTGTTTTAAAAACATTATCTCCTCTCCCACACAGCTGTTATAAACAAATTGTCAACAATAACACGGTCACTTAATGCAGCATTTCATTGTCAAGCAAAATGAGCCTTTACTGTCCAATCCTATGTATCAGACATGGCTATTTTGGCAATCTTCAACATAGTGTAGAAAACTGAGAAGGGAAGCTAAAGACATGGGGTAGGGGAAATCTGTCACTGGCAGGGCTAAGGACAGTAAGAGTTTTTAAAATATATCATGAACAAAAAAATCCTAGCAATGGTACAGGTTCCTTACTAGATGGACATGGTAAAATTATTAATAAGACACAGAAAATGCAAAAGTGTTCAATACATATTTTTGCAATGTATTTGGAAAGAATCACAATTATGTATTCATATCCTATGAGGATGATGAACTACTTTTTAATTAATGAGTAAATCTTGTAATACTGGGAAATTCTGGAAGACTGAAAGAGTGCTAATGTTTTGCCAGTATTTAAAAAGAGCAAGCGTGATGACCTGGATAATTATAGATCAGTTAGCCTGACATCAATCTCACATAGAATAATGGAAAAGCTGATACAGGATTCAATAAAGAATTAACAAATCAATAATAAGTTGTTTTGTGAATTAGTAAGATATTTACTAATGTTGCATGGTATCACTTTAAAGTGAAAAATGGAACAAAGGCCAGGCTTTGAAGACTTTCAGTCAGGGAGACTGCCATTTATTTAAAAAATATATTTTGTTTGAAAAATTCTTTATTTAAACATAGCCATCATACACTGCCAGAGGCCAGGGTTCCAACAGGAAGATTTTTCCAAGATGAGTAGCTCTTGGTAACTAAGTTGGTTAGGGGTATTCACTTTAACAAACGAGTGTAATGGAACAGTGGACACAGTTCCATCATTTAAAAAAACTAAGCAGATTCAGCTCCTCTACGACCCATCATTTGTGGTAGCCATGAAACCCCATCACACTACCATTTTGGATTTGCTCTAGAGAAGTAGTAAGTCTCCATGGTAGCTTCCAAAGCTTTTGAAAGCAATTGAAAACAAAGCTTTTAAAGGGTAATTCTAATCTAAAAATGACTGTAAAAATTTCATCATTGAATTCCATGTTTATTGCAAAGGATTTCCATAGGAAATGTGTTCACTCGGAGGTTGTTTTTTTATAACTGCAAGCCCTGAAAATACAACCTAGGAATGAAGAGTAAAATTGAAGTATTTCTTTCTCATAATAATATCTCTGTAGGGAAACCTATACCTAAATTCTACCTATGTTTACAGGCTATGTCCGCCTGTGCATTCTCACTATCTGTAATAGTTTTGCACATATGTAACCTAATTAGATTAGTAAACAATGATGTTGATAGTAGACTAGAATTTTATCACTAAAACACGTTCCATTTTGCTCATTACTTTTATAATTGTATGTCTGTGTCAGCTATTCCCAAATACCAATTTGCCTTGCTGCTGTTATGGGCCTATGGGGTTATTTTAAATTGTGTTTCAATATTTAGTAACTTTCAACCCTTGACTAAAAAGGTAGGTCTACACTGCAATTAGACACCTGCAGCTGGCCTGTGCTAGCTGACTCAGGCTAAGGGGCTATTTAATTGCAGTGTAGATGTAGGGTTGGGCAGCAGTCTGGGCTCTAGGACCCTGAAGGTGGGAGGGTCTCAGAGCTCAGACTGCAGCCTGAGTCCAAATTTCTACACCACAGTTAAACAGACCTTGGCCCAAGCCTGTGAGCCCAAGTCAGCTGGCACAGACCACTTGAAGTGGTTTCCATCATATACACAGTTTAGAGTTTGGTTCAATGTCTCTCAGCATCCCCATTATAGTAACTATTCCAGCATCCCAGCGGCCCTACATCTGCTCCCCCCAGGGCCTCCCGCCCACCGGCAGCCCCCCTATCAGCTCCCACCAGTGCCTCCCACCTGCCGGCACACCCTGCAGATCAGCACCTCCCGCTAGTCCCTCCCCGCACCTCCTGCCCACCACAAACAGCTGTTTTGCAGCATGCAGGAGGCTGGAAGGGAGGGTGGAGGAGTGAGCATGCGGTGTGCTTGGGGGAGGGGGTGGGACTGGGCAGGAAGAGGTGGGGCATGTGGGGTGGAAGAGGCGGGGTGGAGTGGGGCCTTGGGGAAGGGGTGGAGTGACGGCGGGGCCTGGGTCAGAGCCAGGGGTTGAGCACCCCCTGCTATAGGCATCGACTCTGTGGGTGCTCCAGGGCTGGAGCACCAACAGGGAAAAATTAGTTAGTGCTCTGCACCCCCCAGCAGCCAAGCTCGGCTCCGCTCTTGCCCCTCCTTCTTCCCCCCGAGCACACCGCGTCCCCACTCCTCTGCCTATCTCCCAGCATTTCCCACCCAGCCACCACCAAACAGCTGTTTGGCAGCGTTAGCACACTCCAGGAGTTGGGGGAGGAGGTGGAACATGGCGCGCTCAGGGTAGGAGGCGGGGAAGAGGCAGGGCAGGGGTGGGGATTTGGGGAAGGAGTTGGAATATTGGCAGGGAGGGGGCGGAGTTGGGACGGGGACTTTGGGGAAGGGGTTGGAATGGGGGCGAGGAAGGGGTGGGAAGGGGTGTGGCCTCATGGAAGGGGTGGAGTGGGGGCGGGGCCGGGGGCAGAGTAGGGGTCGAGCACCCGCAGGAAAGAGGGGAAGTCGGCGCCTATGTCCCCAACACTTTGAAAAGTCGGTGCCTGTGCTTCCGTTAACGAAAATCTCTAGAAACAGCGGTTCTTCTTTGCAACAAGAGCACAGCTTCACATGGCCGCTGATTGCATTCACTCACTACTGCTCTCTTGCTCTTTACTTCAGCTATTTCCTTTTACATTCAGTCTCTGAAATTCTGTATGATAGTGTAACTCATGTGCCTAATAGGGAGATATCTCTTTGAGAGATTTATGGGGCTGCTGGGCAGGGGCGGCTCCAGATTTTTTGCCGCCCTAAGCAGCAAAGAAAAAAAAAAGTCGCGATTGGTGGCACTTCAGCGGCAGCTCTACCACGCCGCTTCATTCTTCGGTGGCAATTCGGCAGCTGGTCCTTCCCTCCAAGAGGGACTGAGGGACCCGCCGCTGAATTGCCGCCAAAGACCCCGGATGTGCCGCCCCTTTCCATTGGCCGCCCCAAGCACCTGCTTCCTGCGCTGGTGCCTGGAGCTGGCCCTGGTGCTGGGTAGGAGGGCAATCAGTGAGGGTTGCTGCTATGCAGAAGGCCATGTGCCCTGTGTGAGTTGGGAGAAGCTGAGCCCAGGAGCAGAAAGCAGGCTGTTGTCCCTAACCCTGAAGCATTTTGCAGCAGGTTAGTGATATTGTTAATCCTCCAACAGGATAGCATGGGCAATGTTAATTATAGAAAGGGGAAATTGGGAGGAAAAATTAATTTCTTTTATTTTAATTATATACTTTGAATGTTGCTTGATTTTTAGCCAAATTGGTTTGTCTCAACTAGTATGATTCACCAACTTTTCTTTAACTGTGATGATGAGGGAGGAGTCATTTATATTTTTTACTATTCTCAATTTTGCATTTTCTTCTATCAGTTTTTTTTCAAATCTGTATACTTAACTGAGTGGTTGGTTAATCAGCTGACTGGCTAACAGTGATTTCAGCACAGGAAGAGTAAGAGTCTGCATGCATTCCTACTGAAGATTCTTACAAGCAAATGGAAGGAAGATGTTGCTTTTGACTCAGCAGACCGTATAGAGTTGAGTATCAGAGGGGAAGGCATGTTAGTCATCAGATGCATCTGACAAAGTGGGTATTCACCCACGAAAGCTTATGCTCCAATACATCTGTTAGTCTATAAGGTGCCACAGGACACTTTGTTGCTTTGTATAGAGTTGGTGATCAAAGACTCTAACTGAGATCTTAAGAGTTATAAAGTTGGTACAAGTTCATTCCTTTTGTTCCTTTGGGGGCTTGAATGTGGGGAGGTTGACTCTGTGCAAGCTTTGCTGAAAATCCTTAGAGACTGAACTCTGGGTCTCCAGCTGCTTTTCTATGGGAGTTGGGTTTTTTTAGGCACTTGAGAAGGGCAATGAAATGAACTCTAGCCCACCCAAAGTTTACACTAGCCACGTAAGTACTTAGGCCTTTCACTCTTGAGCATTGCACTGACTTTTCAAAACATGCTGTACACCACATGTTGGCTACATATTATTTGGAAGAATGATCTACACCTGAAATGTATATTTCTGTAAACCTCCTCAGAAATCTCTGTTGTTGGCTGTGCACTTACTTACTCCTGATCTAGCAGTTTTTGATCAGGTTCTAGTTACATTCATGGAAGTTAACTCCATTAATGGCTATTAGCCAGGATGGGTAAGGAATGGTGTCCCTAGACTCTGTTTGTCAGAGGGTAGAGATGGATGGCAGGAGAGAGATCACTTGATCATTACCTGTTAGGTTCACTCCCTCTGGGGCACCTGGCATTGGCCACTGTCGGTAGACAGGATACTGGGCTGGATGCAGGGCCGGCTCCAGGGTTTTGGCCACCCCAAGCAGCCAAAAAAAAAAAAAAAAAAAGCCGCTATCGCGATCTGCGGCAGCAATTCAGCGGGAGGTCCTTCACGCCGCGCAGGAGTGAGGGACCATCCGCCGAATTGCCGCCGAATAGCTGGACCTGCCGCCCCCCTCCGGAGTGGCCGCCCCAAGCACCTGCTTGCCAAGCTGGTGCCTGGAGCCGGCACTGGCTGGATGGACCTTTGGTCTGACCCAGTATGGCCATTCTTATGTTCTTAACTCCAACTAAATCATCCCAGCCAGGGCTTTGTCAAGCCGGGTCTTAAAAACCTCTAAGGATGGAGATTCCACCACCTCCTTAGGTAACCCATTCCAGTGCTTCACCACCCTCCTAGTGAAATAGTGTTTCCTAATATCCAACCTAGACTTCCCCCACTGCAACTTGAGACCATTGCTTCTTGTTCTGTCATCTGCCACAACTGAGAACAGCTGAGCTCCATCCTCTTTGGAACCCCCCTTCAGGTAGTTGAAGATTATCATATTCCAATTAGAACTTCATGGAAAAGTAAGATAGACAAAATAAACCCATAAGACAGCAACAAAATAAAAATTTCATCAAGCTCTTTAATGACCATAGGTGGGAAGGGCAAAGATCTCCATTGTCTGCTGGGCTCAGTACAGTGGGAAGCTGAAGAGAAGCTGGTTTGTGGCTGCCTGATTCTAAAGGGCTGGTTCTACATCATCTTGTAATGCTTTAGGGCAGCCTGATGGAGAGTTTGCTCTGAAGTACTGCTGCTGGCTACACCCTTTTATGGTGTACCCAATTCAAATTTTAAGCTTTTCTCTAAAACCATGAGGGCTAAGAACTTATTTTTTTAAATACAAGCTGAGATTTTCACGCAATATTATGATTCCAGCAGCTGGGGGGTTATGAAAAAACACTAAAAACCATGAGATTCATGGTTCAATCATGAGATCATGAATTGGTAACACTGCTTTTTTTCTTGGCCACGCCCCCCAAAAGAGAAAAATGACTTACTTCAAATGACTTATTTAGAAAATCTGGACATGCACCAGTCCACAGGTCCGGATCTAATGTATCCAAGGGTGCTGAGGGAGTTGGCTGATGTGATTTCAGAGCCATTGCCCATTATCTTTGAAAACTCATGGCAATCAGGGGAGGTCCTGGTCATGCCTGACTATCCTAATTGCCTTCTATGAGGAGATAACTGGCTCTGTGGATGAGGGGAAACCAGTGGACATGTTATTCCTTGACCTTAGCAAAGCTTTTGATATAGTCTCCCACAGTATTCTTGCCGGCAAGTTAAAGAAGTATGGGCTGGACGAATGAACTATAAGGTGGATAGAAAGCTGGCTAGATCATCAGGCTCAATGGATAGTGATCAATGGCTCCATGTCTAGTTGGCAGCCGGTATCAAGCAGAGTGCCTCAAGGGTTGGTCCTGGGTCTGGTTTTGTTCAATATCTTCATTAATGATCTGGAGGATGGCGTGGACTGCACCCTCAACAAGTTTGCAGATGACACTAAACTGGGAGGAGTGGTAGATACGCTGGAGGGTAGGGATAGAATACAGAGGGACTTAGACAAATTAGAGGATTGGGCCAAAAGAAATCTGATGAGGTTCAACAAGGATAAGCGCAGAGTCCTGCACTTAGGACGGAAGAATCACATGCACTGCTACAAACTAGGGACCGAGTGGCTAGGCAGCAGTTCTGAAGAAATGAACCTAGGGGTTACAGTGGACGAGAAGCTGGATAGGAATCAACAGTGTGCCCTTGTTTCCAAGAAGGCTAACGGCATTTTGAGCTGTATAACTAGGGACATTGCCAGCAGATCGAGGAATGTGATCATTCCCCTCTATTCGACATTGGTGAGGCCTCATCTGGAGTACTGTGACCAGTTTTGGGCCCCACACTACAAGAAGGATATAGAAAAATTGGAAAGAGTCCAGCAGAGGGCATGAAAAATTATTAGGGGGCTGGAGCACATGACTTATGAGGAGAGGCTGAGGGAACTGGGATTGTTTAGTCTGCAGAAGAGAAGAATGAGGGGGAATTTGATAGCTGCTTTCAACTACCTGAAAAGGGGTCCAAGGAGGATGGATCTAGACTGTTCTCAGTGGTACCAGATGACAAAACAAGAAGTAATGGTCTCAAGTTGCAGTGGGGGAGGTTTAGGCTGGATATTAGGAAAAACTTTTTCACTAGGAGGGTGGTGAAGCACTGGAATGGGTTACCTAGGGAGGCGGTGGAATCTCCTTCTATAGAGGTTTTTAAGGTCAGTTTCCCACCCTACTGAGCCCAGCAGACAATGTAGATCTTTGCCCTTCCCACCTGTGGTCATCAAAGAGCTTGATGAAATTTTTATTTTGTTGATGTCTTATGGGTTTATTTTATCTATCTCACTTTTGTATGAAGTTCTAATTGGAATATGGTAATCTTCAATTCTTGTTCTAATTTGCTGTGTTTCAGTTCTGTAGGCTGAGTAATATGAGAGATGTTACTGGGAGGAAAATATAAAAATGTTTTTCTCTGTGTAGAAACACTTTACATTCCACACACACTGATGTCCATGTTAATAAAATGTCTTGGTGGTCAGTATAGTCATATGTCTTTTCCTTCATCTTTAATTCAGTCAAACCAATCAATAACCTTTCTTGGAACTTAATATTCAGTTAAACACACACACTTATCCATCATTGTGGTGATCCTAAGCCACAGTTTTAGTAGCTTGCAATAGGTTTTACAGTTCTGCTTCATCATTTCTGAAGCAATTCAGTCTTTTGGTGGTTCTAGTATGAATATTGTAAAAACTTTTTCTTTCCTCTCCTGTCACGCTGATGAACAGAAAAGGAGTTTCTTGGTCATTTTTTCTTCTTTGTCGGCAACATTATAAAGCAGTTAAAACTTCTGATATTTCTTCCTTTTTACCACCACTTTAAATGCTCAAGAAGGGGTTCAGGTGTACAGTGTAAAAATGTTTTTCAACTTTTTTTGTGAAACAATATAATATTTAGTTACTACCTAGTGTGCACTCATTTAGGTTGTTAACTTTTAAACACATTTAATTAAGCTTACACTAATCGTGCTTAGTCAATGCATCAACAGGGGCACACAGGAGCAGACTGTGGTCAGGAATCAGGACAGAGAGACAAAGGGTCAGAAACATAAGCAGTGCATGAATCTTTTGTTTGGGAATGCTATGCTGTAGTTTTGCCTTGTACAGTAACTCCTCACTTAAAGTCATCCCGGTTAGCGTTGTTCCGTTGTTACGTTGCTGATCAATTAGAGAACATGTTCATTTAAAGTTGTGCAATGCTCCCTTATAACATCATTTGGCAGCCGCCTGCTTTGTCCAGTGCTTGCAGAAAGAGCAGCCCGTTGCAGCTAGGTAGTGGGGGCTTGGAACCAGGGTGGACCGGCAGCCACCCTATCAGTTCCCCATTCCCCTAAGTTCCCTGTGCTGCAGTTGCCCTGCAGGCTATCCATTGCCAGCAGTTCAGCTGTCCCTCCCCCCATTGCCATGTGCTGCTCCAGCCCTCTGCCTTGGAGCTGCTCCCAGGAGCCTCCTGATTGCTGTTGGAGAGGGGGTGGAGGGAAAAGGGGGACTAATGTCAGGGTGTCACCCTCTCCCCTGCTCCTGCACCCCACTTACCCCATCTTCCATAGAGCAGGGGGGACACACGACAGGGCTCAGGACGGCAGGAGCTCCCTGGCAGCAGCTGCTGTCTCAGCTTGCTGATCTACTTAACAAAGCAGTGTACTTAGAGTGGGGTCAGCATACTTAAAAGGGCAATGTGCATCTCTCACACACATGGTGTGTGTCTCTGTCTGCCATGCTGTCTCTCCTCCCTCCATTCGTGCTACCTTGTAGAGTGTGAGGCTACATTAACAACAATGAGTTAACCCTTGAGGGCTCAGCCAATTGCTAGTTTATCATTCAGCAGTAAGGCATTCTCTGGGAAATATCCAACCCTCAGACTCCACCACCTCAACCAAACTTCACAATCATCATCGCTGTGTACCAGTATTAAATTGTTTGTTTAAAACTTATACTGTGTATGTGTATATATATGTATGTATATATATATAATATAGTCTTTTATCTGGTGAAAATTTTTTCCCTGGAACCTAATCACCCCTATTTATATTAATTCTTATGGGGAAATTGGATTCGCTTAACATTGTTTCACTTAAAGTCACATTTTTCAGGAACATAACTACAACATTAAGTGAGGAGTTACTGTATTTACTAAACCAAACCCTATACAGGAAGACTTATGTGTCTAATGGGGATCTGATATTCTTACTTAACCCGCTGTGCTCCTGGAGACCCCTCCTGCAGCAGGGATTGTGGAGGTGAACACTGACCCAATGCCAAGCTGGGCTTTCTAGCTGAAAAGCTGACGCTGAAGATATAAAACTGCGTTGCTCTGGCATCAGCACAGTAGGACAAGTCCTACAGGAGGGCCAGCCAGTAAAAGGCAGAAGCTGTAGCATCCACCGCCACAAGAGAAAGAGTCCTTTCTAGCCCTGGAACAGTGGGGTCTGGGGAATACTCAGTGGCTTATTCCCTAGCCCACACTCTCCATGGATGTACATACTGCCCCTGTGTGTGTGCCTACAGATTCCACAGGAAAGAGGTGGAAACCTTGCCCCCTCTCCACCCAATGAAATAGACAGTAAGCTCAGACTCATTGTGATCTGTGGTCTGAATCATCTGGATACATTTTGTGCTAAAGCAGCCGGATGTGCTATCAGTATAAACAAAGCATATTTGTTTTCTTGGTTTTTATTGAAAAATAAAACCCTCTGGGGTTTATTCTCCTGAGCATTTATGCAGGTGAGTGACTGAGAAAGCGGGATTCCCCACAGCCTGCCCCAGGCATGCCCTGGTTCATCCTCTCCCCCAAGCCCGACTCTGAGTCTCCCTCACTGCTCTGTTGAATGTGAATGGAAGGGACAGGTATAGGAACCAGACATCAACTAAAAAAGCAGAGGCATGCAAATGCCATGGGCGATTAAGTGGCACCAAATCAAAACAAGGGGAAAGTGAAGTAGGGATGCTAGAATAAGCAATGTTGTGTCTCGGTCTTTCTCATTAAACTTTATTTCCTACTTACCCAGGTAGGTGACATACACTTCAGCAATCACTGAAGCAGCAAGTCCCTATTTGGAAATAAATCTATTACTTCTTCATACATGTGTTTATTTTCCTAACTCTCGCCCACCCTTCCCTCCTACATTCTCTTTCTCTGAGTGTCCATTTTCCCAAAAAACACACACATGCTGTTGAAAATATGCATTCAAATCACTGAAAGAGGCAGAAAAAACCTCCAGCACAGGGAACAGACCAGTGAAAGCCTGAGATCTCTAGCTCATTCCCCCTTTCCTCCCTGGAGTTTTATTCTGTTACAGTCACTGCAGCTCATCTGTCTCACAGAAGCACCAGCCAACAGAAAAGGTATGAATCTATGCAAAATGAGTTGTTTGACTAACATGATTCCACAAAATGCTGTCACCTGTGCACTCACTGGCTCTAAAATAAAAGGAAGAAGAACAATTTGCTTAACAATAATTGATCAGTGAAGAGTCAGAAGGTGATGGTGGCGCAAAGGAGGAGGCAATCACTGAAGATCATTTGTTAGGGAGAGCAACACTGTGGTGTGTATCAAGGATGAGAGGAAGATATCTCCCCCCTCCCCACACACTACTACTCTTTTTCTAGTGAGGCTGTAAATCAGAATGATGGACAAAAATAAATGCTGTAAACTGGATTCATTCCTTGCATCTTTTTAAAGCGTTGTATTGTATAATTTATAGCACAAAAGGCTCCAAAGTCATTTAACAATACTACATGTTTATCTCTGTTGGGCAATATGGTTTAACAGCACTATTAATGTGTAAGCCGACTCTTAAACACCATGGTAGGCTTAAAATATCTGTTAACCTTTCCTACAGTACACCACATTTCTCCATAAGTTTACTCCAATTTAAATTAATTATCTCTATTGTTTCATATGTAAACATGTAGGCGCAAGGACATAGTGATCAACGGCTCCATGTCTAGCTGGCAGCCGGTTTCAAGTGGAGTGCCCCAGGGATCGGTCCTGGGGCTGGTTTTGTTCAATATCTTCATTAATGATCTGGAGGATGGCGTGGACTGCACTCTCAGCAAGTTTGCAGATGACACTGTACTGGGAAGAGTGGTAGATATGCTGGAGGGTAGGGATAGGATACAGAGGGACCTAGACAAATTAGAGGATTGGGCCAAAAGAAACCTGATGAGGTTCAACAAGGACAAGTGCAGAGTCCTGCTCTTAGGACAGAAGAATCCCATGCACTGTTACAGACTAGGGACCGAATGGCTAGGAAGCAGTTCTGCAGAAAAGGACCTAGGGGTTACAGTGGATGAGAAGCTGGATATGAGTCAACAGTGTGCCCTTGTTGCCAAGAAGGCTAACGGCATTTTGGGCTGTATAAGTAGGGGCATTGCCAGCAGATCGAGGGACGTGATCAGTCCCCTCTATTCGACATTGGTGAGGCCTCATCTGGAATACTGTGTCCAGTTTTGGGCCCCACACTACAAGAAAGATGTGGAAAAATTGGAAAGAGTCCAGCGGAGGGCAACAAAAATGATTAGGGGGCTGGAGCACATGATTTATGAGGAGTGGCTGAGGGAACTGGGATTGTTTAGTCTGCAGAAGAGAAGAATGAGGGGGGATTTGATAGCTGCTTTCAACTACCTGAAAGGGGGTTCCAAAGAGGATGGATCTAGACTGTTCTTAGTGGTACCTGATGACAGAACAAGGAATAATGGTCTCAAGTTGCAGCTGGGGAGGTTTAGGTTGGATATTAGGAAACACTATTTCACTAGGAGGGTGGTGAAGCACTGGAATGGGTTACCTAGGGAGGTGGTGGAATCTCCTTCCCTAGAGGTTTTTAAGGTCAGGCTTGACAAAGCCCTGGCTGGGATGATTTAGTTGGGAATTGGTCCAGCTTTGAGCAGGGGATTGGACTAGATGACCTCCTGAGGTCCCTTCCAACCCTGATATTCTATGATTCTATGATATACACCATGACATTATATTTGTATAATAAGCAGTGTTCATTGTATTTAATAAGGCAGCAATGTGCAAATAATATCTTACTACTATTATATTTTTATTTTATAAAAATAAAACCAACTGCAGTCTTACCTTAAACATCAGTGGAGTAAAATCCGGCGACTGGACTTCGCACCATAGGTGTCAATGATATGCTCAGAATTAATGGGTCTGGGAAGGTCTCTTTCAATATGTAGTAAACACCAAGCTGACAGTCCCTCTTGACCCATTGTGGATCTCATCCAGTTTTGTACCCGTCACATGGCAGAAAATGACCTCTCACGGATAGCTGTGCTGACCGGTATGGGAAGGGCCAATTTCAAAAGTTTTGTAAAATTTGGATAAAATGTTGTTGAAGCAACCACCTTCAGCCTCTGCAGAGTGATACCTGGCAAACCCATTTTAATCAAATGCATCTCTGTGTGAGCAAGTGTTGAATTGATTGAAAGGGCACTTGCAGATTGACTGAGCAGTCCATCAATGCCCTTATATCACATTGTAGCACTGCATCTACACTTTTAGCTATTTCCATTGACTGGGATGAAACCCTGCAATTACATTCACCTAACAGTATGTCCAACACAGGAAAATACAGCTGTGTGCCCCATTTTGCTTTACTTTAGTGCTCTCATTTTTACCTGGCTGATATGTTAATTGTCCGAATGTGCTTGTAACAACTGAACAGTGAAGGGACCCTGTGCTTCCCCCCGCGGTTGTTTGTGAGCATACTTTTCATCTGCGGCAGGGTTAACAGGGACATCATGCAGCTCACAGAATTTTTGGGCTTCCTCCCAAACATCCTCCCACTTACCACTTGGGTTCGCATATTCTCTAATGCTCTGACAGTTCTCTGTAGTACACTTGAGGCCTGAAAAAGTGTCATGTCTTATGTCTGCAGTACTTTGCATGCTACGTGAATCATAGTATGAACATGGTAAAAAATGATCTTGTGGGCCTCTAAGTAAGCATAGTGTGTGCTAGGCTGGGGGGGGGGGGAGGGACGGGGGAAGGAGGGGAAGGTTTACAAACCCTCTAGAGCGTGTAAAAAAAAAAAAAAATCCTGTTGCTCTCTGATTTTCTTCGCAGGCCTCAACTAAAACCAATTTCAATTTATGTGGCATACTCTATGTGCGTGTGTATATATATATATATATATGTATATACAGAAAAATATATAGCAGTGGGGTGAGCTTGCGGCATTTTTGCTGTACTCCACTTACTTGACCTGCCCAAGTATAACAGTGGCCCCATTATAACACTGTACTATGACTAGCATGTTTGCAATCCCCAGTGCTTATAAGAACTGCTTATGGATGGCGTCAGCATCCCCTCACTCAGAGCAGTCAAAAAATCCTAGAAATCATTCTTTTATTTCCAGATTTTCTGTGTATCTCACACAGTTATTTCTTCTTGTTTAAAACTGTCAACAAGAACAGTAAAAAAACCATTCTCCTGAACTTTCTGAATATTTCTTTTCGCAATATCAGCAGCAATTTGTAAAAGCTTGTTTTGAGTTGCGTGGCTTGTGAGATTGAAAGAACCCCTCTTTTTTTGGCGAATACTTCATCCTTTAAAAACAAATTGCATAATTCTAGAAAGCTTCCACGGTTTGCTGATTCTTCTCTCTCATCATGTCCCCGCAATGCAATTCCTTGTTTAGCCAGGTAAAGCAGTAAATCGGTGACTTATGCAGAATATTCTCTGTTTTCATGTAACACCATCTTATGAAAATTTGATAACTATGCCACTATGTCGTCCATTTCTTTCAACTGTTTTTAAAAAATGCCACCTGTCAGAACACTGCTTGTATATGGTAGATTCTACATGTTTCTGAAGCTTTTTCCCTGTATTTTTCCAGTCCCTTGCTTCATTTTTGGTGAACACAGGATCTTTTGTGATCTTTTGGTGAATACAGGATCTTTATGAACTGTCTGCAAGGAAAACAGAAAACTATATCTGCCTGTTTACTGTACTCTAAAAATGAAAATGTCTTGTAATCTGATGTAAATGAATGATTCTGATGACCAAAAGCAGCTTTTGGATACTCAGGTAAACAAGGTTGTGACAGCCTGGCTGCAGTTGTACCATGGTTTGAAACAGGAGATTTAGTGAGGTTGCTGCTGTCAGAAACCACAGTACTCTTAGGCTGATTTAACAAGCGTTCTTCCTGCCAATCAGGACCTAGTATTTCACTGCAGAAGGCAGTCAATGAAGACTCTGAATCTCAGTTGCTTATTTCCTTCTCTGGAATATCATTGCAATCTCTACATTTATTCCTGATATATCTATGGTTTCCATATGCAATTTTTTCTGAACTGGGCTTTCTAGAGCCTGTGACGGGTTGGATCACAGAAACCCCCCCGGGAGCTGCCAACTGATGTGCCAAGACTACCCCTGCTCCTATTTTCCCTGCCAGCTCAGGACTCCTGCACCCTGTCTTGCTGAGCCAGACACTCCTGTCTGCTCCAACACTAGGGTCTGAATTACTTGCCCCAAAGCTGCAGGTTTACCTGAAAACAGCTCACAGAAGTGAGCTTGTCTATAGCACTCAGATGCCCAACTCCCAATGGGGTCTAAACCCAAACAAATCCGTTTTACCCTGTATAAAGCTTATACAGGGTAAACTCATAAATTGTTCGCCCTCTATAACACTGATAGAGAGATATGCACAGTTGTTTGCTCCCCCAGGTATTAATACATACTCTGAATTAATTACTAAGTAAAAAGTTATTTTATTAAATACAGAAAGTAGGATTTAAGTGGTTCCAAGTAGTAACAGACAGAACAAAGTAAGTCACCAACCAGATAAAATAAAATGCGCAAATCTATGTCTAATCAAACACTGAATACAGATAAGATCCTCACCAGTTCCAGAATGCTCCCTTTTACAGGCTAATCTCCTTTTAGCCTGGGTCCAGCGATCCCTCACACCCTCTGTAGTTACTGTCCTTTGTTCCAGTTTCCTTCCAGTATTCTGGGGGGTGGAGAGGCTCCTTCTTTAGTCAGCTGAAGACAAAATGGAGGGGTCTCCCATGGGTTTAAATAGACTTTCTCTTGTGGGTGGAGACCCCCCTCCTCACTCCTATGCAAAGTCCAGCTCCAAGATGGAGTTCTGGAATCACCTGGACAGGTCACGTGTCCCTGCATGACTCAGTCTTTACAGACCGAAGCCATTGTCCACATGGTATCTTGTATGTCTCCAGGAAGACTTCTTATGTGGATTGGAGCATTCCAAGATGCATTGTTCCCCAAGTGCTTCCTGATCAGGTACTTAACCTTGCGAATTCCTTCCTAGAGAAACTGACCAAATGCCTCACAAAGCTTACTTAGAAACCAAGCAAGTATACAGCCCATATTCTTAATCTCAAGTAGAAAATGATATATGTGTACAAATAGGATGAATAGATATAGTAGACCATAACCTTTACAGAGATATGTTACATGGCACAGGCAGCACAAAACATATTCCAGTTATGTCGTACATATATTTATAAGCACCTGCCCCATAAAGCCTTATGGGGCACACTGTCACAGAGCCCACACTAATTTTTTTTTCATATGTCCATGTTCTCAACTCAGAGATGATACTTCCATGTACATTTGACATGTCAGGCATGGTACAAGCGCAATAAGGTTGATATTCCAGCTACCAAATGTGCACAGTAGGGTAAGCTTGATGAAATTTACAAAGTATGCCCCAGAGGAGCAACATGTGTTTGCTATTGAAAGGCAGGGTCTGGACACAAGTGCATCGTCTTTGCCCCCCATGACTCAAGATTTGGGATCTGACAGGGGGCACGAGTTTGAAGGAGGAAGAGATGGTTTTATATGGTCTGTCTAAACACTGCGTGAGAATCCCGAGGGTAGGGCAGGGAGAGTATGCAGAGCCCACAAAGCCTAAATGTCAGGACCGGAGAGACAAACACAACAGTGTTTGCAGTGTCTCTATTTTGGAGGAGGAAGGAGGCTGGGAAGATCGTAGGGTGCATGTGAGAGAGAAGGAAGGATGGGGAAGAGATGGGGATAGCCGCTGGATTCTGAAGAATGATGGTTTGTGAGCTAAGGGAAAAGAGAAGAAACCTGGAAAATAGTTATTTGCATCAGGGAAAAGGAAAAAGGAGTCATTTTTGGGGGGGGCTGTTAAGTAACTTGAGCTGCATCAAGCCAATCCAGGGAGAGCGGGAGGCGAAGGAGGGAAGGACAAGGCTGCCGCTCTGGGAGTTGCCTTCATTTTATTGAAACAAATCGGTGCTTAATAGAGACAGGAGAGGGTGGGGCAGTGTGGGGTTCAAAGAAGAAAAGTGTGAGGCCAGTGGGTGGGGAGAAGCATAAGTGATGAGAAAGCAAAGGGCAAGGCTGGGGTAAGCTTCTAATGCTGTTGCTGCTGCTGCTGCTGGGCTCTGCCAGGAGGCTGCTGCTATTCCTCTGGGTGGATGGGATTAAAGAGCCTCAAGTGCCTGGCAACCTCACGGGTGGCTGCTGCTGCTTCTTCTGCCTGGACCATGGAGACTTTTTATGGCACTAGCCCAAATGATACCTGAAGCAGCAGCAGCAGAGCCACCACCACCACCCCGATGCTGAGAAAAAGAGACTAAACTTAGCCCGTACCTCTGCCAAACCCTTTGTTAAGGACCTCCATACCCGGGCATTCTCCACCAAGCCCCCGCCTGTGCCTGTCAAATCTCCCCAGCCTGTCAGGCAAGCCACAGCAACTGGGCCCCCTGTTGTAATTGGCCAGGTATGGCTCCTGATCACCCAGAACAGCCTCTCCCGGTGCATTGGCTCCCAGGGCACAAAGGTGGCAGGCTGGCAGCAGCCAGAGTGGGCGGCCATGTGGGCAGCACCAAAGCCTCCCTCTGGAGCAAGAAGGCAACCCGAACCCACGTGCAGGAGGTGGCAAGGCCAGGGGCAGGCAGCAGGCCAGGGCAGAACCAGGCCACCTGGCTGGCAAAGACAGGAAGGGGAAGAGAGGTTCCCTCCCAGCAGCAGGGAGGGTAGCAGAAAAGCGAAAAACAATGCAAATGATGAGCCTCCAAACGAAGGTACCCGTATCAGGCATTTGCCCCCTGCATGCCCAGCCTTTTTCCCCTCCTGATGATTCAGGCAAATTATTTTGGGGAGGCTTAGCCTCCCAATCCTCTTATACATGCCGCTTATGATCAGAAAGAAGCTGCTTTCTGGCTATGGTGATGTCTTATCTGGGCTTCTGGTAGGAAGAATGGCTTGTGTACAACTTGACTTTGTTTTTTTGCCATCTCTTTTCAAATTAAGGAGGATTTGTAAATAAAATTGAATTAGGAGAAAACACCATGAGTCTATTATCAGTTTATCTTTCAGAGGGAAACTGACCCAAATCTGCTACCTATCAGCAAAGGTTAACATTATTTATTAATAATGATTATGTAAATGGTGCAATCCTTACATTATGTGATTAACAGACAAATATCAAAACAGGGTCCCTCACCTGAAGAGCTTACAAGTTACATATTAAACTGGAAAAAAAAAGAATTCTCATTTTTAGGACATATTCCAGGTGGCTAAACTTACTGACCCTCCGAGCTGCATACAACAATCTTCAGAAGTTCGAGAGCCAGGGTGCATCTGCCGAGACTCAGGGCTTCAGCCCCGCTCCTTCTGAAGCCCCGAGCCCTGGGGCGCACGCCATGGGGCTGAAGCCCTGAGACCCAGCTCCCCACTGGGCAGAAGCCAGAAGTGATGCATGAGGAGGGGCATGTGGGGTCATATATCCCCCCCAGGTTTTTGCCAGGGTTTGCTGGCCCAACTTGGTCACATGATGCAGCAAAGGCAAGAGCTGAGAGCTGAAGGGAGAACCACTGCTTTTGCTGCTGCTTCTCCCGTGGAGCTAAAGCAGCGACCCCTCCCTGCAGCTCCCAGCTGTTTGCTGTGGCCTTTCCACCCAGAGCTAACACTTGGGAGCTGCAGGGAGGGGCCACTGAGGGTAAGAGAGGGGGCATCCTTAGGGGGCTGTGACTTAAGCTTTGGGGGGAGGGAGGCTGAGCCTTTAAATTGTGTGTCCCCCTCTCTCAGCAGGCACCAGTCGTCTCTGGCAGAAGTCCCTAGCCCCTCCACCCTGCCACAGGGCAGAAGCCCCGAGCTTCCCTCCTGTCCCCCACTCTGGTAGGCAGAGAACATAGGAAGGGTCTTGAAGCTTCACTTTAACTGTAAAAGAGCCACATGCGGCTTGTTGGCACAGTTTGGCCACCCCTGACATATACCAACAAACCATCTGTGCTTGCCCTTTTGAAACAAACTATCTTTCTCCTGCAGGTCTAGTGTTTAGAATGAGGCTTCAACACCTAACTCAGCTATATTGATTTCAGCTTTATTGGGTGGAGGTCCTTCATTGGAGTTCACTCAACTGTGTTTCTGTTGCCCTTTGCAGCTTCAGTAAAGAGCTGCCTCTGCACCATCTCTCACTGCAGCGTTACCTGTGCATCATCTCTTCACAAAGCCATCAGTGGAGGGGATTGATGGCATACAGATCCCTTGAGTAGTGGTTTTGCTACAAGATAAAGGCCTTTTTTCCCTCCCACTCGTCTCAGTTCAGTCCCACTACTCTACCAATTCAGATTGGAAGATTTCTGGCTAGAAAGCTTATGCAAATAAACTCTTTCCGTAGTTGTACTTTCTCCTGTTCACCATCTATAGATGGTGGCAGAGTGCTCCCCTCCCTTGTACTTTCTCCTGTTCACCAACAGATGGTAGTAGTGAGTTCCCTACCCTATTGTGCAGGGGTGGCTAACCTGAGCCCGAGAATGAGCCAGAATTTACCAATGTACATTGCCAAAGAGCCACAGTAATACGTCAGCAGCCCATCTTCGGTTCCCCTCACTCCCAGCGCCTCCCACCCACCGGCAGCCCCGCTGATCAGCACCTCCCCCTCCTTCCCCGCACCTCCCAATCAGCTGTTTTGTGGCATGCAGGAGGCTCAGGGGGAGAAGTGAGGGCACGGCAGGGGAGGGGGCAGGAAGGGATGGAGTGGGGGTAGGGCCTGTAGCAGAGCCAGGGGTTGATCAGTGAGCACCCCCGGCACATTGGAAAGTTGGCACCTGTAGCTCCAGCTCTGGAGTCGGTGCCTATACAAGGAGCTGCATATTAACTTCTGAAGAGCCGCATGTGGCTCTGGAGCCACAGGTTGGCCACCCCTGCTATAGAGCTTCAGGCCACATGGCTTACAATTATGTGACTAGGAATTGTCTGGAATAGCACTGCTGGCTGATGCATGGTCCTGCCTCCCCATCCCTGACAGGTGTCTCTTGGCCCAGGGCATTTGGAGGATGAAGTCCCTGTGTTCTGGGAAGTTCAGGGAATATAGCTGTGTCCAGTGGCCAATCAGGGATGCAATGGTGCTCCTTAAGTTTTCCCCTCGTTATTTGCCCACCTATGGAGCAACTGAACACAGTCTGGCCCCAGAATTAACTCATAGCAGCATTTTGTATACCTGATGTACAAGAAACTTTGACAGGATCAGTACATCCAGACAGGTACAAATGATGAGACAAGGCATTTCTTTCTCAGGTTACTCTAAATCACTTGTAAGAGAACAAGGAGTGATAATCATAGCACCAGTTTTAATCATTATGCTGACCTTGTTTTACTTCACTGATTATGGTTGACCAAGAAATGCAAGAACTAGACTCACAATGCTAACACTGACAGCTCCTTACGAGAAAAAAAGAACTTTCAGTGAACCTAAATGAGGCAGACTGCATGTGGACTGGAGACTCCACAGCATGAGAGTGAGAGAACAAAAGCACATCAGTGTGGGAATCAATGATCTCTTTAGAAATCTGACAGGAAACATCATGCACTCCCCCAGGATCATATGGCAATAATTTACTGTATAAGAGAACTGTTTTCTTTGTTGATTTTTATTGTTCATGATACTATAGGGTCTAAATAGTCCTGTAGCATGCCACTACTATGCTTTCCCCTGCGCCTCTCTGTATTTATTTTTTCACTTGCTTACTTCTGCCAGTTCACCACATTTTGTATTTTTATTAATTTTGCTATGAACACAAGGGCTGCATTACTAATATGTGGCAAGCACTACCTAGAATTTGTATACTACCTCAAAGTAGGATATGCTTGCATTTATACCACCTCCTACTGTCTTACTGTCAGCTCTCATAAATTTAACTTATACTTATTTTGGGATAACCTTTCCTCTAATTGGATGGTAGAAAATGATGGCATATTTAGGTGCTAAAATAATATCTCAGTATGGTGATAAAGGGGCAGTCTACCATATGAGATGTCATCTTTTGGATGAGACATATAAACAAGGTGTATAACCACTTGGTATAAGGAAAGGGTTGTAGCGCTTGTAACCTACCAAAATTCCAGTTAGAAAAATGCATTTTTTTTCTATCTAAAACTTTCTGTGTGTGATATCTCAAATTGGGTACAAGTATTATTTTCTTTCTATCTTGAAATACTGTCTAGGATTGCTCTGTGCTGTTTTAAAGAGGGCCAGCTTTAATTGCAGTAAAGTCTGCATTTCTTTAGGAATTGCCATAGTGGATCAGACCTGTGGTCCATCTAGTCCAGTATCCTTGACTCGAGTAATGATCTGCACCAGATACTTCAGAGAAAGGTGGAAGAAAGCCTACCGTCAGCAGACATGTGATAATCTGCCCCCAGTGAAGGTCCTAATCACTACTAGTTGTTTTGAGACTGAACATGAAGATGATATCTATTCCAATACTATTATTTTAAGCATAGTAAACTGATCTTTTTATATTGTCTCAACCTAGATACATAGACTAATAGATTCCAAGGGCAGAATGGACCATTATGATCATCTAGTCTGACCTCCTGTATAACACAGGCCATAGAACTTCCCCAAAATAATTCCTAATGCATAGTCTTTACAAAAACATCCAAATTTGATATTGGAATTGTCAGTGATGAAGAATTTATTACAACCTGGGTAAACTGTTGCAATGGTTGCTGCATAGTGATGCACTTAAATGAACTGCTGTGTCTGTGTTATTCAAATCAGTGGAGTTCAGCCTGGATCACAATGCAGGATTGGGCCATAGTTTGTAATCAGCCATTTCAGTCAGAATAGCAGCTGCTCTAAAAATCAGGCCACTTAAGTACTTAAATATGGAATATAGGCACCCACATTTGAAAATCTTGGCCTTAATTATGCATGATCAATAGCATTGTATGGTAGAAATGAATATAGGCAGACAAAGCATGGTTTTAAACCTGAAGAGAATAGAGCTTGGCATCACTGGAAGAGCAAAGGTATGCGTGGGTGCTTCATAAGAGATAAGCGCAGACAGGTAGGGAGAGTCACAGTTTGTGAAGAGCCTTGAAGCATTAGAGCTGATCAAAAACTTTCAGATGGAACTGTGTTCCCTTGGAAAATGCTGATATGATTAAATTAAAACAGTTTGCAGAAAATCACTGATTTTTTTTTTAAATCTTATTGGAACAATACATTTTCTTTCAATGTGGCCAAAAAATCTCATTTTGATAAGGTGAAAAACTTGTTTTGACTTTATCATTTTGACTGATGTTATAAATTAAACTCAATATGATAAAGCTGAAACAAAATAGTCAAAAATATTGTATTTAGTATAAAATTTGGAAATTTTGCCTCTTCATCATCATTTGGGATGAAACCAAATTTTGAAATCTTGCTATTTCCTGCAGGATGGAAATCAGGGCCGGCTCCAGCATTTCTGCCGCCCCAAGCAAAAAAAAAAAAAAAAAAAGCCGCGATTGGCAGCGGCAATTGGGAAAAAAAAAAAAAGCTGCAATCGGCGGCGGCAGTTCAGAGGCAGGTCCTTCACTCCTAGAGGGAGTGAGGGACCTGCCGCCCCCGAATTGCTGCAGGTGCCGCCCCTCTCCCTTGGCCGCCTCAAGCACCTGCTTGTTAAGCTGGTGCCTGGAGCCAGCCCTGATGGAAATTCCAAATTTCAACCAACTCTAGTGAGGACGATACCTCTTCCCCCGAAGGACCTTCCCGCCACTCTCTCCTCTCCTCCCCTTTCCCTCCCGTCACTCGCCCTTAAGGCAGGAAAAAAGTGGGAGGGCATAGCTCTCCCACTTTTAAAAGTGATGGAGCCATGTCCCCCTGGCTCTGCCCCCCTGTTCCGGTGCCCCTGTTGCCAAGTGTCCGGTTTTCAGCCAGAAAGTCCAGTTGAAAAGTGGACATGGCTGTGTTGACCGGACACTAAAAGTGCCGTTACAGGAATAACTACAATCAGCTTCCCCAGCAGAAGAATGGGAAGAACAGCTGCTGCTGCTTGGAGGAGCTGCAACTCAGCTGGAGAGAAAGAGAACTGGCTCTCAAGGATCTGGCTCTGGCAGAGAGAGGTAGGTACTGGCTCTGCGCTGGCCTGGGGGGGATCCTGTCTGATCCCCCACCCCTGCCCTCTCTGCTTGCCCCAGACTCTGCCTCACTCTGGGGACTGACACCTTCCCCTGGACCACTGTGCTTGTCTCTTGCCCCTTCATCACTCTGGGGACTTACTCCCCACCATCCCATGGGGGCCCACGAATATGTTTGGTGCCGGGCCCACAAAAGGTTAATCTGGCCCTGAGGGCTCATGCCCTTCCAGAATGTTGAGTTCAGTTACGCTCAAACCTCTGAAAACCAGGAAACGAAGAGTTAAGGTAATGCAACATGAACACTTTTGAAAACAAGTTGTAAAAGCAAAATGTAAGTGTCCTAAAGTGAGCTCAGGAAGGACAGAAATCTCCCGAGGAGCAGAAGAGCAAAAGCTTGGCTTGATCTTGATGGGGAAGCAGGGCCTTGGCCTCACAATCCTTCTGACATTTTGGGCTTTAAGCAGGAAGTTGTTTACTTGAGACACTAAATATGATCTGTAGAAGAGGAATGGCTGGTCATTAAATGAACAGTGGCGAGCTTTAAGTACTATGTGTATGAAAGATGCTTTTTCTTGAAACTAATCATGAAGGTCTATAATGGCTGCAGGGTCTGAAGGATCATAATTCCAGGATAACTAGGTGAACCTTGCATTGCAACCATATGATTTCCCCATTCACCACAAACCCAGCATAAAAAATGTATTGGTAGACTGCTTCTCTCTGTTAACCCTTATGCCTAACCTTAAAGAAGAGGGGGGAGAAAATGTGACTGAGTGAACTGTCATGAGTGGAAAAAGCAAACAGACCCGAAGTCCTCTGAGATCTTTTGTTTATTAAACACACCACCCAATAAGAAACAACAGAAACTCCAGACACCAAAACTTAGACAAAATACACTTAAAACACAACCATAAGAGTCAAGACAGAGAACCCAACAGCTCCCAGGCTCCCCATCTCCTCCAATATCCACTACTTCCTTGGCAGAAGAGCCCTGGCACTGGAGACTTGCAAAATGCTCCGTCTACGGTCCATTCAGCATCCAGAATCCAACCAGTCCAGAAACCAACCATGACTAGTAGTCCTCATCCAGTCCCACAGCCAGGTATTTCATCCCAGTGCCTGATTGTCTGATTCTGGAATCCTCCTGACACCTGAGCACAAGCCCAGCACCTTAGTACATAGAGAAAAGTCTCTCTGTGAAAAACAATCACAGTCAACACTGATATCTGTGTTTCCAAGGTCATTACACAATAGAGTCCCCCCACTGGCATGTGGACAGATATCTATTCCAGTGACATCATCATAGGACCTAATCACGTCAGCCATACCATCAGGGGCTCGTTCACCTGCACATCTACCAATGTGATATATGCCATCATGTGCCAGCAATGCCCCTCTGCCATGTACATTGGCCAAACCGGACAGTCTCTACGCAAAAGAATTAATGGACACAAATCTGACATCAGGAATCAAAATACTCAAAAACCAGTGGGAGAACACTTTAACCTGTCTGGTCATTCAGTGACAGACCTGCGGGTGGCTATATTACAACAGAAAAACTTCAAAAACAGACTCCAACGGGAAACTGCTGAGCTAGAATTGATATGCAAACTAGACACAATCAACTCCGGTTTGAATAAGGACTGGGAATGGCTGAGCCATTACAAACATTGAATCTATCTCCCCTTGTAAGTATTCTCACACTTGTTATCTAACTGTCTGTCTGTACTGGGCTAGCTTGATTATCACTTCAAAAGTTTTTTTTCTCTTAATTAATTGGCCTCTCAGAGGTGGTAAGACAACTCCCACCTGTTTATGCTCTCTGTATGTGTGTATATATATCTCCTCAATATATGTTCCATTCTATATGCATCCGAAGAAGTGGGCTGTAGTCCACGAAAGCTTATGCTCTAATAAATTTGTTAGTCTCTAAGGTGCCACAAGTCCTCCTGTTCTTCTTTTTATAAAATCTCATAGACCTCTAGCACCCGTGGATACAGCCCCAACCTAATCTACAATTCCATCATCTCATCCTAGTGTATCCTTCATTTCTGTAATTACTGAAATGCCTTATGGCAGAGTTGTGGCCCCTACATGTACCCTACTGGCTGGGTGTGGCATTACACCAACTGTAGCTCAGTTTCCCTCCTGTGTTCTTTGGCCTGGTCCAGCCATAGGCATAGTCTGACCTTTCAGCCAAGACACATTCAAGAGTCTAACCCCTTTTAGGGTCACACAGTCTTTAACATATCCAACTGAAATACCAAGACAACAAAATCTTCAGCCCCAATCAGGCTCAGTTGCCCACTTCTCTCCCATGCAGGTAAGCCTCATCTATAATGCAGTGCCTTCATATCTGTCTTCAGGCTCCTATGCCTCACTCCGCCCCACATTCTAGGGCTGGCACAGTTCTCCATCTTCCCAGGGTTTCAGGGAGGCCATCATCCCTCAGCAGCTCCTGATCTTCCCTCAGTCTTACCTCAACAGGAGATTGCTTCTCTGCCTTCCAACCCTTTTAGCCTTCTATCAGGTCCCTTCACAGACGGGGGAATTGATTACACATCCTGTCCCATAGGTCTCCTCCCACAACTGACCTTCTCCTCTTTTAAGTCCATCTCCTTTGTCTGACCACACCATCTCCAGGTACAATCAGTAAGGTCACTAGAACTATCATCATATGGTGATAACACCCTTTCCATTCCACTTGTATCTCTGGGGGATGATAAACAGAAGCTATAAAGTTAGATATTTTTTAAATCAGCAGGTCTAGGTAACTTGCATCAAAGAGTTTTAAAAGGTCTAGCTCAGGAGTTTGCTGGCCTGTTAATGTTTATTTTCAATACATCTTGGAACACAGGGGAAGTTCCATAAGATTGAAAGAATCAATTTTTAAAAAGGGTAACTGGGATGACCCAGGCCTGTCAACCTTACATCAATCACAGATAAGATAATGGAGCAGCTGATATGGACTTGATTAATCAAGAATTAAAGGAGGGCAATGTGATTAATGCAAAACAACATGCGTTTATGATAAATAGATCCTGATATCTGTTATGCATGAGATTACAAGTTTGTCTGATAAAGGTAATTGTGTTGACATAATATACTTAGACTTCTATAAGATGTTTGACTTGGTACTTGCATGACATTTTGATTAAAAAACTAGAATGATATCAAACTGGCATGGCACACATTAAATGGATTAAAAACTAGCCAATTGATAAGTCTGAAAATGTAATTGTAAATTGGGAATTATCATCAAGCCTGCCTGCTTTCAGTGGGGTCCCACAGGGATCAGTTCTTGGTTTTATGCTATTTAACATTTTTATCAATGACCTGGAAGAAAACATAAAACCAACATGGATAAAGTTTGCAGATGACCCAAAAATTTGGGGAGTGGTAAATAATGAAGAGGATAGGTCACTTCTACAGAATGGTCTGGATTGCTTGGTAAACTGAGTGCAAGCAACCACTATGTAAGGCTATATGTAAATGTACACATCTGGAACAAAGAATTTAGGCCACACTGACAGGATGGGGCTCTGAACAAGATTTGTGCTTCATGGTGGATAATCAGCTAAACATGTGATGCTGTGGCCAAAAGAGCTGATGTCCACAAAACGGGGAATTTCAAGGTGAATTACAGAAGGTATTGTACCTCTATATTTGGCATTGGTGTGACCACGGTTGGAATACTTTGCCCAGTTCTGATGCCCACAATTCAAGGAGGATGCTGATAAATTGGCGAGGCTTCAGAGAAGACCACAAGAATAATTAAAGGATTAGAAAACATGCCTTATAGTGTTAGACTCAAAAAGCTCATTCTATTTAGTTTAACAGAGAGAAAGTTAAAAGGTAACTTGATTACAGTCTACAGATATCTACTTGGGGAACAAATATTTAATAATGGTCTCTTCAGTCTGGCAGAGAAAGGTATAACATGATTCAATGGCTAAACAAATTCAGACTGGAGATAAGACATACATTCTTAATAGTGAGAGTAATTGAAACAATTTACCAATAGTCATTCTGGATTTTCCATCAGAGAGAATTTTTAAATCAAGATGGATGCTTTTCTAAAAGCTATGCTTCTCCTCCCACCACCTCTCTGTTTAAATGAGTGTAAATGGTGGATTCTCTGTAACTTAAAGTCTTTGAATCATGATTTGGGGACTTTAGTAACTCAGCCAGAGATTATGGTTCTATTACAGGAATGGATGGGTGAGGTTCTGTGGCCTGTGATGTGCAGGAGTTCAGACTAAGTGATCATGATGGTCCCTTTTGGCCTTAAAGTCTATGAGTCTATGACTCACTGGCTTCTGAGCTGCCTCTTCCCCATCCCTACAGAAGACTCTCTTCCTTGTAAATGTTGCTATCCCCTGCCCACCCACAGTCTAACCTGATACATAATGGGGATCGTCCCTCCCTTCACCTTTCCTATATGTTTTGTCTCTGTAGTACCAAATAGACCTCACCCAATAGAGCTCTTGTCTAGAGCCACCACAGGATATGGCACCCGCTCTTTAGCAGGAGTCAGGACTGAATGTTGGGGCCTGGATGGGCCATGTTGTGAGTCAGGGGCCCTGGTCCAGAAAGGATATCCAAGACCACCTTTCAGCTCTATGCCCCCATCTGCAGCCCACCATTCCTTCCTCCCATTGTTTCAAGGCCCTTGCATAGGACGCTATGGGCCCACATCACCTCACTTGGCTGGCCTATGAAGTATGTCTTTGCAATCCTTTTGCCATCCCTTTGAGGATGATCTCTTATTCTTTGAGGGATTGTAGAAAAATGACATGTTTTTGGAATCCCAATTCTTTGTCGATGCTCTAATAATGAAACTGGATTTTTTGGGGAAAAAAAAGTTTGGATAATCCCTTACATTTATAAGGGTCATTGTCTCAGGGTGTGCTGGCCTTTTAGTAGAGGTGCCAAAGCACAGACCTACTGGGAAAAGGTTGGAAAAGGGTCAGAGCACCCACTCTGCACTCTCCCAAACCCCATTCCCTGTGCACTCCTCCAACAACTGCAACACATATTCCCCCTCAGTGTTCCAACCTCCTCCATATATTCCCTAACTCTGCATAAAAGAAGCTGTAAGAATCTAAAAATGTTTTGAGCAGCTCAAGTCATGGGGGCTATGTGTTTGGAAACCCTTGACCAAATGACCCACAAATGTGCTTTCCTCTGATCACACTCAGTGTCATTGTTCAGTACAAGGGTGAGGCACATAATTATATTATCCTAAATGCTTGCTGGATTCTTTATCTTCCCTACATTTAATGAGTGCTGATTTCCTCGACAATACTTCTAAAGTAAAAATAGAGCAGCATGTGGATTTTAGAACATTTTAAAATATCGCTATTAAACCACAAATTTTGGTCTCAAGACAAACTTCCAAAAGGAGCTACTGCAGAATGCAATGACTATGCACAACATATATTTTCTGAAATCTGCTAAACATAGGGATCAAACTTTTAGCATGTGGGTTGCTCAGGCTCAAGGAGCGCCACATCCCACTTTGAGCCACCTAGCAGCTGTGATAATAGAGAGCTTTGTGACTCTCTTCAGTTACTCAGTTTAGGTCAACCTAAAGTGAAGTTCTAAATTTAATGCTCAATAACTTTTTTGATAGGCAGTAGGTGTAGAGGGGCATTTTTAGCAAAGCCAGGAGAGAGGAGGCAGCGATCATGAGGTGTGGGCCTGACTCCATGTCCTCCCTGATATGCTGGCGTAAGCGTCTGTGAAAATCAGGAAGTCTATCTATATTTGACTTCCCGTATGTATGCTGGGGCCTGTGAAACTGCAGACTCCACAAAAACACATCTGTAGAACTGACTGCTTGCTTAATAGCTTTTCTTTGACACATTGTTGGGGTAATTGTAGCAGTTACTAACATAAAGGATAGACAGGTCTGAGGAATTTGGATTTGACCTTCTGGACATCTCTTGGAATCTCTGGCGACTGGAGACTCCTTCAGACCGTAGGTAACTATTGTTTGGGTGTGCTCTATTACCTATTCTTTATAACCTATTCTGTTTGTATGTGAGACTAAATAAAGCAGAGACTTTGAATACAGTCATTCTAGTGCGAGTGCTGCAGGCAAATAAAGTGCTGGCTTTAAGTGAAAGCACTTGGTTTTGATTTGTTTGTTTTAGCCATATAGCAGACATAGGCACTGCATCTCCCTTGGTTTGCCCTGATACCACCTCACAGAGAGTAAAATTACCAAGAGCTTTGGGTTTGGGGAACCCTGGATAATGCTGGGCAGTAGCTGATATCACTCGCCGGTGGCTGAAATTAGTTTGGGGAGGGCTAGTGCTGTAGTTTGAGTCCCAGGCTGCATAAAAATAAAAATAGCAGACGATTTTGTAAAGACATGAATGTTTAGGGAGTTATATCTCAGAAACACCTTGCTCAAATGACCCCATATTTGGACCCCTAACTCACCCGACACACCCATGAGGCACAACAAATTCCTAGACAGTCTGGATTAGCATGTGAATTTTGACACCCTTAGATAGTCATCTTTTAAGCAGTAAGAGACTCTCAACCTTAACTACAATGTTCTGAACTTTACTCCAGATTTAGCAAGGATCCATTCTTGATGAGGATAAATGAGGACAGAAGGATAGCCTTTTAAAATTGTCTTCTTTAAAATCTTTTGATATCCTGGACAAGGGCAGTATCATGGAAATATTTAATGTAACTTAAGCAAAAGAGGGTCAAAGGACAGCAGAATGTTATGCACAGCTTGCTAAAGACAGTGAATCATAGTGAGGAGTAATATAGATATTTTTAAGTGTGTGGATTTCATTGTTAGAAACATTAATGATGTCTTCGAACCTTAAGCTGGTTGTATGCTTTACCTTTCTGAGGGAGTTCTTGTTTCTAATAGTGACATGACGCAGATTTACTCGCTGGTTGTGTGCACTGTCACAGCCATAATATTCTTTCAAAACATTGAACAAGGGTAAGGGACAAATGTGGATTGCTTGTTCATTGAACTGGTTGCATTGGTTGAATTTATTGAAATAAAAAAATAGTAAAAAGAGAGTTCTTACCTGAAATGACTTCAATGGAAGCTCACAAGGACTGAAAGGCTGCTGTTCTGTGACAATATACGTCTTTGGAACAAAACCAAGATAAAGTGTTTCATAATCAGTCTTTACAGTTTTATTACTGCTAATATAAAACTTTTTTCTTGGTTGTTGGTTAGGCTTTTTAAGTTAAATCAGAGAATGATCTGTTTAGACAATCTGGGTCAAATTCCACCCTGATTTGCACTCTGTGCAATCTCCACTGGCTTAAATATGGTGAAAATCTGGGCCGAACTTGGACCTCTCTGTCCACATTTAAATGTGCTGTATGTTGTCCTGTTTGGAATGATAGCTCAGTACAGAGGGGAGAGAAAAGATTAATTCTGCTCCATGAGCAGGAGAGCTGGCATGCACTCTAAGCAAAAGGGAAATCAGTTTAGATCAGTTCTCACAGAATTTTAGGCAGCAAAACTCTCTCAGCAGATTGAGTGATGATACAATAATGAAGTAAAGTGTAGTAACAATATATCATCCCAACAAAATGTCACTGGCCTATTTGTGATCCTTAGGGCAGAAGACTGCTATCTGTAACTCAGTGCTGGCTTTTACAAATTCACCCTTTCAGTGGTGTTATGTACATTTAGAAAGATCATGAAGAGAACTGAATAAGAAAGGGGCATCAATCAGAAGAAGAGGTTTTTATTTTTTTCTCTTTTCCTTTTTCAAATACAGAAACAATCTGTGACATTTGAGCTTAAGCTTGTTTGATTGTGGGAATGTGAGCTCTGCCATTTAGTCTGTGATATAATTAGAGATATTTTTATAACTTAGTGAAAATGTTAATCCTTAATGAAACATGTATATTGAATTAATATGAGACTTGCTTTCAAATAATATGCTACAGCCTCTGTTTATAATAACATGAATTTTTAAGAAAACTATTTGCAATGTTAAAAGGTATAATGTATGATTTGAGACTTCTCTGGATATTTGGAATCTTTTTCCTCTTTCATTTAGAGCTAGCTCAAGACAAAATCTCTTAAATCTGTAGAAGTCCTTGAATTAATGACTGAAAATATTGTAGGGAATCAGTTATTAAAGGAATGTTTTAAATAAAATACAATAGACTTGACTATCTTGATCAGGGCTTTGCATACACAGACATGAGAGAAGGATACAGAAACCCTTATACAGCCTTCCATATACATGCTCCTTTTTTAAATTGTAAGCCACTCCTGTTACCTTGAGGAGGGAAGTCTGGAGCTATCTTGCAGTTATCTAGGTATATGCTTTTATTTCTCCAGCCAAATCTCTTAATTTCATTGCCCTCATCTCTCTCTGCTTTTTTTCTGTCCAAGTATGTCTGGTGAAGTACAAATCATTGAAATAAATAATTTATGAACGATACACTAAGTGTTGATGCTTCAATGTTTTGGGCATCATGTACCATTTATTTCAACACTGTATGCTAAATGTTGAAATAGTTTGGGGAAAGGTGATGTACAGTTCGTGCTTGTTTATAATAAATGTATCTATAACCAAGAGATAACATGATGTTTATCCTAGCTGTCATATTTATTATAGATTGTTGTGCAGTTTATAAAAATGATGAACAGATTGTTGAATAAAACATGATTCATGTACAACGTTTCAAGATAGCGCTGTTCATAATTAACATGATAGCATGGAAGAAAAGTCATGCTGTACCACCACTTAGGATGTAGTTAATACAAAATAAAACCTCATTAAGAGGCTTATGTCATCAGGCTCAGCTGAAGCAGGGATCTGTAAGGAAGGCTGTGAATGGTATGTGTTCATCCTTCATTCTACAACATCAAGGATCAGAGGGAAAAATAACTCTGGGGCCAATCCTCAGTTATTGTAAATTGTTATACTTCCATTGACTTCAATGACTGTATGATAGTTTACCCCACCTGAGGATTTCCTCCTCCCTCTCCAGTTTCCCCAAAGATCTTGAGGAGGTCATTCATCATTTTCCCAGTTCTCCTTCCAAAAGCAGAATCTCATTCCTCTAGTCTGGTTCCCTCAAACATCCATGGCCACAGATGGACTATCTCATGCTGTTTTAAATTCAACTGGAAATAATAGTATTTGATGGGTTATAATGTGAAAAGAATAGCATTTGATAGGGATTGAAATATTTTATTGTATTTTCTGTTTCACATCATGGGGTATGAATAACTGATGAGAGCACAGCGAAGGCTATATCCTACTATCACACAGCAGAGCCAGTAGCAAGTGATTATAAGTTAATTTTTCATAAAATCAAATCATCTTGGATTTTTTTTTTAATCAGACATGAGCAGTAGTTTTGCTAGCCTGCACCTGTCAGAGGCAAAAGCACTTCCAGCTGAAATGTTTTTGTTCTCCAGTAGATGTCCCTTCATTTATTTGATGTATGGTTATGAGGATGCCAAGGGATACATGATTTGTATTCTGAAGTTTTGGTTAGGTCAAGTTTATAACTCTAACGATTGATTCCTCTGGAGGAGTTTAAAATAATGGAAGTGCACTCTAGCTCCTTCTCACTCTTATCATGCATAGATTTTCAAAAGTGTTAAAATAATGTGGGTTACCTGAGGCAAAGGGATTTCATGTAGTAACACAATTCAAAAGGAATGATTAGCCATACAAATGAAATGGTGATCTAGACATGAACTAATCTTTTCTATATGGATAGACTGTGTTATTATTTTAACAGCACCCCGAAGCACCTCTTAATACAGATAAGATCCCAGTCCTGATGGACTTACTCCCTCATTGAATCTAGCTCTCTGAACATAGTTTGTAAGAAGACAGTAGCATGGAAGGATTGGAGCAATATTAGTAAGATAATATGATTATTCAGTGAGCCTACAGCATGACCTGATAAAACATAAAAATAAAATATAATGAAAAATAGATAAAATAAGTATAAGTCTTA
The DNA here is from genome assembly GCF_011386835.1 of Chrysemys picta bellii. Taxonomy (NCBI): domain Eukaryota; kingdom Metazoa; phylum Chordata; order Testudines; family Emydidae; genus Chrysemys; species Chrysemys picta. The sequence goes on along the minus strand of NC_088793.1, from coordinate 40,493,541 downwards.
ATTGGGAAGCTTTTAAAATCTCATTGAGGGAGGGCTTTAAAAGAAGAAAGCACGGATCAGCTCGGAGTGCTCTGTAAATAGGGTGGAAGTGGATAAATAGACACTGAAGCTGGTAGCTTTGAAGTGGAATTGATGGAGAGTGGGGGATGCAATAGGAGACAAGGGGCCAGATCCTCAGCTACATCTGAAGATACAGACATAACACAGGTTGGTGGGATATAAAGCTCACCTTCACATTCCCCTCTCATAGGCTCCCCCTGTGCCAGCCGGGTCCTCCAGTGCAAATCAGAGCAGCCTTGAAACCAGTGGCCCCAAGAGGCTGAAACAGTAGTGCCAGTTCAGCAGCATGTAGGAAAATTTACTCTGGTCCCATCTCCCACAGCAGTGAGGAGAGAGAATGGCATAAGAGCCGCTGCTTCAGCTCTGTCACTGGAATATTTCCTCTTCTACTGTGAACCTTCTTCAGGCAGGAAAATCTGGTTATATGGTGAGATTCTGCTCATGGCATTGGGCAGAGGAGTTGCACTATATCAAAAAATCTGGCCCTAGGTGAGATAAATAAGGAGGAGACACTAACATAAGCTTTTAAGGGAAAAACAAGGAGATTTAACTCAATGCACTGGAGCAGTGAGAATTTTCATTGGTGAGGAAGGCAGGAGAGTTGAAGGATAGTCTGGTAAAGTGACAGGCAAGGAAAATAAACTTTAAAGGTGAATTTTGTATGGACAGGTACAAGCTTGACAAGAATTGGGGAGGACAGATAGGAGGTGGCTAAAATAATTTCTATCCCTTGCCCACAATGAAAGCCTTATGATCACTGAGTCTGATTCACTGTAGTCTTGCATCTATATCATAATAGTAGCCTTTTACTTGCTGTCTTTGTTTGTTTTGCACAGGTGTAAATGACTATACAAGGCACACTGGATAAACTGGACCATTGTATCAGGTTTTATCTTGTCCCAGCTAGAAATGAGTACTACAGTATATATGGGATATTCCTATCTATTTAAGTCTCACTGTACACAAATATTACTGGAAACTTTGGTGTTGTATGGGTACTGTCTCCTGGCTTGAGGTAGCGCTGAGGCACCCTGCCTCAGTTTCCCTCTTCTGTAACCTTTTTAGTCTAAGGTCCTCAGGGGTCAGTGGAAGTATTGTAGTAGGCTTCCTTTCTGGATTTATAACTCTGTCAGTCTTTCACCTTGCCTCAGGAGTCCACAGCACCCTCTAACAGCTGATGCAATGAGTTGGAGGATTAGAACCCAGGTGAGCAGGGTTCCAGATGACTGATGCTTCCACATCCCTATCCATTAAAGAGTCCCAAGCCATGCTCTATAAACCCTACTGACTGAGCACCACAGGAAGTGCTGCCCATGGAAGAATTGATTGGCAGCAACCCCCCTGACTTCTGAGTGGCTCAGGTGCACCATTTAAGCATAGAAGGCATTCCAGGATGCTGTTGGTAAAGGCTTGCCTGACCTGGCCTGGCCTGGCCTGGCCTGGCCTGGCAGGCAGGGCAGGGCAGGGCAGGGCAGGGCAGGGCAGGGCAGGAAAGGAAATACAGACTGAGAGGGAGAGGCTGGAAGATATGTTGGGGGAGGGGGGAAAAGAAATACCTGTATCTGAAGAAGAGGGAGCAAACAGGGTGGAAAAAAGAGTAAGAGAAAGTATCAACATCTTTAATTATCAAATCACTACCTGAATATGTAAAGATAGGAGATGTTAATCCCTTGAAAACAGCGGACTAAATTAGGTGAAGTATCAGAGAGATGTGAAGACCTAAAAGAATGCAAGGTGGAGATTTATTAGTAGAATGTATACATAAGGAACAGGCTGAGAATCTTCTTAAAACTATAATTTTAGAGAAAATAGAAGTAATTTACCAGCTGCCTAAATTTAGAGGGGTAATATATGGGGTTCCACTAGGCATGAATGAGGATTAAAATAAAAGGGATATAGATGAGGACCAAATGCTGTTTGTTAAGTGACTGATTAGCAGGATTGAGAGAGAGCACAAATCATCCACAGCTATGTAAGTAACGTTTAAAGATGCAACACTACCCAATAGGGTTAATATAGGTTATCAACTCTTTGGATTAAACCGTATATCCTGTCCCCTTTAAGACATTATAAATGTCAAGGTTTTGGCATGTGGCAGCTGTCTGCAAGGGGAAAACGAGGAGTAGTAAATGTGGAGAACATGTGTATGAGAACTGTCTGAAAAGAACAGAACTAAAATGCTGCTATCATAGGGACGAGCATACAAAGTATGTGTGGTGGTGGAATAAGCTAAAGAGATACAGAAAATTAAAACTATCTATAAAATATCCTATGCACAAGTGCAAAGAGGTTTTTAGACCCCTCACTAAAATAAAGCAGTAATGGAGCAGTACTGGGCCAAGAAGGCCCCGCCTCTCAGCAGCTGCAGAGCATGCTCCAAATGGACAGCCTACTTAAAAGGAGACTCTGACTGGCAAGTAGGGGGAGAGTGCAGAAGAGACTGGCTCCAGGCAGGCAGATTGTAACTTCAGGGACAGGGGGATCTACAGGGGAAGAATGGACTGTGGGTAAGACCCACCCAAGAGCCTAAAGGCTCGACCCCCTTTTTCTCCCAGTTCCTTCTCCCTGCGAAGGAGGATCAAGTGGACACTTGAGAGTGACTGGGAAGACCCAACTGACCATTTTGACCTGTTGAGACTGTGGGAGCAATCCTCTACTGAGAGGGAAGCTGAGTGCCATGACCACACCCCAAACTGAAGAGAGAATGGGGGAAATTGAAAGTGGCCCAGAGAAGGTTGAGTGGCTGAACTATCTAAAGGGGACTGAGACTCTCCTCAATCTTTCCTTCTTCAGCCCTGGGCCAGATCCCAGTGGAGAGGGAGGGCCCTATCCACACACACACACACACACACCACTCAACTGGAGGAACCCAAGGAGCACGAGAGGACTGTGGACTGTCACTCGGCCGTTAGGCCTTCAGATGGGATGCCCTTCTCAAGCAAAGATTCTGAGAGACTGTTGAGCCACGGCCTGATTCATTAGGCCTGCTGGCCCCAAGTGAATACTACTACAAAGGAGTGGAGAAAACAAATACCCTAGAAAGGAGGGAGAAAGATGTAAAGATGGAGTGGGATAAACTGCTAAAATAGATCATGGACCAGCAGCAATATAACAGACCCAACTGCTTTAGCAGCTGGCTGCCCAGCAACATTAGCAAGTCTTGCAGCAGCAACAGCAGCAGCAACAACTTATTAGAGAGTTAGCAACACAGCAAAGAGACTAACAGTAACAGCTGGTGCATCAGTTGGCCACGTTGTTAGAGCCCCAGAGTACATTGGGGAACGTGGCAACATGTGGCACTAGCCCAGGTCCCACCCCGAACTGCCCACCAAAGCTAGCAAAAATGGGGCCAGATGACAACCCTAAGGCATTCCTAGTAACCTCTGAAAGGTTGCCACGGTGGCCTACTGGCCTGTGTAGAGCTGGGCCACTCTGTTAGTCCCCTAGATAACAGGAATCACTAGGCTGTGTACCAGATCCTAAATGTGACTGCTGCATAAGTCTACCTTCAATTTAAGGCAATCATCTTAGATGCCTTTGATATTTTGGAGATTCATCACTAGCGATTCCACTGGGAAAGCTTCCCACCTGGGGCACTACCACAGGCAGTGGTCAGGTCCTGAGAGAACATTGCTGGCAGTGGCTCCACCTCAATGAAAAAACAGGAGCTCAGGTAGCTGAAATGATCATCTTAGAGCAGCTTACCCAGATTCTCTTGGCAGGGTGATGGGAATGGGTAATGCAACATCAGCCTGAAACCTTCTCCGGTTACTTTAGCTGAGAATTATCAGATCATCATGAGGCCTATGGCAATGACCTGGGAGAGTGGAAGGGAGAGCAAGAAAGCGGGGTGCAAGAAGGCGATGGAAACCTGATCCAGGCAAGGCCGGCGCCATGGGAGATATGCCCCTGAAAGATGGGCTTAGGAAGTGAAATGAGTTGAGGCAACAGCCCCTCCTGGAAACTGGCAGAGGGTGCAGTTATCCAGACTGAACCCCTCCTGGCGATAGGGGCTTGCTTCATGGGTGGACAGCTGGGATACTTTCACCAAGATTGCCTGTACATGGAATGTCTTCACAGCCAAGTATAGGTGGCTGACTCCCAGACCCAAAACAAGGGGCTGCAGAAGCTACTAGTTCCCATGCAACAGTCAATTGCACAGTTAAAAGTGTGGAGGCGCAAGGGTTGATGGACTTGTGTTGCTGCCAAATTTTAGTGAGGGCCAACCTGGCAGGACCAGGGACAGTTCCCACAGGCACCATCTATTTGCATTGCATCCATGGGGATATGCACCCTTACCTGACAAACAAAGTGTAGCTGAGGGTGTGCAGAATCACAACAATTAAATATGCATGGGCAAGGTCCCAAATCTCATATACCCTATGATAATTGAGCAGGACTGTAGCTTTTTTAGAGGCCTAATAATGTCCAGGAATGGGGAGCCCCTGGAAAGGAGAGGCAGTGATGTCTGTGACATGAGGCTGGCAGGGCCACAAGCCTTAGTAGGCAAGGCTGAGAAGGAGGACCCAGTCTCATGGATTGGTGGAGCAATTCAATAAGACTTTGAAAAGTATGCTGTGATAGTTCATAGTCCTGGAACCTCGCCACAGAGACCAATTGCTTCCGCCCCCCTGTTCGCCATCCACAAGGTCCCAAAGGCATCAATGGCATTCTCTCCATTAAAATTACAGTATGGGAGACAGCTGAGAGAAATACTAGACCACCTGCATGCAACTTGGGAGGAATAAAGTTCCAAAGCCACTAACTTGATACAATAAATGCTGCAGCTAAGGGAGAAATTAAAGACCTTCGGCAACAAAGGAACCTGCATCCCGGAGATCCAGCCAGGGCACCAAGTATTACTACTGCTTCCCAATTGAGAATCCCAACTGTTAGCTAGATGGTAAGGCCCCTTTGAAGTGATCAGATGGATCAGAGCAGTAAACTATGAGTTTTGCCAGCCAGGCAAGAGGAAGGACACTAACTAAGATATACCACATCCACCTGCTAAAGGCCTGGAAAGATTGGGAGGGGCTCCTGGTAACATCGTTTCCCCCAGAACCCAAACTATGGCTGTAGGTGCTATAGCCCCCAATTGCGAACTTGTTCCAGTGAGAGAGGACGTGCAGGCAGAACAAAAGCTGGCCCAGTCCTTCACTTCAGTGTTTTCCACAGTGCCCAGCCAGACTCACCTGGTGTTTCAACACACAGAGACTGAGCCAGGAAAAAAAAGGAGAGAGTATTTTTGACCTTTGTTGAGACATGTGTGAGAAAGAGTATTGAAGGAACTACAGGCTATGGTAGACCTCAGGGTAATTCAGGAGTCACACAGAAAGTAAAAAAGCCGCATAGTGTTGGTACTTAAACGGGATGGGTCTATCCGATTCTGCATAGACTTCTGAAAAGTCAACACTGTGTCAAAATTTGACACCTACCGATGCTGACGGTCAATGAGTCGTAAGAGAGGATAGAGGCTGCCAGTTATATCACCACCCTTAACCTAGCCAGGGGTTACTAGCAGATCCCCTTGACTCCAGAATCCTGAGAAAAGACAGCCTTCTACATGCCATTTGGCTTATGACAATTTAAGACTATACCCTTTGGCCTACACTGTGTGGTATCCACCTTCCAAAGGCTGATGAATAAGGGCCCCATGACTAATATATGGCTGCATACATTAATGACATCTGTGACTGGCAGACCAGGTGCCAGCTCATGCCACAACCCTGGGCCTCATTGAACATTGACAAAAGCATTGCTGGAGACCAGTCTGGTTCACCTGAATGTTATCATTGTTAAAATAGATGTTAAGTTGATAAGAATGTGTTTAGTGTTTAGACTTTATGAAATTCTTGTAGGATGCTGCATGTATTAAACTCACTTATCTGCACCCCGTAGTACAACTTTATACTGAGTGTTTGCAGTGTAAACCTCTAATTGTGTAACTCACCAAATGAAAAGAAGCATTAATTAACGTAAAGTGCTCATCCTGCACACAAGATGGCCCATTGAAGGCAAATGAGGCACTGTGTAGCATTAAAGGACAGAGCTGTTGTTTGCATTCCTCACTCCTTACAGGCAGGGGAGACCTGTGCATGACCTCATCCCATCAGTTTGGATGCTGTGGTGAAGGGGATAAAAATCTTTGCCAAGGAGAAACCTGAATCTTTATACAGTCTGGACTGTGAGGGGCAAAGATTCCTAAATAAAAGCAAGAGATCCTCCTGCTGCCTGGCATGGGTCAGCCCTAAGGGACAAATTAGCTGCTCATTATAGAAGATTATATTACCTTTTTAAATCTAAGACTAACTCATTTGTGAGTGTATGTTTCCTTTTTAACCTCGTAAATAACTCCCTCCTTTGTTTATTACGGGATTAAGGGCTTTTTAGTTAGTTAGTTTATTACAGGATTGACTACAGGAGTTGTCTTTGGTTTGAGATCAGAGTACAATTGACCTGGGATAAATGGCTTGTCCTTTGGGGCTGGGAGCAACCTAAACATTGTTGTGATTTTTGGTGTAAAGTGTCCGTCTATTACATAGTCCAGCTTGCCTGGGTAGCAAGATAGACTGGAATCCCCAAACAGATTCTCTGTGACTCCATGGTATGAGTGTTATAGTGCTTTAGGAGTTCACACTTGTTATTGAGTTGGTGCAATCTAATTATAGAATGTACAATCAGTTTGGGATTCCCGGCCTGCTTTTTGACAGTCTGTTCTGATCCTGGCACTCACAGTTGTGAGCCACTTCAGACAGCATGACACATCATATATTGCAAGCCCTGGAGCAAACATCTAAAACATGTTGAGGCAGTCTTGCAGGCCCTCAAAAGTTCTGGATGTACAGCTAACCATCCAAGTGCCTCCTAGCTAATCGGGAGGTGACATATATGGTGGGGAGGGGGCACCTCTACCATTGGCAGGGAAAATTCAAATCCTTGCAGAATGCCTTGAGTCCACAACAGAGGCAGGTATGATGTTTCCTGGGATTAGAAGGATATTAAAGATGGTTTATTCTGGATTTTGCCACAATTGCAGTCCAACTGATAGACCTTTTCAAGGATGCAGCTCCCAAGAAAGTCTGTTGGTCCCATGACTATGCTACAGCCTTCAGAAAATTGAAGGATCATCTGACTCAGGAACCTGTCTTGTTCCATCCTGATTTTTTCAAAATCCTTCTGTGGGAGTAATCCTCTGCTGAGAGGGAAGCCGAGCACCCTGACCATGCCCCAAAGTGAAGAGGGAACAGAGGAAGGTAGGAAGTGGCCCAGGGGTGGCTGGTCTGTTACCAGCTAGAACGGACTGAGAATTTCTTCAGCCTTTCTCCCTTGAGCACTGGGCTGGGACCAAGTGGAGAAGGAGAGCTTGGGTCCCCTCCCCCTCTCTTTTCCCCCCTCCACCCAACCATGGGAAATCGGGGAGCACCAGCGGATGGTGAACTGTAACTTGGCTGATAGGCCTTCAGATTAGCTGGCAAGGCCATCCCAATACTCAGAAATTATTGAGCCCTGGCCTGACCACTAGGCCTGCTGGCCCCAAATGAACCCTATTACAAGAAGCTACTAAAAGATATGCACAACAGAAAGTGGAGAAGGAGGAAAGTGCCAGTGATGGAAAAAGTTACTGGTACAACAGCTCAGGGCAGGAAAAATAATACAAGGGGAATAAATGAAGTTGCAATGTACTGCTTGTAGGAAAGAGAAATGTATAGCATTTATGATAGCAATGATTGATTGCACTTTAAAGACATGGAAGAAGACTGAAAGAATAAAAATTACAGCAAAAGCAGCAGAAGAATATTTACAGATAGGCAATCTCTCAATAGACTGCATCCATGCAGTTTTAAATGAAGGTGATAATGCTGTTTAAAGTATGCTAGGATGCATAGGTCAGGAATTAAATAGAATTGTGTTTGAAATGGAAAACAAACCTGATCTGATATATGTACAAGCAACATGGCTGGTAAGAATATTTATATTTAGACTTCCAGGATATGATGTATTCAGATTCAACCGTGAAATAACAAGAGGAGGAGAGGGTCTGTATTTTTATAAAGAAAGGTCTTAGTTACATCAAAATAGACTTGCAGAATTTAAGTTTTGAATACAACACTCTAGAGATTCCTATGCAAAATAATAATAATACATTTATATGACTCTCTAATGTTTACAACTCACGTAAAAAAAACCTACATTTGAGTTATGTTAAGGTGTCAAGGAGTTACATTATTTGTGGAGAGCTTAATAGTCATAATAAATTATGGAGAGCAGGAAAACTGATTGATTAAAATGGCAAATGCCTGGAACATTTCATTAACATGCACAACTTGGTGTTGCTAAATAGTGGAGCACCTGCTAGGTTTAATTTGGTGGATGGAACCTTTTCAAGTTTAGATCTGGGAACTGCAACAAGCAGTATAGCAAGTAAATGCAGCTGGGAAATCTATAAAAGAGATGGAATGGAAAGTGATCACTTCCCTATGCTAATTACATATCAAGGTCAAGCTAATATTGAAAACACTGAAGTAATCCCCACCTGGAGCCTTAGAAAAGCAAATTGGGGCTGCTTTAGGAGTAAGTGTGATGAGTATCTAAGTAACATTCCATCTTCTTTATAGACATTTTAATGGACATGTTAGCAAAAAAAGTTCCAAAAAGAGTTAGTAGTGATACAAATCAAAGTAAAGAGTTTTGTGGGGAAAAAAGAATATTTGAAGAAAATCAAAGCAAGCAGTGGTCATACTGATAGGAAAATCTGGCAAAGTACGCACAAGACCTGATGCATTTAGATCTATTGCCCTGATATCGTGTGTAGTTCAAAATTTTACATTCTTAGGAATCATAGAATATCAGGGTTAGAAGAGACCTCAGGAGGTCATCTAGTCCAGCCCCCTGCTCAAAGCAGGACCAACACCAACTAAATCATCCCAGCCAGGGCTTTGTCAAGCCGGGCCTTAAAAACCTCTAAGGATGGAGATTTCACCGCCTCCCTAGGTAACCCATTCCAGTGCTTCACAACCCTCCTAGTGAAATAGTGTTTCCTGATATCCAAGCTAGACCTCCCCCACTGCAACTTGAGAGCACTGCTTCTTGTTCTGTCATCTGCCACCACTGAGAACAGCCGAGCTCCATCCTCTTTGGAACCCCCCTGCAGGTAGTTGAAGTCTGCTATCAAATCCCCCCTCACTCTTCTCTTCTGAAGATTAAATAAGCCCAGTTCCCTCAGCCTCTCCTCATAAGTCATGTGCCCCAGCCCCCTAATCATTTTCGTTGCCTTCTGCTGGACTCTTTCCAATTTGTCCACATCCTTTCTGTAGTGGGGGGGCCCAAAACTGGATGCAATACTCCAGATGTGGCCTCACCAGTGCCAAATAGAAGGGAATAATCACTTCCCTCGATCTGCTGGCAATGCTCCTACTAATGCAGCCCAATATGCCGTTAGCCTTCTTGGCAACAAGGGCACACTGTTGACTCATATCCAGCTTCTCATCCATTGTAATCCCCATGTCCTTTTCTGCAGAACTGCCGCTTAGCCAGTCGGTCCCCAGCCTGAAGCAGTGCATGGGATTCTTCTGTCCTAAGTGCAGAATTCTGCACTTGTCCTTGTTGTGTTCAATAACAAACTAACTTGGGAGTGTCATATATATATCGAGACTAAATGTAAAGATAGGATACATCTGCTTAAAAGTATTGCTGGGAACAACAGGAGTGAAGATAGAACAAGTTGCTGATGCTGTATGGGGCACTAATAAGACTAATTATAGATTATAGATGGCAAGACTTTAATTCATCTTCTAAATCAACACTTAAACTAGAGCCAATCCAAGCCCAAGATCTGTGCATCACATGTGGGGTGAGTATTATGGCACTGTTATGTGTGTGCTGCAGGAAGCAACTGGAGAAATGTCTATAAAGTTAAGGATGAAATTGTTAGATTTAACCTTTCGGGCTAAGGTTAATGGAAATAGTGAAGATAAGACTACTCAGTGAGTATACAAGGACTTTTGGGAATTAAATAGACAAGACATATCTGAGAGCCACAAATGTCCATATGCTAACAAGGTCAAAAGATGGGTAAAAGACTTGAGTGAAAAGGAAGGACTGGAAGAAATTAAAATCTTTAGTAATGGGAAATCAAACCATAGCTGGACAGTTGTCTCTCCTGTCATGGATTTGGAAATATACAATAAAACCAAGGGAAGAGCAAGACCATTAAATATGCTGACTAAGATTTATGAGTTTATACATGGCAAATGGGTCATCATTGCCAAATCTCTATCTAGAGGTGGCAACATGGTCAGAGGGGGAATGGCCTTTTCTATCCCTGAATTTGGATTTAAGAGATCAATGAGACTATCCTATTCTGTGCCCATTATGACAATTAAATTAATGGGCATACTGCTGGCCCTGACCTGGTTAAGGGATTGTGACCCTACGTAGCCTTATATTCACACATTACACAGTACTACAATGATTTCTGTATAACCTCTGGCTTGTGTGGTATCATCTGAAAACTAATAACACAGTGGTAAATAATATCATTGTAAAATATGTATAACAATGCTGCATGTTGGAATTATGTATACTCACTAATATTATGCTTTAAAGTATGTGACTAATATTAAACCAAGTATGTTGGGGAGTTGATAAACAGGTTTTCTCCAAACAAAGGAAAGAAGCTAACACCTCAATACAGGTGTGGTCCAAATTCAATGGCCTATTCATTGTATAGGAGTTTGCGGCAGGAAGAAATAATTTGCATAGTAGCAATTAAGAGCAGGGGAGGAGCTAGTATGGAACCTTATCTTTCAGGTCTCATGGCTCCTTCACTGCATGAACTAATGAACTTTATGTGGGGATACCCTTCAGAAGAGTACATTTCCATGTTTCACTAAGCTAGAAAGAGAGGAGAAGCAAACCCCTAAGGGATCCTTCACTTTAAGGAAACAAATAAACCAAGTGATTTGCTCTCTGGGATGGGTCCTGGCCAGGTCAGTCAGTGAGAATCCGGAAAGAAGACTGTGGGTAAGAGAAACCATCTTGAACAAAGACTGCATCTTGCTAGATTAAGTTTTAGACTTTTCACTTTTATTTTCTTGTAACCATCTCTATTAGTTGGTATCACTTACTCCATGCTCTTTTGTTAATAAACTTGTTGTGCTTTCATTATAAATCACCAGTGCTGTGTAAATTCAGTAAATCACCAATGCTGTATGCTTCTAGTAAGCTGACAAGTTGGAATGTCACATTCTCTCTGTAGAGGCAGTGAGAGAGACTGGATCCTGCAGTAGGATGATTTGGGGGTGAGTTTAGGTCTGGAAGGCTACTAAAGTCAGCCTGCAAGGAGTAGCCAAGTTGGGCAGCCAGGGTGAGGCTGGTAGATTACTGGCAAGCTGTTGGGGTCAGAGCTCTCAACCAAAGCTGCACAACCACAGGACAGACATTGACGTCTTATTGGCCTGGATAAACCCCACAACATCACAGGAATGTATACCTAACTATGGCTGCTAGCCTATCTGACTCTTTATTGGGTATAATAGTGATCAGCAAGGGAGCCTGGGAAAGCAGGAATGGCTTAATGAAATATTGTTCTTAATTATGGAGACAGTACCTTTAGGTGTATGTATAGTAATTGTGTGGATTCTGGCACACAATGGGATACTGGGCAATGAAATAGCAGATAAAGCAGCGAAAAATGCCTTAAAATGAGGAAAAGAAGAGATTGATATAAAGATCCCGCTTCAAAAGCTTGGTTAAGAGAGAACTTAAGGAGGAATGGCAAGAAATATGGAACAAAGATTTTTTTAAAAATGAAAGTTCTATGAAATATGTCCTAAACTTGATGGTGGTATACTTAATACTGTGAAGGAAGAAGTGAAGTATCTATTTTTAGAGTGCTAACAGGTCATTGTGACCCAAATGGTAATTTATATTTACTAAGCAAAAACAAAGATGGATTGTGCAACACACAAAGTTAAAGATACAGTTGAACATCTGCTGTGTGAATGCAGGGTGACTTATACAGAAGAAAGATTCTTTATGAAGAAGTAAGATGCCTCAAGGTGAAAGAATATAGCAGGCATGGCCAAACTGTGGCTCATGAGCCGCACGCGACTCTTTTACAGTTAAAGTGCAGCTCCCGGAGCCCCCCATAATCCCCCATTCTCCACCTACAAAACTGGGCAGGGGGAGCTCGGAACTTCTGTCCTGTGGTGGGTTTAGGGGCTTCTGCCCTGCAGGATGGGATGCGGGGGGGAGGGTATAAGGACTTTAGCCCTGTGGGTGGACATCAGGCCAGAAGCCTCACACCCTGGCAGGTTGTGCATGTCTTGCGGCTCTCAAACTTCTGAAGATTATTGTATGTGGCTCGGAGGGTCAGTAAGTTTGGCCACTCCTGGAATATAGTCTGAAAGGATTGGTGAGAGTACCTGGAAAGTGGGGAAGCATTAGAAAGTATTACTTCACTTTTTTAAGGATATAGGACTGGTGAGAGGTTGTCAATTTTGCTTATTTGAAAACTGCAGTAAATGGTGGTCACAGCCTCACATGCTGAAGCTACTGCACCATAAAATGGCAGGGAAAGAAAGAAAGCTGTCTATGCAACCTGGCAGTACCTGGTCTGTTGCTACAACAGACACCTGCCCTTGTTCCTTGCTTTGGATTCCAGCTCTGATTCCAGACTTGATCCCTGACTCTGGCTCTAGTCCCTGGTCCCTGATTAGTCTCCTAGTTCCTGCTCCGACCACGAGGCATGACTCTTGTTCCTACCTGTGAGGCCAGACCACCCACATCCCAGTTGTGACTGGTTGCATAGATCCCGTCTGTCCACTCTGCGAATGACACCCCACTAGGAGAATGGAAGAGGTGAGCTTTCTGCTGCCTAGCACACTCCAGGAGCGACGGAGCACATCACGTAGGGTGACCAGACAGCAAGTGTGAAAAATTGGGGATGGGATGCAGTGGGTGTGGGGTTAATAGGGTCCTATACAAGGCAAAGCACCTAATATTGGGACGATCCTGATAATATCGGGACGTCTGGTCATCCTAGCTGCACTCAAGGCACAAATGGTGGTCCTGCCACCCGGACAGGGCCCTGTGGTGCTTCTACCTGAACATTTTAATGGAAACCACCAACATTTCAGGGGATTCCTTAACCAGTGCTGCCTACTCTGCCTACTTTTTATGCTTTGTCCCTGGATCTACCCCACTGATCAAGCCAAGGTCAGACTGTAAATCAGTTTGTAGATTGGTGGGCACTGGACTAGATCTCCCTCTTCCTCATGTGAAATAGCTCAACCCTGATTGACTACTGGAACACCTCCTTTGGCTCTTTCTGTGATTTTTTTATGGTCCCTATCGTATGTGGTCAACAGAAGCTGCCCTGTGGCAGTTCTGTCAGGGACGGGGACTGGCCATTTTATATGCTGCACGTCTTTGGCAACTTAGATCAGACACCGAATGGAATGAGGTGGCCCAACTGCACCAATTTTGATTGGGTAAGTTGGTATTTGTTCTATTCAATTTGGTAGCTGAGCACCGGCTACAACTTTCATAAATCTAAAACCAAAAGGGACCACTATCATGATTTAATCTGACCCTCCTGCATAGCACAGGCCATATGATGATCATTCCACAAGATGATAACCTCCTGTTCTCTTTCCTTCCACACTCTCACAAGGGAAATACAGCTGACCTAGAAACTTGAGTGAATTCAATGCACTTTATTGTCTGCTTACCCCCACTTGTTCCATTTCTTTATTTCTCCTCCTATCTTCAAATAATTCCATTCTTTCCTTGCTTGTTTTTCCTCACTATTTTCTGTCTTTCCTCATCCTGTCCCCATATTTTTTCCATGTGAGCCCCCATTTTTCCATTCATCTCTCATCACCCCCCTAGTAAATATACCCCTAGCCTAGCACAGAAGGAGGATACCTAAACAGTCATATTCACTCCTCCCATTTCTCTCATGATGGGTGAGATGGATGCTTTACACTACTAGAACAATGAGAAGAATAACTATTGCCCATAAGAGTCTTTCACTGTCCTTTACCACAGAAGTACTACTATCTACACTATCTAGTTACTGTCAGTCCTTGAGTAGGTAAGAGAGAGAGAAAGTAATGTAGGGCTGGTTAGAAGGAGGAAAAAAACAGATCTTTGGATTTAGCTATGTAGTATAGATTTATAAGGTTAACTCCAGAAGATTAATGACAAATCACAAAGCTAGTTTGACAGTTTTTGTTCTGCATATTTACATTTACCTCAATAATTCTTTGTGTAATAGGTTTCAAAATGCATTATTGTTACTGCTCAAATAGTTTTCCTGATCTTTTGTTTCTGACTCTCTTGTCAGGGGATTAGCTAAAGCTTTTTCAATCATCCTAATCACTTTGTATCACCCAGCTGCAAATACTTGCCTTTAAATTTGAAATTTAGATAAATATCAAACCAAATGAAACAATGGTGTGAGTCTAAGCATTGGTAATGTCACTGAGTTAAGAATTAGAATTCCAGCTATCTGCAAGTGTCCGATATTCATGAAGATGGTTTAAGAAGCTGTCACTTTCTAGGAGAGAAACATATTAACCAAAACAATGTGTTCGGCTATTGTTATTGGATCAGTGACTGAACTCTTTATGTCTCTGAATGAAAGTTTGCTGCATTTTTCATTTGACAATTACAAGATAATGGTGTGGAGTTGTGAAATCCTTCTATAAAAGAGAACACAAGAGCAATAAAGGAAGGGAAAACAGCATGAGCACTGGTTTAAAAAACCAAGCAGCCAAATCTCTGGCCCTCAGGGAACAGAATAAATAAATCTGTGGTAGGGGGGAAAGTTTGTATAGGTTTCACTCGTCTTGAAAATAATTCATGAGACAAAACTCCAGCGAGGTAAATATATTAATTGAACTTGTGCTGTACAGTGTGTGTGTGTGTGTGTGTATATATATATATATATATATATATAAAGAACATGTTTCACAATATTTTAAATCTTCCTTGAGTTATAATTTATAATTTAAATTGGTTTATAGCAAGATCAGATCATTAACATTTATTTACATCCTTTAGAAAAAATAGTAATGTCTGTGGCTTCCATTAACTTCAACTGAAAATTGGAGTGCTCAGTACCCCTGAATATTTTGTGGTATAAAAGAAGCATTTGTTTACCCTTGCTTTAGCTTAATAATTCAAACAAATAGAAATTTCTATCAGTGTGTGGGAATATATTATTGGTGGAGCTTCTAGAGCCAACTATTAAGGTAGCCCAACACTTCCTCTTATAAAACTCTTATAACATTGCTAAACTTAGAATTATAGAAGATTAGGGTTGGAAGAGACCTGAGGAGCTCATCTAGTCCAACCTCCTGCTCAAAGCAGGACCAACACCAACTAAATCATCCAGCCAGGGCTTTGTCAAGCCGGGCCTTAAAAACCTCTAAGGGTGAAGATTCCACCTCCTCCCTAGGTAACCCATTCCAGTGCTTCACCACCCTCCTAGTGAAATAGTGTTTTTTAATATCCAACCTAGATCTCCCCCACTTCAACTTGAGACCATTGCTCCTTGTTCTGTCATCTGCCACCATTGAGAACAGCCTAGCTCCATCCTCTTTGGAACCCCCCCTTCAGATAGTTGAAGGCTGCTATCAAATCCCCCCTCACTCTTCTCTTCTGAAGACTAAATAAGCTCAGTTTCCTCAGCCTCTCTTTGTATGTCATGTGCCCCAGCCCCCTAATCATTTCTGTTGCCCTCCGCTGGACTCTCTCCAATTTGTCCACATCCTTTCTGTAGTGGGAGGCCCAAAACTAGATGCAATACTCCAGATGTGGCCTCACCAGTACCGAATAGAAGGGAATAATCACTTCCCTCGATCTGCTGGCAATGCTCCTACTAATGCAGCCCAATATGCTGTTAGCCTTCTTGGCAACAACCTGTCCCCCCCAGCTTAGTATCATCTGCGAACTTCCTGAGGGTGCAATCTATCCCATCATCCAGATCATTAATAAAGATGTTGAACAAAACTGTCCCCAAGACCAACCCCTGGGGAACTCCGCTTGATATTGGTTGCCAACTAGACATCAAGCCGTTGATCACTACCCATTGAGCCTGACAATCTAGCCAGCTTTCTATCCACCTTATAGTCCATGCATCCAATCCATACTTTTTTAACTTGCTGGCAAGAATACTGAGGGAGACCATATCAAAAGCTTTGCTAAAGTCAAGATACATCATGTCCACTGCTTTCCCCATATCCACAGAGCCAGTTATCTCATCATATCTCACCAAAGTAAGACAGTTGGGCTGAAATTATATATCCCAGGTGTCTGCCTCAGTCTGAATTTTTTTTAGAAAACTTCAGCCATTCCTGAGAGCAAGGCTATAGATAAACACATGGCTTTGCCCATGTTAAAAACTCTCGAGAATTTTTTTCTTTTAAATGCTTTAGCACCATTGGCAGGGGTGTGTCCTTTGTGTCAGGAATGTGTCTTTTGTGAACCCAAAATTTTCCAATCCACCCAGATTTGGCTAAATTATGACATTGAAAAATCACATCTTGCACAGTCTTATTAGAGACTTATAAGAGCTTACTACCCACAGTCTCATGTCATTTGGGAGGGTGGGAGTCCCCCAGGATTGCTGAGTGGTTCCCAGGTCATGTGCCTCTAACTCTATGTGCACCAACCCCCTTTTGGGGAGCCATAGCATTGACCTGTAGGAATGAACATTATACTTAACTATAAAGTAATACCTTTATTTGAATGGGGCAAGCTCTCTGTCAGTACCAGACGTAATCCCACAAGGAGACTCCTAAAGGGAGTTACCCTTATGCCTTCCCCAGCATTAGGGTAATGTGTCTAGTCCCCAGTGCCTAAATATTATGGTCCCACTACTGTTAAATTCTGTCAGAATTTTCTGCTTCACTGTACCTCAGTGTGTCATCTTTTTTCACAGCCCTTTTTCGCAAGCATTCCATGGGTAATTTGAAATTTTCACCACAAATTAACATGTCTGAAATGATCTCCAGTGTATATTTTGTATTTTTTAAAGGAAATGTGTGAAAACTGGAAAAGCCTGATTTTTTCCCACACAATACACATTTGTTATCCCCCACTGATACCTGAGCAGGAATATTGTAATATGAGAGATAATCAACCATTCATCACTTCCTCCCTTATTTGCATAATGTATGTGCATACTTGGAGAGCTCTTGCCTGGTTGTCATGGCAATAGCTGCCTTTGATAACTGACTTACCTCAGCAGATCAGAATGTTAGTACAAAGAAGGGTCACAGGAAGAAGTGCAATGAAAGCAGACTGGGTTTGTATTAACTCCTGCTGTACTCCTTTGGGCTTGTACTGGGGTAAGTAACCCTATTTCTTTTCAAAGGGTAATTGTTTGTTACTTTCCTCAGAAAGGCTTGTACAAAATCCCAGTTCATTTTTAATGTATATTGTTTAAAGCCTTCTTATAAATGTGGGGCTATGTCTTTCTGAATAGTTACCTTTTTCAAAAAAAAAAAATCAGGAAATTATAATATAGCTACGAGATGCTACTCAGCTCCCTGTAACACACATCTTTTTTTTAAGCCATTTAGAAGTTTATGTAACTTGTTTCACAGCCAAAAACCAAAAAACAAACAAACAAACAAACAAACAAAAATAACAACCTTGTTTTGTTTGAATATAGTTTAATGTAATTGCTTTCACAATATTGGTTAACATGGCACTTAAGGATGAAAATGAATCCTCACACAGATAACAATGCAATAAAATACACATTGAAGACAACAAATGTGCAGGTGCCTTATTATTTAAATAACACAGAAAATCTTTTTTTGTTGTTAAAAGCAAATGAGTCAGAAACAAAACTTGTTTATTAAACTAAACCATAAAATACTTAAATAAAAAGTTAAGGATTAAAAGGGTGCAATGTAAAGCACTCTCAAATTAGGAAATGTCAAAATTAAGGTGCTCCAGCAACCTTAATTGGCCCCCTTGTGCAATTGCTGTTCCCAGCTGGTCTGAGCCTGGGTGGGGCCAGGCACCAGAAGTGATTTCAGAGAGACTGTAACTAATTTATTTGGAATATCAAAAAGCCTTTGACCAAATTCCTCATAAGAGGCTAGTAAGGAATCTCACTAGTCAAGGGATGAAAGGTAAAGTAGTGTCATGGATTTGAAATGGGCTAAGGATTGGAAAACAGTAGGAATAACTGGTAATTTTCAGTCTAGCAAAAGATTAGCTAGGTGCCCCATGGTTCTGTAATAGGACTGGTATTATATTGTTTTATTAATTACCTGGAAACTGGGATGAAAATAAAAGTAGCAAAACTTACACATGTACAAAATTGTTTAAGCTTGTCAACACTTGAAAAGACTACTAGCTTCTTCTGGGGTACCCACAAAGTTAGGTGAATGGTCAGCACAATGGCAGATTAAATTAATTGTTGAATAAATACAACTTAATTTGCGCTGATTGCAAAACTTTGACTTTTTGTCAAAAAAACTGTCTCTTTTGGTTTTCAGCCTGAAAGTTTTTTTGGCTTTCTACACTTTGCTTTAAAAAAAGTGTCTGCTTTCCATAAAAATTTTGGTCAAAAACCCAATTTTTCCATTGGAAAAATTCCATTTGGAAAATTTTGACCAGCGTTAAACGTAATTCCCATGGGAAGGAATAATAGGAACTACCCATATACATTGCTAGGGTTGCATTATAGCTGTAAAAACTGAAGAAAAAGCCCTGTGTATCACTGTGGACCAATTACTGAAAAATTCTGCTCACTGTAGAGTCAAAAAGCAAACAATGTTAGCAATGCTTAGAAAAAAAATAATACTGAAAATGCCATAGTATAAGTCAATGGTACCCTTACTTGGGGAAATTGTGTACCATTCAGGTCATCCTATTTCAAAAAAGATACAAAAGAAATTTAGCTGGTTCAGACTGGCAAAGGGCCAAATTTGACCCAACATACTATACAAACAGCTGATGATGATCAGATCTCAAGGCAGTGCAAAATCTTCCTCCTTGTTTTAATAGAATATTCCATTCTAGCTGTATTCTTGAAAGGTTTCAACCATGGTATTATTATTGTCCTTTAATTCCCAGAATGGAAAGAAAGAGTAAATGTGTTTTTAAAAGAAGAACTTTGTTTTAGTATTTGAGATCAGTTAGAAAAGGAAGTATGCATGTGAGGCAGCATGTGCCTATGTCAGTAAGGAAATGAAATACATTAAAATTGTTTTTTCATGGTGATTAGTCTATTGATTTTAATTATAGTCTATCTAGGCTCACAAGCTTAGAGAATTATTATTATTATTATTATTATTATTATTCAAGTTTGCTTGCCAGGTGGAATTTTTCTTAGATTCTTTTCTAACAATTCTTAAATAAGAAATGAAAGGGCTCATGTATCAACTTAAATTATATGTGAAAAATGTTTGTCTTCTGAATACAAAAGAATAAGTTAATGCAGACATAATTCCTTCAGACAAAAGATCCTCAATAAATGAAGTGTCTCTTCATGGAAACAATCATATCTTGTCAATAAAATAAGCAAGTGCCGAACTTTTTACATTCAGTTACGGAAATATCTTTTTGATATTTGGGCTCTTAATAAACACAATATATTATGTTCCCATAGGTCACTGCTTTTCAATTACTGTACTGTAAACACAAAGGAAAACCTCATTTCAGTACCTTTGCTGATCTAAAAGTTTTAAATTTTCTTTCTGATTTTCTTTGGTGACTTTTAAAAATTGTTTTCGGCTTCTGTATGAAGTAAAATATTATATGCCAGAACAGCATGCAGGAGATGGCATGTGAAAGCTCTACATTTCTCTGGAGGTTGTGCTCTGAAGAGAAGTATGTCTCAACTGTTTAATATACTATGTTCACAACAACATTAAAATAATAATCAGAAGACACACCACCTCTGAATGTTGATCCAAAATTCTGTAATTAAATCAAAATGAATTAATAAACTTTCCATCCTATGAATCTAAGCTATTTTTAAAATGTGTCAGGATGTTCACTTTCAAAAAACTGTAATCTCTTCCTTGTGAAACAAGTTCATCTTAGCTGTATAGCTGAGATCCAAGGAATACACGTCTACCCTGATATAACGCTACCCGATATAACACGAATTCGGATATAACGCGGTAAAGCAGTGCTCCAGGGGGGCGGGGCTGTGCATTCCGGTGGATCAAAGCAAATTCGATATAATGCGGTTTCACCTATAATGCGGTAAGATTTTTTGGCTCCCGAGGACAGCGTTATATTGAGGTAGAGGTGTACTTTAAAATATCTTTGAACTAGTGAGATAAGGGTTAGGTACTAGCTGATTTTGATCATGCAGAAATGTAAACATTTTGGAAGGTGACATTTTTGATATTCTGGAGAAAAAAGTCCTGGACGATTTTCACACATGAGTGGTGCATGCTCCATAAATTACATAGCTTATCAACAAATCTTCAAAATTATGGGGGAAGGAATGTTATCAAGGAGTATAAGGGGATACACTATCAACCAGATATTGTAAGATAGCTGCCCCTGATTTCTGCATAACAAGTAAAGCAAACTCAGTTGGGTACATGACATTCTATTCTAGTTTAAGTACTCTGGGACAGGAAACTGACTTTAAAATTATACTTAAAGTTATTTCTTAAACAAAAGTCTCAAAGTACAATAGTTAAACTTTTTCAAAAAGCTATAAAAATAATCTTTTGACCTTGGCACATGTGGGAATAAAACATGAGATGACAATACATATGGTTAAATTAGGATCTCAATTTTATTACTTTAATCACCAATAGGTGATGCTGTACCAGATCAGACCCAATGCCCATTTAGTCCAGTATCCTATTTCTGACAATAGCCAGGTACAAATACTTCAGACCCTTGCTATAGACAGATGTGGGATAATCTTCCCTCCCCAACCCCAATAATTAGACTAGAAAAATAATTTATATTGCATATTTCATGTGCAAGTATCCCAATATTATTATAAAAATGTACATGCTGGGCAGCCCTGGAGTGGATGCTACAGCCGAGAGACCCATAGGGTTTACTCTCCACCCTCTTTGGTGTTGCTTCCATCTCAGAAGCACGGATGGAACAATCTCTGTTGTTGGAGGAATGTAGAGACAGTGACTGGGCTTGGCCATACACAGGAGTGTAAAGTGGTGGTGGGAAGGCCTTCCCCTTTGTGTACCCATGCAGTGGCAGAGAGTCTGTCCCAAAGCAGTGGATTTGTAGGTCAGTCAGAAGGCATTTCCTTTGCTATCTACAGTGGGCAGGAGAGCTGTGGCAACACTGTAAGGAAAATTGTTTTATATTTTATTTATTTCCTCAACAGTCTGTCAATATGTCAGACTGGTGTAAAATGGTCAGTAAATCTCCAAGAAAAAGTATACTCATAGGCGCTGCTGTTTTGTTTTAGTTTTGTACTTAAAATTATTTTCTTCTCCCTAACTGTTAATAATGCAAAGTGATTCCCAAGAGAAAAATAACTTAAATGTTGCCTTGGGGCTCAATTTTTGCCATCTTTTCCCCTATTTTTTTTTCTTCTCAAAAGTTTGATGGACAAAGCATCATCAATCTTTCCAATGACCAGATTGTCTTTTTTTAGACTCATTTCTCATACAACAGGCACCTTCAGGCTTCTTATGAAGAGTTGCCCTTGCAGGAGATTTGTAAGTTACCTTGCAAGCTTGGAGGGCTTGTTTGCTTAGAGAACAAAACTCAGGAGCACAGCTGGCAATAGATCTAGTAAATACAAGACTATAATTCACTCGAAGGGCTCTGTTGTTATCGTAAATCAGGAAAATGTAGCCGACGCCATTTCAGAATGGCAGAAGAACCCCAAGTGTGGACTCAACCTTGTTTTCACTTTGAGTCCTTCTGTTCTTATTTATAACGTATCTATTTTGATACCGTTATAAGACCCATTAATTTTAAACTTTTAAGGTAAATGTTTTAGGGTTATATTGGAAGCTTTGCTGAAGGCTGGACCTCCCACCCTGTGGGCAAATGTGGCACTCACAAAGTTTGTGACTACAACATGAATTGCAAGCACAAATTCTGCAGATGGAACTTTGATTTCACATTCCTGTTTCTTATTGATTTCTGTGGAAAAATTGGAGAGGGGCCCCTACTAAGAACTCTGGATGAGATCTATATCCATTCCAGTCCTGCTCAGGACCACAGTGGCAAAAATGGGCCACAAAAGCCCCAGATCCAGCTGGATGGATGAGTCACTCTGCACAGGCACTGAAGAAGACAGCAATAAGGATTCCCTCCAAGGACCCCTCACAAGCCCTGTCATATGGGGAGGATGAGACTGAGGGCAGAGCAGCAGCATGTGTGGCCCATAGGGCTGCCTAGAGAGGCTTCCATAATTTAGATAGACACCCCAAACTGTGTAAGTCATACCGAGGGCCTCAAGAATCCAAAGCAGCCCAGAACCGGGAGACAAAAAGCTGCCATAAAGGCTCATAGAGTTACAGCACAGACTGTCAGCCTCCAAATCCAACCCCCTCTCCTCTCTCGTTATAGAACTCAAATCCAGATCAGGAGCTGAACTGTACACCTTAAGGCTATCTCTAGATAAAACGTTTTTCATTTCTTACACAGAAACAGTTTTTAAAACCCCCAAACTCTCAAACTATTTATATTATATAGCTCTTTAAAAACTCAGTACTCTAATCGACTCCCTGTTGTTGATCATGTACTGTCTATAATTTACTCCCATTTCTTTGTTCTTTATATAAAAAGGGTTGAATGTTTAAATATTGCTATGCTGCCAATTAAATATAATATATAAAAATTATTTAAAAAAAATCCACTGAAGCAACACTAGGTTCCAATTAGAATAAGTGAGATCAAAAGAAGATGTTACAGAGTCTATACTCATGAATAGCTCTCCAGCAAATAATAGGCGAGGGCATTTAGTCTCTAGAAGAATGACTCTAACATGAAAACTGGGTTTCCATATTTTGAACTGGTAAAACAGCAAGGTTTAAGCCAGTGTTTCCCAAAATTTGAAAATTGTGCCCTGCTCAGGAAAATGAAGCCAAATTCACCCCCCTGGAGCCTCACCATATTATAATCCAGGCCTATACATCTTGACTTATCAATCTTTTTACTCTGTTTTGATGGGAGTACATAAAATATAGCAAAATGGATGATCCTGCTTCTACTTCTACAAAGACCCCCCCTTCAAAACAGAACAGTAACATCACTATTGCACAGAATCATGTGGCATTCAGTATATTCATTGCAATGTTCCTCTGTGACTACTGTACTTGACAGTTAAATACTTTCATTAATCACTGAAAGTTTTTCATGTTAAGCATACAACACTTGATTTCCCCTTTTCCAAACAGACCATCTGGAATATAGCAGCAGTTTCTGCAGCCACCTTCTCTAGTTTCTTTGAGGAGCAGAAAATGTTCTGCTAATGGATAACCTACTTTAATTAAATCAAACCAACTGAGACACTTGCCATCTATCTGAAAGTGAGTAAACAAACCTGACATGTAAAGGTATCTACAATATTAGTTTACAGTCGTGGCTACTTGAAGCCATTTCACTGAATCAGAAACAACAACTCAAACTCTTTCACCCAGGCTACTGTAGTCAGGAAAAATTTGCAATCTAAACGTTAAGAGAAACATTTTTACATATCTCTTGTAGCTTACTTTTACACTAGCTTCTCACTGCTTCATAAGCAATTTTCTTTAGACCTTCAAAAATCATGACATTCTTGGTTAGCTTACAGAAATTGCAAACCCTTTGACATCAAAGCATATCTTCACATCTGAGTATACTTTTAATGTTACCTCCTGTGGGCCTGACTCTTGTCTCACACTAGTGTTAGTCAGGAATAACTCAATTAAAGCCAAGGGGCCTGATTCACTACTTTGGGCTGGATCCACAAAGGGATTTAGGTGCCTAACTGCCACTTTAGATGCCTAAATGCAAAATTTAGATCCTCAAAATCCCCACTCAATTGCCACCTAACCCTGTAGGCAACTGAGGTCCTTAAAGCCCTTAGTTGGACTACATCTCCCATGATGCCTCCCAGCCAGTGACTTCCAAGACACACTGCTAATTCCTGTCTCCAAGAATGGACATCATAATGCATCACTGGATATGTAGTCTAATCATGGAACCTGGCCCATAGAGGAGAATGGGAGCATGAGGTACTTGAACTACAACTCCCATGAGGCACAAAGGCAGTATTTCTCATTTGTCAGACAAAAGTTTTTTAGCATTCAAGTTTCTACCCAAAACCTAAAATTTTCCATGGAAAATTTAGGTCAAAACTTTTTTTAGTTTTCAGCAAAAATTTTCCTGGGGAAAAATACCCATTTTTCAATGAGCTCTACAATGAGTAAACCTTTGGGAAAACCTGCTTTACTAAAGCTATTAATATTTCACAGATCATTCAGAGTCTGATGATAAAATAAGGGAAGTTTAACCTCTAGGTTAAATGGTTCAAATCTAGTCCAAGGTGATAGTGATGAAAAGTGATTTTCTGCATCTGTTCAGTAGCCTAGAGGAAATAAGACCATGAATCAAGAATTTCCGAGTTCTAATACTGGCTCTGAAACTGACTCTCTTTGTAGTCTTGGACATATCACGTAACCTCTCCGCCTTTATTTTTTCATCTATAGAAGGAAACTATTAGAATAATTATACTTATCTATTGAGCAAGAGTGTTTTAAAAATTGTTTAGTTGGTGTTTATAAAGTGTTTGAATATAAAAAGAACAATATCATTGCTTCCGGCAAGTATTATTATTGGTAATTGGCCAGAGAATAGGTGTACATGTAACTAAAATCCACTAGGCTAATAGGGACTTCTGTGAGCATCATTTCCACCAGGCTGGAGAATGAGATTTCCAAGGCCACAACCAAATGTAAATCAATGTGCATATTTTAGAATGTTACTTGCTTGGAACAATGGCTTTAATATTTATGAGATTCTCCATATTGTTCTACATTGCACACATCTAAGTCTGTATAAATAACACAAAAGCACTTGACTCTCACAAGCTTTGGAATTTGTTAAGGGGTAAAGTGGTGAAGTGAGGGGTGGTACAGCACTGGAATAATGCAGAGCTCACCAAGGCTGATAACTTTCAGAGCTCAGAGTAGAATCTGTTACCTGAATTCCATCATTTAGGAAAGATTCCTGCCACAATGACAACATAAAAAAATTGGATAAGAATTATCCCTGACAGTTACTTGTAAATTAACTGTTTAAAAATCCCTTTATTAGTCCCGGTAATTAAGCAAAGACAAGAATGTTTGAACAAGCATGTCCTCAAACAATCATTTAGTAATGATACCCAACGCAGCAGGAATGAATTGCGAGCTCCTGACAGAATTAGTCTGTCTTAAAGTGAAGAGAGAAGAACATTCTCTCTAGGAGACAATTTTGATGGATCATTAATTATTGTGATGTGCTCACATATTAAGAATGAGCACTTAAGATAACAGGTATATACCTCATACAATGATGAACTCCACAGTAAGCATGCATACCTACTTGACACAAATAAAATAATAAACACATAAAAGTAAATTCTGACATGTTTAAAAGAATTGAAAGTTGTGTTATTAAACTAGTAGGAGTGTTTAGTATTCTTTTATTGTTACATTAATCAATCTTCCAAAGGAAGATAATTAAGAGACAGGAACAGTGAAAATATCAGTCCAGTAGTTAATAACATTTTACATACATTTTGTTCAGGGGGGAAAACCACACTGACAGGGAAATTAAGATAAAGATTAATTCACTCAGCAGTATTTGAAACATCATGTCATGTAGATACTGATTGCCGGAAGAGATTTTGAAAGTCTTCAGTAATAAGATAGATGTGATATAATGCCATGTACCACAGTCCCTGTTATTAAAAATAATTAAGGGTTAGAAATTATAACTTGCTATCTCATATAAATGAGTGCAGAGCTCTCACCAAATTTTCAGAACCACTTGTTCATAACAATTCAGTGGGTATTCTTAGAATTTGATTTTTGCCTGTTAGCCAGCAGTAAATATTTCAAGAAATGTCATTAATTCAGGAACTACTATTCCAACTTCCCTGAGGTGAGAATGAAAATAAGACATTGACTGAAATACACATAGATTAAGTATGTAAATTAGATGGTAAAAATAAGGAATATTGGGGCCCTTTTGAACATTTTCATGCTTAAATGTTAATAAATTACCACTTTATATTCATTGTGATGAAGCAGAGAAAACAGAAGGGAGCCTTGTGGCCCAGCTAGCACCGGCCTGTTACACCTGAAGCCAATGCCAGGCCTGGAGGGGGAAGAAAAGGCAAGAACCTGGCTCAGTTTGGGGCTGAAGGCTGAAGAGGAAGGAGCTAGTTGCCTCTCTGCCTGAAGGGAAAGGGTCACTAGCCTGCCAGCCAAGGGAGCCACAAGGAAATAAGTACCATCACCCTGTCTAAAGAGACCTAGGATCCCCCAGCCTAAAAGATAACTGGGTGGCCATAACACAGAGACTTTGTGGGGTTCTGGCCCCACCAAACGTATGGCTGCCCCACCTAGAGGAACCTGGGACTACAGCACGACACCACCGAAAGTCCATGAGGTGGTGCTCTAGTGACAATCCAACCTGTTTTTTAAAAAAACTTCCAATGATGGGGATTCCACAATCTCCCCTGGAAGGCTATTTCAGAGCTTAACTACCATTATAGTAAGAAATTTTTTCCTAATATCTAAACTAAATCTCCTTTGCTGCAAATTAAGCCCATTACTTCCTGTCCTACTTCACTGGACATGGATAACAAATGATCATCATCCTCTTTATAATAGACCTTAACATATTTGAAGACTGTTATCAGGTCCCACCTCAGTCTTTTCCTCTCAGTACTAACCTTTTTAAACCTTTCTTCATAGGTTTTCTAAACATTATTTTTTTATCATTTTTGTAGCTTTCCTCTGGACTCTGTTCACATCTTTCCTAAAGCATGGTGCCCAGAATTTTCCTAATCCTGTGGCTCTGGGAGAAGAGTATGATTTAGTGATCAGAGACAGGCTAACTGAAGAATATTGAACCTCAAAGGCAATGTCACTGCATTGCTAAAATTTGTGTCTACCATGTTAGTCTTGGGTTCTATTCCTGATATACCTGCAGTGACCTTGTGTAACCTCTGTGTTAATTTCTTTGCAAAACAAGAATGCAGCTTATACTTGACTGCCTTCTAGGGTCGGGGGGTCATGACCTTGATCAATTATAAGGGCAGTGAAGTGCCATTAGAAGAGACATTTGAACTCACAGGTGCATTTTCCTAGCTCAAGAATTGTCCCCTTAGGCTATAGGAGTAGTTGGAGAGGGAAAGAATCTCTCACTCTTGTGTCCCCCTCCAGACTTCCCCCCCTCCAATGGCCATGTTATGTCATCACTGCTAAGTTTGGCAGGTTCAGATTGGTTCATTTCTTTTCAGTTATGGAGGGAAAATGAAAATTAATTACATAAACATCACCACCAAAACCAACAATCAGCACGTGAGGAGTAACATGTAGGGCAAGCTACATATTCCAATGTGTTTTATATTCCTTACTTAAAGGGTCTGTAACAAGGTGAGACAATCCAGTGAAAAATTTCACATTTTGGAACTCTTTTTGTTCTCTCTGTATCTATCTAATTTTCATTAAACCAGCATGAAAAATTCAAATAGTCCTCAGGATTACATTCTTACTTTGCCCTCCATTCTTTGCTGCCTTTTTATTTAAGGCTTTTTAAAAAAGTTTTAAATTTCTGTTAAATTTAAAACTTCTGCCTCAATCTCAGTAACTACAACAATATAAATTTGCTGTTGCAACCAAAATTTACATGTATTATCTAAATACAATACAAAACAAGCATACTCAGTTGTTATTTCTAAGATTTATTGGGGGTGTAGATAGCCTCTTGTTCTTAGTTTATTTATTATAATATAAAATATATATACTTACAAATACTAACTTGAATTCTAAAATGTTTTCTCTAGTTAGATTGACCAAGAGGATTGTAACATTAACAAAGTTAGAAGCTATAAATAGCCTAAGTTTTCTCTGCTTTCTTCACTTTCACGTGGCAGTTTGCACCCTTCCAACAGATATGAAAGTCTGAACAGGATCCTCTGTGCTTTGCAAAGCCTTTGCATTTTGGTGGTGCCTACTCTGTGAGCATCCCTACTTGCACTTGCCCCTGACCTTTCTCCACCTTTTGGTCACTGTGATCCCCCTCTAGCTTGAAAGATAAATTAAGGGATCAAACTCTTACCAGTTTACCTACCAGTGAACAGTAAACCAAAGTTCCCCTGGCTAGGTGCTGTAATCCCTTCTGGCCTCTGTGGACAAATTCCCTGACCCCCTGTCTGATTGGCTAAATGTTGCTGAGCCTTCTAATAGTGAAAAATAGGGACACTTTTGGGACACTTTTCTCCTAATAGTGAAAAGTGTCCCAACTTTCTTAATAACAAAATTATGACAGTTGGTAACCCTATGTTCATTCGTTTTTCCAATATATTGATAAATGTTGTGCAAAGTATGCCTTGTGAGGTATCATGAGAAAATTCATATTTTGGTGATCATTATTTCCCTGGTAAAATGTTCATGGCAAGATTGTTTGTAAAGTTATAAAATACTACTGTATAACATTACTGAAACATATTCCAAGTTTAGAAAAGCAGCCACAAACCAGTTCATTAGAAACAACAGGCAAACTGATGCCTCAGCAAGGTATCAAGAAAATCAAATGGTCTATCACCTGATTAAATGGCCATTCTTTGGCAGGAATAAGAGTGTGAGTGAGAAATGTGCATCTTGGCAAAGAAAGAGCTGGAGGTTCCTGTCCCTACAGACTTTCTGTCTCTTGAACCCCAGCTGCAGTTGAGCCTCAAAGAAGAGGAAAAAGTATAAAATTGAGGAACAGATGCCCTAAATCATCTCTCTCCCTCATCTCTACTCACAGAATCAACAACACTTGAAGAACAAAGGAAGATTATTGGACTGGGGAGGGATCCTGGCAGAAAGGAATTCAACCAGTAAGGCTGCTAAAATGGGGGGGGGGGAGGGGGAGAGAGACTTTTGATTTCAATTCATTTAGCTTGCTAAATTAGGCCTGGTTGCATTTTACCTTTTATTTTCTTGTAACCAGTTCTGACTTTTAATCCTCATTACTTGTAATCACTTAAAATCTCTTTTTGTAGTTAATAAACTTGTTTTATTGTCTTATCCAAATCAGTGTGCTTAGATTGAAGTGTTTGGGAAAACCCATTTGAGATAACAGGATTTGTGCACATCATTTTCTATTAATAAAATGATGGACTTTATATGAGCTTGTGTTGTCTAGGAGAGGGTTTACTGGGGGAAAGTCTTGGAGTGGGAATTTGCTGGTGTTACTCTGCAGTGTAATTCAAGGGTGGCTAGCCATAGCACTCAGACAGTATAGATGGGAATAATTTCCATGCTGGAGGCTGTGTGTGAGCAGACCAAGAGGGGTTGCTCTCAGAGCGAAGCAGTATGAAATTCTCAGTTCTCCAGGTTGGAGAGTTGAGAGGACACAGCTGTTCAGCAGTTCAAAATGTACCCTGGGGAAAATATAAAATATTATATGCAAATATATATAAAAATATAATATGCAAATCACAGGAGTCTCCTTGAGGCCAACTTATCTTTTACTTTGAACACATCCCCAACAAAACTAGTTCCAGTCCTGAGTACCATGATCATGAATATTACAATATAATCTGCTATCTGATGAAAACCTTAACCCAAAGTATGGCTTTATACTAACTCATTTCTGTTGGCTAGCTTTCCACTGCTAACCAAAACTCAGGCACACCCCCAGGAATTATTTTTAAGACAATAAAAACCCAAATCTCAAAACACTCCTCCCCCCAAAAAGAATAACAACCTGGCAAAAGAATGTTCACAAAACATAAATATAAAATAGTTTTTTAATTGTTCTCCTCTCCCTCTTGTTTTGTCATCCTGCTCACATTCCATCAACATGCTGATGTTATTTTTTCCTATTTTGTTGTCTGTATATATTTAAATTGTAAACTCCTTGGGTCAGGGACAACCTAGAATTGAGATTTTTCCAAAGTAGTTCAGGAGATTTAACTATGCATTTTATATGAACGTGAAGCTGTGTATTCAAACCCTTTAGCTACTTTGACAATCTCAATTTACATAATCCCTGTATTATTAATCTGCTAAAGAAAATTTACTAATTTTCCCATAACAAATTCTTCACCTAAAATGTAAACACTCAAATTTGGAAGTGTTCATAGTCTCTCCAATTATATGATAGTAACTCTTAGGATTGAAAACCCTGATGCAGTCACAGATGTTGGACTTCAGCTCCTGATGACAATAACCTTGTCAAACATAACCTACATAGGGTTTACTACGTTAGTTTCTATCTGCTTCAGTCTTTTTATTAAGGGCAAACTTTTCAAAATTGATTTCCTTCTATAAAAAAAACCATAGTTTACAGAAAATATAGTAGAAGTGTAGGTTTTACCGAAACCACTGACAACATTACACAAAATTCCTTCTAACTTCTTATCCCTCATGCTTGAAAATGGTAATAGGTCTCACCTGTATTTTCATTCCTATATGCAGGATGGGATTGATATTACAATCTCTTATGGGTAAAATAATCCTGAACATATGCCTGAATTTTGCAAGTGTTTAGAGTGAGACTGTACAAAACTGAATTGCATTTTATTATTCATCTCTTCATGCCTAAAATTGCAATAGGCTTTTATTATTTTTTTCTTTTCAAATATTCAAAGTACAGGGCAAGAAATCAACTTTCAACAATAAGACTGAATTAATGGCTTGATTTTTTTAAATATGTGAATTGTTTCCTTGTAGTTCAAAGCACTTTCAACTTGAAATTAAAATAGATTTCATATGCTTTTATCATTCAACCAGATCTGATTCTGATGAAACTTACCTTAATTTTCTCTTGCTATAACTCCATTGACTTCAATGGAATTTCTCCCAGTTTCACTTTGTGGGAGTGGAGAAGAGGTCCCTGTGTGACTATTGTATACGGTAACAGTGTTTCCTTTAGTGCGCTGCATGTAGCGAAGGATGATGTTATGTATGCCATTACCTAAAAATATTAATTGGAATAAGTATGTTCACGAAGCAACATTTGTATGAAAGGGCTAAAATACCCTTCATATTCAAAGTAGCTTTTGCTTTTCACAGTCTGCTTTTCAAATTAATTCAGACTCACTGACAGTGATTATTGTTGTATGAACACTGGATAAACTACATTATACAGCTAACTTCTTAGTTTATACACACTGTAAATCAAAGATATCTTTGATGATACATTTAAGATGTGCTGTCTAATACTTTGAGAAAGTATCTTCACAGAACTATTTGGATATTCTGCACACAATGAAGCTAGAAAAATCCTGCAGTCCTTACCCAGTGCTGATAGAATCAAAACTCTTACTGACTTCAGTGGAAATTTGGACAGTTCTGAATCATCCTTGCCCATATAAAAACCTACCAGAGTACAAAATTTAAGCAGAAAGGTCACTAAGTTTCCTCCAAATCATTTTATAGAGGTGGACTCCGTAGCTGCACAAGGACTCCACTGCTGTCACTACAGGTCCCTTGATTCTTGAGGAACAGATTCATGTGGTGGGTCAGTGCCTCTTTGCTGCTGCTTATCCTCCCAGTTCCCCATGGAAGCATGACACCCTCAGGAATGTTGCGTACTGGGAAACAGATCTCCATACCCCTCTAAATAGGTCATCACAGAACAGGTACACTGGCCCAATATCTCTGCATAAAGGATTCCACAGACAGTGGCCACAAAGGGGAATGTGCTTCTGGTTTGGCCTCTGGCTGTTGAAGGGAGTGAATTCTTCCCTTCTTATTCCACCACCACCACCCTTCCTGTGGAGCCAATACCACAGAGAGAACTCCAGAGGTTTCCCATCTAAAATGTCAGTTAAGAGCTAAATTTGATCAGACTTAGCTAAAGAACTAGGTGATAAACAACAAAGGGTACGTCTTCACTACCTGCCGTATCGGCAGGTAGCAATCAATTTATCCGGGATTGATATATCGCACCTCGTTAAGACGCGATATATCGATCCCCGAACACGCTCACCGTCGACTCCGGAACTCCACCAGAGCGAGCAGCAGTAGCGCAGTCAACGGGGGAGCCGCGGCCATCGATCCCGTGCCGTCTGGACCCCAGATAATTCGATCCAAGATACTTTGACTTCAGCTACGCTATTCGCATAGCTGAAGTTGCGTATCTTGGATTGATCCCCCTGCCCCCCCCCCCCCCCGCAGTGTAGACCAGGGGGCAAACCACATTACAAACCTGCCAGATTTTTATTCCTAGACCAAAGGGTATTTTTTGAAAAGTGACACAGAAAGGCACAAGTGGGGGACAGGTAGTGTAAGTAAAGTCTGATGTGGCTGAGATAGATCTGGTGAAGAGCATATTGACCAGTTACTACTGGATAAATGTTCAGTAAAGAGACAAATGACACACAAATTATCCTCTGTCCAGTTAGAAGAATAACAAAGATAATGCAGAATATAAATCTGAAAATGTTAATAGTGAACTTGAGGAGCAAGTAGAAACTGATTTTCCTGACAGACCCCTTCAACTAAACTAGAATCTCACATGTCTCAAAAATAAGTGTGTTATAGGAATATACCACATGAGATTGGAAGAGACCTCCAGGGTCATTGAGTCCAATCCCTAATTATTGAAGGTAAACCTGTTATATAATCCCAATTCTAAATATACCAAGTGCCATCTTGAAACTGGTTGGGTTGTTTGCCCCTGCTGCTCCTGTTTGAAGGTGTGACAGGGTCTGCCAGACCTTCTCTGTCCCCTGGAGGGAGGCATCAGTGCCCCAAGATCCTCACCCAAGAAAAATCCACTCAGATTCAGTGACCAACAAGACAGTTCTCCAAAGGCCAGGAGAAAATGCTGATCAATCAAGAATCAGCAGGGCAGTTAAAAAGGCAGTTACCTGCTTTTACAGGGGCAGAGCCGGCTGAGACTGAGGAGGAGCTCCTCAGGGCTAACCAGGCCACGACTTTGCCTTAATTGCCGCAACTAAGCATTTTCATTTTGAAGGGATTTTTTCTTTGTTTAAAGGTGCAGACAGCCTAATCCTGAGTTGCCATTTTGTTACTTGATTGTCATGTGCTGCAATATAAATACTGCTTACTGTATTTTTCACTCCATGCATCTGATGAAGTGGGTTTTACCCACAAAAGCTTATGCCCAAATAAATTTGTTAGTCTATAAGGTGCCACAAGGACTCTTTTTAGTGAGGACTCAGTAACTTAGGTAGGGCTTTGCAATATGGCTGCTCATACCTGGGCTAGGCTAATCTGGGTTCCAATCACCGGGGCTAACTCTGCAGTGAAGAGATACCTTTAGAGATTGATCCCAAAAATGAAGTGAGCTGGTTAATTTCCCATTCCCTGAACTAATTCAATTCAGGTTTGTTGTGTGTTTTCCTGGTTCTGCTGTTCCTACTTAAAGTACCTAATTGAAAAGGCATGATTGGCTTATTTGGCTCTAAAAACATAACACTTTTTCTTCTCCCAAGGTATGGGATTTTTTTCCTGTCTCTGATGTGCATGAAAGCATTGGAGAAATCTAACCTCCTAAGGTAGCCTTCACAATCCACAGAAATTGCTAGCTATGTACTTGTAATCTGCTGTTAGCACTGTAGGTTATCTAGACATTTTTCCAATATAATTTTTTAATCCTGAAAGTGTATTGTTTTTGTAAAATCCAGCATCTGAAGAAGCATTACACTCCAACTAACATTTAGATGTGTCATACATATCAACAAATTTGCAGGCAATTAGGGCATTATCGTATAATGCTCATTCCAGTTTAAACAAATAAAAAATATCAAATTAGAAGAAAAAGTCAACACTTTGAAGAGACTCTTCAAACAGTGGAAAACATACAGATTTGAATCAATAATTGGAAAATAGCTTTAATCTATTTTAATTAGAGATAATGTTCTTAATTGTAAAATTTAATTTACGGAAAATCAATTACGGTAAGTAAATATCTGTGATTATTTAAGGTAACAAAAAGGCTGCCATGTATTGATAGTCTAGCTGAATTCGGTAATTTTTAGCAATTTTCTTTGATGCTAAATTTCACACACACTTCTTTGATATTTATGTAGTGAAATAACTATAAATCAGAGCAAACCTGTAGTTCGTCTGGAACTTTAGCCTGCAGTCTTTACTCATTCGAAACTCCCCTTGATTTAGTGTGCACAACTGGGCCCCTGACCAAATCTGCTTAACAATTACACTGCTCTACAGCCAAAATGCTTCTGAAATAAATGTAGTCAAACTTTACTAATTCTGGGTCACTGAGAACGAAAATGATGCTTAAAATTGTTGATTGGCTCTAGTTTTCAAGATATGCTATTGGGTCAGTATATACGACCCTTGACTTGGGAATGGCAGAGGATAAGTGAGTTATAAAGGGAAGGGATCTCAATTTAAACCAGAAATGACTAAAATACATCTTTGACTGGATCTATGAATAAATCGATGACTGGGTTTGGACAGTACTTGCTTTTTAGGCAAAACAATGAATGATGCAATCTGAAGCTGGTATTGCGTCATACATGATCTGAATTGCATCGTGTTATTCCTAGAAGTCATGGATGATGCAATCATAACGAAGTTTACATCACTCTGCTGACCAAATTGCCCTATATCAGCTCTAGAAATCATACAGTGTCATGCTCTCTTATTTGTCAGTGTTTGATTTTGCAAAGGGACACATTTCTGTTTAGCCAGAGTGAGCAGAGATGCCTCGTACTTGTGTGAACAGTGCAGATAACTTCTGTTATGTTTGTGGTGAAGTAACTTTTGCATCACAAAAGCGCAGTATAACCACTATGGTTAAGAAAGCCTATCATCTTTATTTTGGCTGCAAAATTGGAGATCAGGACAAGAGGTGGGCCCCACACATATGCTGCAACACTTGTGCAACAAATCTTTGCCAGTGGTTGAACAGGGAAAGGAAATCTATGCCTTTTGCAGTGCCAATGATTTGGAGAGAGCCAACAGGTCATACCAGCAATTGTTACTTCTGCATGGTGCCTCCAGTTGGAAAAGGTGTGTCAAAGAAGAAAAAGTGGACTGTGCATTATCCAAACATTCCATCAGCTATACGCCCAGTACCCCACGGAGAAGGACTGCCGGTTCCTGATGCACCAGAATCATTCTCACTTGAGTAAGATGAGGAAGAGGAAGAGGATGAAACTTCTGGTCCTCAACCATCAATATCACAGGACCCACATTTTCTCCCATCCTCCTCCTCTGAACCACACCTCATAACACAAGGTGAACTGAATGACCTTGTCAGGGATTTGGAACTACCCAAGAGTAAGGCAGAGCTGTTGGGCTCCAGACTACAGCAGTGGAATCTCCTGGCAGGTGATGTTAGGGTTTCCATGTTCCATGACCGTCAAAAGGATCTTGTCCCATTCTTCTTCATGGAAGGTGATCTTGTAGCCTGCAACAACATCGATGGTGTGATGGCAGCCCTCAACATCATTCACGATCCAGATGAGTGGAGACTGTTCATTGATTCATTGAAGACGAGTCTTAAAGCTGTTTTACTGCATAATGGCAATGTTTTGCCATCAATTCCAGTTGGTCATGCAGTCCATATGAAGGAAACCTATGACAACATGAAACAACTTTTGAGGTGCATAAACTATGACCAACATAAGTGGCACCTTTGTGGCGATTTGAAGGTTGTTGCTCTCTTGCTTGGTCTGCAGACTGGATACACAAAGCACTGCTGTTTTCTCTGCGAATGGGATAGTCGTGCAAGAGATTCCCACTACATCAAGAAAGATTGGCCACTCCGACAGTTATTGGAGCCTGGGAGGAAAAGTGTTCAGCATCCACCACTTGTTGAATCAAGGAAGATTTTGTTACCACCCTTACACATCAAGCTGGGTCTGATGAAGAACTTTGTCAAGGCCATTGACAAAACACAAGCAGCTTTCAAGTACCTCCATGGAAAATTTCCAAGGTTAAGTGAAGCTAAGATAAAGGAAGGTGTCTTTCTTGGTTCTCAGATTCATGAACTTCTTCGAGATGATGCATTTGACCATGCACTGCATGGCAAGGAAAAGACGGCATAGAAAGCCTTCCAGTTAGTGGCAATAAATTTTCTTGGAAACAACAAGGCAGACAACTACAGGTTGTTGGTGGAAAACCTCCTCAAGGCATACAAAAGCCTTGGTTGCAACATGTCACTAAAGATACATTTTTGGCACATTCATCTAGATTTTTTTCCACCGAACTGTGGAGCTGTGAGCGACGAGCACGGCGAGCGATTTCACCAGGACATTGCAACAATGGAGAAACGCTATCAGGGCAAATGGAGCCCATCAATGCTTGCAGACTATTGCTGGACAGTGACAAGAGATGCTCCATTTAATGAATACAAAGAGACAAGCCAAGAAGTGCCGAGTAGACACTGAATAGGACTAAACTATGTACATAATAGTTTTTTGCCTTTTGTTTCATAATACATTTTATTTATATAACCCTTTTGCTGATATTTAAAGTGTTACATAAACAGGACAGGTGAAATATTATCATGTAGAGCAACCATAAACACATGAAAAGACCTAGGTTTACAATTTATTATTAAAACTCTACTATCTACACAATATACATAGACATAAAATGTAAAAACTTAAATATCTTAGGCCTGGTCTACACTAGGCGTTTTTGTCGAAGTTAGCGCCGTTACATCGAATTAACCCTGCACCCGTCCACACTGCGATGCTATTTAGTTCGACATAGAGGTCTCTTTAATTCGACTTCTGTACTCCTCCCCGACGAGGGGAGTAGCGCCAAATTCGACATGGCCATGTCGAATTAGGCTAGGTGTGGATGGAAATCGACGCTAATAGCTCCGGGAGCTATCCCACAGTGCACCACTCTGTTGACGCTCTGGACAGCAGTGCGAGCTCGTATGCTCTGACCAGCCACACAGGAAAAGTCCCGGGAAAATTTGAATTGGAATTCCTTTTCCTGTCTGGCCAGTTTGAATCTCATTTCCTGTCTGGACATCGTGGCGAGCACAGCAGCACTGGCAACGATGCAGAGCTCTCCAGCAGTGATGGCCGCGCAGTCTGTGAATAGAAAGAGGGCCCCAGCATGGACTGATCGGGAAGTCTTGGATCTCATCGCTGTGTGGGGCGATGAGTCCGTGCTTTCCGAGCTGCGATCCAAAAGACGGAATGCAAAGATCTACGAGAAGATCTCTAAAGACATGGCAGAGAGAGGATACAGCCGGGATGCAACGCAGTGCCGCGTGAAAATCAAGGAGCTGAGACAAGGCTACCAGAAGACCAAAGAGGCAATCGGACGCTCCGGATCCCATCCCCAGACATCCCGTTTCTATGAGGCACTGCATTCCATCCTCGGTGCGGCCGCCACCACTACCCCAACCAGTGACCGTGGACTCTGAGGATGGGGTAGTGTCCACGGCCGGTTCCTCGGACATGTTAGGGGACGGGGAAGATGAGGAAGGAGATGAGGAGGGCGAGGCAGTCGGCAGCGCTCACAACGCTGATTTCCCCGACAGCCAGGATCTCTTCATCACCCTTACAGAGATCCCCTACGAAGCGTCCCCAGCCGTTACCCCGGACACAGAATCTGGTGAAGGATCAGCCAGTAAGTGTTGTAAACATCTAAACATTTATTTTTAACAAAACAGGAATATTAACAATTTAAAGAATGGGTTGTTCATGATTAGTGTGCCCTATGCGCTTAACGGTTTAGTCATGGGCAGTGCAAGTTTTGAAAAAAAATCTAGCAATGTCCGGTTTTCAGTGATTGTCCTGCACAAGCCGCTCTACTGTTTATTCCCTGCTACTGCAGCTACAGTAAAATGCGGTCTATATGTCCGGGGATAGAGCAGTAGTCCTCCTGGGATATCTCCACGAAGCTCTCCTGGAGGTAACTTGAAAGCCGTTCCATGAGGTTCCTGGGGAGAGCGGCCTTATTGGGTCCTCCGAAGTACGAGACATTGCCGCGCCACGAGACTATCATGTACTCGGGAATCATTGCTCTGCATAGCAGGGCGGCATACGGCCCTGGTCTTTGGAGGCTTTCCCGGAGCATTCTCTGTCTGTCGCTCTCAGAGATCCTCATCAGGGTGATGTCGCCCATGGTGACCTGCTTTTAATTAGGTAGGGGAATGTTAGTGTTGGGACTGCTTTCCCATTCCTTGACAGAACTGTAACCGCTGGTTTTTAGCCACGCGGTGGAGGCGGGAGAGGGGCAGCCGAAAGGGATCGTTCCCGGGGACAGCTGCGAGGGGGTGGGACAGGGGCAGAGTTCCCGCTTGCCAGATTGCTGGCTGCAGGAACTGACATAGCTTTAAATGTGAAATGAGGCCAGTGGTAATCTAAAAGTTTTAAACTGCCACAAGTGTACGGCTTACCATGTCTGCCTGCAACAGAAATTCCGTTGTGCTGCCCCGCTTCTCAAATGTGCTGTGCAAGACCCCAGGCACTGAATGTGAAGGCCGAAAATTCGACCTTGTGCTGAGTGCGCATGTGATAGGTGCTGTGCATGGTCTTGTTCACAGAGAAAGACTATGTTCTTTGTTCACAACTACATTTTTCTTTCTGAGGAATTCACTCCCTTTTTCCCATTTCCACAGCCCCATCTGCGACTGTCTCACAACCTAGCCTGGAATCACACTCCCAGAGGCTAGCGCGGATTAGGCGTAGGAAGAGGAGGACACGGGAGGACATGTTCTCTGAGCTTATGGCCTGTTCCCAAGCCCAGGCAGCACAGCAGACCCAGTGGCGGGAGAACTTGACCCGAATGCACCAAGCCAACATGGATCGGGAGGAGAGGTGGCGGCAGGAAGACCAGCAGGCGACTCAAACGCTGCTTGGACTACTGAGGGAGCAAACGGACATGCTCCGGCGCCTTGTGGATGTTCTGCAGGAACGGAGGCAGGAGGACAGAGCCCCGCTGCAGTCCATCTATAACCGCCCTCCCCTGCCACCAAGTCCCATACCCACCTCACCCAAAGTGCAAAGAAGGAGAGGCGGCAGAGTCCCTGCTAAGTCTCACTCCACCCCTGCAGAGAGCTCTAGTAGCAGAAGGCTCTCATTTCCCAAAATTTGAACAGTTCTTTCCTTCCCGCCTGACACAAGCCCCCGTCCAAGTTTCACCTCCCAATGCCATGTGTAGTTGATAATAAAAAATACGTTTCTGTAAACTACTGTTTCAATCATGTTCTTTTGGAGGAGGATGGGAAAGGGGGTTGGTAATTGGACAGGACAGTCACCTTTGGCAGGGTACATAGTCGGGGGCAGGCACAGCAGCAGGGCACATACACAGTGCAGTGATGCAGTGACTAGTTACCCTGGTTAGTCTGGGAGGTTGTTTTCATGTTATGTGGTGGGGGGTGGGTTGCTCTGTGACTTTGTGGCAGGGGAGGGCAGTTACAGATCTTAAGCGGCGGTCCTTAGGCAGGATCACAGAGCCACACAGCAGGGGATCTGTAACCGTCCTCCCCCTGCCACAAAGTCACATAGACCCCCCCATACACACAGTCCCGATCAGGAGGGGTGACAGGCTCCGTTGAAACAACCATCCCACCGCAGCGGAGCCTGTCAATCCTTGAGTTTAGAAGCTGCATTCGCGTCACTACACTACACCCGCTCCGCACCACAGTCTGCGTCCCAGTTTTAAAAAATTCCCGCGAAAACAGTATTAAAGAAAACGGTGTGCTTTAACAAAGTTGAACTATTTTTATTTCGCAACGTGTGTTGGAAGGAGGGTGAAGGGGGTATGTAACTGGATAGGATAGTCAACATTACCTGGGTAAAGAAACGGGGGCAGGTTTAGCTTCTCAGTACACAAACTTTAAAGTCACAGGTTACCCTGCTCACTGAGGAACTTTGCTTTCAAAGCCTCCCGGATGCACAGCGCTTCCCGCTGGTCTCTTCTAATCGCCCGGCTGTCTGGCTGTGAGTAATCAGCAGCCAGGCTATTTTCCTCAACCTCCCACCCCGCCATAAAGGTCTCCCCCTTGCTCTCACAGAGATTGTGGAGCACACAGCAAGCTGCTATAACAATGGGGATATTGGTTTCGCTGAGATCACAGCGAGTCAGTAAGCTTCTCCATCTCCCCTTGAGACGGCCAAAAGCACACTCCACCACCATTCTGCACTTGCTCAGCCGGTAGTTGAAGAGTTCTTTTTCAGTGTCCAGGGCGCCAGTATAGGGCTTCATGAGCCAGGGCATTAGCGGGTAGGCTGGGTCCCCGAGGATGACTATAGGCATCTCCACATCCCCAACAGTTATTTTGTGGTCCGGGAAGTAAATACCTTGTTGCAGCCGTCTAAACAGACCAGAGTTCCTGAAAACACGAGCGTCATGAACCTTGCCCGGCCATCCCACGTAGATGTTGGTAAAACGTCCCCTGTGGTCCACCAGTGCTTGCAGCACCATGGAAAAGTAGCCCTTTCGGTTAATGTACTGGGTGGCCTGGTGGTCCGGTGCCAGGATAGGGATGTGAGTTCCATCTATGGCCCCACCGCAGTTTGGGAATCCCATCGCTGCGAAGCCATCTATGATCGCCTCCACGTTTCCCAGGGTCACTACCTTTGGCAGCAGTACATCAACGATTGCCTTGGCTACTTGCATCACAACAACCCCCACGGTAGATTTGCCCACCCCAAACTGGTTCGCGACTGACCGGTAGCTGTCTGGCGTTGCAAGCTTCCAGAGGGCTATGGCCACTCGCTTCTGTACACTCAGTGCAGCTCGCAACCGGGTGTCACTGCGCTTCAGGGCAGGGGACAGCAACTCACAAAGTTCAAGGAAAGTTCCCTTCCGCATGCGAAAGTTTCGCAGCCACTGGGATTCATCCCAGACCTGCAGCACTATGCGGTCCCACCACTCAGTGCTTGTTTCCCGTGCCCAGAATCGCCGTTCCACGGCATCAACATGCCCCATTGCCACCGCGATGTCCTCGGCGCTGGGTCCCCTGCTTTCTGACAGGTCCGTGCTACTCTCAGACTTCAGGACATCACCGCGGTGCCGTAGCCTCCTCGCCTGACTTTTCTGCATCTGCCTCAGGGAAACCTGTATGATAAGCTGCGAGGCGTTGAGAGCGGCCACAACTGCAGCGATGGTCGCAGCGTGCTCCATGCTCGCAGTGCTGTGGCGTCCGCGCTGTCAATGACTGGAAAAGTGCGCGAAATGATTTCCCGCCGGCGCTTTCAGGGAGGGAGGGCAGGAGTGATGGACGGATGACGACAGTTACCCAAAAGCACCCTCGACACATTTTGTTACCCAGAAGGCATTGCCGGCTACACCCAGAATTCCAATGGGCAGAGGGGACTGCGGGAACTGTGGGATAGCTGACCACAGTGCACCGCTTCGAATGTCGACGCTTTCACCATTAGTGTGGACGCACAAAGTCGAATTACTGTCCTTAGTGTGGACACACACGTTCGAATTTGCAATATCAATTACAAAAATTCGATGCAAGTAAAATCGAACTACTCTCGTAGTGTAGACAAGGCCTTAGAAACAGTAGTCAATCAGTTGTTTTAATTGTCATATTTGAACTCAGCACATCAAAATACATAATAAATAGCACATTTTATCTCTGAAGCAGACGACTTCTCAAAAATTGTAGACCAGTGTTATTATATCATTCTTTTCCTTGCAACTGAGATCAGTTCTTAATGCTTATGAAGACTAAAAATCACTTGTGTACATTTAGAGTCTCATGAAATTTTAGGTTTCTGGACGGATGAAACTCGGATTCAGAGACAAAAACGTCATATAGCTAGATCTGATTTGTCTTAAATTGTCACTCAAGGAGCATAATTTCTTGCACCACTATGGTTTGTCTGGCTGCTGCTGGTTTTTTTGTTTTTGTTTAAATTAAGCAATTGTAAATATTAATATGTAGATATTATACATTTTTTTTCTCTTCTGCCTTACTTTTCCCTCCAGCAGCTTTATCTGAAGCACAGTATGAAGGCTTGTCTTATTGGGGTTGTAGGTTTTCTTTTTCTGCTCTCCTCCCCATTCCAGCTTTAGTCCCTGGGATGGTGCTCTCTTGCTTCTTAACTAGAAGAATAATGCAGCATTTGCCAGGGATCAGTCAATATCACTCTGTGAAACAGTTTTCAGGGTGCACTGAATGTACTAGGTTAACCGTTCCCATCTCAAACAAAACGTGTCACCTCTTCATGGGATCAAAAAGCATCAGTCTTGATATTGCTGTCCAAATAAAGTTTTCCACCACACTTCAGGGCAAATAAGCACTCCCATCACCTCTACTCATCTATTTAAATGTTATAGTCTTCATCTTGATGGAAGCCCTGCAAGAGGAAATAATATTTTGCTCTCCTTATATTACTTCAAATCTTAGATTTTTACTTTCTCAATTTTTTTCTAAAAATATTCTGTTTCAAAAGCTTTTTTTTTCAAACTCATCTATATTCGTTTCTCACAGGTTACTTCCTATTTATTTCCTCTTAAGTTTGCTCATTTCAAAAACAAGTGAGAATCGGAGTCAGTATCTAAATGTGGCATATTCAAGGAAAAGATAGTCTGTCCCTCAGAGACAAGGATGACAGAGTTTATTCCTCAAGGACACTCTCCATCCACCATACATAAAAAAGCAACTTTGCTCTGACAAGAAACTTTTGGAGTCACCACACACAAAAGAAAATGTTGATAAAAGCACCAAGAACAACTTTCATGATTCTGACTATTAATTATTTCTGATAGTGTGGGAGAAGGATCACATGAAAGGGTATTAATACTGTCACTTCAAGGCCATCATTTACTCTGCATACCCACTCCAGTGGAAGCACTTTCAGAGCAACGTCTTTGAACTAAATTGCCTATGATTAAAGTAAAAATAGTGACACTTCCCTGATCAGTCAGATCATAATTTACCACTGTTAGTATTGAATATGACAGAAACTCTGGGAAAAAGACCACCACCTAGATTTTATGGAGTAGTTCCAGCTCTGATTTGAAGGTATGGTGGTTAGGGGGTGATAACTTTGATCCGAATAAATATTTAACAGTAATTCCAGCAGGGATAATGGAAAAATACACAGCAACATGATGAAATCATTACTTATTGGTCTATATTTCAATTGCTTGTTTGGTGATAAGGGCCGGTAGAAACTTGTCTGATTTGAATGAGTTCCGCAGATCAATTTGACTCATTACCAGTAACCTCATGTTGTGTTCATATCCAGTTCTTATTCTTTATCTTGTGCAGGGCTAGTTATTGTACATATAAAAATACAGATTTTTCATAAGTTAACGTGGTGCCTCCATTAAATCTCTGTCTGATAAGATGCCTGTGATGCTTATAGCCAGTTGTGAGGCACCTCGCTACCACCTGCCCCCAGAGAGAAAACCCTGTCTGTGCCTGCTGGGTGTCAGCTCCCCAACTTCATCACCCACAGGCAACACAAGCAGTCCCCTCTTAGCGTATACAAGCTTTGCTGTCCATCTTCAGGTTAGCGTTAGACACGCTTTAACCCATGAATCCTCTGAGAGACCTCCCTCAGGTGTCCAGCTCCTGGTCCACTAGGCACTTACAGAATTCACAGATATGCTGTTCTCAAAGAAACAGTGCACACCAGCTTGCTGGTTTTGCCTCAGATCTCTGCTCCATTTAACACACAGCACTTTGATATGCTTATAATGAAAACAAGCATACATTTATTTAACAAAGTATAGAGATTTGAAAAGTAGCAAGTAAGAGTATTGGAAGCAAATGGTTACAGATAACTAAACTATAGAAACCCGTTCTAGAGCTTCAACTTAATTACCAAGATACTCTCCTGTCTCATCCAAAGTCTTGGTAGTGTTTTCTAGCCAGGTTGGCTGTGACCATCCTTTTGTAAGACAGAACATGCTTGATGGTTTATCTCTTTGGGGAAAGATGAAGAGGGTCTCCTGGTACTCTTAGATATACCAAAACAGTCCTTTGTTCCTTTTCATAATCTCAGGACACCCCTTACTGACTGGTTTTCCATGTGGTCTTCCTCTCTCATGTGCCATGCAGTCTTTTAATCAGTATCTGTCTCCATATGTCTGGCTTACGTTGTGAGACACACACTACTTAGGGACCAGATGGAGAGATAAGCACTTGCTTCCTCCTGCTTGAAAGGAACCAGTTTAATACATGTTACTGCCCT
The DNA here is from genome assembly GCF_011386835.1 of Chrysemys picta bellii. Classification (NCBI taxonomy): domain Eukaryota; kingdom Metazoa; phylum Chordata; order Testudines; family Emydidae; genus Chrysemys; species Chrysemys picta. The sequence continues at coordinate 40,449,179 of NC_088793.1, read as the reverse complement.
TAACGCCAATAGATACATCATTCTTTAAATACTAGCAGTACATACATTTTGGAATGATTATGACCACCATTGGTGTCTTCGCTCCTGGTAGAGATCGCACCTGCCACCCTTTGGTAAACTTAATATGCATACATTTGATGCAGAGCATTCCTGTAATAGTCTCTGATCTCGCTGTACCTGCTGCCAACTGGCACCAGGAGGTTCCTGAGTCCCAGTGAGCTAAAATGAACTAAACAATTTTTGAATCATAGGAGAGTAGGTAAAAATAGTCATTGTGTATATAATGTGAAATTCTGACTCTGTACAGGTCTACAACCAAAGCAATGACATGAAGATAGTTAAAATTTTACAAGGAACTGTTCTCCTTGAGAAACACCAATGTGTGCTCAATTGAAATCTCTTTTAGAGTTGACTGAGTTGTAAGCAGAATGACACTTTGTGTGTGCATAGTGTAATTGCTAATAGTGCTAAAAAGTACCAATGTTCAGAACAAAGGTAGACTATGGGGGCAGGACGTGCCTGTGTGGTGAACCCAAATGCATAATGGACAATGTATTGAAAGTGTGCACTGAATGATAAAAGGCTCGGCCACTTTTCTGCTTAAGATGCTCAAGGAGAGAGAGCCCAAAGCAACCCAGCTTCCCCTAGTAAGCAACTTAAGATAAATGTGGGTCTGGAGGGAACATGGATGCTGGGTACACAGGGAAAAGTTCTGTCCTAACCCGGCTTCATTGCCTTGCCCACTGTAGCCCCAAACAACAATTTTTCTCTCAGGTCAGAAAGAATGGCAGCAGAAATTGACACTCTCCTCCTGGAGCCTTTGGGAATCATATTTGCCTCCCTCTCATGAACATCAGAGGGAGGAGAGTATTAGAGATATATTTTGATTGATGGTCTGTCAGAATTTGGGATTAGTGAGCTTCAGCATGCAATGCACAATATCACAAGGGTGTTTGGCATCTTAATATTAAAATTTGAAAACTTTTTTGAAGTCCTCTTCTAAAAGGCCCTACAGACATTCATGGTGGTGTTGTTGTAATAATTATATCTATGGGCAGACCAAGGTGGAGTATACTGCTCTATTTACTGAATCTTTTTGCGTGTCTGGAGTGGGAATGGTATCAATCTGCCATTGACATTAATGGGCTCCACCCAGGTAAATCCACCTGTACACAATGAACAGCAAGATCAAGGCCTGACTAAATTAATTAGGCTGTATTAAAAATGAAGATAATGTCCCAACTTCTGTTCTCATGTAAAACAATGTAAATCCAGAGTAACTCCATTGAAATCAAATAGTCACTCTGGATTTTCACTGTGGTCCTTGACAACAAACATTGGGTAGGAAACACTATGTTCATTTATTTAGGCTTTTTGGACTGTAATGAAAGTAATATTCACCTTCTGTTTGTTTATTAAAATGGTTGTATAAATTGACTAAGATCGTGATTTGCATGTCAGTTACAACCACTCATTACTGTTCAAAAAGGCTCAGTCAATTCTTTCATAAAAGATCAGTTTGGGAATAATATTCTGAAATATGAGATACAGATATTGGATGAGTACTGACTAATATTCCGTAAGTGAGTAGAAGAATTTCATAACTGTACCATGCCTTAGAAATAAAATCGAACTATTTGCTAGCTTTCATTATCAGGCTAGTGCCAATGTACTCAAAATATGGCAATAAATAGAAGAGAAATAAGATAAAATGGGACATCTCTGATGTCTTTAAGTTGGCAGGATCTGGTGAAATATACCCTAGAATACTCAAGATGCTGACTGAGTACATATCTGAGCTATTAGAGATTATCTTCAAAAACCCATGGAAAACGGGAGAGATTCCAGAGGACTGGAAGAGGGAAAATACAGTGCTAATCTATAAAAAGGGGAATAAGGACAATTTGGGGAATTACAGACTGGTCAGCTTAACTTCAGTATCTGGAAAGATAATAGAGCAAATAACTAAACAATCAATTTGCAAACACCTCAAAGATAATAAGGTGATAAGTGACAGTCAGCATGGATTTTTCAGAAACAAACTGTGTCAAACCACCCTGATAGCTTTCTTTGACAGGGTCACAAGTCTTTGTTGATGGGGGAAGTGGTAGATATGGTATATCTTGACTTTAGTAAGGCTTTTGCTACTGTCCGGCATGACCTCCTCATAAACAAGTGAAATATAGCCTAAATGAAGCTACTATAAGATGGGTGCCTAGCTGGTTGGAAAATGGTTCACAGAGAGTAGTTATCAGTGGTTCACAATCAAACTAGAAGGGCATATCAAGTGGGGTCCCACAGGGATCAGTTCTGGGTCTGGTTCTGTTTAATATCTTCATAAATGATGTAGATAATGGCATAGAGAGTACACTTATAAAGTTTGTGGTGGATATCAAGCTGGGGTTGCAAGCGCTTTGGAGGATAGGATTAAAATTCAAAATGATCTTGACAAAGTGGAGAAATGGTCTGAAGTAAATAGGATGAAATTAAATAAGAACAAATACAAAGTACTCCACTTAGGAAGTTGTACACATACAAAATGGGAAATGACTGCTCAGGAAAGAGTACTGCAGAAAGAAATATGGGTGCTGTGGATCACAAGCTAAATATGAGTCAACAGTGTAACATGGTTGCAGAGAAAGTGAACATCATTCTGGGATGTATTAGCAGGAGTGTTGTAAATAAGACACGAGAAGTAATTCTTCCACCCTACTTTACTTTGAGAAGCCCCAGCTGGAGTATGGTGTTCAGTTCTGGGCACCACATTTCAGGAAAGATTTGGACAAACTGGAGAAAGTCCAGAGGAGAGCAACAAAAATGATTTAAAGGTCTAGAAAACATGACCTATGAGGGAAGATTGAAAAAATTAGGTTTGTTTAGTCTGGAGAAGAGACGACTGGGAAGAGGGGCAGGGGCATGATAACAGTTTTCGGGTACATAAAAGGTTGTTACAAGGAGGATGGGGGGAAATGTTCTCATTAAGCTCTAAAGATAGGACAAGAAGCAATGGGCTTAAATTGCAGAAGGGCTGTTTAGGTTGGACATTACGAAAAAAAACTTCCTAACTGTCAGGGTAGTTAAGCACTGGAACAAATTGCCAGTGGAGGCTGTGGAATCTCCATCATTGGATGTTTTTAAGAATAGCTTAGACCTTTCAGAATCATCTAGTTATTACTTAGTCCTGCCTTGAGTGCAGGGGACTGGACTAGGGGACCTATTAAGGTCCCCTCCAGTCCCACACTTCTATGATCAGTAGCTTTTCGGGTGTGGAGGGGAGACATGTTTTAATATCAGCTATTAGAGGTACTGCTCATTTCAGTGATATTTTTCTTCTGCATTTGCAGGTCCATCAATTCCTCAGCCCACTTCATAATAGTAAATAAACTTTAATTTCTACATATTGTTTCTCTGTAGAATGAGATGACATTAGGATAAGGGAAGAGATACAATCATGATGGAAGGAAGAAGGCAATTACAGGAAAAAAGTAGAACTTGAAATCATAAGGAACCATGTACACAAGCTCAGTTTCATCTAAGGACAAAATTCAGCATTTATTGTGGTCCTTGGTAGAAATGTATTTCAAAGAAATTATTCCAAATAATCCAAACAATTTATTTCCAAATTATTTTGTGCAAGGGTCATTTCTAATATTGAATCATAGTCTCCTATGTGTATGGATTGTAGGAAAGAATATGGAGGCAAAATCAAAAGGGGTCATATACCTTATGTCTTTGTTGTGTCATTGTGATCAATTAACTCGCTTTGTCATTTATCCATTCCAATTACAAAGGCAAGGTATCGAAGGCTGCAGGTTAATTCTGGTCATGGCTGAATGATATTACTTTTATCAATGGTTGACAAGGATGGATTGACAAAACTGGCCAGAGCTATCTTCATTTTGATCCCCAGAGACATTTCAGTATGGGAAACATTGCTTTGACCTTAGCATTAATTGACTTAGTTGCTTCCACTGCAGACATTCTTAAACTTTCTGAGAAAGCAGGAAATTAAAGCTCAGAAACCAGGGCTAATGAGAATGTGATAAAAAAGAAGGGAAAGGACATGAGTTTCTAAGCCAGTGGTGCCCAAACTTTTCCTGGCATGCTCCACCTATCAGTAATGGAATGTGTCCATGCCCCCGTCCATTACTGCACAGTTGGCTCAGCAGAGTACCTTGAGCTGAAGGTGGAGCTGGGGGCAAATCTGAGGATGTGGGAGGAACTGGAGCTAGAGGTGGAGCTGGAATGGGGGCAGAGAGGGAATGAGGGCAGAGCTGGACTGGGATCTTAGCAGGGGGCAGAGTGGAGATGCAGCTGGGTTCGGAGCTGGGCTGGGGGCAGAGCAGGGCTGTGTGGCACTCCCTTCCCACCCCCCATGTGGGCAGGCCTGGACCCTGCTGCATGGCCCATGAACGTTCCTCCACATCCCCCCGGGAGGGGGGGCCATGCCCCACAGTTTGGGGACCACTGTTCTAAGCTATGTAACTCCATTTGGGACCTGAACCTTTCATCCTGTATGTCAAAATATTGTGGAAAATAATTTTGATGCTGTATCATTTTATGGCAAATAAAGTGGTGTTAAAAAAGAAATGAACAGAGATGTCAGGGCATTTACAAACCACCCCAAAGGCTTTAACGCTTTGCCAGTCATCATCAATTGCTAATCATTCCCTCTTATTGTGGGATAAGTGGTCACCTGGTTATTTGAGATGCAGAGAATAAATGCAGTTTCTAATACATATGTTATGAACATTATAAAGTCTTAGAGCAGGACCTTGTCAGGTCCTAGATTCGAGCATGGGTCAGAAAATTCTTAACCTAGGCTTAAAATGCAATGTGGAGACTCAAGCAGCGCACAAGTGACCAGGGAGCTTTTGCGAACGGGGGCTGCTAACAGTGAGTTTCGCAAGGGAGTTCAGGAAGGGAGCGAGGGTCCCTTGCCGGTTCTATCTTATACCCTTTATTCCCCTTAAAACCTATAAACCAAACTACATTCAAAACTTCTTGCTTTAAACTACCCCTTCATTAACTAGGAAACAATGCAAGGCAGAAGCTATCCAGTTTATTGCACTGAGTGTAGCATGTATGATTACCTGCCCTGTGGGTGGGTGGCATATGTGTGCATTCGGTGCAAGGAGCTCCTGGCCCTCAGAGACCATGTACGGACTTTGGAGGCAAGGGTGGCGGAACTGGAGGAGCTAAGGGAGGCAGATAGGTATGGTTGATGAGGCTTTCCGGGACACTGTAGAATTGTCCCACATCTGGTCAGACAGCCCCTGCGCTATTGAGGAGAATGAAAGGCTCAGGGAAGCAGAGCATCAACGGGAGCTGAGGAAAACCTTCCCATAGTTGGGACCCTCCTTCCAGACGGTGCTGGAGTTGCCTCTCACACTGAGGTTACCTTTCCAGGGGAGGGAACTCCAGTTGCTAGGAAAAGGCAGGTATTAGTATTGGGAGATTCGATCATTAGAAACATAGATAGCTGGGTTTGTGATGACCGGGAGAACCGTATGGTGACTTGCCTGCCTGGTGCGAAGGTTGCAGATCTCTCGTGGCATCTAGACAGACTTATGTGTAGTGCTGGGGAGGAGCCAGTGGTTGTGGTACATGTAGGTACCAATGACGTAGGGAAGGGTAGGAGAGATGTCCTGGAGGCCAAATTTAGGCTGCTAGGGAAGAGACTGAAATCCAGGACCTCTATGGTGGCATTCTCAGAAATGCTCCTAGTTCCACGCGCAGGGCCAGGTAGGCAGGCAGAGCTTCAGAGTCTCAATGCGTGGATGAGACGATGGTGTAGAGAAGAGGGGTTTACATTCATTAGGAACTGGGGAAACTTCTGGAATAGGGGGGAGCCTATACAGGAAGGATGGGCTCCACCTAAACCAAAGTGGAACCAGACTGCTGGCACTAAACATTAAAAAGGTTGTAGAGCAGTTTTCAAACTAGGAGATGGGGGAAAGCCGACTGCTTCAGAGAAGCATGTGGATCGGACAGAGACTTCTCTTAGGGGAGAGTCTAATGATAGAGAATCTCCAGGTTATAGTCAGGAGCAGAGGATGGAAGAGGATAAAGTAGGGGCCAGATCAGATGATAAACATTCACATAAAAAAGAATCTGACACATCAGAAAAGGGCAGACAAATAAACAGTGACAAGTTTTTAAAGTGCTTGTACACAAATGCTAGAAGTCTAAATAATAAGATGGGTGAACTAGAGTGCCTTGTGATAAAGGAGGATATTGATATAATAGGCATCACAGAAACCTGGTGGACTGAGAGCAATCAATGGGACACAATCATTCCGGGGTACAAAATATATTGGAAGGACAGAACAGGTCGTGCGCGGGGGGTGGGGTGGGGTGGGGGGGTGGGAAGTGGCACTACATGTGAAAGAAAATGTACAATCAAATGAAGTAAAAATCTTAAGCAAATCCGCATGTTCCATAGAATCTCTATGGATAGAAATTTCATGCTCTAATAAGAATATAACATTAGGGATCTATTATCGACCACCTGACCTGGATGGTGATAGTGATGATGAAATGCTAAGGGAAATTAGAGAGGCTATCAAAATTAAGAACTCAATCATAGTGGGGGATTCCAATTATCCCCATATTGACTGGGAACATTTCACTTCAGGATGAAATGCAGAAATAAAATGTCTCGATACTTTAAATGACTGCTTCATGGAGCAGCTGGTACGAGAACCCACAAGGGGAGAGGCAACTCTAGATTTAGTCCTGAGTGGAGCGCAGGAGCTGATCCAAGAGGTCACTATAGCAGGACTGCTTGGAAATAGTGACCATAATACAATAGCATTCAACATCCCTGTGGTGGGAAGAACATCTCAACAGCCCAACACTGTGGCATTTAATTTCAAAAGGGGGAACTATGCAAAAATGAGGGGGTTAGTTAAACAGAAATTAAAAGGTACAGTGACTAAAGTGAAATCCCTGCAAGTGCATGGGCGCTTTTTAAAGACACCATAATAGAGGCCCAACTTCAATGTATACCCCAAATTAAGAAACACAGTAAAAGAACTAAAAAAGAGCCACCGTGGCTTAACAACCATGTAAAAGAAGCAGTGAGAGATAAAAAGACTTCCTTTAAAAAGTGGAAGTCAAATCCTAGTGAGGCAAATAGAAAGGAGCATAAACACTGCCAAATTAAGTGCAAGAATGTAATAAGAAAAGCCAAAGAGGAGTTTGAAGAACGGCTAGCCAAAAACTCCAAAGGTAATAACAAAATGTTTTTTTTAAGTACATCAGAAATAGGAAGCCTGATAAACAACCAGTGGGGCCCCTTGATGATCGAGATACAAAAGGAGCGCTTAAAGACGATAAAGTCATTGCAGAGAAACTAAATGGATTCTTTGCTTCAGTCTTCATGGCTGAGGATGTTAGGGAGATTCCCAAACCTGAGCTGGCTTTTGTAGGTGACAAATCTGAGGAACTGTCACGGATTGAAGTGTCACGAGAGGAGGTTTTGGAATTAATTGATAAACTTAACATTAACAAGTCACCGGGACCAGATGGGATTCACCCAAGAGTTCTGAAAGAACTCAAATGTGAAGTTGCGGAACTGTTAACTAAGGTTTGTAACCTGTCCTTTAAATCGGCTTCTGTACCCAATGACTGGAAGTTAGCTAATGTAACACCAATATTTAAAAAGGGCTCTAGAGGTGATCACAGCAATTACAGACCGGTAAGTCTAGCGTCTGTACCAGGCAAATTAGTCGAAACAATAGTTAAGAATAAAATTGTCCGACACATAGAAAAACATAAACTGTTGAGCAATAGTCAACATGGTTTCTGTAAAGGGAAATCGTGTCTTACTAATCTATTAGAATTCTTTGAAGGGGTCAACAAACATGGATAACGGGGATCCAGTGGACATAGTGTACTTAGATTTCCAGAAAGCCTTTGACAAGGTCCCTCACCAAAGGCTCTTATGTAAATTAAGCTGCCATGGGATAAAAGGGAAGGTCATTTCATGGATTGAGAACTGGTTAAAAGACAGGGAACAAAGGGTAGGAATTAATGATAAATTCTCAGAATGGAAAGGGGTAACTAGTGGTGTTCCCCAAGGGTCAGTCCTCGGATCGATCCTATTCAACTTATTCATAAATGATCTGAAGAAAGGGATAAACAGTGAGGTGGCAAAGTTTGCAGATGATACTAAACTGCTAAAGATAGTTAAGACCAACGCAGACTGTGAAGAACTTCAAAAAGATCTCACAAAACTAAGTGATTGGGCAACAAAATGGCAAATGAAATTTAATGTGGATAAATTTAAAGTAATGCACATTGGAAAAAATAACCCCAACTATACATACAATATGATGGGGGCTAATTTAGCTACAACATGTCAGGAAAAAGATCTTGGAGTCATCGTGGATAGTTCTCTGAAAACGTCCATGCAATGTGCAGAGGCGGTCAAAAAAGCAAACAGGATGTTAGGAATCATTAAAAAGGGGATAGAGAATAAGACTGAGACTATATTATTGCCCTTATATAAATCGATGGTACGCCCTCATCTCGAATATTGCGTACAGATGTGGTCTCCTCATCTCAAAAAAGATATACTGGCTCTAGAAAAGGTTCAGAAAAGGGCAACTAAAATGATTAAGGGTTTGGAATGGGTCCCATATGAGGAGAGATTAAAGAGGCTAGGACTCTTCAGCTTGGAAAAGAGGAGACTAAGGGGGGATATGATAGAGGTATATAAAATAAGGAAAAGTTATTTACTTATTCCCATAATACAAGAACTAGGGGTCATCAAATGAAATTAATAGGCAGCGGGTTTAAAACAAATAAAAGGAAGTTCTTCTTCACGCAGCGCACAGTCAACTTGTGGAACTCCTTACCTGAGGAGGTTGTGAAGGCTAGGACTATAACAGAGTTTAAAAGAAAACTGGATAAATTCATGGTGGTTAAGTCCATTAATGGCTATTAGCCAGGACGGGTAAGGAATGGTGTCCCTAGCCTCTGTCTGTCAGAGGGTGGAGATGGATGGCAGGAGAGAGATTACTTGATCATTGCCTGTTAGGTTCACTCCCTCTGGGGCACCTAGCATTGGCCACTGTCGGTAGACAAGATACTGGGCTAGATGGACCTTTGGTCTGACCCGGTACGGCCTTTCTTATGTTCTTAAGCCCATGATTCGCTGACACGCGTCAGGTGACTTGAGTCCCACTAACTCTAGGCTTACATTGCTATGTAGACATAGCCTAAGTGAAGGAAGAACTAGATAGAATGATGTAACCGAGCACAGTAATGTGCCTCCTAGACAAGTTATGGTGGGGGGGGACTAAATGTCTTTAGGTACTTAGACCTACATAGGCTCAATGACACAGTAAGGCAGGAAAGGTATTCTTCCTTTTATGGAAGAAGAAATGTCCAATTAAAATGGTGATATAATATTCCTCACCCTAGATGCAACTAGTAGATTGTGGCATGTTCGGTTCTATATGATGATATTGAACAGATAACTAATATAACATTATTCAGAAGATATAGCTTTAGTTTCCTCCAATTCAGCATTACAGAAATCTTCCATAGGGAAATAAGTGAGATATAATGCAAGGCCTGGAGGAAATGGGTGTTTATTTGGGTAGCATTTTGGTATATGAGAAGGCTGGGGAAGAACATACAATTAAAACAAGTTCCAAAGGTATGTTACCGTACTGGACAATAATAGTGATTGTGTTTTCTGTAGCATAGATACCTGTGCATTAGGACATGGGTCAAATGTGGCTCTCATCAGACTTATTTTTCATGACTGTGTGTAACAAATTCTGTCTTGTGTCACACTGTGCCATTGGTGTTATTGATGCCAGAATCTGGCTCATGAAGTCTGTTGAAAAGAAATTGTTTTCTTATCTTTTTCCGAACACACTCGATCTATTTCCTTTTCAGTGTAATACACTTGATAAAATGTCAAACATGTACTAAATCAGGGATTTCTGCATTTAGTATGGAGACTTTACTGTCAAGACTGTAACAATGAACTTCCTTTACAGGACAGCACCATAAAAATTCCTTTCAACCCTGAAACCACGTGTTAAAACTGTGGGCCTGATTCTCTTGCTTACATCAATGTAAATCAGGAGTAGCATCTTTAAGTTTATGGAGTTACACTAGTATGAGAGGAGACTCAGACCTAGTATTTCCTACTAGTGTAGTTAACACTTAGTTGATGCAATGTAACCCTGAAGATCCAACTCCCTATAGTGGTGTGGATAGTACAAAATAAAATACCCAGTTTCTAAGGAAAATGATGGAATAGGCCTCCCACCTCAGGAGAGCTGTGGAGTTCTAACAGCAGTCTGAAATTTGCTTTATATGGTGTGTCTTGAAATGCATTTTATTGTGGGAGGCGAGGTAGACTCAGCCCCCACTGTAATCTGCTCCATCTGAAGACAGCATGCTGGGTCTGAAAGTATGTCTTCACTTTGAGCTGGAGGGGTAATTCCTACCTTGAGGAGATTGTGTCCCAGGGACCTCTTGGTGCCAACTGGCAGAGGATACAGGGATGCATAAGGGTTACTGAGATTTCCTGGGTCTGTTATCTACATAGTAAGGGTGTCATGTAAGGTCTCTACTGAAAACCTGTGTCAAATTTGTCATCATAATCATTGAGAGTTGAGAGTAAGCAGGGTCTGAATGAGCTCTCCTCTGACATCTAGTGATGAGCTGTGGAAGAGGACTTCAGGAGCTGATCTTGTTTGCATAGGCACACCCACCCTGCCTAGGTGCTCAGCATGATCGGATTGCTTGCCCAAATCATCACTCTTGGCTGGTGTTGGATCCCCAGTCTCCTTGTTATTGGGGCAGGAGTAATAAAGGGTTGTTATCCTTGTTGCGTGGAATGAAGACAGTTTGAACATGTCATACTTTCTCATTCCCCAGCATTCTACACTATAAAGTAGTGTTGAAAGTACGCGACTCTGATAAATCTTGAGTTTGGTTTTGGTGTTGTATTTTGATGATTTCCAGACTGTATTTAAGCTGAAGTGTTCCTGGCTTTATTGATTTTGTTCTGGATGTCCTGCTTGTTCCACCATCCTGGCTGATGATGCTGCCCAAGTATGTGAATGTTTCTACATTGGTGAGAACATAATCCTCTATCCGTACTGGTGAGGGTGAGGAAATATTAAAGGTCATGATATCTGTCTTATTGCGGTTGATTTTCAGTCCAATTTGCTTGCTGAATGTGTTGAGTCGAGTTGTTTTTTCTTGTATATGGTGTTGGGTATGTGATAGGAGAGCGACATCATCTGCGAAGTCCAGGTCTTCAAGGGATGAGAAGAGTATTGATTTAATGCCTCTTGGCATGTCATTCCATACAACCTGCCTCAGAAAAATCCTCCGTATCTTTTGGCCCAGAACAATCTCACAGACTCATAGACTTTAAGGTCAGAAGGGACAATTATGATCATCTAGTCTGACCTCCTGCACAATGCAGGTCACAGAATCTCACCCACCCACTCCTGTAATAAACCCCTAACCTATGTCTGAACTATTGAAGTCCTCAAATCATGGTTTAAAGACTTCAAGGTGTAGAGAATCCTCCAGCAAGTGACTCATGCCCCATGCTGCAGAAGAAGGTGAAAAACCCCCAGGGCCTCTGCCAATCTACCCTGGAGGAAAATTCCTTCCCGATCCCAAATATGGTGATCAGCTAAACCCTGAGCATGTGGGCAAGACTCACCAGCCAGACACCCAGGAAAGAATTCTCTGTAGTAACTCAGATCCCACCCCATCTAACAGGCCATTGCGCATATTTACCGCTAACAGTCAAAGATCAATTAATTGCCAAAATTAGGCTATCCCATCATACTGTCCCCTCTGTGACGGGTTGGATCACAGAAACCCCCTTGGGAGCTGCCACCCGATGTGCAAAGACTACCCCTGCTCCTGTTTTCCCTGCCAGCTCAGGACTCCAGCACCCTGTCTTGCTGAGCCAGACACTCCTATTTGGCTCCAGACACAGATCCAGGGTCTGAATCACTTGTCCCAAAGCTGCAAGTTTACCTGAAAACAGCTCACAGTAGAGTGCTTGTCTTTAGCACTCAGATGCCCAACTCCCAGTGGGGTCTAAACCCAGATAAATCCGTTTTACCCTGCATAAAGCTTATGCAGGGCAAACTCATAAATTGTTCGCCCTCTATAACACTGATAGAGAGATATGCACAGTTGTTTGCTCCCCCAGGTATTAATACATACTCTGAGTAAATTACTAAATAGAAAGTGATTTTATTAAATACAGACAGTAGGATTTAAGTGGTTCAAAGTAGTAACAGACAGAACAAAGTAAGTCACAAGCAAAATAAAATAAAATGCGCAAATCTATGCCTAATCAAACTGAATACAGATAATTTCCTCACCAATTCCAGAGTGCTCCCTTTTACAGGCTAAGCTCCTTTTAGCCTGGGTCCAGCAATCACTCACACCCCCTGCAGTTACTGTCCTTTGTTTCAGTCTCCTTCAAGTATCCTGGGGTGGGTGGGTGGAGAGGCTCCTTCTTTAGCCAGCTGAAGACAACCTGGAGGGGTCTCCCACAGGTTTAAGTAGACTCTCTCTTGTGGGTGGAGACCCCCCTCCTCCCTCCTATGCAAAGCCCAGCTCCAAGATGGAGTTTTGGAGTCACCTGGGCAAGTCACATGCCCCTGCATGACTCAGTCTTTGCAGGCCGACGCCATTGTCCACATGGCATCTTGCATGTCTCCAGGAAGACTTCTCATGTGGATTGGAGCATTCCAAGGTGCATTGTTCCCTAAGTGTCTCCTGATCAGGTACTTAACCTGGCAAATTCCTTCCTAAAGAAGCTGACCAAATGCCTCACAAAGCTTACTTAGAAATCAGGCAAGCATACAGCCCATATTCTTAAGCTCGAGTAGAAAATGATATATGTACAAATAGGATGAATAGATATAGTAGATCATAACCCTTACGGAGATATGTTACATGGCACAGGCAGCACAAAACATATTCCAGTTATGTCATACATACATTTATAAGCACCCCCTCCCCATAAAGCCTTATGGGGTACACTGTCACACCCTCCCCCTGAACTTACTGCCAGAGACTTGGATACTGTCCATGGCGGAGGCAGTACCTGTAAAATTTCTGTTTGTTTCTGGTCACACTTCCTTTCAGTACCTTGAAACCATATGATGTCACTCCTGGGGGTTCTAGCCTGTTTTGGGGTCCCTGGTCCCCAGATGCTTGCAAACAGGTAGGGATGTAGTATTGCTAACAGAATGCAGGCAGCAATACTCATTAACGTGGAGGTATCTTGGCATTTAGCCACCAATGCCATGAGGCGGTGTGCCTCAGTTTCCCCTTCTACACAGCAGCATAGGCCTGTTATGCTTTTGCTGCTTTTTACAGGTATGGGCTGTAAAGTAACATGCTGGTGGGGCTGTCCTGTCACCATCCCCAGCATGTATAACAGCTTATTCCACAAATCAAATATGTTCCACATCTTTAAAGAGTTTACCACTAGTGTGAATTCTTTTGTTTTAACCCATAGGTGAATTAGCAAAAGACACAAGGTTAACAGCAAATCTACAGTGGACAGGCTTCGTTCACTCAATTTGACTTGTTTAGCATCTACTGCATTTTCCCAGTTCTCTGTGGCCTCTGGTAGACCTTCTGATGCAGATTCCTCTGCCTCTTTGGGGAAGACTTCTAGTTCGGGCATGTGCTTGGGTCTTTGGCCAGGAAAGGGTGTACTACAACCATACTTGTCCTCGGCCCCTCCCTCTGGAGTTTCTCTGGGCTGGGCCCCACTCCCTCGTGAAGTTCCTCCCATGAAGAGATTTCCCCCCCCCTGTCTTGGAGAGAGAGTTTTATCTCTTGCAAGTGTAGCAAGAACAGTAGCTTTCCCTGGGGTGCTCTGGACCCCTTTGGGCACCCCACTTTCTGTTTCCAATGGGTCAGCTGGATAGACCCCCTCATCCTGGAGACCTGACCCCCAGGTTTCCCTTAAAACCTGATCCACAGGAGAGGGGGCTGGCATTTCGAATGCAGACTTTTCACCCTCCTCCTGGGAAAGCCCCTCCCCACAAAAGGTGGGTGGACTCTCTGGCCCCCCCTGACCTTCCATTTGGGCTTCCCTCTTTGGGCTCCCCGCTGGGTCCGACACTCTTGTGTCCCCTGAAAGGGAAGGTGATCCTGCCCCAGCTGTGGACTCACAGCTACCAGCTACAACAGACCTCTCACTGGCCCGCAAAATCCCTCCCCTTCCACTCGGGTTGGGCTGGCACTCAGCTATAGAGTCCTTGGGGCCTGTTCCCACCACAGTGGTCCCCAGGACCCCAACTTCCACCTTTGGGACACACACCTCTGTGCACCCCAGGGCAGGCCCGGCCCCCTGCTGACCTGCAACTTCCTGGCAGTCAGCAGCTGTGGTGGCCTCCTTGCTACAAGGTGGTACATCCCCCTCCCCCGGGGAGATGATTAGGGGACAGGAGCCGGCTTCATCCAGCTCCTCCCTCTGGAACTTCCCTTGAGCCCCAGAGCTACAGGAACCCAGCTCCTCCCTCTGGAACTTCCCTTGAGCCCCAGAGCTACAGGAACCGGCTACAATCAGTCCTGCCCCCGAAGCTGCATCCTTTACTGCTGCAGAGGAATCTAAGAGACACCCTCCTATTCCCCCAGCAGTCTGTGTGACTTCGCCCCCCCCTCTGGGGCTTTTGGCACAAGATTCCTTCTCACTGCTAACCAACCCTGGGACAGATTCTGCCACACTAAAGAAATCATTCCCCAGTAGAAACGGTGCAAAATTGTGTGCCACCGTTGCAACAGTCAGCTCAGCCTGCAAATCCCGAGTTTGCATGTGTACTTTAGCTAAAGGTGCAAGGACTTTGTAACCCCCGACCAGCTCTAATTCTGCCATTTTACCTGGCAACAGATCCTTCTCCTGGATTAGGTCCCTCCTGACCACAGAAATCTCAGCACCCGTGTCCCTTAATCCAAGAAGCATTTGACCATTCAATTTAACAGCATGCATATGCTCATTGCTGGGTTGTGTGGAAGCAAGCTTTACAAATCCTGTGTGGAAAGAGGCCACAGCCTGGCTCTGAGAAGCCGCAGCTTCACTCAGTAAGGGACACTTATTCCTCACGTGCTCAGTGGACTTACAATGATAGCACCTCTTGGGCTCCTCTGCTTGCACAGGAAATTTGGGTCGAGTACCAGGGGAATGGGGAGGTGACCGCCCAGCCTCTTTTTTCCCAGACCCAGGGGTAAAACGGTGATTCTGCTTTCCCCCAACCTTATACCCTTCTGCCAGTGGTTTGTGTTTGATTGCAGCTTGGGCTTGTTCATAAGAGTCAGCATACTCAGCTAATTCACCCACTGCATTTACCTTTTTGTCCCACAAATACTGTTTTACCTCATCACTGCACATATTCAGGAAATGTTCCTGAGTAACTAGATCACACATCCCTTCAAAGCTGGTAATGCCTCTCCCCCGCACCCATTTATCTACCAAATCTCTCATTTCATTGGTATAAGCCACATTACTTAATCCAGATCCCCTCTTAAGGCTCCTGAATTTAACCTTGTAGGTTTCAGGTATAACCTGAAACTGTTTCAAAACCAGTCCCTTAAATTTACCATAGTTTGAAGCATCATCAATAGGCATCTTATTGAATATGTCCAGAGCTCTGCCAGTCAATTTTGCTATCAATGTGGACATCTTCTGATCTTCAGGGATGGCATGGAGGGTGCACAGTCTCTCAAAGGTGATGAAATATTCGGCGATATCGCTGGACTCATCATACTGTGGACATAGCCGCTCCCATTTGTGGATTTTTTGGGAAGTGGAGCCAGCAGGGGGAGGGTTTCGTCTCTTTGACTCCATAACAGCCAGTTCATGCTTCCGGGCCTCCCTCTGGGCCTCCATAGCCCTCTCGTGGGCAGCTGCCTCTGCCTCCGCCCTCGCTGCCTCGACCTCCATAGCTCTCTTGTGGGCAGCCTCTTCCCTTGCATGTTCTGCCTCCATGGCACTAATTTCTAATTGTCTTAGTTCCAGCTGTCTCTTATGTTCACTTTCTCTCTCTTTTGCTTCCAACCTGGCCAGCTTTAGTTTAATAGCAGCGTCACTGGTACTCATTGTCCTGCTTTCTTGTGCTGGGCTACAACCCCTCTGCAGTTCACTGGAACTGAGATCACTAGTACTCATTTTCCTGCTTTCTTGTGCTGGGCCACAACCCCTCTGCAGTTCACTGAAACTGAGATGCACTCAGCTCCGGGGATTCTTAGTTAACAGAGAGCTTCCTTTTCTGTTCCTACTTCCCTTGCCTGAAATAAGCAAACAGAAAATAACAAACCAGTAACCACTTTGTCTGTTCTCCAGCCACCACACTTAAAACTCACTTAAAATCACTACCAGTATCTCAAAGCAATCAACTGTGCACAGATCCTGCCGACTACGCCGCTGTGATGGGTTGGATCACAGAAACCCCCTTGGGAGCTGCCACCCGATGTGCAAAGACTACCCCTGCTCCTGTTTTCCCTGCCAGCTCAGGACTCCAGCACCCTGTCTTGCTGAGCCAGACACTCCTGTTTGGCTCCAGACACAGATCCAGGGTCTGAATCACTTGTCCCAAAGCTGCAAGTTTACCTGAAAACAGCTCACAGTAGAGTGCTTGTCTTTAGCACTCAGATGCCCAACTCCCAGTGGGGTCTAAACCCAGATAAATCCGTTTTACCCTGCATAAAGCTTATGCAGGGCAAACTCATAAATTGTTCACCCTCTATAACACTGATAGAGAGATATGCACAGTTGTTTGCTCCCCCAGGTATTAATACATACGCTGAGTAAATTACTAAATAGAAAGTGATTTTATTAAATACAGACAGTAGGATTTAAGTGGTTCAAAGTAGTAACAGACAGAACAAAGTAAGTCACAAGCAAAATAAAATAAAATGCGCAAATCTATGCCTAATCAAACTGAATACAGATAATTTCCTCACCAATTCCAGAGTGCTCCCTTTTACAGGCTAAGCTCCTTTTAGCCTGGGTCCAGCTATCACTCACACCCCCTGTAGTTACTGTCCTTTGTTTCAGTCTCCTTCAAGTATCCTGGGGGGTGGGTGGGTGGAGAGGCTCCTTCTTTAGCTAGCTGAAGACAACCTGGAGGGGTCTCCCACAGGTTTAAGTAGACTCTCTCTTGTGGGTGGAGACCCCCCTCCTCCCTCCTATGCAAAGCCCAGCTCCAAGATGGAGTTTTGGAGTCACCTGGGCAAGTCACATGCCCCTGCATGACTCAGTCTTTGCAGGCCGACGCCATTGTCCACATGGCATCTTGCATGTCTCCAGGAAGACTTCTCATGTGGATTGGAGCATTCCAAGATGCATTGTTCCCTAAGTGTCTCCTGATCAGGTACTTAACCTGGCAAATTCCTTCCTAAAGAAGCTGACCAAATGCCTCACAAAGCTTACTTAGAAATCAGGCAAGCATACAGCCCATATTCTTAAGCTCGAGTAGAAAATGATATATGTACAAATAGGATGAATAGATATAGTAGATCATAACCCTTACGGAGATATGTTACATGGCACAGGCAGCACAAAACATATTCCAGTTATGTCATACATACATTTATAAGCCCCCCCTCCCCATAAAGCCTTATGGGGTACACTGTCACACCCTCTATAAATAAATAATAAATAAATAAATATAAATAAGTAAATAATAAACTTATCAACCAGCAGGAGGTAGCCCTGTTTACAAGTGAAGACAATGGACTGTTGGAACTATATCTGGGGGTGCAAAGGTACATCTAGTTACCCTTCATTGAGGTGATAAGTTGCCAGTTGACTTGTCTCATAAATGGAAGATCACAGTTAATCTGGCTGTTTGACACTGGGAGAGAGACTTTGGGAGTGCTAACTTTCATGAGATAGGGAATGTTTTGTTAGATACATTTAGGCCCTAGAAAGTGTGTTATGATTTTGTTTTATTTGTTTCCGTTAGTTCTACCTACTTCTACTTGAATCTCTGTTCTTAGTAAAAATAAATGTTTATTTAACTATAAACATATATCCATGTGCTGTGCGTTAAGCAGAGATGTGATCCAAGGTATAACTGATAAATTGGGATGTATTGTTCCTTTGGGAGCAGAGGATCTGGGAATTCTGTGTGGATTACTGATTGGGCATTCTCAGGGGACACTTGGAGAATTCAGGGATTAGAGTGACCCTAGTTCTTACCTGCAGAGGGACAGTGGAGCCCATGTGGATGGAGAGGGGAGTGCTTTTGTTGCTTGTGGCTGGGGGAGTCAGAGAGCTGATGCCTGGTAGGCACAGACAAGGCTTCCTCACATGAAGGGAAGGTGATAGCAAGGTGCCTCACAACCCCGGGTTCCCATGGGAAGCTTCACAGAGGCATCATTGTACTAGTTCTGATTTGAGATAGTGGGCTGAAAATGGAGTGTAGCCCTAGAGGCAGGCGGGGCTAGCTGACCCAAGCACACACCTGTCCGAGATATGTGGCACATCACATCCAGTCTCCAATGGTTCAATTTGTCCACCATCAATAGGTCCCAACTATCATTATTATTTACTATAGATTTGTAGTAATAATTGCAATGTGCTAAGTGCTTTCTAACTATTCCAGAATGGGTAGAGCAGAGGGATTGGGGTGTGTGTCTGGGGAGGAATGTAGTGCTCCAGAGGGAAGATAAGGAGGAAAGGGCAGCGTTATATAGAACTCTGAAGATAAACATATTCTGTATTTAAATACATTAAAAGATTATGAGACATTCATATCCTGTGGTAACGGGGGGGGGGGGGGTGTCATATAAGTACCTTAGATATATAGAAGATGGTCACAAAAACTTTAAATTTGTTGCAGAAGTATCTTTATGAGGAAGGACCCAGAAAAAAACTCAATTTTCCATAGAAAATTCATGAAAATTACTCTGCATGAACGCACTGTGTTTTGGAATTTAGTTTGCTTTTCCTTTCATTCCAGTAAAATCAGGACACCGGCTGCTGAAGAAATGAAGAGGTCATGTTTCATTCATCCTAGTAACCAGATTTTAGGTCCATGAACCTGTTGTCACTGTAGTTGATGGCAAACCTCCCACTGACTTTACTGGGAGCAGGATCTGTCCTTGATGTCAAAGTGAGCAACATTTCAAATTATTTTCCACACTGGGGGTCTTTGTAAATTTAAATCTGAAAGGACAAAACCAGAGAAGCATGCCTTTATTTCGCACTGTGTTAAGGCTTGAGCCTGTGGGAGGCTGAGCAGTGGAATCAGGCATTTGGAGGTTGTTGCTCAGGTCTGGCTGGAGACTCAGCAGCTGCCTAGAGTGTGCTCAGCAGGGTGTGTTTCTAGCCTTGCCTCATTGAGTCAGAGTTTGTCTCTAACTTCTGCACAAAGAGATGAAACTTGTATTAATGTTCATAGAGTCAAATAGAATCTGTGTTCCTAATTTAAGTGCACGAGATCACATTTAAGTACCAGGCTTTAAGAAAATAAATAATTAATCTCCACCCACAGAAATGCAAAACCTGACTGCAAATCCCAGCAGCGCCAGTCTGAAAAGCACTGGTCATCGCCTCGCAGTCAGAGACATGTTTGTAAAGCAAGACCCTGTGGATCTGATTCAGACCTGACTTGTTGCAGTTTTTTCAAAATGTACACATAATTGCCTTTCAGATTGTATATTACTGTCTTTCAAAGTGCAGATTATTTTTCTTTACAGATATTTTAAGGCATGATTGTGCTACTCATTTTAAGGAGTACCTTACTTCATATTGAAATAGAGGGAACTGCTTACAGAATAAGGTAATACTTGACATGATTAAAGGTGACAGAATCTAGCCCTTGCTAACCATTATAGAAATGCATGAATATGCTGAACACGCCCCAGGACAGAGCTCTGTGTGGAAAGTGAAACCATGAGGATGAACATCCTGGATGTGCAGATTTCATGATAGTGTGCATGATGCACAAAACACAGCAAACAAGGGAATCCTTGCCTCTTTAAATAGCACTGCCATATATTGCAGATCCCCACAGTTGCTGAGCAAACTGGATTATTTTTACTTGGCATTTAGCATACCTGACATCTGCTTGACTCACACTACCCTCTAGCCATGGCTGCACATCTGCTGGATTGAACCCTTAATCTCCATGAACAATTACTTAAAAAGGAGAGTTTAGTGGTAGGGGGGAGGGATAGCTCAGTGGTTTGAGCATTGACCTACTAAACCCAAGTCTGTGAGTTCAATCCTTGAGGGGGCCATTTAGGGATCTGGGGCAACAACAAACTAAATTGTCAGGGATAGTACTTGGTCCTGCTAGTGAAGGTAGGGGACTGGATTCAATGACCTTTCAAGATCCCTTCCATTTCTATGAGATAGGTATATCTCCATTTATTATTATTTTTATGATTCTTAAATACTTTAAAACACACCAACACTTTAGGAAAAAAACTGTATGTCAAATTTGTGTTGGTATTGGTTAATTTCATATACATTGTTTTTTTTCTTCCATCTAACTTTATTTTCTATATCGCATATACTTCACCTGAACTCATATTGGACTAAATCCATAGAGTCGCTGAGCAACTCCAATTCCAGATTGCTGAAACTCAGACCCAATAGCCCATCACAGCTCACTAGGCTGGAGAGAGGTGCAGGAGACAATATGGGGAAAACTTTCCCAAGTCACCAGCTTTCCATGCCTCTACTCCACCCTTTTCATCCGCTAAGCACTGCCACTGAGGGGGCTGTACAGGGGAGGCATCTGCAACAGGTGCACACACCCTAAGCAGCTCCCCAACATCCAGCACCCTGTCTTCTGGCTCTGTTGCAGAAGGGCTCCCTGTGGCCAAAGTGGGGGGGCTGGATTTTCCCCAGTGGGAAATGCAGGTGCTCAATATTTCTGAAGATTTGGTACAGCATGTATTCATTATTCTGTTCTTCCTTGTATCTACAGTGTTAGAATTATGTTATTGTAGCATCTGGAGTGTAAAATTTTCCTTTAACAAATGCGGAATTCGGTATTGCCTCTAGCTATCTCCAGAGTGCCACTGATTAGACTCTATCAACAGATATTATTTACAAGCCCACATCATCTTACCTGTAATTTTTAAACCAGCAATTTTAAATACTAATTTATTCCTTTGACATGTTAACACTTTATATTGTGTCTAATAGACCATTTAAGTATTTATTATCCATGAACCTATCATTGTGTCATTATAGACCAAGGTACTTTAACTAATAACGCATACTCCAAGAGGCACCATCAGGTAGTTTAAATCTAAAATTTAAGATTAATAATTTTGGGGGGGGGAAATCATTATTTTAATAATTCAGAGAACACCGTTTTTTCTTAAATTAAACTTTCCCTTGCAATGTTTGCCACCCCAAGAGCTACAGCATTTTATTATTGCAGGTGATCTATGGCAGAAAGCAAAACTGACTGGAAACCAGATAAGCCTAATTTTACTGTCTCAATTGAACAAAATACAAATAGCAAGAAAAGAGCAGAAATTGTGAACAGGAAATCTGATTTTTTTAAAGTTCTTATTGTTTAAATAATCCAAATGATTATTGACATGAGTATGAAAACTATAAACAGTGTACCTGGTGTGTGTGTTTTTGTGTGTGTGTGTGTGTGTGTATATATATATATATATATATAGATATAGATATATATACACACACACACACACACATACACACGGAACAAGATCTGGAAAACAACAATATTATTTAACCCATAATCATGCTATTTACATTTATTATTTTTATGTCTATAGCATAAACAGTGTGTCAATATAGGTGCTATATAAAAAGATAAAGAAAAGTAAAGGGGGCATCATGGTAGTCTTATTTATACTAGGGTAAATCGGGAGCATCTCCATAGAAATCAGTAGAGTTAATCTGGAGAAAGTGAGCTCAGAATGAAATCCAGAGTCACTGTCCAAAATAATACACAATTTACATAGAAATATACAGATGTACAATAGGTGGCAGAGACAGCAATAAAAAGCAATTCTTATAATTATTCTTCTTGTGTTTGCAGGCTTGCTTCATCAGCAGAATGAATGCCCCTAACGCCACCATGAAATCTAGTCATTTGATACGCATCTACAACATGTGCCACTAACTGATGGAGGCCACACTGACAAAGTGTTTTGTCACACAGATCCCATGTGTAGAGATTGGCTGCACATATTCCTTGGCCAATTCGGAACCTGTTCAGCAGAGTCCAAAGATGACATAGCGGGTCAAATCCCAGTGGTTGAATGATTGGATCAGCAACAAGGAAACCATTTCAAACTCCTTTAGCCTATCACTCATCGCACCATAGGGTTGCTGCTGACAGATTCCGATCTGGCACTTGAGGCCACAATGGATTCCTTTATGTAAGTGATGCTCTGGGGTGACTGAAAACGTCTGTGTACAGTGGGAGACCTGGATTGGCACGTGTCTTTTCCATCAATCTGGCTGTAGATTCTCTGCAATGAATGGGTGGAGGGGCCATGTTGCTCAGAACTGGTACCAGGGGGTAGGAGTGGGGCACAGGATACCTGTGATGATACACATGGTTGAGTTCAATTCAACGTCGACCAATTAAGTGTGAGGCGAATGACACCACACAGTATTCTGCTGAGGAATAGCACAGCGCCAGAGCCGGTGCTCGAAGTGTCTCTATGCCTGTGACCCATGTTGAACAGGCTAATTTGCTGATAAAAAGTAATGTTGTTGAATGATAAAGTTTAGCATGTGTCTTGGTAGTTTTTCAGTTCTTTTGTGGGGAGTGCCATATAGGTTTGATTTCTAGCTGTCTAAGGGAAGTCTTCAGTTAATTGTTTTTTGCAAGTGTTTTCAATTGAAAAATTTTATGTGATCATGTAATTGAGGATTATCATAATGCAAATGCATAAGAGGACTGAACTAAGGTCGCAAGGGCAACCTTCATTGTACCATTTTGACCTGGATTCACAAAGGGAATTAGGAATTGCAATGCTCAGCATTGCAGCACCTAACTTGTAGGGGCCTTGAAAATCACCGGAATCCACAAACCTTGGGTTAAGCTGCTAAACTCCCAGTACAATGCATAGGGAGAGATAGGCACCTGAAAACTGGATCCACAAAAGGCAGCATGCAAGGCAGCTCCCTACCTAAGCTAGCATAGGGGGCCATGCTGATGAGATAGGCATGCCTTGAGCCCCAGCCCTATCACAGTTAGGCACCTACTTCCAGGGTGCAGAGAGACAGCTATCTCTGCTTCTAATCCACAGCTGGGAACCCTCTCTTGGAGTCAGGCACTGTTTCTTGTCAGCAGGGCTGGCTCCAGGCACCAGCGTAGCAAGCAGGTGCCTGGGGTGGCCAATGAAGAAGAGGGCGGCACATCCAGCAGTTCGGTGGCAATTCGGCGGCGGGGCCGTCACTCCCTCTCAGAGCGAAGGACCTGCTGCCGAATTGCTGCTGTAGAATGAAGCGGTGCTAGAGTTGCCGCCGATCGCGATTGCGGCTTTTTTTTTTTTTCTGCTTGGGGCGGCAAAAGAGCCGGCCCTGCTTGTCAGAAGAGGGGTGGCACATACCTAAATCCACACAAAATGTTAGGGGGAATGGGAGAAGGCCTCCTTTGTAAACTTTAGCTCATTAGGGCACTCACCTAGGATGTGGGAGATGCCCAGTCAATTCCCCCCCTCTACCTGATGAGGCAACGGGATTGGAACAGAGAGGTTCCCTACCCTTCAGGTGAATGTCCTATACACTGGATTATGAGATATTCTGATGTGGGCTCTCTCTGTCTCTGCTGTTGAAGCCAATCGCTTGTGTATTAAATAATTAAATATGCACAGAGCCAGAGGGAGTGTGAGGATGACTCTATAGACCAGTGATAAGGACATTCCCCTGAGAGGTGGAAATCCCTTCTCCTCACCAGGAACATCATGTCTCCCACATTTTGGGTGAATTCCATAGGCAGGGGACTAAAAGTGAAATGGGAGTCCCCTGCCACAGCATTTTATGTGGCATTAGATGTATTCTGAGAATGCCTCCTGGGCTGGGCAAAGCAGGCAAGATAGGCAGGGCAATGCCTCTCTTCAGCTGGATTGAGCATCAGACTGGGGCTCAGGTGTGCTAGGCACCTGGATGTCTGTCTAAGGCAGCAGTGCACATATCCAGAGACAGAAACTTAAGTGCCTAGGAAACCTTTATAGCAAAAATATAGACTGCAAATGAATTTAGGATCTACAGGGTTAGATAGCAGCTAAACAGGGATTTGAGGTACAGTAGCACCTATTCTGATGGTTAGGCACCTAAGTCACTTAGTGAATTTGGGCCTTCCTAAGTCACTTAGTGAATTTGGTTTTATAATCTGTGATACATCAGGGCCTGGGAGTAGTGGGAGAGGGGAAATATATAAGCCCTAGGCTAATTAAGGCACGGTTCCCTGTAGACTAGGGAGGGTTGCTACAGATTAATTGGAGTAACTGTAGTCAATTAAGGCCCTGTCAGGAACCTAATAACACCCCCTGCTTCAGGCAATCAGGGTGTGTGAGGAAGGAGAGAGGACTGAAGTTTGGAGAGGTGTTGCTGAGATTGGAAAGACCAGAGAACTAAAGGAAGGGAAACTCTGCCCCAGCATGGTAGGGAGACTTCCTCCCACAGTGTCAAGGACTGAGGGTAGACCTACCCAAGGGGGAAAGAGGGTAAGAAACCTGCAGGGGTTGAGAGGGGCTCAGGCTCAGAGTGAGGAGCAAACCCAGACCCCTCCCCCGCTTCCCTCTTCTAGCACCTTCTTGGGCCCTTGGTGCCCCAAGAGCAGGGGCAAGGGGTAGTATCTAAGCCCCCCACCATGAAAAGTGCAGGACCCACCATAGCAACATTGGCCACTTTATCACAAACTTTAATGTTCTTTTTGTTACGCTAAATTGGGTCAGCTAGTAAGCTTAGGGATGACTAATGACCCACCAGAATTTGGCAGAAAGCAGCACATTTATTATATTGATAGCTAAGCTCAAAAGAAGGGGGGTAGGGTGTCACACTCACACTCGCATACTCACGCTCCCAGGACAGGCACAGCACTGGAGATGTCAGGATCCTTTAAGGTAAGTGTCCCACAGCACAGCGATGGATAGTGCGATGAAGGTATGTCTTCCCGAGGCACGATGGATTGCAATGCAGCGAACCACTGGCCAGGCGGTCTGGGCGAAGGGCCTTCATGGGAGGTACAAGCTTGTGAGTGCACTCCTGAGCACATGGCCCCTTCCCCTTTTAAGGATCTGCTCCTCATGGCCTGTGACTAGAGATGATTTGGCTGCATCTGGTTGGTCACATTCCACCTCAGCCAATGTCCATGCAGTGTCCATGCATTGGGTGTGTGAGTGCTGCCTAATTAGAGTCCCAGACATCTTGTCTATCTAGGAGCTCTTCTGATCTTTCAGCTGTTTAAGCAGCCCATTCATCCCACAAGCATTCCAGGAGGGAGGGGTGGGGGAAAGTCACTTCACAGGTATTCAAAGAGGGAGAGGAGACAAGCGGGGGGAGGAGGGGAGGGAGGGGGAGTGTAACAAACCTTTTGAGCATACAGGTTATACAGAGCATACGGATCACTGCTGCTCCTACAACACTTTTAATGTATTTTTGTGTGTTTTTTTCTTGTTGATATTGCAGTATTACCTAGAAACCTCAAAGGGTCCCATTGCACAAGATATTGTACAAGCCTGAGATGAATCATAGAATCGTAGGACTACAAGAAACCTCAGGCGGTCATCTAGTCCAGTCCCCTGCACTCATGGCAGGACTAAATATTATCTATACCATGTATGACAGTATCTTCCCAACAGAGCTCACAATCCAAAACATAAGATATAACATGAGCAAAACAAACAAGTGTGTAGTGGGTGAGGAGAGAGGGAACATAGAGTAACTGTAATAATTTTAGCATAGACTTGCTGTTTGCACATATTGTAGGAGTAATAAGTCAATCAATAGCAATAATGACAACTCACCACCTGACTAGTAACTATCAGATGGTAGTCGGCTCTAGGCATCCCTGTACAGGCAAGTTGTAAGGAAGACTGGCAGGAGGAAAAGGTTGAATGTGTGAAAGCAAGAAGGTGCATGTAGGAGAAGCAGGCAAGTGAGATCTATTTGAGATCTATAAATCCCAACACAATCTGTTTCAAATCAGCCCTAAACTAAACGTGTCATAGTCCATTATCATAACAACAAAAGACTACTGAAAATGTCATCCTTTGTTTTAATTGCGTCCATAGAGAAATAAAAATAACTATTTCCAGATATTTGCTTTGTCTTACTTTCAGGAAAAATCTAAAAGGAAATAAAAAGACCAGCCTAACTACTCATTTACACAGACAGCTTCTGTCAGTACCATGACCTATAATTAATGGGTTCAAAACCAGACATATATTAAAGAGAGTTTTGTGACAAGTTAAACAGAAAGTAAAATGAAGGAAAGAGAGAGACCATAATCCTCCTTTAATGGCTTTATATTGTTTCCCTAGAGAGGTTTAATAGACGGATTGTCTTAATTGAGAAAGTGGTGATTATTTTTGTACTTTTTTGTCCAATTTAAGAAGCTGAGATTTAGAAATATACCTGTTAATCACCCCTATTAGACACTCATGAGTAATCTCACTTGTCTGTCTCCAAGGACTGCATTTAGAAAGTGAGTTCTGATCTTCATTTGAACTACTGTACCAATGAATTGGATAAAGTTGTCTAATGGCTGTGGCTGAAGGCTTGACACTAAATGACAAATGAAAGTCATGCCATGAGGTGAAATGTAGATGAGTGACTGCCAGAATGACAATATATGATAATCCATATACTGATATCTGTTTATAGATCTTGAAATACTTCCAGTATCACCTGGCAGTGAGGTGAGCTACATTGGAGCTGAGGGAGAGGGAAGTAATTGCTGGGAAGGAGTCTGGATGTGAACTTGGAGGGTTGTTGGTGTGGGTGGGAGTAATATGGAACAGGATTTTTTTTGGAGTGGGGGAAGGGTTGTTGGGGAGCCTCCCCTTGCAGACCCTGGCTGACCCCTAGTCTCTCTCATTCAGTCAGGCACATCTGCCCCTGTCCCCATGTGTCCCTACACTCCATTCTGCCACCCTTCCTCTCCCTGTCCTCGTATGTAACTGCACCCACATTCCCATTCAGCCCCTGACCCCATCTATTC
The DNA here is from genome assembly GCF_011386835.1 of Chrysemys picta bellii. Lineage (NCBI taxonomy): Eukaryota > Metazoa > Chordata > Testudines > Emydidae > Chrysemys > Chrysemys picta. The sequence continues at coordinate 40,421,979 of NC_088793.1, read as the reverse complement.
CCCCCCCCACTAGCCCTTCTGAAATCCCAGTCTGTGACCGTCCCCAGCAGCCCCATGTGCCCCATGCTGTCCACCCTCCCACCCCCCCACCTTCTGACCTGTGAGGAACACAGCCGCTTCTCTTCCAGAAAGATGTGGACGAATTGTAGAAAGTCCAGAGAAGAACAACGAAAATGATTAAAGGTCTAGAAAACATGACCTATGAAGGAGGATTGAAAATTTGGTTTGTTTAGTCTGGATAAGAGAAGACTGAAAGGGGACTGTGATGTTGCATTCTATATGTTTATGGAAATATGCTTATGAGTGTAAATATGACATAACTGGAATATGATTTATGCTAGATATGCCACGTAACATATTTTTGTGAAGGTTATGATATACTGAATATATTCATCCTATTTGTAGGCATGTATCATTTTTATACCTGAAGTTATGAGCGCTGGCTCTATGCTTGTATTTGAAGTGTTTGCTGTAGGAAACACATGAGGGAGGTTTGGCCAATATATTGTGAAGAGGCTATTCAAGTAATTGGGAGTACTTATCTAACAATTGACTTTGGGAGACGCCAATCCACATCTGAGCTTTCCTGGGAACGTTCAAACTAACATGTAAATAATGGTGTCGGCCTGCAAAAAGCTGAATCATTCATGGACATCTGACTTGCCCAGGTGGCCACAAACTCCATCTTGTTGCTGTGATTTTGCACAGAACAAAGGGGTTTCCACCCACAAGAGAGAGAATATAAAAGACCCTAGAAGCCTCTCCATTTTGTCTTCAGCTGGCTCAAGAGATGACCTCTCCAACCCAAAGGGATGCCTGAAAGAAACTGGAACAAAGGACTGTAACTATGGCTAGCTCTACACTGAGGGGGTGGGTGGGGTCGACCTAAGATACACAACTTCAGCTACGTGAATAGGGTAGCTGAAGTTACATATTTTAGGTCGACTTACCTGGCTGTGAGGATGGCGGCGAGTTGGCCGCTGCCGCTCCCACGTTGACTCCGCTTCCGCCTCTCGCCGTGGTAGATTTCTGGAGTCAACGGCAGAGCCATCGGGGATCGATTGTGAAGACGTGCCCTATGGAGGTGTGAAAGATTGCTGGACCCAGGCCATAAACTACAATGTTGGTCTGAAAAGGATTGTATCTGAGAACATCTGGGGTGAGAAGTTAATATATTAAGGATCTAGTTACAAATACTAAGTTAGCTTTGCGTATTTTGATTTATTTTACTTAGTAACTTACCTTGTTGTCTTATTACTGGAAACCATTTAAATTCTACTTTTTTATGCTTAATACAATCACTTTTGTTTATTAATTAACCCAGAGTAAGTAATTAATACCTGGGGGAGTAAACAGCTGTGAATATCTCTCTATGGGAGGCGGACAGTTTGAGTTTACCCTGTATAAGCTTTATACAGAGTAAAACAGATTTATTTGGGGTTTGGATCCTATTGGAAGCTGGGTATCTGGGTGCTGGAGACAGGAGCACTTCTTAAGCTGTTTTCAGTTAAGTATGCAGGTTTGGGTGTGTGGTTCAGACCCTGGGTCTGTGTTGTAGCAGGCTTGCATGTCTGGCTCAACAAGGCAGGGTACTGGAGGCCCAAACTGGCATCGAAAACAGGCTCAGAGGTAGTCTCAGCACATCAGGTGACAGTCCCAAGGGGTGTCTGTGACCGAACCCATCACAGGGATACAAGTTTTTAAGTACATAAAAGGTTGCTACAAGGAGGAGGGAGAAAAAATGTTCTCCTTAACCTCTGAGGATAGGATAAGAAGCAATGGGCTTACATTGCAGCAAGGGCAGTTTAGGTTGGACATTAGGAAAACCTACATAAGTCAGGGTGGTTAAGCACTGGAATAAATTGACTAGGGATGTTGTGGAATCCCCATCACTGGAGACTTTTAAGAGCAGGTTAGACAAACATCTGTTAGGTATAGTCTAGATAATTCTTAGTCTTGCCTTGGGTGCAGGGGATTGGACTAGATGACTTCTCGAGGTCCCTTCCAGTTCTATGATTTCTTATCCATAGCAGGGGCTGCTCCCACCTGCAAGCGGCTCCTCTCTGTTCTGGCACCACAGTACCTCTCTAGCAGAATGCATTTTGTGCGGAGAAAAAAATTCTTTGTGAGACATGAATTTTGCACATGCACAGTGGCACAGAATTCCCCCAGGAGTAGAACAGAGAAGGAGAGGTTGATAGATAGGCCAGGCTGCCTCCTTGAGCACAGCTCAAAGAGTAAGGCACACTTCCAGACTAAGACTAAGTTCACAGTCAAAGAACCACTCTGACCAGGGGCAAACTAAAGGCGTCCCAGTGCGGGCAGCAGCGACCCTCCAAAGGACCACACTCAGAGTCAATGACAGGGAGAAATGTGCTAAATTAAGTGGTTATGTAAATTTAAATCTATTAAGGATTTTTAGGATAAATTTCCCCCGAATAATCTGATTACAGTTCAGTAGTTTGTGCTGTTTTCATATTTCTTGTTGCCATACTAACATTTAAAAGGGCCAGATTGTGCTCACTCAGACTGAGTAGCACTTCTTCATGTGAATAGCGCAATAATTTGCATTTGATATCTCTGCCAATAAATCTATGCTATTAGAGCACTTGGAATTATTTATTTACAGCCATATTCCCATCTACACTGCATAGCGGTTACTGGGATGACTTACATAAGTAAGTGTTAATCATCCTGGGTAAGGGCTGTACAATCTGGCCCTAAATAAATTGGAGAGGTTTACTAAGGAATGGAATTATTGGCAGTAATCGTAAATGCAAATTATTTCTCATTCTTGCTTTAAGTGGGTTTAGAAAGCGCTGTAGGGAACTCAGCTTGGCAGAAGAATACATTTGCTAAATTTATGCTAACATAATAATTACCTGTATGGAAGGATATAATGTTAATTTTAGCAAAGTGAACAAAGCAGTTTTTCTACTAAATATAAAACAGGTATTGCAGCTTAAATCCTGAGGTTTTTTTTTAAAAAATACTTTATCTTAAATTAGAAAGCAAATATCATAAACAAGAAATCCAACAATTTTTGATTTGGAGAATCTGCCCTCCATGCCTTACATTTGATATTACCCATGGCGTGCTCTCCACAAAGTGCATGCTGTAATTCATTTCCTTTCTCTTCTGTCATTTCTGTAATTGCATACAAATGTAATACTGCAGGAAAATAGGACTTTTTCTCCCAGGAGTTTGAAGAAACAATTCAAACAGGAACTCCATATATAGTGCATGTAAATGATTGTTACTTTTTAACACCATGTAGCATGGGAAGTTGTAGAGCATTTGTACATACAATTGCAATTTTCAGGATAAAACATCCAAAAAAGTTACATATGTAGATGCAGACAAGTTTGCAGTGATTAATTTGTGCTGACTTTAAGTTATCTATCATACACTATAGCATAGGGCAATATTGTGACCGGCACTTATGCAGGTGCACAAGTGAAAGAAGAGAGTATGTGAGGAGCCAGCCCCTCTTGGACAAGAGCCTGTCACATTGTCAGTCTTCGTGCTCCGGGGGGTGCAAAGATCACTTTTTCTCTGTGTGTCCCTGTGTGCACAATCATTCCTAAGAGGGGAGGAAGGTTTCAAAATCATGCTCCTACTGGGCTATGCAGTGGTTCAATTGCAGTGAAGGGAGTCAGCTACAGCATCCTGGCAGTATTCCCTGAGCTCCACAGGACAATCAGTGCCTTTAAATAGACAATTTGAGCCATTGCTAGGAAATACATCTGAAAATCTACTTGCACATGCACTACTGTTAATTGTGCTTGCAAATATAGATGCCCTAATTTGCATACAATGGTATTTTTGTCCAAATACAAAGTTTCAGTGTCCAAGTTATTGCAAAACAGCTGAGAAACTGCTGCTGGCAGTTTTGCTCCTCACCCAAAATTCATCTCAATCCGCCCATCTGGAATTCCCCCATCTCTAGAGTATAGAATTACCACTGAAGGAAGTCAAAATTCTTTGATCTAAAAATTCTATCTGCTCAGATACAGGTAGTTCTAGGCCAGATTAGAAGTACCGGGTCTTTTTACAGTACATCTTTATTTATTTTTTTAATCTTTTTTGCCATATAAATTCAGGTTCTTTCTCAGATGGTGACAAGTTTGCATCACATAATGGAATGTTATAAACATCTCCTTATGCTGCCTGGTGAAATATAGCAATTACCCTGATTTGACATGTGTCAAAATATCCCTATAATCTCTGTCACACAAGTTAATACATGTCACCAGACAAGATGCCTTAGGTCTGCAGAGCATGAATATAGAATATTAAGTGATCATTTTGTCAACTATCGGTGCTGTGCATTTCCATGTTATTTCATATATACATATAATAAATATATAATCATAGTAAAAGAACCCATGACACAGTAACTTATCATGATAATACTTTGTATGTATATGTATATAGCAGCTTTCCACCTGAAAGGTCTCAAAGCTTTTGCTAGCCTATATTTTTAGGGATCACTTCACCCACCATTGTAATGCAGCCATCTGTTGTGGTTCTGCGATTCCATTGCATCATTAGCAACCAGCATACTATTTTAGGATGAAAAATGAAGAATTTTCATAGTTACTACAAGCATTTTCATTGGTTGTTTTTGGCTCAACATGGTTTGCACTCTGTGACTTTCAGGTTCAATTACACAAATAAGTTCTTAACAAAATTCATCCAAACCCATAAAGTTTGGGTCATGACCATGCAAAAACAGGAGTTGCTCTTGGGTTTCCATTAAAAATATAAATAATCCTTTACAGCAGTTGAAACTTGGCTCAGGAACCTCAAACTTGAACTGAGGTTGGTAAGGACACCCTGAACCAGTAAACATTTGCATTCATTGATGGAAATGTCAATATTTCGCCATGGATCACAGCCATACAAATATCTATTTTCATGCACAAAAGCAAGTTGGTAATTGTACAAAACTGCAACATGAATTTTTTTTCCTCAGGGTATTCTCATACCACTGTTCTTTGAGAGTACGAAAACAAGCAGAAAATTTTGCAATAGCAGCCTTTTCAATTAAAAACAACTCTTCATCTCTAGGAGAGATTATCTTCATAGGCCTCCTCCTTTGTAGGCTTTGAAAGTGATTTAGCTTTCCAGAAGTCCTCAGATATGATAGATTGGGACAATGATATTATGGCCTAACAGCTGGACTCCCTGCATGAAACAATTACTGCCAGTGAGAAAAAATGTGAGCAATTGGATATAAGACTAATGGAGACAGAAGGGAAAGTTTCCAATCTAGAGGTAATGGTACAGGAATATGATTTAATTATTTCTAAAGTGACTAAAGGCAATAAATCTTTTAAACCTGAATTAGACTTGATTAAAAATAAACTCTGGAGCAAAAACATTAAAATTGTGGGGTCTGATGCAAATGTTTTAGGGCTGTGACTGTTTGTATTAAAACAAATGCTAAATGTATTTGAATAGGGTATTTTATTCCCCTGTCAAGAAATATAAGGCCAAATTCTCTGCTGTTGTAAATGTGCAAAACTGCTTTGAAGTCAAAGGTGTCTTTTTTTCACCAGCAGAAAAATTGGCCCATAACAATGAAGGAATTAAAGCTTTACAGTCTATTTGATCAAGGAAAATGAACTTCTGCACACACATGAATACATTTTGGACTGATCTCTCACTCTTTTCTGCTCCAGTCAAGCAGGTGATAGTATAGATTTTTGAGGTCTAATCCTATGAGGTGCTCAGTAATTCCTGTGTGGTGCTGAAAAAACTCAATTCCCATTCACTTAAATGGCAGGTAAGATCATTCAGCATTTTTCATGGTTGGGGCCTCATTCCTAATTTCAGGCTGTCTTTTTAACCAGATATCTTGCATGAGTTATGTATATTAATGTTGTTCTCCAGATTGTATAAGTACTTTTCAGCTGCAGTTTTCAAAACTTTACAAAGATGAATGTAATGTCACTGTCACAAGGTAACAGGTGTCAGGAAATTGGTGGATAGAGAGAGGCTAAGTGAGTTATACAAGGACCATGTAATGAGTCAGTGTCAAAACAGAAATGGTGCTCGTAGTCCAGTGACCTGTTCACTGAATCAAGCTGAAGAAGTGATAGCATTAGGAAGGTCTCTATGCTGAGAGTTGATTGGAACAGCCTGCAGTAAAAAAGCCAATTCCTCACTCTCAGGAATGGAAAAGTTTGCCTATTAGGTTTCATCAGTACTCTCTACTTTTGTGGCCACATAATCTTACTAGCTGAGTGCCTCACAAACAGTTAATTTATCCTCATAATGTCTGTTAGATAAGGAAGGACTGTATCCTCATTTTTCAGAGGGAAGTAAGGCACAAAAAGATTATATGATTTGCTCAAGGGTCACACAGGAAATCTGTGGCAGAAGCATAGTCAAACCCAGTTCTCCCAAGACCCCATCCAGGGCCTTAACTAAAAGGTGTCTTTTGAGTCCTTCTGAAATTTCAGAGATGTTGTAATATTTAATTATGGCCAACTTACTCCATGTTTTTACCATTCTCTTTTATGTCTAAGCAACTCTCTTGGTGTTAGGTATGGTAAAATAGACTGAATATATACAAAAGCTCTTATGTGACTACTTAAACTTCACAAAATTTGGCCAGTGTAGGTCTAGCTTCCAGGAAAGTGAAGAGATAGGCATGTTGATCTGTCATCCAATGAACAAAATCTCTGGACACATCACTGCTCCTCAACAATGGTGAGAATGGATCATTTTGCTTCAGGTTTCTTTTGGCAACCTGGTCTGATCTCCCACCAGCTTCTGCTCCAAGGTATGGACCTGAAGGAACATGCTGGAAATCATAATCATTGCTGAACCTTCAACTCAGCAAATGAAAAATCAATATCTATTATGAGAAATTAACTAATAGGGAATTCCCTATCAAGCAAAACAAATAATTAGTTTATTACCATTTTGCAGGATGTAGGTGGCAAATGTATTATCTGCAGGAAATATCAGAAATAGTCAATTATTATTAAACATCTGTCTAGTGCATTCACAAATCTGTAGATAATATCTGTAGTAAATAAGGCAGAAGAATTGGGCTTAATTATCTCTTAGGTACTCATCTGACCCCATTTAAGATAATATCTGAGAACCTCACAATTCTTAATGTATTTATTTTCTCAACATCCCGTGGGTGTAATATTAGTATCTCCATTTTAGAGGTGAGGGACTAAAGCAGTGGTGGGAAACCTACAGTCCACAGGCCGCATGTGGCCCATCAGGGTAATTCACTGGCAGGCTGAGACAGTTTGTTTACATTGACTGTCCACAGGCACGGCCACCCACAGCTCCCAGTGGCTGGGAACGGTGAACTGTGGCCACTGGGAGCTGCGGGCAGTCGTGCCTGCAGATGGTCAATGTAAACAAACTGTCTCACGGCCCGCCAGCAGATTACCATGACAGCCCGCAGGCCACAGGTTGCCCACCACTGGACTATAGGATTAGTCCAAGGTCCCACAGGAAGCCTGTTAAAAGCTGGGAATTGAACTCCTATCTCCCAGGCTGGTGTGCCCTAAACATTACAATTTGAGTTGATATTTAATATCTTACAGTGCTTGCAAGAAGCCAATTTGTTTATATACTGGCTACATTGTTTCCCAGTTACAAAACTCTGACACATTCTCCACAGGCACTATTCATAGAGTCTAAAGCCAGAAGGGACCACTGTGATCATCTAGTCTGACTTCTTATATAACACAGGCCAGAGAACTTCCCCAAAATAATCCCTAGAGCAGATCTTTTAGAAAAACAACCCATCTTTTGATTTAAAAATTCAGATTATTTAATATGAGACCTGGTCCTCTCCATAGCTGTCTTGCTATATGAACTTGGACAATTCTGAAAGCAAGAAGGGTGAGTTAGTTCTCATACCATCTAAATGGATTGTCCATAACTACCAAAAACCTGTTGAAATTTATAATAGAAAATGAAGTCCTGATTTTGCTCTTAGTTGCACATTTGTAAATCAAGAATGACTTCTTTAGAGTCAATGCAATTACTCTAGTGTAAAATTGGTGTGAGATTGAAATCAGACCCAGGGAGCATTAGTATGTACCCCACTCAAAAGGAATAGAAAACTAAAAAATAAACAAACCACCTTCATCTTTATTTCAGCAAACTAATTACCAGTGATGACCGTATGTAAGCAGGGTCTGAATGAGTTCTCCCCTGACACCTAGCTGGGAAGGGAGAGACTTCAGGAGCAAACTGTATTTTCATGAACACATCTAGTCTGCCTAGATATCCAGAAGACAGGAGCTGTGTTGCTCAAAGTGATCAACTTTGGCTGGTATTGAGTTACAAATCACTTTAGTACTGAATGGAGGGGTAGTGAAATGTGATCAGTGTTGTTGTCTTTATTGTATGAATAAAGGGGAGCAGAACTGTGCTTAACCTGCCCCAAATTAGGGGGTCACCCCTGCTGAAAGGACCTCGTTAAGCAAGGGGCTTGAATACCAGACCCCTGTGAAAGTAAGAGGGATGGGGGCACGCATCCCAGCCAGGAGGACTGGACTCTCCCAAAGGGTCCCTGGTCTGGTTTAACCTGTTACTCCCCACTGTTCAAAGATAGAGCTAAATAGGCTTCATTAGGAGCCTTTTGTTATTTTAAGTGCTCAAAAGAGCTGACAAGAACTTGTGGTGGGACACTGTTTCTGTCCAGCCTAGGAGCTGAAAATCACTGAGAGCTGGGTGAACCCTCATGAGACTGACCCGCACAGTTTACAGCAGAGAGGCAGGTGGCAAAAGGTGACCACCAAGTGGAACAGTGGCTGGTGAGGCAGCGAGCGGAACAAGTAGGCAGCGAGTGGAGTGGAGCAGCTGGTGGCGCGGCCAGTGGAGAGGAACGAGTGGGAGGCAGGGTGACCAGCTAGAGCAAGTGCTCAGTTGGTGAAGCAGGAAAGGTGCCTTCATCCCTAGGTGGGAGGTGAACTCACACAGATGCACCTCTGAACCCTGGGTCCTCACTGACCAAGCACAACCTCTGTGAGTGGGGTATGGTGAGGGAGCAGAGAGGGGCACAGTAAAGGAACTTTTGGTTGTAAAACTCAGGAACATGAAGCAGAAGGCACTGCCCCACACACTCTGGGGTGGGTGTCCTGCTCACAATTTTCTGATTTTGAATCCTGCTTTTTGGCATTTCCCCTAATTAATGTTGGTGACTTCCCTCCTTTCATTAAAAGTTCCTTTTCTACACTCAGACTCCGTGCTTGTGAGTGGGGAAGATGCCATGGGGTAGTGTGTAATTTTCCCAGGTTACTGTGTGGAGGCTCGAACCAGTTCTGTGTTGTACAGTTGAAAAGGAAGCCCTAGATATTGAACCCAGCCCTGGTTGCCACCGGCTCCGCTTGGCAGAGGGGTTACATATATACTTCACCTAACATGCTAGATGTGCAAATCTTTTCTACTTCCATGAAAAATACTCAAAGAAGGCTAACAACAAAGTGATCAAAGTTATTAATCTACCCAAAGGTTTTGGAAATGGCTGAGATAAAAATGGGAATATGACTTAACATTGTAGACGCTAAAATTATTTGCCGCTTTAAAGTGTTTAGAGGTAAAAAGCAAAACAAAAATATAAACATGATCTTTGTAGAAAGTTTCAGAGTAGCAGCCGTGTTAGTCTGTATCCGCAAAAAGAACAGGAGTACTTGTGGCACCTTAGAGACTAACAGATTTATTAGAGCATAAGCTTTCGTGGACTACAGCCCAGTTATACAAATCCTTTTCCAGTTGCAGACTTATTATTCCATGAGGGAAGCAGAAATGGGGTATTAGGTAAAAATGTACAGATCACCAACTTGCTATAAGACGCTTACAGGTGAACAAATCATACTTTGCTGTACATTAACTGAAGTATGAGGAGGGGATGCTAGGCAAATAGGGGAAAACAGATGTTTTGAAAGCACTATGGGGATGCAGAAGGAGAAAATATCCTCAGGCAATGTAAATAATTTATAAGACAATGGGAAATGATAGTGTTGTTGCTATTGGTGGGCCTGTGTGGCATACTTAATTAGGCCATAATGTATGGCTATTTGATTTATTATTGTGCTTACATAGCCAACATATTAGTGATAGATTTCACTGACCTGCACTATATTGCATTGTGTTATATGTTCGATTGAATTCAGCCATCAGAAGAGACTTTAAAAATATACTTACTTGGTGTTGATAATAACCGAAAGTGTTAACTACTGATCTGCTATAGTATGTTGTGCTCCTTTAGAGCAGGCATCCATTACACAAAGAAGGGGAGTGAGTTAAAATAAACTATTTCCAGGATCTTTCATAAGCATCAGATTATTTAGTAATAATAATATTAATAATTAATACAAATTAATATTTCATGGCTGGAGAAGAAACATTCCGGAAGCATGACTAGCTCTTCTGGCATAGAACTACATGCTTTCTTTGGAAATGGAGAGAAAGTTACAGGGCCCTGATTGATTTTTCTTCCCATTTGATTTCAATGGACTTTGGTGCAAGCCCTAGGAGTTTTAAGATACTCAAGCTCTTAAAGATACTTGTAAGATACTTACAGCTCTGCAAAGGTAAGAATGCGGTCTAGAAAAGGAAAGTGATGTGAACTTGTCTTAAAACACTTTAAACTACTGTCAACAAGAGAGTGAAATCATGTTCTTGTCATAACTATAAAGGGAAGGGTAACCACTCTCCTGGGGGTACAGTACTATAAAATCCCTCCTGGCCAGAGACTCCAAAATCCTTTTCCCTGTAAAGGGTTAAGAAGCTCAGGTAACCTGGCTGACACCTGACCCAAAGGACCAATAAGGGGACAAGATACTTTCAAATCTTGGGGGGGGAGGGAAGGGGGAGGTTTTTGTTTGTGCTCTTTGTTTGGGAAGTTGTTCGCTCTTGGGACTGAGAGGGACCAGACATCAATCCAGGTTCTCCAAATCTTTCTGAACAAGTCTCTCATATTTCAAACTTGTAAGTAAACAGCCAGGCAAGGCGTGTTAGTTTATCTTTGTTTTCTCAACTTGTAAATGTACCTTTTGCTAGAGTGTTTATCTCTGTTTGCTGTACTTTGAACCTAAGGCTAGAGGGGGGGTCCTCTGAGCTCTTTAAGTTTGATTACCCTGTAAAGTTATTTTTCCATCCTGATTTTACAGAAAGGATTTTTACCTTTTTCTTTAATTAAAAGCCTTCTTTTTAAGAACCTGATTGATTTTTCCTTGTTTTTAGATCCAAGGGGGTTGGATCTTGATCCACCAGGAGTTGGTGGGAGAAAGGAGGGGGATGGTTAATTTCTCCTTGTTTTAAGATCCAAGGGGTTTGGATCTGTATTCACCAGGGAATTGGTGAAGGTCTCTCAAGGCTACCCAGGGAAGGGAATTAGCTTTGGGATGGTGGCAGCGGACCAGATCTAAGCTGGTAGTTGAGCTTAGAAGTTTTCATGCAGGCCCCCACATTTGTACCCTAAAGTTCAAAGTGGGAAAGCAGCCTTGACATGGTGGCAGAGCGGTGGGATCATTTTAAATCAAAAGCCAGTAAGATTTTTTTTTCTCCTTTCTAGCTGCTTGGAAAGCAGAGCTGAAGGTAGATGCATATCTTATCTCTCCTTGCTTGAAGGCAGAGGTGTTAAGTTTTTTTTTAACAAGGGTCTTTGTTAAGAGAAGGGTTCAATCAGTGAGCAAACAACTGGTAAAAGGAATTTACAAGCTGAATTGTTTTTTTTTCTTTCTACTCGGGGATAGCCAGTTAGAAAGTCTCTGTTACCTCAGCAGCAGCCTGAGCTGAGTGCATCCCAGTTTCAGTCAACTGCAGAGGGGTGTGGCCCAGCACAAGAAAACAGGAAAATGACTACCAAAGTCATGGGGCACATGACTTATGAGGAGCGGCTGAGGGAACTGGGTTTATTTAGTCTGTAGCAGAGATGAGTGAGGGGGGATTTGATAGCAGACTTCAACTACCCGAAGGGGGGTTCCAAAGAGGATGGAGCTAGGCTGTTCTCAGTGGTGGCAGATCACAGAGCAAGGAGCAATGGTCTTAAGTTGCAGTGGAGGAGGTCTAGGTTGGTTATTAGGAAAAACTATTTCACTAGGAGGGTTGTGAAGCACTGGAATGGGTTACCTAGGAGGTGGTGGAATCTCCATCCTTAGAGGTTTTTAACGCCCGCTTGACAAAGCCCTGGCTGGATGATTTAGTTAGGGTTGGTCCTACTTTGAGCAGGAGGTTGGACTAGATGATCTCCTGAGGGCTCTTCCATCCCTAATCTTCTACGATTCTATAAGAGTTAATGTGTACATTGATTAATCTGTACATAGGTTTCAGTATACTGGATAAAGGTAGTGGTGTCTCAACTACTGAAATTTTACCTCCTGCAGTGAGCAATCCCTGAATCCCCGAAGCAAGGTGAAAATTACTATAACAAACTAGTGAGTTCACTGAAGAAAGACTTGTCCCTTTCATACTGACATCCTCCTAGATCTTAGACATGAGGTGTGAGTGTTCTAAAGCTACCTCTACACTACACACCGCTTGCAGTGGTGAGCTGGCAATGTGTAGTCACAGCAAAAAAACAGTGTGTGTAGCTACACATGTCAGTGAAAGGCTTTGGCAGGGGAAGGCAGTGAGGACAAGCTAGGAAGCTGGGAGTTCCCGGAGCCTTGCCCCACTGCAAGTGCCTTACACTGCATTGGAGAAAGGTGCTGGCAGATCCCTATGTCCGGGAAAGACTCCAACAGTGGGGAGGCAGCTGTAGTACACTGCACTGCTGAAAATAGCAGTGTAGATGGCGGAGGCTCTGCTTGGGTAAGCAGAAAGCCATGTGGGAACATACCCATAGGGTTCAGGCATGTATTTACTCTACTCACCAAAGCAGTGCCTCACTGTCTACACTGCTAATCACTTATGGACTCTCACTAGTGTACAACTAGCATAAGGGAGAGGAGAATCAAGCCCCTGATATGGTACTAGAACTTAATAATAATTTAAACTTCAATAGGAATTTCAGCCAAAGCTGTGGAATGGAAGTCTTGAGCGGATCTTTGAGTTCAGGAATTATTGCAGGAAAAATAGAAATAGATGTATCTAGAAATGATTGGTTAATCAAATTGAGATAATTCTGAGTTGGGATGAATTGGTGTAGAGGACTCCAATTCTGCAAAGATTTATGCATAAATTTACCTTTATGCACTTTGAGTAATCTCATCAAAGTCAATGAGACTACACACTATGCATAAACTTAAGCATGTGTGTAAATCTTTGCAAGATCAGGCCTAAGTTTGTAAAACTCTGTTAAATATATAGAGTTTACTACAAGACTGTTAAAGCTAATAGAATATTTGTTTTTTTTTAATCTGTTGTGTTGTGTGCAGAACTGGAAGAAAAGAGCTAAGGGTATAGAATGAAAAATTTAGAAAATCACGTTTCTGTTTTGAATATTTTTATTTTTTCACAGTTTTGAAATGACTTTTTTGGGGCAAAAATAATTTTCTCGCTTTCATCTTTTCCTTCCTTTTTTCCAGTGTATGTGTTGGGGAAACAGAGAAAATGTTTTCTCCTCCATTCCGTGATTTTTTTTCTCCTCTCAAAATGAGGGGACCAAAAGTAAAAATATGTAAACAAATCAATACAGCACTGCATTACAGCATACTAGGAAACTTTCAGTGTGCACCAGCAGGGTCTATATGGACTAGAAAGTGCAGGACACATTAGCACACTTTAGAAATCATACCACCGTAGTTCATGTTGCTGCACCATGTGGACAAGCTCTTTGTTTCTTTCTTTTGTAACATACTGTGGACCATGATGCATTAAAAACATATCAATAAACGGAGTGCTAACAGCTGAAGGGTTTAGAACACTCTGTTGTGGAATTGCTAGTGTTCTGCTGCTGGGATAAATGGAATAAACCTGGCCCTTAGAACATAAAATAAATCTCTTTACCTTGCATACCACTGGCTTAGTTGTTTTTGTTTTAACATGAGGAATGAAAGGACTGACAGTGTCAGTAGCGAGATTTACTTGTGCAAGTGAAGTTTACAGCTGCTTTGCATCATCACAGAGACCCAAAGCAACCAGAATATGCCCCAATGAATCTGACCCATTAAGTGCTTACCAGTGGTGCAATAAACCATTTTGTTTGGCAAAATATCTATCTTAGGCCAACCCCTCCTTTCCTCCCCCCTCCCCCCATTTTATTTCAGGATTTTGAAATGGATTCTAGGTTTCTTAATTTGTAAAAAAAAAAAAAAAATCACCATGTGCCAAGTCACACACCATTGACTTAGCTAAGATGCTATAAGATTCCTCAGTTTGTGTTAACTAGTGAATGGCAATATTTATCACAGTGCTTTCTCTCCAGTAACAAATTGCACAAGAAGATGGGATTGGGTCTGATCTTGCTTCCATTCAAATCAATGGGAAAACTCCTACTGACCGTAACAGAAATATGACTGGACCTTGTTAGGTGCATATTTCATTTTTGTATATTAATTTTGAATTCATATCTCCAGGACATTGGGGAACTGACTAAACTCCAACTGAATGCTACTGGCAATGAGTAACAAATACAGTTTTCTTTCTTTTTTCTTTTAAAATGACCCTTTAAGTTCTGTTTCTTCAAATGTCCACTATTTCTAAAAATAATAGCGCCTCACTTGGGTACACAGTATGAATATTAAAACAATACTACCTATTCTGAGAAGTTTAATAGTCTACATTTTGTTTGTAAAATCTAAAAATGCACGGGAACTTCATTTTCAGTAAAATATATGTTCTGTTTATTTAAGACCGAATCTTAATTAAATGTTATTACTCAAAGGTTTTTCTATTTTTAAGTCCAATCATGTTGCTTGACACACAAAAAATGTACCCTGAAATAATGGAGGCTAACTCAGGGCTGAGACCACTGAGCTTATACTAGCTCTATTATTATCTGGCTTGTGCATTTCATACCTGTGGCCTCTCAGTAAAAATTCAGAAAGAAATTAGCAAGATATCTGTTTTAGATTTATTTTAAAGCACGGGTAATATATATATACACATGTATAAAAAATCAAAAGAAGGGAACAAAAATATTTAATTTACTGTAGCACTTCAGTACAAGAAAGGACATTGCATTTATTTGACTAAAGAGAAAGGGATAGTATAATCTTTTTCTGAACAAAAGTGTGTAGAAGGAGGAATGTGCCTCAAAAATCTTTTGATTATGTATATTTCTAAGCAATTATTAACTAGGGGAAGAGGAGTTAATTTTCAACATTCTTCAGGGGCTAGGGCTGAGCTACTTGAACCACTGCTCTTCTTCTGTAACTGATACCATCCCTGACACCTGGACTCGTAAAGAACAAGAAGGCTACCCAAGAACAAATTAAGACCTGTGAATGTGAGGCACAGTGCTTTATCAGCTGTTTATCCAAGGTTGTGGGATTCCCTTCCAGATTACAAATATCATTGCTCTTAGTTCCAAATACTGCAGCTATTTTTCTGCCCTAATTTTTCCTCAGAAGAAAAATTAACTTCCAAACTACCACTCTCTGTTACTGATTGGTAGGAGAGAAAGCTCCACATGCCAAAAACCACATTTGTGCTTAACCCAGAGAGATGGTGGTAGAAAAAATTAGCAGCTGCAAAAAAAGAAGGCTTGGAAACTTTACAACATGGAGTACAAGAATTGCAGGACATTCCACTCCCTACCTCACAGATCTTATTGCTTTGTTCCTTG
The DNA here is from genome assembly GCF_011386835.1 of Chrysemys picta bellii. NCBI lineage: Eukaryota > Metazoa > Chordata > Testudines > Emydidae > Chrysemys > Chrysemys picta. Next base: position 40,406,261 of record NC_088793.1, on the reverse strand, counting down.
ATCTGGGCTACACACCCCAGAATCTTCTAATTCCTGAGCCAGCTCATTCTCATGCCCGCCTAACTCCTGAGCAGGTAGCCCTGGTAGCCAAATGGCCTAGGAATCTGAGAGTCCTGTGGTCCCTGATTCAGGAATCCTGGCAACTGCTGACATGAATGTCAGTTTCATATGAGCATATTTTGTTTTGGAAACACCATGTCAGTGCTTCTGAAATATTCTCCCCCTCCCCTCCTTCAGAATTTCCAGTTTGTGGGAATTTTTTGTTAAATGGGTTTGTTTTTTATCAGAATAAAACCAAATTTTGAAATATTGACATTTCCTGTGAACTGGAGATCCTGAATTCCAATAATCTCATGAATAATGGGCAGTGAAAGCCAGGTAAAAAATAATTAATTCTGACCCTCACTGAGTTTTCTGGACTTTCTTGACCCCAGGCAGAAGTCAGCATGGGAAAACCTGAATCTGCCACACAAACATTATGGAAAAAATGCAGAAAGGTGTAAGTCTTGAAATGGAGCCAATATCTCTTTGCACAAATAGAAAATGATATACAAGACGGCATAGAGGGTTGCCAAGCAAGAATGTCAGCACTGGTGCATTAAATTGGGGGCACTGAACACAGAGAAATGGGAGTTCAAAATTCAAATCATATTTCAAATTGAGATTGCAAAGATCAAGGGGAAGAATGGAAGACTGAACTTGAGAGATTTCCATAAAGTAGAGGAAAGAGAGGTGCTTTCTTTCATAAGTTAGAGAAATATTTGCCATTTTAGTACTCTGAGACAGATTTTGAGATAGAAAGAGCTTGTCACAGCCCTCTCAGGACTACCCGCTGATAAATAGTTAAGCACAATGACAAAGTTCCAAGAAAATTCCTGTAGGCTCAGTTTACAAAGAGGGAAAAATAATGTTCTCCCTTCACAGTCAGCAGCTCAGAGAAAAATACTGATTATTCCTATGAAGAAAAGCTTGAGACATCAGCATCTATCTTTTGTCCTTCAGTATTCTGTAAGAATTAGTCATAAAAGTGGTAAGAAAAGAAAATACAGAAAATATATACACCATAAGTGCAAGAGCCTAAAATGGATTTATTTTTTTTTTTTTTAGTGAAAAACAAAAACAAACCCTTTAAGACCGGTGGCAGTGAGTCTCAGACCCTGGAAATTGTTCATTTTGGAGATTGTGACTCAGACAGAGGGCCAAGCCACAGAGATCCACGAAACTTGGCTGACCACCTACGGAGGCCCAGGGTAAGAAAAGGACTGCAGTACAATCCCTTGCTGTTAGGAGGCACTCAAGATGTGAGTGTCCCATTACACACTAGCTAATATTACATGGTAATTTAATGTGGTTGTAGGAGTGTAAGTGAGATATAATGGCCAGCAGACCCTAGTAACCTGCTAATGCACTTAATTCTTGATTGCATTAATTTAATTTTTGGATTGCTTTGATTGAAATTTGTCAAAGAAGCATCTGAACCTTTTGAAAAACAATGAACTCCCCATTTCCAGGTTAAGAGATTTAAAATATCTTCATTAGGAGATTAGGGAGTATTTGTCTACAGTACAAAACCTCAGCATAATTTGAGACCATTTGGTATAGGCTGGCAATTTGCATAGTAAAGTAAAATGCATTTCAACTATAGTAACCATTTGTATCAACCAAACACAACTTAAAAAGTTTAGATGGTAAGTTTATAATGGAAATTTCATTACACATGATGGTAAAAGACTTAAGAGGTACAATAGTTTGTCAGGTCTTGACCTTTCATTTTGCACATTCAGTTCAGGTCTTGTATGTCAGAGCAAGTTCACTGCTGTCAGTCTTGAAGCAAGGAACAGAGTTGATGTGTTTGGCATAAAGCAGAGACTTCTTAACATTTCAACTGTGCTGCTGAAATTTTGCTGTGTATATTACATATTTGACTTGCTAAAGATGTTTGCTCTCTGTTTTAAAATGCTGAGATTTGTGGTATTGGTGAGCTATTTTTCTTACACTGTACAATGGCTATGCAGTCCAATATTTTTCTCTTCTCTAAGGCCAAGTTATTATATAATGCATTTGATTTTTCTTTTTATTGTGTTAGGATACTTAATATTTCCTATATGCTTAAAAGTAAGGAAAAAGTTATAATGGATTTATCATATTGTCACTTTTTGACACATCACTTTAAGAGACAGTAAAGAGCCTCAGTTTTCACCGTTCAGTTCCCCTAGCATTTGAAAAAGACGATGTGTCTGTGGCTAAGGTTTAAAAAGTGAGTAGCCATTTGAGAGTCTTAATTCTTAGGTGCTGGAGTTGAAACACTGTGAATGGGCCTGGTTTTCAGAGGGCGAGCTCAATGCTTTCTGAAAATCAGGGCTCCTTAAGAGCTGAATTTCTCATAACTGTAGTACTGAAATTCACTAGTCACTCTTGAAAATGTTATCTGTGGGATCAAAATTTTCAGAAATGCCCCGGGTATGTCTACATTGCAGTCAAACACCCATGTCTGGCTTGTGTCAGCTGACCTGGGCTTGTACTGCTGGGCTATCAAATTGCAGTGTAGACAGTTGGGCTGGAGCCTGGGCTCTGGGACCCTTCCCCCTTGTGGGGTCCCAGAGCCTGGGCTTTACCTTGAGCCCAAAAGTCTACACTGCAGTTTGATAGCACTCCAAGCATGAATCAGTCTAGATGGCTGGCCGGAAAGGACCATTAGGGAGAACAATAGGTTTTAGAAGATGCTAATCTCCCACAGGGGAGCCTTCCTGGGAAGCCTTCCTGAGGACATTACAAACAGCCTCTGACTCATGGCTGCTATGGCCCTACAGAGACATGTGACCAAGTCACCTGGTACTGGACTCCATCATAGAATGCTAGTGTTTTTCCACTGAAAGGTGTGGGAACTAAAGTTGGAGATAAAGGGTTCCCGCCATATGCAAAAGCTATTTAAGGCAAGGGAATGACATCATTGTGGGTCATTCTTCACTGACTCCCTGCCCAAAGGAGACGCTTGGAAACACCTGAGAAAGAAGGACTGAACTGGGTGAAAGGGATTTTTTGCCTGTGAAAGGAATACCTGGGGTTTTAAGCTGCAAGCAAGTGTTGCTTGCCCTCAAGAATCTCTGCAAACTGCCTAAAACAACATTTAGGGTGAGAATTTGCTACTGATATCCAATTTCTTTAGAATATTAAGCTTGGATTGTGTTTTTGTTTTATTTGCGAGGTAATCTGCTTTGATCTGTTTTCTATCCCTTATAATCACTTAAAATCTATCTTTTTTCAGTTAACGCACTTGTTTTGTTTTGTCTAAAACCAGTGTGTGGAAATCATAACTTGGGGCAGAAAGCTGTGTATATTCTTCTCCACATTGAGGGAGGGGTTGAATTTCATGAGCTTACACTGTACAGTTCTCTGTGCAGTGAAAGATGGTATAATTTGGGGTTTACCCTCCACAGAGGGGAGGGAAATGGGGTAAATGAGCAGTTCCTTAGCTGAGCCTTCCCATGCAGAGCTGATCTCAGCATTTGTGTGTAGCTGCAGCTGGGTGTGTCCCTACCTGTGTCTGTGCTGAAGGGGGCTTGAGAGCCTGTCATAGCAGTGCAGTTTAAAGGGAGCCCAGGCTGGTGGGTTAGGCAGGCTCAGTGGTACCCCAGTTCCAGGTGGCACCCCCAGAAGAAGCCATCACACCAACTTTTAATTCTATTGAGTTTATATGGTGGTGTTGCAAATAGTCTGACAAATTCTTTAACTGAATGTGTGTTTTAACTCTCCTGTTCTTTTTCTTAATTAGCCCATTAGTAGGTGTCATCCAAATAATATTTCTGAATAATTTATATTTTATATTTGTAAGGTTTCTGACATTTTAAAGGAATAAACACAGCTTCCTGTTGACATGTGTTTTCAGAAATATTCGTGTATAACAGCAGATTCTGCCCTATTCTTGGAAAATATGCCAGGAGATCTCTTTTTGCCAGTAAAACCTAGCTGTAAAAAAAGCTCTTTTTGTCTTTTTTTGGGGTGGGGGGTGGGGAGGAGTAATAGGGAGAAGCTGAATAATTATACATATTTTGACCAGGTCCAATGACAAGGCAGAGCAGACAGGGCCTCAGTTCTAAAGTCTCATCTGACTGACTCATGCATTAAAAACTACATGGTTTCACAATAGCTACACTTGTGTAAGCAGGGTCTGAATGAACTCTTTCCTGCCAGCTAGCTGGGAGGGGGAGAGGCTTCAGAGGCAAACTGTATTTACACGAACACACCTACTCTGCTTAGATATCCAGCAGACCGGTGCTGTGTACCTCCAAGTGACCAACTTTGGCTGGTGTTGGGTTACAAATCACTTTAGTACTGAATGGAGAGGTAGTGAAATGTTATCACTGTTGTTCTCTTTATTGTATGAATGAAGGGGAGCAGAACTGTGCTTAACCTGTCCCAAATGAGGGGATCACCCTCAGCTGATTGGAACTTGTTAAGCCAGGGGTTATAATGCCAGGCCCCTGTGAAAGTAGGAGAGGTGGGGACAGGTGTCCCAGCCAGAACGTGTGGACTCTCCCTAAGAGTCACCAGTCTGGTTTAACCTATTCCTCCCCACTGTTCAAAGATAGAGATAAATCAGGGGTTCCCAACGCGGTGCCCGTGGGTGCCATGGCGCCCGCCAGGGCGTCTAAGTGTGCCCGCATACTGGCCAGTGGATGAGCATCCACTGAAATGCCGCCGAGAAGTAGTGTCATCCAGAGGCGAAATGCCACTGATTTTTGGCGGCAACGCCTCTGGATGATGCTGCTTCTCAGCGGCATTTCGGCGGCGACGCCTATTGACGTTGCTGTTGTCGGCGACATTTTGGCGGATGCTCTTCCGCCGCCACGGTCCTCCGTGGCTTGTCGTCTGGCACCCGCCAGACAAAAAGAGTTGGGGACCACTGAGCTAAATAGTCTTCATTAGGAGCCTTTTTTATGTTAAGCAGTCAATGAGAGCTGAAATCACTTGTGTTGGGGCTCTGTTTATGCCCAGCCTGATGAGAGCTAAAAATCACTAAGAGATTGACCTATGAAGGTCACAGCAAGAGCTAGGTGGCAGCACGAGGTGACTGATGGGCAGCCAGAGAAAGTGACGATCAGCAGGTGGCCAGGTGGCCAGGAGCAGTGGCTGGCAGGGCGGCAAGCCAGAGCAAGTGCTCAGACAGCAGAGCAAGCTAGATATTATCTTGCCTGGGTGGGAGGTGAACTCACACAGATACACCTCTGAACCCTGGGTCCTCACTGACCAAGCACAACCTCTGTGAGTGGGGTGTGGTGAGGGAGCAGAGAGGGGCACAGGAAAGGAACTTTTGGTTGTCGAACTCAAGAACATGAGGCAGAAGGCACTGCCCCCCTCATTCTGGGGTGGGTGTCCTGCTCTCAGTTTTATTATTATGAATCCTGCTTGAGGCATTTTCCCTAATGAATGTCAGGTGTCTTCCCTCTTTTCCTTAAAAGTTTATTTTCTACACTCAGACTCCGTGCTTGGGAGCAGGGAAGTATTGCCTCTCAGAGGTGCCCTGGGTGGTGTGTTATTTTCAGAGGTTACTGGGTGGGAGTTTGAGCCAGTTCTGTGTTGTATTGTTGAAAAGGAACCCCTACTTATTGAACCTGGCCCCGCTTCCTGCTGACTCCACCTGGCAGAAGGGTTACACTTGCAAAATAAAGATCTTGGTCAGTCCTATCAGAACTTGAATCAGATATTGTAGGAAGTCAGGTTATTTCAAATCTGATTTTTTTTTTTTTTTTAGCCATCTACTTCAAATAGATGGACCTTTGCACATAGCTAGGGTTCAGTTGTGAGTCACCTTATCCACACATGTGGGGGAGATTAGAGGGCATAAGCCACTCTTACTCCTTGTACCAGCTAGCTGCATTGTGGGAAGGAGCATGGTTGAGGAAGAGAAACAGATTTTTGTCAGTCTTCAGCTCCCCCTTCTACATATGTGGCCAGGGATGAAGGGTTGGGGCAAGGGGCAGGTAGTGGGAGGGGCCTGGGCTATACTGCCTAGCATCCTGGAAGCAATCTGCACTAGATATAGGGCTGGAACAGATTATTTCCTTCAAGAACAAAGAGGGAAACAGGAATCTAAATATAGCTAAATCACAATCAGGTTCCTGATCTGCTCCTGAGCTATAGGATCTACCCACCACCCTTTATTCAGGGCTTATGGCAAAACTGTAACTGAGTCCCTAGTTACTAAGAGCCAGAATACTGTGACAAATGTTCTGTGCATATTTGATAGAATCAGGGACTAGGGAGCACCACTGGGAGTGTGTGTGGGGGGAGGGCATAGATTTGCTCCATACAGTAAACTTCAATGTGCCACCCCCTTATGCATTTCAACTTGGGGAGGGGCACATCAGACTTTCTGGAGGGGTGTGGTGGGCCTTCTGAAGGTTGAGTGGTTATGGAAGAAGTGGAAGGGGGCAAGTGCCAGGTTTGCACAGCCACTTAGGTTTGGCTCACCTGTCCCTCCATCTTGAATGAGTGGCATTGTGACCTGACATGCAGGGTTGCAGAGCCACTCAGATTTGGCCTGGCTGCCCCAGGCAGCTGCCTAGCTTGTTTAGAAGCAGGGCACAAATTCCAAACTGGTTGTGAGTTCTATGCTTAGAACCATCATCAACCAAATAATAATTGCATTAGACAGCCTTAACATGGAGTCACAGACAGTTCCCTTAGGCATTCCAATATATCTTGCCACCCAGGCAAGTTTGACTCTGTGATAGATAGTCACTTTACACCAAAGTACTTCCATGTGAATAGAGGACCATCTAAGTTTAATGAACCTCCATTGTTAGCCCTGTGCCATTACCACTTGGAATTTGTCCCAAAATGGAGGTTAAAAGAAAGTAGAGAAGGCAGACTAGCTTCACAATCAACATGGAGTTTGTAGTTTGCTAAAGATATATAGAGAGAGAGTTCATAATCTCACACTGAAATTCCTAAAGAATACACAGAGAGATTCTCCAAATCATAAGCAATTGCCAGTGATTTCTTCTACAAGAAATAAGAACTTGTTGATCATTGATAGAATCAGAATTTGTCTAGAAAGAAAACTTTTTTTAAAACTAATTTTATACCTGGAAGTATTCCTGTATACCTGTAGTATACCTGTAGTAAGTGTAACAATCTAAGTGCGGGTATCAACCTTAACCATCCATTAGGTGATAGAAAAATATTTCTTGGTATGCACACATCATGTGACACTGATTATATAATTGATACGCTCAAATGTCCTTGTGGACTGCCGTATGCAGGTGAAAGCTATAGATCTTTGGAATTACAAACTACTGATGATAAATCTGCAATTAGCAGGGGTGATAACACCTCATATTTGATAGATGTTTTGTAGATAAAATTGTTATTAATACACTACAGTTTATGGGGATTGAACATACCTTTAAATGAAACAGAGGACATAGATTTAATATCCTTCATCAAAGGAAGTTGATTTTTCTGTTTTTATTTAGTTTTGAGTTCTCCTTTGAGGGAAAAATTACTAAACTTGTTGAATAAGCAGGACAGCAATAGTCTGGCACAGTATATATTTAACCAGGTGAAGGTCATGTGTTGGGTCCCCTGTCTCCCAGCAATTTTGATTCTTCAAGTTATTGGTATAGTTAGTCAAGTTGTTGACTGTCTTTCTATGTCTTGGAAACACATCTGCTCTCCTTAGTCACGCTGGCAATGCTATTGCCTCAATGCTACATTAAATGCACTGCAGAGATTCCCCATTGTTCTTCCCTTGGATTTTTTTGCTCAATTATGACGACTCCTCAGTATTTCCCCTCTGCAAGAATTATCTGATTAATCTTGATGCTGGCTGAAGGGTTGTTTTAACTGCATTCATTATGTAGTTTAGTCAAAGATTGTGGCTCTGTTTTGGTCTTTTTAAAGCACCAAACTTTGAACTGACTTATTTGGTAATTGTTTGTTTATAGCCGGGGTCAGCAACCTTTCAGAAGTGATGTGCCGAGTCTTCATTTATTCACTATAATTTAAGGTTTCGTGTGCCAGTAATGCATTTTAACGTTGTTAGAAGGTCTCTTTCTAGAAGTCTATAGTATATAACTAAACTATTGTTGTATGTAAAGTAAATAAGGTTTTTAAAATGTTTAAGAAGCTTCATTTAAAATTAAATTAAAATGCAGAGCCCCCCGGACCGGTGGCCAGGACCCAGCCAGTGTAAGTGCCACTGAAAATCAGCTCGTGTGCTGCCTTCAGCACACATGCCATAGGTTGCCTACCCCTGGTTTATAGTGATTACCTGAATGAGATCATTGGTTGGTATGATGACAAGATTGTACTTCCTACCCATTTTTCTGAAAAAGACACTTGTGTTGAAACATTACCCACCTCTTGTGTGTAGTAAATATTCCTTTTCTTCTATTTATCTAATATGATTTACCTTTTATCTTAGATTTTTGTTGTTTTTGTATTACTGCCATGATCTTTTCTTCTCTGAGGCTTTCTTGAATGGCATCTCCTCATCCCAGTGTCTGCAGGGTTTAGGGGGCTGGGCTGGGGGATATTTCCAGAACTCTTCTAAGTATCCATACTGCAAGGTTCTGAGACTGTTGTTGTACTTCCATTTAGAAACTCAGCATTGTGCTTCTTAAAAGAGTGAAGCTGAAATAATGGATTTAATTAGTGGGGAGAGGGATAGGAGACCATTTATTTTTTTATTATTGTGTAAGTTTCTAGGAAGTTTTTGGAACGTGTAGGGGACAATTTCCTGGTGCAAGTGCTGGAGGAACCAACTAGGGGCAGAGCTTTTCTTGACCTGCTGCTCACAAACAGGGAAGAATTAGTAGGGGAAGCAAAAGTGGATGGGAACCTGGAAGGCAGTGACCATGAGATGGTCGAGTTCAGGATCCTTACACAAGGAAGAAAGGAGAGCAGCAGAATACGGACCCTGGACTTCAGAAAAGCAGACTTTGACTCCCTCAGGGAACAGATGGGCAGGATCCTCTGGGAGAATAACATGAAGGGCAAAGGGGTCCAGGAGAGCTGGCTGTATTTTAAAGAATCCTTATTGCGGTTGCAGGAACAAACCATCCCGGTGTGTAGAAAGAATAGTAAATATGGCAGGCGACCAGCTTGGCTAAACAGTGAAATCCTTGCTGATCTTAAATGCAAAAAAGAAGCTTACAAGAAGTGGAAGATTGGACAAATGACCAGGGAGGAGTATAAAAATATTGCTCAGCCATGCAGGAGTGAAATCAGGAAAGCCAAATCACACTTGGAGCTGCAGCTAGCAAGAGATGTTAAGAGTAACAAGAAGGGTTTCTTCAAGTATGTTAGCAACAAGAAGAAAATCAAGGAAAGTGTGGGCCCCTTACTGAATGAGGGAGGCAACCTAGTGACCAAGGATGTGGAAAAAGCTAATGTACTCAATGATTTTTTTGCCTCTGTCTTCACGAACAAGGTCAGCTCCCAGATTGCTGCACTGGGCAGTACAGTATGGGGAGAAGGTGGCCAGCCCTCTGTGGAGAAAGAAGTGGTTCGGGACTATTTAGAAAAACTGGTCGTGCACAAGTCCATGGGGCCGGATGCGCTGCATCCGAGGGTGCTAAAGGAGTTCGCGGGTGAGATTGCAGAGCCATTAGCCATTATTTTTGAAAACTCATGGCGATCGGGGGAGGTCCCGGATGACTGGAAAAAGGCTAATGTAGTGCCCATCTTTAAAAAAGGGAAGAAGGAGGATCCGGGGAACTACAGGCCAGTCAGCCTTACCTCAGTCCCCGGAAAAATCATGGAGCAGGTCCTCAAGGAATCAATTATGAAACATTTAGAGGAGAGGAAAGTGATCAGGAACAGTCAGCATGGATTCACAAAGGGGAAGTCGTGCCTGACTAACCTAATTGCCTTCTATGATGAGATAACTGGCTCTGTGGATGAGGGGAAAGCAGTGGATGTGTTATTCCTTGACTTTAGCAAAGCTTTTGATACGGTCTCCCACAGTATTCTTGCCGCCAAGTTAAAGAAGTATGGGCCGGATGAATGGACTGTAAGGTGGATAGAAAGCTGCTAGATCGTCGGGTTCAACGGGTAGTGATCAATGGCTCCATGTCTAGTTGGCAGCCAGTTTCAAGCGGAGTGCCCCAAGGGTCAGTCCTGGGGCCGGTTTTGTTTAATATCTTTATTAATGATCTGGAGGATGGTGTGGACTGCACTCTCAGCAAGTTTGCAGATGACACTGTACTGGGAAGAGTGGTAGATATGCTGGAGGGTAGGGATAGGATACAGAGGGACCTAAACAAATTAGAGGATTGGGCCAAAAGAAACCTGATGAGGTTCAACAAGGACAAGTGCAGAGTCCTGCACTTAGGACAGAAGAATCCCATGCACTGCTACAGACTAGGGACCGAATGGCTAGGTAGCAGTTCTGCAGAAAAGGACCTAGGGGTCACAGTGGACGAGAAGCTGGATATGAGTCAACAGTGTGCTCTTGTTGCCAAGAAGGCTAACGGCATTTTGGGCTGTATAAGTAGGGGCATTGCCAGCAGATCGAGGAACATGATCGTTCCCCTTTATTCGACATTGGTAAGGCCTCATCTGGAATACTGTGTCCAGTTTTGGGCCCCACACTACAAGAAGGATGTGGAAAAATTGGAAAGAGTCCAACGGAGGGCAACAAAAATGATTAGGGGGCTGGAGCACATTACTTATGAGGAGAGGCTGAGGGAACTGGGATTGTTTAGTCTCCAGAAGAGAAGAATGAGGGGGGATTTGATAGCAGCCTTCAACTACCTGAAGGGGGGTTCCAAAGAGGATGGAGCTCAGCTGTTCTCAGTGGTGGCAGATGACAGAACAAGGAGCAATGGTCTCAAGTTGCAGTGGGGGAGGTCCTGGTTGGATATTAGGAAAAACTATTTCACTAGGAGGGTGGTGAAACACTGGAATGCGTTACCTAGGGAGGTGGTGGAGTCTCCTTCCTTGGAGGTTTTTAAGGCCTGGCTTGACAAAGCCCTGGCTGGGATGATCTAGTTGGGAATTGGTCCTGCTTTGAGCAGGGGGTTGGACTAGATGACCTCTTGAGGTCCCTTCCAACCCTGATATTCTATGATTCTATGATTCTAAGTTCTTAGTTGGACTCGTGTGTGTGAGAGAGAGATGGTGTAGTGGGAGAGGGAGAAAAGGTACAATGTTAAAACGATTCAATTTGTAGACGATGGGGGTGATGGGTTAAAATTTGCAGAGGCCTCCTGGCTCTGATGATGGTGGTTGGGTGGAGTGTAGTTAATCCTGAAAGCACAGTGAGTTCTGCTGGGCACCAACACCCTGTAGTACTAGGGGAGGGAAAGGATAGTACAGAGCTGTGTAGGAGCAGCTACGCAGCTTCAAATATCAGATGGTTCTCAAGTCCACTCAGATGTGTTACTTTCCTCCTCATTCACACACATACCGAATACAGCCTAATGGCTATGCATTCAATATTGTAAAAATAATAATTTTAAATCATGTATTCCTTTACTCAGTATTTTGTGAGGTTTTTGTCTGGTGAAAAAACACATCTCACATCAAGAGCAGTCATGGTAGATTTTTTTTCTTTTACGAGTGGCATGAATTTCATACTAAGTTCTTAGAGATAAATATCAACAACATGTGTGATACTTGGCAGTTATAGTGTTGACATTTTATAAAATCTACAGTAACTAATGTTTTTTTTCTTCTTGAGACCAGGCAGATAATCAAACTGACTGGTGGGAGAAGGGGGGATGGACAAACATTTTCCCCCATGATCTGGGATACATTATGGTTGCTGGTGTTATAACAGTTTCAGATAGTTAAAATAACTTTTCAGTACAGTGAACATGACAAAAAGAAGGGATTTTGTTAATGTCAAAGCTGACTACTACTAGGGAAACTTCAGATGTACTAGAATTCATCTGTCTCCTGTCAGTTTGGCTTTTATTCATCTTTGGTTTTGTGAGTGATGTCCAAGAGAAGATTAAATTGTAATAAATATTTATATCCAAGTTTAAGCCAGGTGGTACTATTTATATGGGCCCCTTACTATGTTAAGTACAAAACATATATTTTAGAAAGGGAATTGGTTGATAACAATTTTCAAAAAGTTCCTGAATCCCATTTTTGAAAGCACCCAAGTCACCTTTTGGGCTTAAGTCCCAAATCAGTGGGACTTTCAAAAGTATCTAAGTGACCGAGTAGCATAAGTCCCATTTTCAAAAGTAACTTAGGCAATTAAGAACACAAGTCTCATGGAAAGTCAATGGAACTTAGGTGCCAATGTCACTTTTGAAAATGGGACTTAGGCACTCTTGAAAATTTCCCCCTGTATGTGCACAGCTACACAGTACCCAACATACAGCTCTCTTCTTTTAAGTCATAGTTTAACTGGAAATTATAGAGAAGAAAGCACAATATTAAGGAGCAGACTGAAAGGGGGGTGGTGGAAAGCACCATGTTATACGTTAGTGGACAAGTTATGAGACACATCTATCTACATGTTGGTTACCGGTTAAAATCGGGCCTAGATAACTCAGTCATAATGGCAGAAAGTAGTTGCTATGTGATGGCCTAAGTGAAATGGGATGACAGTCTCTGTCCAGTTCCTGGGAGGGGGGAGATTCACATAACAAAATCCACCATTGCAATTGCATAAACTGGCATTCTTCTTCATAGTATGAGCAGAGAAGCCAAATAATGAATTGCTCACTCTCACCTTTTCGTGATGGTCCATCTTCAACAGAGTTGAGCCAGAGACAATATCTGTCTTGCTGTCTGTTATGCCAGTTAAACAGAAGACTTCTATTGGACACTCTTCCCAAGAGCTAAATTTACTTTAAAATTCTCTGTCAGGTTTTGCCACATGGCATAACCTCCACCCTTTCCACACAGAACTCTTGTTGAACACATGCCACCAAATAAACTTAATTTTTACATTTTAGGTTTGAGTTTTTCAAATTGAATGTGATGGCAGTTATTTAATAGCCCTGACTATGGAAGAGAGAAACCCCTTGCTTTCACTCAATGGTCATGTTCTTTGTGCATATATAGGTGCTGCCTGTAATATGTTTCACCTGCTCAATCCAAGCTATGTAAACTCAGTATTCTTTTATAGTAAGGCCACTAAAGTTACCTTGCCTTGAAGATTGCCACTGTTACTACATCTTTTTAGCTTAGATCTGCTCTACACAAGATCCTTAGTTTCATGTACTTTATTCTAAGGTCCCAATTCAGTAAGTTACTTAAGTACATGCCTAACTTTAAGACATGAATAGTCACGCTGACTTTGATGGGCTACTCGTGTTTAAAGTTAGGCATGATCTTAAGTGTGTTGATGAATTGGGGCCTAAATCAGGGTCACTCCACTGAAGATAACACAGTTACAGTGGTGTAAAAGCTTGATTAGTGAGATTAGAGCCAAACTCTGATTCTGAAGACAGAGACCGCTAACGACCATCATTAGTGTATAGGTTGAGGAGAAGAACTTCCCTTGTCATTGCTGACCAAGCCCAAATCTCACTGTTCATTAAGGTGTATGTCTACACCTTCTGCAAGTGAAATTGTAATTGTAACACAGATACATATCTGTGCTAGCTTTAATCTAGCTAGCACAGATAACAATAGTAGTGTAGACATGGGGTAAGGGCATCAGCATGGGTTGGCAACCCTTAATATGTACCCCAGGCCCCTGGCTGGCTTATACAGGGATGGCTAGCACACACTGAAGTCAGTGCTACTGCATCTACAATTGTTACCTGTGCAAACTAGATTAAAGTTAGCATGGGCATACCTTCCCATGCTAAAATCATAGCTTCAGTTGCTGTGTAGGCACACCATTAAAGGGGATAATGTGAAGATTTGGTTCCTATTACTGTTTACATGATATCCCCTTTTATAATTTTCTGGATTTTCTAATCTCTCCTTTCACTTTCTCCTTCCTTTTTTCTTATCTCCCATCAAATTAAAGAAAGGTCTTGTGGGTTTTTTCTCCTTCAAATTCTCAGTAAATTTTAAAATCTTCCTGTGTTCCATGACTTCCCTCCTGTTGAAGGATTGTTTTTGGTCATACTTTTTCTGTTGTGAAGTTTAGATACTCATTGACTGTCCAAACTGGATAAGTAGAGCCCTACCAAATTCATGGCCATGAAAAACACATCACAGACCGTGAAATCTGGTCTCCTCCAGTGAAATCGTGTCTTTTGTGTGCTTTTACCCTATACTATACAGATTTCATGGGGTCCTGACGCAAAAGGGATTTGGGTAGGGCACAAAGTTATTTTAAGGGGGTTGCAGTATTGCCACCCTTACTTCTGCACTGCCTTCAGAGCTGGGCAGCCAGAGAGTGGCAGCTGCTGACAGGGGGCCCAGCTTTGCAGGCAGAAGCACAGAAGTAAGGGTGGCAATACCATACCAGGCCATCTTTTCTTCTGCACTGCTGCTGCTGGCAGCGGCTCTGCCTTCAGAGCTGGGCTCCCGACCAGCAGCCACTGCTCTCCAGCTGCCCAGCTTTGAAGGCAGCAGTGTAGAAGTAAGAGTAGCAGTACCTCAACTCCCCCCCCCTCCACAATAACCTTGTGACCCCTCCCAACTCCTTTTTGGGTCAGGACTCCTACAATTACAACACCATGACATTTCAGATTTAAATAGCTGAAATTATGAAATTTATTTTAAAAATCCTATGACTATGAAATTGTCCAAAATGGACTGTGAATTTGGTAGGGCCCTATGGACAAGTCATGGTATGGGATCCAAAATTAAGGCATTTGTTTAATTATTCAGGGATCAGCTCTGGCTATGCCTAAGGCTACGTTTTAGTCATGGGTATTTTTAGTAAAAGTCATGGATAGGTCATGGGCAGTAAACAAAAATTCACGCCCCGTGACCCGTCCATGACTTGTACTATATACCCCTGACTAAATCTTCGGTGCTGGTGGGGGAGTGGTGGCCTGAGGCCATCCCGGGTGCTGGGGGGTAGTGGCGCTGCACCCAGGGTGGGTGTGTGGCGTTGGGCGCAGTGCTCAGCCCGGGGAGCCACTGGGTGCTCTGGAGGGGTAGTGCTTGACCCGGGAACCCCGCTGCTGCTGGGGAGGAGTGGGGGAGGCACAGTGCCATGCAATTTAAGACTGCCCCAGCAGAAGTCCTGGAAGTCCTGGAAAGTCATGGAATTCGTGACTTCCATGACAGACTCGCAGCCTTAGTCATGCCTCATTCCATAACCATTCAGACAAAATGTAACCTTAATGAGATGTGTATGGGGGAAATAAAATATAAATTCAGAAATCAGGTACTGCAATCTGCTGTTAAAGTAGTTAAACCTCTTTTGGAGGGCAATTAGTACTCCATTTCAGATTCTGATGAAATATGAATAACTTTGCCTGTATTTTATAATGGCAAATGGCATTATCCTCCATGTTAGGACTATTCTAACACTGTAATAATACACTGTCATATCCATGTATATTACAAAAGTGGTGTTCAAATCTTTTCCTTGGCTTAACTCTTTGAATCAAACTTGATCTTATTCGTTGCCCTTGCCTTTGAAGCACCACACAATTTAGCCCCTCCCTATTTCTCTGTTCTAATCTCTTTTAACTCTGTCACTCACCCTTCACTACTATCAAGGCTCACAATTCACAGCTCTCTTTTGGTCTTTTCTCCAAACCACCCAGACACCTGGAACACTCCCTTTTATCCAGCCCACCACCATGCCTCCATTTTTTTATGCCTTGTAGTACCTGTTTAAAATCCACTTCTTCCAGGAGATGTATGAGCCCTTCCCATTGTTAACACTCCATGTAAAGAGTTGGACACAAGAAGCCACTTGCAGTGCACAACAAGATGTTTTATCAGTCCTACAAAACCTAGGAACAATGATGCATATTTTTGAGTGCCACCTCCTGGCATGTTATCTACTACCATTTTATAGGTACACAGGCTCCTCTTTTCTATAGAGCATTCCTGTAACATTTACCTCCTCAAAGAAGTGTTAAATTGACAGTAGAAGAAAGAAATCCAGCTTAAAGTTCATGGAACTAATAAGACAAACACCAAATCCTTCAATCCTCTCACTTCACTTTTTGTGGCATCCCATTCTTTATCCTTCTGAATGTTGTATTTTTAGATCATAGGTTCTGAGGAGCAGGGACATTGTCTCCCTACTGTTTCTAAAATATCTAGCACATTTTAGTGCTATATAAATAATGCACAAGTCAGGAATGAGTAGTACAATGTAAACTTTGCAATACTGCTGTTACATCGACTATTTTTTAGCAAGTGTAAAACGAAAATAAAGTGTGGTACGGGTACAACATAATCTACTTTAATGCAATATGATAAACATTACAATTTGACGAATAACTGAATGAGGGGGTATGGTGCTGGAGGAAGAAGAAGAAAGGGCTACTTTTCTTCAAATACTTTTGAACAGCCTCTGGAAATGGTTTTGAACTTAGCCATAATAAACAATTCAGGTGTTAGCACAAAATGTTGATAGCACAAACTGTTAACAAGGCATTGGCAAAGGGGAAAATTTTTTTGAATATATATAAGCATCTATTTTTTCACTAACAAGATTTTTAAATGCCTAAAATAAATGTATGCAATAATAAAAAATCCCATACTCTACATGAAGCTAGTTGCAAAGGGGCCTGTTAAATAAGGGATATCAGAGTAGGCTGTGATTTTTTTAAAGACCAATGGAAGAAGCAAATAAGATAAAACCTAATAAACTCAAAGGGCAGGACTGATAATCACTCTGCCGTTCAGTTGTTCTTGTTTGACTGGGTCTATTACTTTAGTGTTCAGTTGGAACTGTAAGGCACTACTCTCTATTGGGGGCCATGCAGAGTTGCATTGCCCAGCAGGAGATATAGGAGGAATTCAAACACAAGTGAACAAAATTGCTCCCTAGGCACCTTCGTGTTCAGGGGAAGGGGCATGCATTGCTACAACCATATAGGACATGTATCATATGCCTTCTGTGGCTGACCAAATTTGCTCTATGGTGTGTGGTAGGAAAAGATCATGGTCCCACCTGATTCTTGCTTTTTTTTTAATGCTCTGTGCTCCAGAGGAGGTGCATGGAGGAATTGCTCTGTAAGGACTGCATTTTGTGCCCTGCTAAGGTGTATGGGCACAAATGGAGTAAAGGGCTCCCTTCAAGTCCTGAAAAAGCAGCCGGATATAATCCGGCCCTGATATAGTAAGAACCTGTTCCCTAACTAACTTAATGGTGGCCAGGGGTAATTTGATGAGTACTTTCTTCTACCACAGCCTTTCTATATCACACTGACATTCTGTTTTGGGATATAAAGGTAGGCAAAGTTAAGGATATAAAGATTGGGGTGGTGAAGGCAAATAATTGATAGCTAAATCAACTCTCGGGATTGAGTGTGTCACATTGGCAATTACTGTTACAGACTTGAGCCATGAAACACATTTAGGCTTATGCATATTAAGAGAAGGGCTGTCAAGAGAAGGGCTCACAACATTAGGAGCAGAAAAGTGCACTCAGATAACATGGAGGTGAGCATAACATTATAGGCAGAGCTGGCAGTGCTGCCTACAGTTAAGGTTGTCCAGCCATTCCCATTATAAGACCCTGTATTCAATTGCTTATAACTTTGCCATCAAAAATTTCTGAGTATGAGACGGGGGGGGGGGAATACCTTGTAAGAAATTAACATGGGCAAAACAAGTGTTTCATTGAGCAGCTCTAGCATTTCAATTCTAACATGCTCAGTAGAAAATTAAGAGTTTGGCACCTAAATTCTTTGATTCTGTTGACACTGAACCTGCTATCCCCTCACAGTACCTATGTGTGACCAGACTGCACATATGTTATCCCTCTAGAGCACCATGAGCATGCTCCAGCCCAGTGCTATAGGGGATGAGAAGGACTTTCTCTTCAATGCCTGCTATTGGCTGCCAAGGGCTACTTTGGCAGTGGGCACACAAACTCCTGTGCTCTCCAGGCTCTTGCTGCTGGCATCCAGGAAACATGAAGGATGAAACAATCTGAACTGATTGAGAGCGAGCACAGTGGTACTAACACCCAAGAGGCAGAGTGGGGAGTAGATTGGGACAAGGAGCTGGGGGGCAGAGACTAGGACTGGGAGCCAATGTGGGGGATAAACCTGAGATCAGATGAGGAGCCAGTTGGGGAAACTACAACTGTCCAGGCAAAAACATGAGAACAAGGAAGAGGGCGGAGGGAGAATTCTCAATTGTACCAGATGACAGAACGAGGTGTAATGGTCTCAAGTTGCAGTGGGGGAGGTTTAGGTTGGATATTAGGAAAAACTTTTTCATGAGGAGGGTGGTGAAGCACTGGAATGGGTTACCTACGGAGGTGATGGAATCTCCTTCCTTAAAAACTTCTAAGGTCAGGCTTGACAAAGCCCTGGCTGGGATGATTTAGTTGGGGATTAGTCCTGCTTTGAACAGGGGGTTGAACTAGATGACCTCCTTATGTTCCTTCCAACCCTGATATTCTATGATTCTATGACTGAGACTGGAAGGGAAGTGAGTTTGAGGAGACGGATTTCATAAAGAGATTGGGATGAGAAGCTGAGGTGAGGAGGACGGTAGGATTGAGACAGGGCTAAGCTGGAAGAGACAGGGATCAGGTGGGTCAGTCACCACTAAAGCACACTGCACTACTGGAATGGAACCCAAGACTGCCAAGTCAGAACATTCCTCTATTGTCAGCAAATATCTGTGAAACCCACTGGCCAAATGTGTGTCATTCTCTTCTAGTGATAGTCCACCAACGGCATGACTATTGGTTTCTCCATGAGCTCAAGTGACAGAGGTCTGTGCTGTGAAACTAAAATTTCCAGCTCCACTGATGTCCCCCTCTGATTATCACTATGATTCCACATGATTAAATTTCTGACTTTTTAGTTTTGGTTTTTGAAAAAAAACAAAAATTGCATGTACAAAACCCTATAATTTTATATAGGGTTTTTGGATAACTAATATCTAGATTAGAGTAAGAATGATAGTTTTACATAGAAGCAATGAAAGGTCTGGCCAACCATGACATGGGTCAATTATGTAAGAAGTAAAGAAAGTATCACTAGGCTATACAAGTATATTCATGTATTGATTAGAGACCAGGAGAAACTGCTAAGGCTTCTGAAGATTAACAGTGTTGGGCTTTGTGTTCTTAAGTGACAGGAACTTTATGCCCAACAATAATAAAAACATGATAAGAACACACACACACACACAAAGAAACTGTACTCTTTAATCTGTAGTTATGGTAATTAAGGAACTTCCCAACTCCATTATCACTGCTGATTACACTACTATCCTCCCCGTTTTTAGTCCCATAAACTCAAGATCATTTTTGACTTCTCTCTCCTTCATTTCACATATCACACTGTACCCAAATTTTGCCACCACTTTCATCTCAATATCTCCAAGATTTGACATCAAGGATGCAAAGAAAAGGACAAATGGCTTGTTCAAGCACTCGTGATATTCCATGTGACCACTACAATATAAACTAATGCAATACCTAGCCTTCCAAATACACACACACACACACACACACACACACACACTGCCCCATCTGTCCAAACACAATGCGGCAGCTAAACTCCTCATCCTTGCTCAATGATTTGAATGTGTAACTTTCTATAATCCAACCACAGCTCTTCATCTGTTATACCAAATTTAAGTTTAAAGGCTCTACGTAACTCTGACACTGCCTTTGTAAAGCATTGCATTGCCCCACCCCTTCCACTTCACCAATACTCCAGCCTTGTTCTCCTGTTTGTCAGCTTCCTTCACAGTCACCTACTTGCCTTCTTCCACAAGACCCTGTATGCATGTTACAACCTCCCTGAGCAACTCTGCCCAGCATCTACCTCATCCATGTTTAAATCCCTCTTAAAGCCCACTTCTGCTATGCTATTTAGAATGAATTGCGTTGATTTATTAATATATTACCTATTCACTTTCTCCTTTCTCTTTGCTTCTATCTGTCTGTTGGCCTTTCCTTAGACTGTACATTCCTTGAAGCAGGTACCTTTCTTTCAGAGTTTACAAAGTGATGTACATAAATAAATAATAATGGGAACTGAATACAACAGCATTTGTAGGTCCAATGAATAGACACTCATTTTAATAAGTTGGGAAACATAGATATCCACAGATCAGCCTCTGCCCATTATTAGATTGGCCATTAAGTATATAAAAAAGAGCTGTCACTTTAAGACTCATCATTCACACAGCTTACCAAGAATGCAAGAGTGTACTAGATGTCCAGAAAGTGAGGTGAGGAGCCAGTTCACATAAGGCCAAATATGACCAGGTTCAGTAGTTGTCTGCCAGGACAAGATAAATCAAACAGTGTTGGAACCCAAGTGGGACAGACTTTTATGGGTGTGTATTTGTATTCCCTGTAGATTATGCATTGGGTATAATGTCTGGCCTATAGTAAGGATAAGTTTAAGAAACCTACTCTTATTCACCACTCCCCTTTTTATACATTCAAGGATCACATTAGTATTGATTTTTTTCCCCACAGCATCTTACTGAGTGACCCAGATCGCTCTGTATCACTATACTGTCTTTATCGTGTATAGCACTCACTGAGTCTTTGTATTATATTATATTTTATCAGTCATGTATTATATTATATTTTATCAGTCATGATTTTACATTTACTTCTGGATCACTGATGAAAACTTTGAACAGTGTAGGACCTAGTAAAGATCCCTGCTGAACCCCATTGAAACACCCCATTTGATGATGGTTCTCCACAGACAACTATGTTTTGAGATCTGCCCATTAGCCAGTTCTGAATCCATTTCACATATGCTTTATTGAAATTGTGTAGTGCTATTTTTAAGCAAAACATTGTGCAATACAAAGTCAAATGCCTTACAAAAGTCTAAGTATGTTACATTTATGTGGTTATCTTTATCAAGCAAACTCATAATCTCAAAGAATAAAATTAGGTTTGCTCGACAAGACCTATTCTCCATAAAACATAGTGAGTGGCATTAATTATATTCCTACTCTATTATTTATTAATTGAAGCCTGTATCAGCTTTTCCATTATCTTGCTTGGGATTGATGTCCAGCTAACTGACCTATAATTACCAGGGTCATTCTATTTGCCCCTTTAGAACACTGGCAAAATATTAGCATTCTTCCAGTATTTCCGGAATTTCCTTGCTATGCCAATAGTCATTAAAAAATGATGTTAGCTAGTTATCTAGGCCTGCTGATTTAAAAATGTTTATCCCTGGTAGATGTTGTCTAATATCCGTGTCCATTACTAATGGAATGGTAAGTATTTCTGTGATGCTGGTAAACTAGGACCCAGCTCTTACTAAGTCTGTAGGTGTCACCTGAGCACTGACCAATTCATAGCTGGAAATCAGACCAGCTCACCCGTGTTACTATTATTCAAGATAGGTGTTAGACTTGTAAGGATGTGTTTAGTGACTCTAAAATACACATACAATGCTGAATGCATAAATCTTACTTGTATCGTCTAGATTCCATACTACAAGGTAAAATATGTCTTTTTTATAATTGTAAAAATGCCTGCTCTGAGCTTGTGAACTCAGACTGGAAGAGTGGCTTCCCCACCTATCAATGAGTACTATCAAAATTAAGTGTCCTTTTTCCTGATTGTAAAATCATGGGGGTTTGGATATTTAATAAACTCTTAAAGAACTCCCAATTTTCATTCTCATTTATTTACATTTAATTTTTCCCTCCCAATCCTGTTTCACTCAACTTTCCTCAGATTTTGGAAATTAACGCTCTTGAAAACCAAATATCACTACAATTATGCAGTAAAACTGCCTAAAACACTTAATTAAACCTTGTGCAATTTTACTGGGTTGAACAGTGTTGCATGCTGCTCAGCTCCTAGCTCTTTTTTGCTCTCTGCCAAACTTTAAATAAGCCACCTCTATCTTACAGGAGTGCATTTATTTACAGATTCTGCAGAGTTAGGCAAGATGGGGCATATGCAGAGTAGTACAGTACTTGCTTTCAAGTTGATTGTGCATGTTTCATGGCTGCCATTGCTAGCAAGTATGCACCAACCACTATTCACATGGGATCAAGCCTATTCTAAATGAAGTGGGTTTCAGCTAAAAGCATGTTCCCCAGTAACTCAGGGTTATATTATCCATATGCACTAATGCAGAACTTTGGATTACTAAAATAACATACACACAAATAAAAAAAACAGTTTGCACAAACTGTTACATTTTGCAAATTTCCTTAGGAAGTGGCCTGCATCCTGTGCAATTAAAGTAAAAGAGTGGACAGTCAGGATACGCCCTGTAGCAGCAAATGCTCTAGTATAGCCTTTATCCTCCTGCAATATCATTCTATTACACCTACTGGGATAAGAACAGAATGATATGTACATAGGTTGAAATACCGATGTTTTCATTTTTATCAGTAGCTGTTAGGCTCTAACCAGATGTTAATTTCTGGGAAGTTTTACCTAACCAAATATTCAAAAGGATTTAATTTGATCATTTTCACTTATCTACTGAAAGTTGTCAGGGGCAAGACTTAGTGAAACAAACCTTTTCACTTTGGCCAAAGCATAGAGAACTGTGGGTTAAATCCTGATCTTACCAGTTGCTATGAAAGAGAGGAGCCACTACTTACATTAAAAGATTCCTTGCTGATTACAGGGGCAGCACTGCACTGTTGTGGTAATGTTGCTTCTCTGAGTCACTGCTACTACTGACTGGAAGCAGTATAGTCTAGCAGATGGAGCAAGGTAATGAGAATCTCAAGGCCTGGTTTCTATTCCTCACTCTGCCAGGGACTTGCTGTGTGATCCTGGAGCACAGATATGTAAGGTCTTTATATCTTACTTCCCCCATTGTTGCACATGGGAATAATAATAGATATCATTTTTTGAAGTACTTTGAGATCCTTTGGTGAAAGGTGCTGTATTATAATTACTAGCTGACTGGGGAGTCATTACCCAAATCTGCATTTTATGCCTTCTGTGGGTTCTGGTGGTATGAACAAGAACATGATTTGGTTTGTCTTCTAGTGCTCTCATGGCATTTGTGAGCTTCGTTCTTCCCTTTTGCTCCCTAATGGACAGTTGTCCCATATTCATTCTCCATGGGAAGAAATATATGGTGCATAAGAGGCAAGCTACATAGATACAGAGGGTGAAATAAAGCCACTGAATTTTGTATACAATCTGCACTCAGTAATGGATTACTAGAATGCCCTGAAAGACAGATCAGTTAATATTGCCTAAGGTGTTCACGAGACTTCTTGACTAATGAAGTCAAAAGGAATTTTGCCATTGACTGACTTCAATCAGAGCAGGATCCAGGCCCTTTGATATGTAAATCACTGGAAGTGCAAGAGCTATTTGTCACTAGTTATCACCTAAAATAAAACACACACCATGTTACCCTGGATATTTTCACAGTTAATTAGGATCAAGCTGACTGTAGCCACTTTACTATCCAGTACATACAGATTCTTCCAGGACAGTCTAGTCTAAGATATAAGAGGTAATTGACACCCAGGAACCTTGCGATCACCCAGACTACACAATAGCTCTAATCCTTACTTTGATGTCACGAAATTACATATAATAAGAAGATGACCTGCCAATTCTGTGGCAGCATCTTTCATCTGAGTATCTCAAAATATTTTACTAAGAGTAATGAATTACTTAAGCCTAATAATATCCCTGTGACACAGGCATTATTGTATTAATGTAAGAGTGAGGAAACTAAAGCAGAAAGTGTAAACCTGTCAGGGTAGGTGGCCCTGTGAGAACTTTTTTGAACACTCCCACCACTCTAACAATAATAAAGTCCAGACAACACAACAAAAAACATAAAGTCCAAAACAGACCATATGGATGCAAGACAACACAACCTTCTCCTTCTTTCCAACATCTTCCCTTGACAGGATAACCCTGGCACTAAAGACTTGCCCATCTTCCAAATACATCAGCCATGACTAGTTGTCCTTGTTCAGTCCCATAACAGGTGTTCCATCACCCCATAGTGAGCCCATTTGATATGCCGAAGATACTGCTTCTGGGATTCTCCCAATACATGGACACAAGCCTGGCTCCTCAATACACAGAAATGAGTCTCTCCTGGAAAACAAAAGAAGGAAAACAATCATCTACAACAATAGCAAAATTCTCAGTTATTACAAAATACTGATACTTTGTGCCCCGACATACTAGTCAATGAACCGTACTCTTGGTCCAGCATCATTTCCCACATCCAATATAATAGTCTCTTTCCAACTCCCAGCACATTATGAGCTAAACCATGCCCCAACATCCTCTTACTCTATCACCCTTTTTCTCTGAACTTACTCCCAAAGACCACTGGGCCTATAGACTGGGCTCCTATCCCACCCTTTAAGGAGAAAGGCCAGACAAACTCAAACCATGTTAAACTTGTATGTGTGTTCACCACTTCCTTCCTTCAGGCTGCACAACCTGTCTGCATGCCTCAACACCCCAGCTCTCCCAGGGCACTATCTCCCAAAGCTGCATCTGAGGGATTTTGAAGGTGTAGAATAATACACCCACACCATCAGTTTCACTTGCACCCACTAACTATACAGACCACCCCCTTCTTCAATGAGATCTAGGCTTTTCACAATCCATTTTAGAGGGTAATTGAGTTTCCTAAATCATTAACATGTCCAAGTAGTGCAGGTCTTGACATTGCCATCTTCCATACTTGTGTCCTCAAGGCTCTAATACTATTCATATTCAACATCCCCACCATCGGCGGGTTTGACTCCCCACCTGACCCTACCCATTACTTCTCTGCAGGTGATGGGTTCTTCCTGCACTGTCAGAAGATGCCATCAGGAGTGCTCAGAGGATGTTTGATAGGCCTCCCCCTAAAATGGCACTTTTCAATGCCTCAGCCTAAGTGCCTCCAATCTCCTTCCTTTCCCCCAGAGTTCCTTCCAAACCCACCCCCTTCTTACTTTTGTGCTTTCTTATTAGCACTTTTCAACTGTTTGTTTCCCTGTCCCCATGGTTTGTGGATAACCTGGGCACACAAGGGAAGACTGTGCCAGTGACACTGACTCCCCGCCCCACCTTCTCCTCCCACACTCCCACCGCTGGCTGGGAATAAGAGTCAACTGGTGTAATTCCACCACTGGACATGACTAATCTGCAATGACCAAGTCAGATATCTTGACCAGTCCCACTTGACCAGATCATCCCCAGTCTTCTCCATCTCCTTTCCATTCCCCTCATGCTGACAAACTAATACATCTACATTTTTAGCCCCTAACCCAAAATCCACCGATTCCAAAGCCTCTATTTCTGTGAGGAGGCTGCCTCCCTGGACCTCCATCTCCTCTGCCCAATTGGCCAGTGGGGAAAATGTGTTGCCAACTCTATAGATAAAGGAGCAGGTACTAAATGAAGAGGAAAGGAGAAACAAATACGGCTCCCCAGACCCAGAGAATCTCATTCATCCAAGCTAGAGACCCCAGATATCCCACCACTCCCTTGCCCCCTTTCAAAGCACATCTGTATGATAAGGGCTTAGGGGTGCTGCCCCTCATCCAGAACAGAAAATGGCATTGCTTGCCCCTGAGGAAAAAGGCTAACACTGTTGAGGAAATAACTGACAGGGAAAGATATGGAGAGAGCAGCCCAGAGGGCGACCGAGGAGAGGAAGCCTCTCCCTCCCCATCAGCCCCACCAGTCATCTGGCGCTGCTGCTGGGGTTCTACCAGAAGAACTCTCACCATGGGGCCCAGCAAGCGCCATCCCTTTTACTCCAGCACCAAACACTCCTCCTCCATCTGTCCCTTCAGGTACTTCCACCTTCCTTTTCTCCCCCTCCCCTTTTAAGGACTCGCTGGAGTTCTGCTTCTCTACCTCACTTCTCAGCTTCCTCCCTCATGGTCCTACAGGACATTCATGATCCCTGCTCAAAATTGATGTTCTCTGCCAACCCATAATCTCCCTGACTGGGCACTGAGAAGCTTCCCTCCCTGCAACCATCCCTCTGTGCTTTGCCTCCGCAACCCTCCCCCACCTTTCTCCCACCCATTCTCTCTCCCAATAGGCTGGAGCTCTCTACCTCAAAGCCCTCTACAGGCACAACTGAGACAGCTGAATCTGGACACATAACCCCGGATGGTCCTGATTCTGAAACAGGGTCCCAGCTCAGATGTGCCCCCACAGCTCAGATGTGCCACATTGTAAGCATTTGTCCCTTCCGGGGCGCAGAGTTGCCCTTCGTCCATATTCCCAACATCTGAAACACTACACTTTAGAGAAACCACCTGCAAGCAGCGGCACCGGAGGCAGCAAACAGGGCGGCTAACAGGGGAGTTTGAGAGGGAGTTTGCAGGGGGAGGTAAGGGGGGAGGCAGGAGGGCGCGGTGTGTGCTCCGAGTCCACAGGTGCAGTGGGCAGAGATCGCAGCAGCCATGAGCCAAGCAGCAGCAGCAGACAGAATGCAGATGGCCGCATGTGGAAGCTGTGGTATGTATATGGTCCTAGCAGGGGAGCTGGAACACAGGTATGTGTGTATGAAGTGTCGCCTGATAGTGTTACTGGAGGAAAAGATTAAGGGGCTGGAGATGCAGGTAGATACCCTGGTGGAGTTTAGGCGGGGGTTTGAGCAGCTGATGGAGGACAGGCAAGGGGGCACTGAAGAAGTATGCCCTATGGCGGAGGTAGAGGCAGAGGTAGAGGACGGTGAGAGGGGAATGGAAGGGGGAGAACATGGGAGGTGGAAGCATGTGACTGTGAGAAGCAGGCCAAGAAAAAGAAGGGCCAGTGAGGGGGGAATAGAACTCAGGAATAGGTTCGAGTGTTTGGATAGCGAGGTGGAGGGGCAGCAGGTGGCGACTGAAGGTGGAAGGGTGAGGAAGAAGAGAAGAGCTGCTAGTCCAAGAGAGAGGGGGGAGGAGTTAATGGAGACAGCACCAATTCTGGGCCCCGTGAGGATTCAGGAAGGCATAAGGGAAGATAGGAATAGGCACAGGTCAGGACTAGAGGGATCGGAGACTAGATTACTAGATCGCACTGTTGCCAGGCGACGGCAGGTGTATGTAATTGGAGACTCTTTACTGAGGAGATTGGATAGGCCTGTGACCAGGGCGGACCCGGAGAACAGAAGGGTGTGCTGTCTACCGGGCGCAAGGATACGCGATGTGGACCTGCGGTTGAAAAGGATCCTACAAGGAGAACCCCCTGATAATCTTTCATGTAGGAACGAATGATACGGCTAGGTTCTCGTTAGAGAGGATCAAGGGAGATTATGCCAGGCTGGGGAAGACGCTCAAGGAGATAGAGGCTCAGATTATCTTTAGTGGGATTCTGCCCGTTCCGAGGGAAGGGCAGCAAAGGGCTGATAGGATTGTGAGAATAAATAGTTGGCTAAGGGAGTGGTGCTATAAGGAGGGCTTTGGGATGTATGGCCACTGGGAGGCTTTCGGGGACAGACACCTGTTCTCGCGGGATGGGCTTCACCTGAGTAGGGAAGGAAATAGACTTCTGGGAGGGAGGCTGGCTCATCTTATCAAAAGAGCTTTAAACTAGCAAGTTTGGGGAGACGGTTGGGAGATGCACAGTTAATCTCCACGCCAGATTCCAGTATGGAGAAGGTGAGTAAAATGAGAGGAGACATAGCTGGGGAGATGAGATTGGACATAGAAAGGACAGGAGGGACGGACACTAGGAGGCCCGCAGCATATAGTGCTGCTAATGGGAGACGGGCTAAACGACATACATTAGGGTGTCTATACACCAATGCCAGAAGCCTAGGTAATAAAATGGAGGAATTGGAGCTCCTGGTCCAAGAGCTGAAACCAGATATCGTAGGAATAACGGAAACGTGGTGGAATGACAGTCACGACTGGAACACAGGTATGGAGGGGTATGCGCTGTTTAGGAAAGACCGGAACAGAGGTAAAGGTGGGGGGGTGGCATTGTATGTCAATAGTGAAATAAACTGTAAAGAAATAATAGTGGATGGATTAAACAACACAGAGTCCGTCTGGGCAATACTCACAATGGGTAATAGGACTTCTAGAGCCTCTCCGGGGATAGTGCTTGGAGTGTGCTATAGACCGCCGGGATCGACCCAGGATATGGATAAGGAACTATTTAATGTGCTTAGAGAAGTAATTACTAATAGAAACTGTGTAATTATGGGGGACTTTAACTTCCCGGAAATAGATTGGGGAACAAACGCTAGTAGCAATAATAGGGCTCAGATGTTCCTAGATGTGCTTGCTGATCAATTCCTCCATCAAGTGGTAGCTGAACCGACGAGGGGGGAGGCCATTTTAGATTTGATTCTGGTAAGTAGTGAGGACCTCGTTGAGGAAGTGGTAGTAGGGGACAATTTGGGCTCCAGTGATCATGAGCTAATTCGGTTTAAAATACAGGGAAGGAGTAACAGAATTAAGTCAAAGACTAGGGTTTATAATTTTAAAAAGGCCAATTTTAACAAATTAAGGGGACTGGTAAGGGAAGTGGATTGGGCAAACGTATTAATGGATTTAAAGGCAGAAGAAGCCTGGGATTACTTTAAGTTAAAGATGCATGAGCTGTCGGAGGCCTGTATTCCCAAAAAGGGAAAAAGATTACCAAGCAAGAGATTTAGACCGAGCTGGATGAGCGACCGACTCAAAGGGGCGATTAGGAAAAAACAGAAAGCGTACAAAGAGTGGAAGAGGGGAGGGATCAGTAAGGAAATGTACCAAAGTGAAGTCAGAGAATGTAGAGATAGAGTGAGAAAGGCCAAAGGCCGTGTAGAATTGGACCTAGCGAGGGGAATCAAAAGCAATAGTAAGAGGTTTTAGAGCCACATAAACAGGAAGAAAGCAAAGAAAGAAGAAGTGGGACCGCTGAAGACTATTGCCGGAGAGGAGATTAAAGACAATCTAGGCATGGCGCAATATCTCAATGAATATTTTGCGTCGGTGTTTAATGAGGCCAATGAAGGGATTAGGGATACTAGCACCATTACAGAGGGGCGTTCGGGATGGGGGATTACCGTATCCGAGGTGGAAACAAAACTTGAACGCCTTAATGGGGCTAAGTCGGGAGGACCGGACGATCTTCATCCGAGAATATTGAAGGAATTGGCGCGGGAAATAGCAGGCCCGTTAGCGATAATATTTAATGAAACTGTAAACTCGGGGGTGGTCCCGTTAGACTGGAGAATAGCTAATGTGGTTCCTATTTTCAAAAAAGGGAAAAAAAGTGATCCGGGTAACTACAGGCCTGTTAGTTTAACATCTGTAGTGTGCAAGGTGTTAGAGAAAATTTTGAAGGAGAAATTAGTTGAGGACCTGGAGGGTAGTGGCAATTGCGATAATTTACAACATGGTTTTACGAAGGGCAGATCGTGCCAAACGAATCTGATCTCCTTCTTTGAGATAGTAACGGATTTATTAGATAAGGGAAATGCGGTGGACCTAATATACCTGGATTTCAGTAAAGCGTTTGATACTGTACCCCATGAGGAATTATTGGTTAAACTGAAAAACATGGGGATCGATTTGAAAATCCAGAGATGGATAAGGAATTGGTTAATGGGGAGAATGCAGCGGGTCGTATTGAAGGGTGAACTGTCAGGTTGGAGGGAGGTTACCAGTGGAGTTCCCCAAGGTTCGGTTTTGGGACCCATTTTATTTAATCTATTTATAACTGACCTCGGAACCGATTGCAGGAGTAGGCTGGTAAAGTTTGCGGATGATACGAAGGTGGGAGGCGTTGTTAATTCGGAAGAGGATAGGGATATCCTGCAGGGAGACTTGAATGAGCTTGTGAATTGGAGTGTCAGAAATAGGATGAAATTTAATAGTGAAAAGTGTAAGGTGATGCATTTGGGGATGACCAATAACAATTTTAGTTACAAGATGGGGACGCATTGGTTAGAAGTAACGGAAGAGGAGAAGGACCTAGGGGTCCTTGTAGACCGCAGGATGACTATGAGTCGACAGTGTGACGTGGCGGTGAAAAAAGCCAATGCTGTCTTGGGATGCATTAGGCGAGGTATATCTAGTAGGGATAAGGAGGTCCTGCTTCCGTTGTACAAGGCGCTGGTGAGACCTCATTTGGAGTACTGTGTGCAGTTCTGGTCTCCCATGTTTAAAAAAGATGAACTCAAACTGGAACGGGTGCAGAGAAGGGCCACTAGGATGATCAGAGGAATGGAAAACCTGTCGTATGAAAGGAGACTAGAGGAGCTTGGGTTGTTTAGTCTGACAAAGCGAAGGCTGAGGGGGGATATGATTGCTATCTTTAAATATATTAGAGGGATTAATACAAGGGAGGGAGATGAATTATTCCAGCTTAGTACTAACGTGGATACGAGAACGAATGGATATAAACTGGCCGTGGGGAAGTTCAGGCTTGAAATTAGACGAAGGTTTCTGACCGTTAGAGGGGTGAAATATTGGAACGGCCTTCCGAGGGAAACGGTGGGGGCGAGGGACTTGTCTGGCTTTAAGATTAAGTTAGATAAGTTTATGGAGGGAATGGTTTAATGGTAAAACATAGTTGTCAAGGAAAACCAAGCAATGGTAGGTAAATAGCATAATGGCTAAAAGGGGTCAGGATGGAGACTCTTGCCTATATGCTCGGGGCTTACTGATCGCCATATTTGGGGTCGGGAAGGAATTTTCCTCCAGGGCAGATTGGCTGAGCCTCTGGAGGTTTTTCGCCTTCCTCCGCAGCATGGGGCAGGGATCTCTAGCAGGAGGGTCTCTGCCGATTGAGGTCACTAATAACAGGATTGGGGACTTCAGCAGCAGAGTCCAGGGAAGGGGCGGGGACGGTTTTATGGCCTGCAGCGTGCAGGGGGTCAGACCAGATGATCATAATGGTCCCTTCTGACCTTAAAGTCTATGAATCTATGAATCTATGAAAGTGTTCTTAAGACCCACACTTACAACAGGTGTGGGGCTGCACCACATAGTTTACATAACCCCCTCCCATCTCCACCAAACTGGACAGGTGTACTAATGTATTATCTACCAAGCTCCTCCTCAATTTAACCAGAAAAACATATTCCCCTCTCCAAATTCACAGCTGGCTATTTTCCCCCCTTGCAAGTATTGTTTCCGCCTTAACCAATCCTCAATGTATTCATAAGGAACTGTATTGTTTCTAAAAAAAGCTGTTTCTTTAACAGCTCCTAACATAAAGAAAGTAACAACCATCACATGCTGTCAATCCTTTTTTACATTATGCCTTCCCATAGTGCTTCCAAAAACTCTCCATCTGAGACTTTTACTACAAAAGCAAAGGCCAGACTCCCTCGACCCTGACAGTTGACTGACGGGAACCGAAGTCACAAACCCTATGCCTTTCAATATCAGATTCTCTATTAGGAGGTCTCTTTCTGGCATTGGGATTGTTAGGGAAATGTGTAGCAAATAGGCAAGGAGGTATGTGGTCCATCTCCAATTAATTGTCCTTGTATCTGCACTTCCATTCCCCCATCCCATTTCTGTCCCATCCCACCTCCCAAACTTGGCCTCCTGCCCTAAATGTTGGCCACCATTCCTTGGTCCTGGTTTCTTCCAGGCCTCTGCATCTTCCTGCGTCCTCAGTTTTTCAGTAATTCTCTACTTTTGGTTGGGAGACTCTTGTTCCCCAGTCAGGGAGCTTATCCTCTGTTTGTCTAACTGATCTACCTTCTCCAATCCCATTCCTTCCTACTCCTCCACTTATATTTCCACTCAGGTTCATCCCAACCCACTCTCTTTCCTCTGCTCCGTGTCCATATCCCCATCTCTCCTTGGTACAGTCCTCAATGCAAGCTCTGTATCACTAGTGACTACCTTCACCACCACCCCCATACTAGGCTCTCCTCTAATCGCTGGTGACCCTCTGGGCACCTGGGGTGCTGCTTACTGCACTCCAGGCCTCAGCTGTTCCTCTGGCACTGCAATCTGGTCTCCTCTGCCCCCACCACACCTACTGCTTCTTCCATCATCCACATGAATTACTACTGCCAGATCTCATGACACAATCTCCACTGCCAGGTGTGAGAAAGGGGGACCCAGCTCATGCCCCTTCCAAATTCCCTAACTCTACCTGATTCTGTTGCTCTTCCTGTTCCACTGTGGAATTTACTACAGCCACCAGACTCAATGATGCCTGCCCAAATCCCATGGATGTTACTGCTGTAGAGCTCTTTGCCTTCTCCTGGGTCATCTTCCCCAACCTACTGACCCTCCTGAACCCCAACATCCTCCCAAGTCCCCTGACCTGTTCACTGCTCTCAGAAGTCTTTTGGTTTACTGGTTGGTGGGGCAGGCTCGCCAGAGAAGCCCTTCTCCCTACCCCCATAACCTCCTCCCTGTGTCTTTCCATTACTGCAACCCTCTCAATGCAGCCATTTGTCCTCCTCCTCCTCCTCCCTTCTTCCTCCTCCTTCTCTCCCCCACCCTTCCCTTGAATGAGAGTCTTGCATGCGGGAATCAGAACTTCCCTGCAAATCCCCTGGGTCTCCACCCTAGAGCTGCAGAGCAACCGCATGCCTTGCTTATTCAGCAGCCTTCTTGCTCCTCTCACCAAAGTCCATAGCTATCCCTCCAAAGGGGTGAAGGGCACAACCTACCTCTGACAAGCTCCACAAGGGGCATTGAGACAGTTCAGGTTTACCTGCAATTTACTCAATTAGTAACTGGGAGGTAAGGTAGTTAATTAGGCAGGGAAGCACCTGAGCATGATAAAAGGCTAAGGAGCTCAGATAGAGGAGAGAACGCCTGAGGAGATAGGAAGCTTCTAGAGAGGCAGAAGGACTGCGTAGAGAGAATTTCTCCAGCAGACTGTGAAGAAGCCAACACTCTAAAGAGGAAGAAGCAGGGTAGGAGGCTGGGTAGGCTACAGAGGAGGAAAGGTAGAAAGTAGCTCAGGGAGCAGCAAGGGACTGAGAAGGCTTGGCTCTGGCTGTTCCAAGCAAGGGCCTTAAATTGGAGCCTAGTGGAGTGGGAAGGGCTGGGTTTCTCTACCTACTTCAGCCAGGAATCTGGAGCAAAAGTTTCTAAATCCAAGACAGCTGAGGTATGTCTACCCTCACTAGAGCCATGGGATTTCCTGTTCTCTATTAACCTGAAGGGGACAGAGATTATTAATAGCCCAGCCAGTGGACTGGATGAACACATAATTCAGTGTAACAGCAGAAGGGAGGGTGGTTGATATAGCTCCCCATTCTGTTTCAACAGCGGTGCTAACAGACAATGCCCCATATTACAGAGCCCCATTTATCCCTGGTGTAATGAGAAATTAATTTAGTATGAAAAGAGTTTAAAAGGTACTAAGATGCCTAAAGATCTTTTTAAATCTGTCTCTAAGTAAGTAATGTTAACCTGTTGCAGCCATGTTTGTGAAAGAAATGGCATCAAGATCAGTGTTCTATAACATATGCACAACTAAAATATGTGGTAGGGAAATCTTAATTCTGAATTTTTTCCCTTTCATATACAGCATTAATTATTTAGACTTTGAAGCAAGGAGGTGTTGAGGTTTCTTTCTAAACAAATTAATTAATTCTTGCAGCTATTAAATGCTATTATGAAAACAGTTTATGGGAAACTAGCAATTATGTATAAAGAAGGTTGTGGACCTGAAATCTACCCTTTCATAAAATGGTAGGAAGTGCTGTCACCAAATTACAGAGGTGAAGCTGACAGCCTGACCACTAAAGGGTAGATCGACTTATTCTTGTGTGTGTGGAGAAAACAAAACTTGAATCTGTCACTTATGCATTCATGAAATAACTATTTGTACTGATGATAGGTTGTATTAACTGTTTAGTTCCTATCTATGTTTCAGGTAGGACAACTGGGGTGGGGGGGAAGGGAGTGGGAGAAGGAAAGGAAACATAGGTATTCAGTGGATTTTCTTTTAAGCACCTTCTTCTTGTAGTACTCATAGCTCCAATTCAATCTACTATAGGAAAAACAATTTTGTGTAACTGATAGGGATGAGTTATAAACTAAAAAGAACAACATAGAAATACCTTTCTGAACATAGAGATGCATATTTAAGGTTTTAAAAATCTGCCTAGGGACTGATCCGGTGCTTACTGAAATCAAAAGAATTATTCTGATTAACTTCAATGCATACTGGATCAGGTCCACTACTGAGAAATAGGATTGGGTGAATTCGTTAGGGTTGAGCTAGAAGGAACCTGAACCTTTGCACTAAATCTCTGCAGGAAAAGACTCTAATTTTGTTGAGGTTCAGAAAATGTCAATAATATTTTCACATTATTTGCAGCTTCATACCCTTCCCTAGATTTGGTTGAGAAAGCAAGTGGAAATATCATGCAAAATGCTCAGTATTTCTGACCCCCACAAAAAGTACTAGAAAACTTGTGAAAGTAAATTTGTGGACTTGCCAACTTTACTTCCAGCCCCAATTGGTTCAAATATATTTCTCAACATTGCCTCCAGACTTTCTGAGGCTCACCCATCATTAGTGTTTTCTTTTACTTTAAATGTTGAAATGAATATTTTACTGTTTATCAAAGACAATTGGACTGACGGCCTTAGAACTTGAAATCTTTTCATAGCCAAAGAATGATACATTTTGAGCAGCAGCAAGACAAGCTTCCTCTTCATCCCCACCAATGCTACTTCTGCAACCCCTAGAGATGAAGATATAGGTCACTTAACTTTCCATGTTCATTCAGGCCCCAGTACACAAAAACTGTTAAGTACATACTTAAGTCTCATTATTTTGAATGTCTCAAATGTTTGTAATGGCTTTCCATGGATGCTATCCCAAGGTGTTAACTGGGATACTGTTTCCGAAATGTGGACATCTGAACACTAGCAGCAAGACTAAGACTATGGAAAAAGAGTTCATGGAGTGCTGAAGAGTTGATAGCAATTTGTGTATGGTACCAACCTGTGCACTGCATAATACTACTAACAACATTCTTTGCAATGATAGTCCCATAAGTTACATTTACACCCACCTTAAGGCCCCATTACACTGCCAGAATCAGGAAAGGGACATCAGTGTAACTGAGAATTCAGGCCACTTAGTGCAAACTGAACAATGAATGATAGCCATGCTTCATTGAGTGAGGACATTGAAATGATCTGTCATCTTTTCTGGCTTCTTCCCTCATCCTATCAATGTTATTTCAGTTTTATCTGGGTTGAGTTTCAGCCAACTAACCTTTGTCCTTGCCCTAAGCCCTATTTGGTCTTATCCAAGTCATGTAACTGCACTGGATAGGTCAAATAAGTTGAAGATGAAGAGAAGCGTATCATCTGCATCCTGAAGACATCACAACTCGTATCCTCCCACCAAACCACCTGATCAACCCCACATATACAATGAACAGGAGTTTGACCAAGAGACATCCTGTAAACCCCCCATGGAAAGGAAGAGCAATTGCTCAATACTACCCTCCGGGATAACTCAAAAATAAATAAATGGAGCCAGCCCCATGTGATTTCCACTTCCCCTGCCAAGTTTTGCAGGTGTATTAATGGTGCCTTATAGATAATATCAGGGGTAGATGACAGATCTAGAAATACAATCAGAACAGTCAATGATCCAAGGATGGTGGGTAATGGAGGGCTGGTGGGAGACTAAGCCTCCCCAAACCTCCACTAATGCTTCCTGCCACAGGCCTAGGCTGGGGTTACAGTGAGACTCAGCTTTCCTCTGGGTGGCCTAGGCTTGGGGCTCCTCCAGACTGCTCTGGGCACTGGTGGGCTGGCTGGGGTTCGGGGCTGCTCTGGAGACTGGTGGGTCAGCCTGGGCTTGGGGCTGCTCTGGGTGCTGGTGGGCTGGCCCAGGTTCAGGGCTGCTCCGGTGGACCGGCTAGTGAGGAGGGGGGCGGAGTGGGGTACAGCCTCAGTCACAAGAGGCAGGGCACGAGTTTTGCCTTCCAGAACAGGGGGTGTGCGCACCACCCAGGCAATTTTCCTCCTGTCCTTTCTTCTCCTCTGGCCCTCCCCCATTTTGAAAAACTAGTTCTTGGCACTCAAACTTTCTGTTCTCCTGCCAATACAAAAGGACAGATTGAGTGCTTAAGAAAACACAAATATTAAAACTTCTTTCTATGCTGCCCCTATGCATGGCATATCTGATGAGACACTCTTTGACAAGCTACTAGCCTCTGCATTCAAATCCATCCTCAAAATTCACTTCTGATTAGTTGCCTGCAAAACTTAATTCACAAAATTTATCAAAAAATTATACATTTAACAGGCCCACTGATATGTGCATGTATCCAATCTGTGTGACCATTTGACTTGATTAATATAACACTAATCCTTTCTCTTTGTTTACTTATTGCCTTTGGTTATTGAGCCACATCATTGTAAGCTCTCTCTCTCTTTTATCTAGCACATCTTTGGGTGTTATAAAATATATGGCAAGAAGGGGTTTGCTTTTCTGAAAATGTTTTAACCCCTCAAAGCTTGAGAATACTACCTAAAATAGATTTTTTTTTTTTATAGATCAGTCTTGCATACCGTTGAAATGTATATTCATGAGTGTCCATATATATATATATAGAGAGAGAACTGAGAGGATGAAAATTCACAGTGAAATTTGGAGTCCTGAGAACATGTCCTAAGTGAATCTGATTTACATACCAGGCTAAAAAAGTATTATCATCTCTCACTTCTCATATGAATATATATAATTTCTTTAGAAGCCCAAGAAAAAATAGATTCTAATCAATGCAACTCAATGTATCATCTGATTTACCCATTTCTGCTTGCCTATGTTCTAAGCAAAGCTCCCTACTGTTTCAGACTCTTCAAAGAGTGAGTTCAATGAGATGAAAATCTTTAATTCAGCTGTAGTTCTGGTAAAATACGTTTAGTGTTTTTGGATGCAGTAGTCACAGATTTTTATTTTTTATTTTAATTTTTTTATTTTTTTTACTCTGCCCTGATTTATGTCAAGCATAATTCATTGCTGCTCTCCTTAAACTGTGTTTGGTTTTTACTTTACTGATTCTTTCCTGTAGAATATAGACATTTGTTGGGGAGTCATTCTAATCTGTGGTGAGCAAGAGGGGTATCAGTGTTTTGTATGAATGTGGTATGTTCCTCAGTTCTTGATATTATTCTGTCTGACCAAACAATTAGTTAAAGCAAAAGGCTGTTCATATGGAACAGGAAACAGAATGATGATAGAAACAAGACATTTGAAATAAACAACTTTGAGGGAGCTAACATAACAGTGGCTAGGGTATTAAATGGGGAAGATGCTACTTCTGGATTCCAGCAGTTACACAGCTGTTTTGCTGAGACCAGAGCCTACATATGAAGGGTGAGTGAGCAACAACTGCATGGGCAAGACACTGAGGCTATGTTTACATTTACAGCAGCATGTAGAGTACATACATGCACACACCCCAGCATGGGTATCAATAGCAGTGTAGACGGTGATGGACTGCTTAGGCAAATAGGGAAAAGACACTCCAGAACCTTAGGTTATGAACCCTACTCAGCTCTCTACTCACCCCACCCACCCCACTCCCCTGTCTACACTGATATTTTTAGCAGTATTCCACTGCTGGAGCCTTTCATCACCATAGGGAAAGTCTCCAGCAGTGTGTGGTGGTTTTCAGGGGTCCCAGGACTGTGAATCAGTTTGTAATCCCCTGTTTTTAGCATGAAGGAGTCTCACTTCTCTGACACAGACAGCCTTTCAGCCACTCAAACACTCTCCTCTAGGCTATGCCAGCCCTGTTCTTGCCTTGGAGGTTAACAATAGGTGCTCTCAAGTCTCTTTGAAGCATTCCTCTGTGAAGTCCTGCCACTACTTACTCACAGAAATCTGAGATTTTTCTGCCCTCAAAGGAGCAGCAATCTATCCCAGTTTACTAATTTTATTTTAAATCACAGCTCCTGTGAAATCACACAGCATATATGAGCACTTAACAATAATACTAAAGTAGGTTTATTTCAGAAACAATTGAGAATTAACGAGAAACAGGAGACAGTGGTAGAAATGAATGGTTACAATACAAAACAAAATCATAAAACACAAACCTGGGTCTTCACTTATTAATAGTTACCTTTTCTAACTAATAAATAATGTCGTCCCCCCCCCCCAAAGCTCAGTCTGTTGCAGAGCTGGCTGGTTTCACAGGAATCAGAATACAATTTTTCTTGAACACCCCTGAACCCCAAGATGTTTCTTCAGTGAAAGAATGCAGAGGGACTTTCCAGCTCTGATATACTGAAACAGTCTTTTGTCATTGTTCATCCACAGAGTGAACCTCTGTCTGTTGTAATATTCCGTTTTTACCTCCAAGTGGTTTTGATTGTTTGCAGTTGTCTGACAGTTTTCCATTGATAGTCTTGGGAGGGACCAACGTTAGACAATTGAACCTTGCATTGCCTAATTGGCTAAACACAGAGAGTTGACAACTCCCTGCTGCATGAATGGGCCATCAATGAGACATAACACACAGTGACTGTTACCCTACTTGCCACGGTCAGTGTAGATGAGGCCTGAGAAGAGGCAAAGAATGCTGCAGAGGCACTCTGTCTCTCCCAGCTCAGAGATGGAGGTAACTAGACTTAAGGCATGTCTACACTGGCAGAGTTACAGCGCCAGGAGTTACAGCGCTGCTCAGAGAGCGTTGAAGGGAAACCACTGTTGTGTGTTTGAACTGTCAGCTGCTTGCACAATAATGTGTTCACACTTGCGGCACTTGCAGCGGTATTCGGAGCAGTGCATTCTGGGCAGCTATCCCACAGAGCACCTCTTTCTCTTTTGCCGCTAAGAGTTGTGGGATGGTGGAGGGGGTCATGGGGCATCCTAGGTCCTGGCCCAATGCCCCATGATGCATTGCTTCACATCTCAGCAATCCCTGTGCTTCTGTCCTCATTTGGCGCCATCTTTCAATGGTTTGTGTATTGCACGCCCTGCCTCTTCAGGCTGCAGGAATGGATCCCGAACTGTTGACCAGCATGCTGCTCACTCTGACCAACATGTCATGAGTGGCAGTGGAGTTATTCCTTAAACTACAAAGGCAAGAGGAGTGTGACATTTATCTCGCCACGCGTAGTAGTTACAACTTGAGATAGCTTGTGGCATTGATGGAGGTGCTGACCACAGTGGATCGCTGCTTTTGGGCTCAGGAAACAAGTGCTCAGTGGTGGGATCACATTGTGATGCATGTCTGGGATGACGAGCAGTGGCTGCATAACTTTTGGATGAGGAAAGCCACATTCATGGGACTGTGTGATGAGCTCACCCCAGCCCTGCGGTGCAAGGACACGAGAATGAGAGCTGCCCTGCCATTGAAGAAGCGCGTGGCAATTGCACTGTGGAAGCTGGCTACTTCAGACTGCTACCGATAGGTCGCTAACCAGATCAGAGTGGGAAAATCGACCCTTGGACTCGTTTTGATGGAAGTGTGCAGGGCCATTAATCGCATCATGCTCTGAAAGAGCGTTACTCTGGGCAACATGTGTGATATTGTGGATGGCTTTGCACAAATGGGCTTCCCTAACTGTGGAGGGGCGATAGATGGCACACACATTCCAATTCTGCACCAGATCACCTAGGCACCGAGTACATTAATCGAAAGGGGTATTTCTCAATGGTTCTCTAGGTGCATGTGGATCACCGTGGGCATTTCACAGACCTTAACACAGGCTGGTCTAATACATTTCCATAAACCCAAATGTCACCTACCTAGAGAGCAGAAGTTACTAGCATATTACTCTCCAGTGAGTCCTTTCCACTCACTTTCCTCAAATACCCCTTCTCCAGGCAGGTAAAAAAGTCTCTGAGTCTTTCAGGATGTTTAATCTCCATCTCTGATCTTCTCAGTATCAGCCTTTCATTAGAGTTTAAGTTTTTCTCTTGTTCCTTGCTAGTTTGTCCTTTCTTTGTTGATGATAAAC
Organism: Chrysemys picta bellii; assembly: GCF_011386835.1. Lineage (NCBI taxonomy): Eukaryota > Metazoa > Chordata > Testudines > Emydidae > Chrysemys > Chrysemys picta. Next base: position 40,366,385 of record NC_088793.1, on the reverse strand, counting down.
AAACAGTAGGTTGGGAGATGCTGGAGTCCACATCTACTGTCAATGTTTTGGAACTTTCTGGGATTACTGTTAGATCCCTTTGATTATGCTGAAATATGTCCCCCTGATCTATCTGGACTACATAAGACCTTGGATACAGCAGTTCTTCAATGGTAGCTCTTTAGCCACAAGTTTTAGAGGCGTAATTCCTCAGGCTCATTTGATCACCTGAGTTAAGATATGGGAGATCATGGGCCCTTTTGTCAAAATAATATTTCTGCTTCCACTTATGATTTTCTTTCATCTTCTGCATAGTTTCATTATCATGAGATTGCAGCAAGTTGTCAGTTATTGGTAAATTAGATCTGACCTTTCTTCCGTTAACAACTGAGCTGGAGAAAAGCCATTCTTCAGATGTGTACTTCAGTAAACCAATAAAGCTTCACACAAATCAGCCACACTGTCAAAAGTCTTTTTCATAAGACTCTTTACCATCTATATAGACCTTTCCACAAATGCATTTGGTTGGGAGTAATTTGGACTTGTTGTTTTGTGATGAAAATCCTAATCTATGGCAAATTGCCTAAAATCTGCTCTGGAAAAATTGTGGCCTATTAAAGCTATACACTTATTCTATATTCAGACTTCATCTGAAATTCCATGTCAGGATAAATTTCCATTTATACTATCATTGATTTACTATTAGTACTGTGCAGTGTGTACATTTTTGGATACAGAGAATAATAATCTGTGACTATTAAATCATCTTTTGATTGCCAGGTAAGTAAATCTGTGCCTACCTTCTCATAATGCTTTTATGAAACCAGGTGAGGTCTCAGTGGCTCTGCCTGTTGACCTGGCTTGTACTTCAAGCATGAAAACCAGTTTCCTGCCACATTGGTAACATTGTGATTGATCCTTGGCCAGTACAGCACCTCTCATGCTCATTGTTTGCATTTCTCAATTCCTAAATGACTCTCGTGGACCTACTGTAGCATTTCTTTCCAGGGGCTCATTGGTATTACAACCTTACTGCCCTTTAAAATCACCCTATCTACCACAGTAAGTTCATGTCTGCAGTTCCAATAGTCTCTTATACTTGGACAGCAACTGCTTGTTTCTTCAAGCCATCCTTCCATTATCACTTTTTTTAAAGGATTCCCAACGATTCATCTTTCTTTGTTTCCTCTCTTACTTGTTGCAGTTTCCTGTTAGCTATGGAAATTGACTTTACAATCTGATCTGCATAGGCTGGCATCTCTAGCTCTAAGGTCATCTCTGGTTTTATAATGGAAGTCATTGCTCTGGAAACTGCATCTCCAGTGAACATGAATTTCCTGGGTGTGTAGGTCACAACCAAATCATACTATTGCAGCTCTATCATCATTCTTTGAATCCTTAAGGTACAGTTATTTGACTCTTTACCAAATAATGCCATCAGGAGCTTGTGGTCCACTGTCTGGCTATGAATATACTGATCGAATCTCTCACAGGCAAACAATATTCCTAAAAGCTTCTTCTCAATCTGTGCATATCTGGTTTATGCCTCAGTCAGTTATTTGGATGTATATACCACTGGTTGCCAATCTTCATGTTTCTGTAAAATCACTGTGTCTAATCCAGACTGTGAAGCATCTGCTGAGATTTTCATAGGCCTTCCTGGTGCATAGACCTTCAACACTGGCTCTTGTATCAGTTATTGTAGCTTGCCACTACTTTTCTCCACAATGATGAGGAAACTCACCCATTCTGTTGGCTCCTCAATGTTTTGTATTACTTGCATTGCTTCCATTCTTGCAAGCTCAGCCTTGTGTTTATCACAGAGTGCAAATGACACCTTTCTACATATAGGGATAACTGGAGGGACCTGTTTGTTTATCCGGACTGTATGTGCCTCCTGCAAGCAACCAATCCCCTGACATAGATCATGATATTCCTCAAGGGGAGGGAGGGAGGAATAGCTCAGTGGTTTGAGCATTGGCCTGCTAAACCCAGGGTTGTGAGTTCAATCCTTGAGGGGGCCACTTGGGGATCTGGGGCAAAATCAGTACTTGGTCCTGCTAGTGAAGGCAGGGGGCTGGACTCAATGACCTTTCAAGGTCCCTTCCAGTTCTAGGAGATGGGATATCTCCATTAATTTAATTTAATTTAATGAGTGACTGAAAAAGGAACAAAACTTTTTAAATAAAACTGTGGTCAACTGCTGTACATAGCTACACTGTTTTCTCCATCCCTACTTCCAGGGCACCTCTCAGAATTCCCATTTACATCACCCTAGAGCTTCTCAATTACAATCTTGCACAAACGTATCGCTATGGGGATGGGGGAAGAGAGGGACGAAAAGAAGAAAGAGGAGATGGGGCATAAAGAAATGCATTGGGGAGTAACAAGAAAGAGAAAAAGAATGAATGGAGAGCAGACTAAAAGATGGAGAGAGAAAAGCTGGTGGTAAAAAGAATAGAAGAGCACCACAGATCCCTCTTCTTTCCCCCCCCTTTTTTTTTTCAGTGTTCCCTGTAAATGGTTATACCTACTGTCACATTCTTTTCGCCTATTATCATTCCACTCATTGTCACTCATCTACCAAAACTCAAATGAGAGAGGGAAGGAAACCCCATCTTCTTTTAACAATATTTGCCTGGTCTTGGAGCTGTTAAAGGTGCAGAAATTCCTCTGTAGTTAGGGGCAGCTCCAAGCACCAGTGCAGCAAGCGCATGCCTGGGGCAGCAAGCCACGGGGGCGGTCCCTGTGAGGGCAGCAGTCGGGCTGCCTTCAGTGGCATACCTGCGGGAGGTCCGCCGATCCCGTGGCTTCAGCGGCAATTCGGTGGTGGGTACGCCGAAGGCGCGGGACCAGCGGACCTCTCGCAGGCATGCCCCCGAATCTGCGTGACCAGAATCCCGCAGGCCTGCCGCCGAAAGCCGCCTGACTGCTGTGCTTGGGGCGGCAAAAACCATAGAGCCGCCCCTGTCTGTAGTCAATAGCCCGTCCCTGTGGCTAATTATCAGGTAGGAAAATGCTCATTTATAATGTCTAACTTTTACACAAATCATCTTCATTTGTTTATACTACCCCAGGAATTCTCTACAGTGGACGGGACTGGAGCAGATTTCTGAAGGTCACTACTATCTTGCTCTTTTCATATTTCTAAATGGGTGGGACCCCAGCTTGATCCTGGCTGGATGGGAGCGAAGTCCAAGGAGGGTCCTCCTAAATTAACAGTTCAGCATTATGCACTAACCTACAGTATAGTGACATGTATCTTGTAAAAGTGATGGGTGAAATCCTAGTACCACTGAAGTCAATGGCAAAACTCCTGTTGACTTTGAGATTAGGATTTCACCCAATACCATTCCACTTTTAAATAATTCATGACTCTTGCAACTTTATTTAGAAAAGAAAATCTACTACAATGTCATCAGTTGGAAACCTTTATATAAATAAGGTCCTGCATTTTATTTGCAGATTTCAAATGGTTACTATATATAATATGAAAGCATAGTCCCCAATTGTAACCCTTGGATAATTCATTACTTAACAAGTCATCATTATTATCAATATGTGCCTGCTGAAAGGAAGAGGGATATGTTTATATGCACTATTATGCATCATATAACATAAGACTTTAAATGATTTTGTCTAGCTCTTTGCCACAGTTGTAATAGACTTATTCTATATTCTTTTCTTTCAGCAATTGTGCTGTGACATTTACTTTGGGTTTTTTTTAAAAGCATTTAATTAATCTTGTAATACACAGAAGAATTGTGCAACACATTGTCAGACTTTTAATTTCCAAAATAGTTTGTTTTCTCTTACCCTGCTGCATAAAGCAATTTATTCCATGTAATTTGTAATACAATAATTGTGTTTATTGGATCTTAACACATTCATCCTCCAGTGCCCTCCTGAATACCATTTTGTAAAACCAAGCCATGGAGGAAATTACTGACATGATGACAAGGGAACATGATAAAGTTGTTTTGTTTTTTAAAGAGAATAAAAGGAAGAATCTAAATTAGGGTTAAATGAAATTAAAATTGTATTTAGGAAATTATAATCTCATATTGAGAATTTATTGAAGTCCTAAATTAAATATATGCTATAAATAAATACTATTTAGAAATCATATTAACGGTTAGAAAAGTCATTATTCACACAGGTCAGCTAAATGGACTATAATCTTCTCTGAGCCATTTATGTGCAATGTATTTGAGAAGGATGCAGTCTGAAAGATTTCAGAACTTATGTTCATAAATAAGGATAGGCAAAGATTGTCTCGTGTGTGGGGAAATCCCAATCTTCCTGCTGCATATGTCTTCATCCCTAAACTGAATGGAACAATTTTTGAGGTTTAAATGTGTTTGTTGAAGGCCTACTCTATTTCCTTCCCCCCACTACTATCAACTGGTCTGAACCAGCCCTTACAAGGAAAGGACTTGAAAGCTTGGTATCACTTCTGGGATCTTGAAAAGATAAAGTGTAGTCCTGCTACTCCATGGGAAACATGCCACACATGCATCTGCTTCTGGGTTTTTTGAAACTAATCAAGATGATAAATAACCACCTTCAGTGGGCACCTAAAAGACTTTGTCTTGACATCCTAGACATCAACACTGTGTTCTACAACATCCGAGTACAGCAACCAATAAAGCTACTTTCCCTAAAATCCCTGGGGCTGGGATCTTCAGGGAGGAAGGGTTGGGGAAAGATATTCTGCACAAGCAGCGGGATGTAAAAACACTCCACTGACTGAGTCCTGCTGCTTTGAAGCAATTCTGAGAATACCAGGAGGCTTCACACTCCCTTTCCTTTGTCAATACATTTGTAAGTCAAGATATGATGGTACAGAGACTGTAGTGGTTTTATTGATCAGTGAATTCCTAGCAATGGATGAAAATCAGGCATCTATGATTATTCTTTTAGATTTACTGTCATCATATGTCTTGAACACCAACTGCTGTGGCCTTGCTTTTCAGTATTCACCTTGGTGTCCTGGTTAAATTTCACTTAGGTTTTTACATTCTGGCTATATAAATTTTCCCTAGTTTGAGATATTCCACTTGGGTTTTTACATCCTGGCTACATCAATTTCCCCTGGCTTCTGATATTCATCACTTTCTGTCATGAGCTGTTTTGTATTCTTTCTGTGCACAATTGTTTTAAAGGCTACTGCTTCACATCTCAGAGTTGTAAGCATTTCAGTGATGAGTGAAGTGATCCCTACAAATGTAATTAGTACCGAGTTTGTAAAGTGTATTGAAATCCTTCACTGGAATGTGCCATATAAATGTCAGTAGGTCAGAATTCAAACATATAAACATCTTATAACATAGATACTTTAAGTTGCATCTTGGGAGGCTAAAAGGCAACATGATAAATTTAAGAACATTTTTTCTTACAATCATAAATAAAGTCTGTTTTTTTTATTTAGGCAGCTTGATATCCTTGTGAGTAGCCAGATAATTCTGTAGTTTGGTGTCAGCCAAATTGGAGGATTTGGGATTGTACTGAAAATGTCACCTTTTTGAGGCATGCTTCTAGTTTTTTGGCTGTGGATCGCAATATGAATATATATATATATATATATAATGTTGTGTGTCTGTGGATGGATAAATATCTCCTTTCTGAAAAGGCTGTGTGACATCTACATTTCCCCTCCCTGTATCATAGAATCTTAGAATATCAGGTTTGGAAGGGACCTGAAGGGACCTAGTCCAACCCCCTGCTCAAAGCAGGACCAATCCCCAACTAAACCATCCCAGCCAGGGCTTTGTCAAGCCCGAACTTAAAAACTCCTAAGGAAGGAGATTCCACCACCTCTCTAGGTAACCCATTCCAGTGCTTCACCATCCTCCTAGAGTGAAAGTTTTTCCTAATATCCAACCTAAACCTCCCCCACTGCAACTTGAGACCATTACTCCTAGACTGTTCTCAGAACAGAACAAGATCCATCCTCTTTGGAACCCCATTTCAGGTAGTTGGATGGCAAGTACCTGAAAGGTAGACGGTACCTGTAGACGGACGGCAACCCAAAATACTTGCAGTTCATTTTGTAACCAAAGAGTGTTAGAAATACAGGGATGTCATGAATAGAAGTAGACAGTTTACAGTATTTTCAAAGGCCCCAGTCCTGCAATGAGTTCCACCTGGGTGGACTCCTTCACTTGCATTACGTCCCACTGAAATAAACGGTGCAGCACAATAACCCTCTGGTCCATTCAAGTGGAGCTGATTGCAGGACCAGCACACAATTACTACACCCTGATAAATATCTTCTACCTCCTTTCAAAAAGTCCTAAATTCTACTTCTACAGGAATGTTCTTATTTTGTTTTGCATACCAGTTTTGTTTTATAATTGCTGTCAAAATTTACTTTATTAAATTTGCAGACAATATTTTAAATCTTTCAGTTTACTTGTGTAAGTTAACCTTTCCATTTCCAAAATTAAACAAAATAAAGTTACTCAGCAGAAAGTCACGTATATAGGTATTTAGGTAAATTTTAAATGTAAAGCATTTCTTTGTTCTGCTGAGGTTGCAAACTATTCATGGTGGAATCAATTCTGAAATAGTAATCCTTATGCTTATTAAAAAGAATAAGTATGGTGCATTTGAACTCAACTCATTATTTTGGCCTAAGGTTCTCTTGCTCATGTTTTAATTTTACGTTTATTTCTATTAAATTCAGTCAAATTGTATACTCATTATAGACTTTTCCCTTTAAAAAAAAAAAAGTTTTGTGCTCATTTGGAGGCTAAAACCTCAGTGTATGGGCTCCAATAAGGATTTGCTTTCTAGGTGTTGCATTTCAGTGTTTCTAGTTGATGGCTCTTCACTTGTCTATCCATTTTGATGTTCATCCCACACCATTTTGCTCTCTCTTTTTTTCCCATTTTTGTTTTGTGATGCCCTTTTCTTGTCTGGCTTACCACAGACTCAGGGTGCCAAAAAACAAAACAAAACAAAAAAACACCCAGTGGGTGGAAGTTAGTAATTACACACTCCTCTGCTACCTTTTGGAAATGGCATATGGCTGCCCATGAGAAATCTTCTAATGCGGTCCTCAGTGTTGTACTGATGCACACTAAAAACACCAGAATGCCATATTATGTGGTCCAGGGGAGCACATCAGTCAGTTTCTCTGTAGTAACAGCTGTTCTCAATACAGTATTTGTGGTTGGCTCTCATGAGTGACTCTTTGAGGAGTGCTATTTCAGTGGTTCAAATAAATGAAAAGCAAACAAAGAGGTGTGGTATGCCTCCATCAAAACTGAGTGTGGAAAATACAGTGCCACAACACACAGCTTTTAAAATCCAGAGTGCAAGTATAATAGTTGATAAGTATATTTCTCATCTTGGGTTCAAGAAAAAGTCAAATTGCCACCCTCTGTCTCTCTTAGCAGCAGAGTAATCTCTGACACCAAAGAATGTTTATAAGCATAGGTGCTAACTTTTGTTTTTGCTGGTGGGTGCTCTTTGGGATATTCATAAGCTAGGGGTATAGTAGAAAGATTTTATTTTTTTTCCCTCTACCATCAAAATCAGATATTCCTACCCATGGCCAGGTAGGAGGTAGGCAGACATTTGGAGGCTGTGGTAATATCAGTCAGTGCCTCATAGAACTTCCTTTCCTGAACCTTTCACCAAGCCAGTAACAGCTGTGCACTGCTGGATTACTGTATTAGTCTTACCATGGAGTCACAGACCATCTTCCTCAGGCTCTCCAGTACAGCTTGTCACCCAGACAAATTGGACTAAGTGATGAAAGGTTGTTAAAACCAAAAATCACTACCCATTAGGTCACTCCTGACCCCAAAGGGACAATTACTTACCCTAGCTTGGATCAATATTCTTGATCTCACACCAAATACAACGCTGTAGCCAATTTCTCTAATAAATTAACTAAAGATTTATTAGCTAATAAAAATAATTGAGTTATTGCGAGGTTAAAGCAGGTAAAATACATTACAGGTGAGTCCAAGTTTGTAGTCCAAATGATAGCAGAGACGTAGTGTCTGCTAGTTTTCCACCAGTCTCTCAGGATTACCCAAAGGGGCTTTGGGGACCTCTGTCCAATCGCTCAGAATTCCCCGTCAGAATCCATCCCTCCAGAGATACCAGATCGCTACCAGGGTTTCTTTTTATAATTGCTTTTCCTGAAAGGCAATCTAGTAAGTGTTCCCACCACAGCATGAGCCCTCCCTCTGTGACTAAACACAGACAAATATTGTGGATTTTCCATTGTTGAACACAGTGACCCATGCTTTGAAGTTAACATGCTTCTTCATTTACAGTTCCAAAGCTCAGATGCCATTTGATGGGCAATTATACATATGGCATTTAGTTACAGACAATCATTTGAACAATGAGAGAGCCAGAAACAATCCTTGATTAAAAAGAAGAACAGGAGTACTTGTGGCACCTTAGAGACTAACAAATTTATTAGAGCATAAGCTTTCGTGGACTACAGCCCACTTCTTCGGATGCAAAGAAGTGGGCTGTAGTCCACGAAAGCTTATGCTCTAATAAATTTGTTAGTCTCTAAGGTGCCACAAGTACTCCTGTTCTTCTTTTTGCGGATACAGACTAACACGGCTGCTACTCTGAAACCAATCCTTGATTAGTTTTCATGCAGTTTACACATCAAACACCTCCTCATCTTAGTACTTTTGATCTAACGCTAACTAAATACAAGGATACCAACCATAGCAAACAAATAGGGAGAACAATATCACTACATTCCTTTGAACTATTCTAACATTTGAGTGAATTGGTACAGGTAACACTTGTTTGAGATTCATGTCTAAGTGAATTGTTCTGAGACTCTGACCTGAGCTGACCTGGACTGGCCTCTTAGCATTACAGAGCTGGTTATCACCATCACAATCTGAACCAAATGAAAATAAATAGTTGAGGGGAAAAAAAGTAATGAAATATATGTAGAATTAAAAAAATGTTTTGTTTATGCATTAATTACTATGGGCCCCGATTTACAGCTAAATCCATTATTCTATGCCTTTAGTGTCATGACAAATGTTAATCGAACAATTTGAAAGGAAGTAACCACAATGTAAAGATGTTTTCTTTTAGCAAAATATGCAATAGTCTTTTAGAACTGATTCAATGTTAGTTAGGAACAGATAAAACACATGAATAATCTGAACAATTGCACAGCTAGAAATCTTTTTTAATGACATAGTGGTGGATCCAACCGTGAGCAAGACAGCTGGTTCTATTGTATCTTAAAGGTGGATGGCAGTGCATTTGGGAGGTGGGAGGGGGTTGAGAAGAAAAAAAGATAAGATGCCAAATCACTCAATTACTGAGTGTATTTATGTGCAGACTTAAAATTATAAACCCCCTTTAAGACAAAATATTTTAAAATCAAACTTCCTTCATTTCCCTGTCAAAACCTCGTTCTGGCTTTTCTTTGTAGTGCATAACTAAGGCCCTATTTGAATTGTGGGATGATTGTCAAATAATTATGTCCGAGTTGTGGACAAGACATGAAAAATCGTGGAAAAGTAATAACTAGTCTTTATTAATTGTGGTAAAAGCAAGAGAAGACCTATTTCTTTAAAAAAAAATTGTGGAAACAATGTAAACCCTCAAGCATTATGCCATTCCTGCTAAGTTTTTGATAACCAGACATTTTGCTGTAAGTACATTACAGTCATTAATGTGTGGGGCGGACGGTGGGTGTCCCAGGCAGCTGGTGGCTGGGGCTCCCACAATCAGCCACTCGGCTGCCAAAATTGTGGTGTAAGCCTAATATTGCAGGATCTTCAATTTCTGCAATATCACAAATTAAGTAGGGCCTTATACATAACTTAAAAAAGAGTAGCAAGCATTAAGTAGCTTGCTTTAAAGTGTATGTAATTAAGCGGTCTTACTCATATCATCAGCCAATTAAAGGAAAAACACAGGACCTAAAATGCAGGTCTATTTTTTTAAAGTCTATACATATATCCTTATATAAGTCAGACAGATTCAAATTAGAAATAAGACACACATTTTTAATAGTAAAGTTGATTAGAACAAACTATTAAGAGAAGTGGTGGATTCTCCACCTTGTAATGTCTTCAGATCAAGACTGAATGTCTTTCTGAAGGATATCCTTTAGCCAGACACAAGTCATTAGGCTCATGAGTACTGGAAGATGTGAGACTGTTATGTTATACAGGAGATTAGACTAGGTGATCTAATGGTCCCTTCTGGCTTTAAAATCTATAAATCCTCTTGAATGATGTTGGTCTTGTTAAAGAAAGCACAGCTGGCTTATTTAAAGCAGATATTTAGGTCAACATTATTTCAAATGTAGCCTTTTAATTTATATAAGGTGAATTTTGTAATGTGGTATTACACCACCCTGGGTTTGGCTCTGTGGCTACAGTTTCAAGCTTAACAGAATGAAAGTCGCAACTTGTACTTGCTTTAGAGTTAGAGTCTCTAGGAGCACATAAAACCAAAGGTAGTGACCACAAAGACCTTCACAAGTACAAGGTCCAGACTGTTTTACAAGTTTTCTTAAAGTTACAATGAAAGTTATGATTACCCAAGCATATAGAAATTCTATACGGACCTATGCACAAGTTACAAATATAGTTATACTCACACCCTTAACAACAGTGCTAGGGTCTTATGAGTCTCTCATGGCTTGATCATCAGCTGAGGGATGGTTCCTGCTGGAGTCTCCTATAGGGAGCTCAATTTTCCCATTCTGGGCATCCCCTTTTATAATGTGATTCTGTCTAGACCTACAGTCGTGGCATGCCCATAAAAGTGTCAACCCTCTTTTCTCTTATTGGTCTGTGTCCCCAGGAAACTTAAGGGATTCCAATTTTCTATAGGCTATGTAAATTCCCTTTATTCTCATTAATATTGATGCACAACCTGTACCCTGTGGTTAAGACAGATGCGCCTTTACAGTATTTTTATGATCTAATATTAATCTTCTGGGTAATTTTTCATAATCTTACCAGTTGGTACCTCTTTTCCCATAATCTTAGGGCATCGGGTTATTTTCCGGTCACTTATGTCATCATTTCTTGTCTCCAAGGCCTAAAATAGCTAAGCTAAAATCTTGCAGGCCTCAACCTACAGGTTCTTACATTTCAGCTTGTCTTACTCATGCCCAATACTTGTTTCCTCTAAATACCCATCAATCATATATTTTTATAATCCTACAAACTCATTCTAATTAACATACAATGAATATATATGATTCATATATATTCATTAATCATAACATCACACAATAAGTGGATAATAAACTAAGATCATTGGCTACACAAAAGAGAACTCAGAAACAAATAGCTATTTGGATGCCCATGAAGTGGGAGTCAAATGCCCAGAGGAGCCGTCAGAAAGAGAAATAAAGGATTTCTCAGATGGTTTGTAGGATTAGTATCTCGAAGGAGAGTCAACATCAGGATAACTGCCAGGAGAAGCAAAGGGACAGCAAGGCATGGTGGCACGCATACCAAAGAGGAATGGGAGCAACTGCAGCTAGGAGACTGATGAAGGCTGTAGTTAGAACGTCTAATAATGTTGTGTCTGTATCATGAATGTAGCTAAACAACAAATTTTGCCCAACCTCCTTTTTTGGTGGCAGCCACTTACTCCAGGCCTGAATCTGGCTCAGTAAGCTAGATCCTGAAAAACCCATTAACATCACCACAGTTTGGGATATTCAGTTAAAAATGTTGTCCTCATTTCCTCTATCCTCTTGTTATCACCTTTGTTTTTACTCTCTGGCTGCTAGCTTCCCAGGGTATTTAGTATGGATTTCCAGGTTCTTGGTGTAAATTAGTTCTCTTTGCATTCAATTGTATTTTACCCCCAATATTTTTCCTCAAGGTTGTTCCCCTCTCAATAATGCGTTGCAGCTTGTTAAATAGCTACTGCACATTTTGGTACTGAAACCTGTACTTTTCAGTTTATGCCCTAAGCACCTCTTTGCAAAGGGTATCAAGTTTCCACTTTATATTTTGAGTAAACCACATTCACACCAGTTTAGTAATTGGATCAGTTGTAATTTGCTCAGTCCTAGCTAACAAACCCAGACAAACATGACTTTCAAAGACCATGAATTTTCTGCCATTCATGTAGCAAGCTTATTTTTCAAGTTTGTTTGCATCTCTCTTGCCTGATTCTCCAGAGACACAGTAGGTTAGAACAATCTCTCTCACAGACACAAATAAATAGAAAAAATCTTTATTAGCACTTTTACAGTATGCTGCTCCCAGACAGATTGGTGAGATTTCCAATCATACTCTTACTGCCTGCTGTAGTAGCAACTCACATAAATGTCCTTCTCAGTTGGCCAGAAAACTTCTTGTTCCAACATTTCAATTCTGTCTGTGAAGGAAAAAAAGTTAAATGGCCCCTGACGTGAATAAACTCTAATTTTGCATTTAGCACTGTTGAATCTAGATGCATCCCTTTAGCTTGCCATGAAGAGTGAGCCCATAAACAAAAGTAAGGGTGGACGAGCATACCTAGCCAGGAAGTGTTGTGTATTTGGTTGTCGTGGTAATAGAATTTTGTGTTGCTATGGTAACTGAGTTAGATTACACTGGTCAACAATTTCTGAGAAGTCGTCTGCTTCAGAGATAAAATGTGCTATTTATGATGTATTTTGATGTGCTGAAGTCAAATATGACAATTAAAACAACTGGCTACTGTTTCTAAGATATTTAAGTTTTTACATTTTATGTCTATGTATATTGTGTAGATAGTAGAGTTTTAATCATAAATTGTAAACCTAGGTCTTTTCATGTGTTTATGGTTGCTTTACATGATGATATTTCACCTGTCCTGTTTATGTAACACTTTAAAAATCAGCAAAAGGGCTATATAAATAAAATGTATTATGAAACAAAAGGCAAAAAACTATTATGTACATAGCTTAGTCCTATTCAGTGTCTACTCGGCGCTTCTTGGCTTGTCTCTTGTATTCATTAAATGGAGCATCTCTTGTCACTGTCCAGCAATAGTCTGCAAGCATTGCTGGGCTCCATTTGCCCTGATAGGGTTTCTCCATTGTTGCAATGTCCTGGTGAAATCGCTCGCCATGCTCGTCGCTCACTGCTCCGCAGTTTGGTGGAAAAAAATCTAGATGATAGTGCAAAAAATGTATCTTTAGTGACATGTTGCAACCAAGGCTTTTGTATGCCTCGGAGGTTTTCCACCAACAACCTGTAATTGTCTGCCTTGTTGTTTCCGAGAAAATTTATTGCCACTAAATGGAAGGCTTTCCATGCCGTCTTTTCCTTGACACGCAGTGCATGGTCAAATGCATCATCTTGAAGAAGTTCACGAATCTGAGGACCAACAAAGACACCTTCCTTTATCTTAGCTTCACTTAACCTTGGAAATTTTCCACGGAGGTACTTGAAAGCTGCTTGTGTTTTGTCAATGGCCTTGACAAAGTTCTTCATCAGACCCAGCTTGATGTGTAAGGGTGGTAACAAAATCTTCCTTGATTCAACAAGTGGTGGATGCTGAACACTTTTCCTCCCAGGCTCCAATGACTGTCGGAGTGGCCAATCTTTCCTGATGTAGTGGGAATCTCTTGCACGACTATCCCATTTGCAGAGAAAACAGCAGTACTTTGTGTATCCAGTCTACAGACCAAGCAAGAGAGCAACAACCTTCAAATCGCCACAAAGCTGCCACTGATGTTGGTCATAGTTTATGCACCTCAAAAGTTGTTTCCTGTTGTCATAGGTTTCCTTCATATGGACTGCATGACCAACTGGAATTGATGGCAAAACATTGCCATTATGCAGTAAAACAGCTTTAAGACTCGTCTTCGATGAACCAATGAACAGTCTCCACTCATCTGGATCGTGAACGATGTTGAGGGCTGCCATCACACCATCGATGTTGTTGCAGGCTACAAGATCACCTTCCATGAAGAAGAATGGGACAAGATCCTTTTGACAGTCATGGAACATGGAAACCCTAACATCACCTGCCAGGAGATTCCACTGCTGTAGTCTGGAGCCCAACACCTCTGCCTTACTCTTGGGTAGTTCCAAATCTCTGACAAGGTCATTCAGTTCACCTTGTGTTATGAGGTGTCGTTCAGAGCAGGAGGATGGGAGAAAATGTGGGTCCTGTGACATTGATGGTTCAGGACCAGAAGTTTCATCCTCTTCATCTTCCTCGTTCGACTCAAGTGAGAGTGATTCTGGTGCCTCAGGAACCGGCAGTCCTTCTCCGTGGGGTACTGGGTGTATAGCTAATGGAATGTTTGGATAATGCACAGTCCATTTTTCCTTCTTTGACACACCTTTCCCAACTGGAGGCACCATGCAGAAGTAACAATTGCTGGTATGATATGTGCCTCTCTCCAAATCATTGGCACTGCAAAATAGATTTCCTTTTCTTGTTCAACCGCTGGCGAAGATTTGTTGCACCAGTGTTACAGCATATGTGTGGGGCCCACCTCTTGTCCTGATCTCCAATTTTGCAGCCAAAATAAAGGTGATAGGCTTTCTTAACCATAGTGGTTATACTGCGCTTTTGTGATGCAAAAGTCACTTCACCACAAACATAGCAGAAGTTATCTGCACTGTTCACACAAGTACGAGGCATCTCTGCTCACTTTGGCTAAACAGAAATGTGTCCCTTTGCAAAATCAAACACTGACAGCTAAGAGAGCACGACACTGTATGATTTCTAGAGCTGATCTAGGGCAATTTGTTCAGCAGAGTGATGTAAGCTTCATTATGATTGCATCATCCATGACTTCTAGGAATAACATGATGCAATTCATATCATGTATGACGCAATACCAGCTTCAGATTGCATCATTCATCGTTTTGCCTAAAAAGCAAGTACTGTCCAAACCCAGTCATAGATTTATTCATAGATCCAGTCAAAGATGTATTTTAGTCATTTCTGCTTTAAATCGAGATCCCTTCCCTTTATAACTCACTTATCCTCCGCCATTCCAAAGTCAAGGGTTGTATATACTGACCCAATAGCGTATCTTGAAAACTAGAGCCAATCAACAACTTTAAGCATCATTTTCGTTCTCAGTGACCCAGAATTAGTAAAGTTTGACTACATTTATTTCAGAAGCATTTTGGCTGTAGAGCAGTGATTAGGGGATAGCCCAGCCAGTTTTGGCTGGCTGTTGGTTAGTTCTGAGTATATCAATAAATGGTTGCTTCAAGGTTTACAGCTCTCTGTGTCTCCAATGATTTCTTCCTAAAGCAGTTGACCCCAAGGATATAACAACGTGGTGACAAGGGTGGGATCTCTGTGCTGCCCCAGCAACAGAAGGAAGTAGAAGTTAAGGTACAAACCCCCCCACCCCGCCCCCCAAAACAAACCCTTTTTTTGCTGCTGGAAGGGGGTCAGAACTGGCTTGTTTGCACTGACTGTGCAAACTGAAACTAAAATCATGGCTACACTTACAGGGCCACTGGAACCTTTCGAGGAGACTATAGTGCAGTGGCATGTATATACTGAGTTTTGAGCTTTTTGTTATTGCAAATGACATTACAGAAGACAAGAAGGTGCCAATATTCTTAAGTGTTGTAGGGGCTAAGACCTATTCCCTGTTACACAGCTTACTACACCCTGTTAAGCCAGAGACTAAATCTTACAGTGACATTGTGGAAATTCTGGGGTCCCATTTTTCTCCAAAACCACTGGTAATTGCTGAAAGATATAGGTTCCACAAAAGAGACCAGAAAGAAGACGAAACAGTTGTACAATTTGTAGCAATTTTGAGAGAGCTTGCAGAACACTCTGAATTTAAGGAGAAGTTAAATGATGCCTATGTGACAGGTTAGTGTGTGGCCTGCACAGTGAAGCTATATGGAAGCGCCTATTGACAGAGGCTCAGCTTACCTTACAGAAGGCCATTGATATTGCTGTCTCCATGGAACTGGCTACAAAGGAGGCACAATCCATCGGTGCATCCCCTAGGGTGCATAAGGTGTCACAAGAACCTACCCACAAAACCGTGGGGAGTCAGGAGTGTTACCGCTGTGGTAAGCTGGGTCACCATGCACCAGAATCTGGTGTAAGGACCTGGTGTGTTGACACTGTGGCAAAAAGGGACACATTGCGTGTGCCTGTAAACAAAAGAAAAGGCCTGTGGTCTGGCCGACCAAAAAGGGAAATCTGCATACCCTAGAGCAGACCCAGGATGACCAAGGAGATACCTCCTCACAAGAAGAAGCGCCACTCCACGTTTTGTCTTTCGCAGTGGGCTCACATGAATACTGGGTAACCATGTTGTTGGATGGCAAAACTATATGCATGGAACTGGACACCAGTGCAGCCGTTTCGTTGGTCTCAGAGACTGTGTATAAAGAAAAGCTACAACATCTTCTGCTTAAAGCAACAAAAACAGTCCTGAAGACATAAATTGGGAGAAGCTGTGCCCATGTTGGGCACTACTGATGTTAAGGTGGAGCTCAATGGACAGGCTGCTAAATTGCCACTGTTTGTGGTGAGAGGTAATTACCCAGCCTTAATGGGTAGGTCTTGGCTTAGGAAGATCCAGCTGAATTGGGCAGAAGTGCACCAAGTGACTAAAGAAGAAACCGGTCTGACCACTATACTAAGGAAACATGCTGCTGTTTTTGGAGAGGATCTGGGAAGTATGAAGGGAATCACTGTGACATTGAACATTAAACCTGAGAGTCAACCAAAATATCTGAAAGCCAGAACTGTGTCTTATGCCATCAGGCCGAAGGTTTAAGCGGACCTGGAGCACATGGTCACAAATGGAGTCCTAATACCAGTTACCCATAGCCCATGGGCAACTCCTATTGTTCCAATCATGAAGAAAGATGGCTCCCTCCAGATTTGTGGTGATTTTAAAGTCACCGTCAACCAGTGTTGTGTGCAGAGCAGTACCCGCTGCTCCGCATCGATGACCTCTTCGCAGGCCTGGCTGGGGGACAAAAGTTCAGTAAGATTGATCTGAGTCAAATGTATTTACAGATGCACGTTGATGAAAAGTCCCAAGAGCTGATGACTATTGTGACGCATAAGGGGCTTTATTGATACTATCGCCTACCCTTCGGAATAACATCTGCTCCCGCCCTGTTCCAGAGGGCTATGGACCAGATCTTGTGTGGCTTGCCAGGAGTCCAGTGATATCTGGATGACATCCTGGTCACTGGAAGGAATGAGGAAGATCAGCTAAAGAATTTAGAGGCTACCCTACAAAGACTGGAAGAGTATGGACTGCGAGTCCGCAAAGACAAGTGTGAATTCTTCCAGCCCTCTGTTGAATATTTGGGACACATCATTGATGCTACAGGTCTTTGTAAGGCCCCTGCCAAAGTTAAGGCTATTGTGGAGGCTCCCCTCCTCAAAATGTTAGCCAACTTTGCTCATTTCTAGGATTATTGAACTATTATGGAAAGTTCATCTCACAGTTAGCCACACTGCTAAAACCACTTCATGAACTCCTTGGGCAGAACAAGGCCTGGAAGTGGACTGAAGCTTGTGATGTTGCATTTAACAAAGCTAAGGATGCATTGCTAAATTCTGAAGTTCTGATGCATTTTGATCCATCCTTACCCCAACAGTTGGCCTGCGATGCGTCCCCTTATGGAGTGGGAGCAGTCATGTCACACATTATGCCTTCAGGAGAATAGAGACCTATTGCTTTTGCTTCACGCACTCTAAGCAAAGCAGAAACTAACTGCCCAAATCAAACGTCAGGCTTTGGGAATCGTTTTTGGAATTCACAGGCATTCCTCCATTAGCTGCTAGTCGTATGCAACGGTGGGCATTGTTGCTTTCCGTGCACACACATGAAATCCAATATTGGAAATCCACTCTGCATGGCAATGCGGATGGTCTCTCAAGGCTGCCTTTGCCAGTCAACCATTGAGATATTGCCCAGAAGGAAATCTTTTACTTTGAACAGGTATAGAATACACCCATCACCGCTACTCGGGTAAAGAATGCAACTCGAGTTGACCCAGTATTGTCCCAAGTTATGGACCTGGTGATGCATGGAACATCTCAACGAACCTCTCTGGTCTCACCCGACCTTGTTACCTACATATCCAGGAGTACGGAATTATCAATCCAATCTGGTTGTTTGTTGTGGGGGAGATGTGTGATTATCCCACCACCACTGAGATCACAGATGTTAGAACAGCTCCATTCCGGTCACTGTGGAATAGTGTGCATGAAGGAAATTACACGAAGCTATTTTTGGTGGCCTGGATTGGACAGTGCTATTGAAGAGAAGGCAAGACCTTGTATGTCATGTAGATGTCCCAAGGCTGCAGGAGGTTTTATAACTGGAAAAGAGAGGGTGGCTACAAAAATGTGGGGATGGGATGCGGTGCAGGGAAAAAAATTCAAGAAAAAAATATCACTAATGCATTCGTGATCTGGTGTACACACTTTAAGATCCATGGATGAGAAGTCCTATATAAAGAAACAAGTATTCATATTAAGCTGCTAAAAAATCTTAAATGGAGGGAATAATATACCAGGTCCTACCCATCACAAGCACCCATCGCTGGTGCCATCATGAGGCTCACTTAATTTCTAGTGTAAATTGGAATGCCTGCTTGAAGGGAAAATGTAGTTTTGGAAACATTGCATGTATCAGGAAAATGGTACCTTTTCATAATAATTAAATAAATGATACTGTGTATTATAAATGTATGATTTGTATATTTTAACCATATACTGATACTATAATATGTTACTGCTTGTTTTCCTTTACTTGAATTTGCTGACAGTGTATTGCCCATCTGTCTGTCTTATTGTATCTAGATTATATCAGGGATGGATGGATAGTATCATAGTGTTAAATATAGGGTGGAAGAGGACAACCTTCATGTGGCCCACTGTATTAACTGTGAAACTATGATTAACGTAATCAAACCAGTGACTGAACATTGACTGTCAACCTCCAGGCCAAAAGAGCAACAAAATAAGCGCTGCATCTATAGAATGTTGACTGGATCTGCAGATGCCATATATTCCTGCGAGAGAGTGTTAAATATGTACATGATTTATAATACAGTAAAAGCTTTGTTATCCAGCATGTTGGGGAAATAGGGGTGCTGGTTCATCAAAAGTTCCAGTTAACTAAGAGTTATACTTACTAATGAAATACCAATTTTCAAAGAATTAGAATACAATAAAATGAATAAAGTATAAAATACTATACAGGTACTCACCAATCCAGTAGTAGTACTGCACTGCAGAGTGGTTGGTTTCTTGAAGCACTTAGGTGTATTCAGGTAAATTTTTCTATACAGTAGGTTATCTTATGACACTACATACAGTATCACTATGGGCAGTGCATGGCATACATCCAGATCACTAAAAATACACTTAACACTAAAACTATACGGAACATAATTTAATCTTTTTTGATTATTCAGAAGGCACTTCAGGAGCTTGCAGTGTCTCAGGGTCATCATTATCAACATCAATTATCATTGTAGATGTAGAAGGTGTAGGAGATTGGGCTGAATCTGTAATGACCCTATGACACACCCTGGAAGCTGCTTTTTTGAATAAATCCCTGATATCAGCTTGCTTACTTGTCTTCTACCTTTTTTACATAAAAGTAGAGTCCAGAATGTGCAATTGCATAACCTCCTGGGCAGTATACCAGTCCCGGTTACTCGATTGAAGATTTGCATTGGTTATGCTGCTTAATAGAAATTTCTAGTTGATAAAGTGCTGGATAACACATCTTTATGATCCCATGAGTTTACTATATAATATATATGCTATTTATATAGCCTTGACATCCATATATATAGTAAAAATCAAAATGTACATGTGCATACCCAAATACACACACATAGTTCATCTTGTATTTTATAAAATAAAAGCTATACCTCTAAATATATGAAAAAAATATAATGATATAATGTATTCTATTTTAAGTGTTATAAAAAGGCCCCAATTTTACCATTATACTATTAAAATATACTTTTAATGTTGACAATATAATGTAAAATATATGTTTATGCCATTTATAGCATACTATCTTATATGTGCAATCCTCTGGATGATTTCACTGGTGGTCTGAGTAAATGTGAGGGTTGCTTTTTTTTTTTTGTCTTTGTTGCTTTTGGTTTGTTGCTTGCCTGTCACAATTGCTGTGTGCTGCTATTGTACTGATTACTACTTCTAGATTAATTGGAGACTATACCTAGCCAGTCAGACCTATTTTTCCACCTGGCTTACCAGCCAAACCCGGGTTTTATATCTGATTTATCCCTTAATTGGTCTGTTATTGCAGAATACCAACTTATCTTGATATTAAAAATCACTATGGTGTGCCTCTGTCATAACTATAAAGGGAAGGGTAACAGCCCTCCTGTGTACAATACTATAAAAGCCCTCCTGGCCAGAGACTCCAAAATCCTTTTACCTGTAAAGGGTTAAGAAGCTCAGGTAACCTGGCTGACATCTGACCCAAAGGACCAATAAGGGGACAAGATACTTTCAAATCTTGGGGGGCGGGGGAGGGAAGGCTTTTGTTTGTGCTCTTTGTTTGGGAAGTTGTTCGCTCTTGGGACTAAGAGGGACCAGACATCAATCCAGGCTCTCCATATCTTTCTGAACAAGTCTCTCATAAAAGTAAACAGCCAGGCAAGGCGTGTTAGTTTACCTTTGTTTTCTCAACTTGTAAATGTACCTTTTACTAGGGTGTTTACCTCTGTTTGCTGTAACTTTGAACCTAAGGCTAGAGGGGGGTCCTCTGGGCTCTTTAAGTTTGATTACCCTGTAAAGTTATTTTCCATCCTGATTTTACAGAGATGATTTTTGCCTTTTCTTTAATTAAAAGCCTTTTTAAGAACGTGATTGATTTTCCTTGTTTTTAGATCCAAGGGGGTTGGATCTTGATCCACCAGGAGTTGGTGGAAGGGAGGAGGGGGAATGGTTAATTTCTCCTTGTTTTAAGATCCAAGGGGTTTGGATCTGTATTCACCAGGGAATTGGTGAAGAGTCTCTCAAGGCTACCCAGGGAAGGGAATTAGCATCAAGAGTGGTGGCAGCGGACCAGATCTAAGCTGGTAGTTAAGCTTAGAAGTTTCCTGCAGGCCCCCACATTTGTACCCTAAAGTTCAAAGTGGGGAAGCAGCCTTGACAGCCTCTTGTCACAATTTACCATACTTTTATGACCCCACTACAGGGCTGGCCCATTCAGAACATAATCCCATGCAAAAAGAAAGGCTGGCAACTGAAGCTAGGCTGACAATTGTATCAGAGTCTCAGAGCGGGGAGAGAAAGGAGATTATAGCAGCATCAACGAAATCCCAAACTATTCAAAAAAACATCTAAACTGCTGTTCCACTACAGTTTATTCTGAGCACATTTCAGTGCAGCAGGGAATATTGCTGCAAACTGACAAGGAAGTATGAGTGAAAGGCATCCAAGGTGTTAAAAATATAGACTATAATTTACCTGTTATGTAAGACCGTTTTTTATTGTCATTAGCAGGCTAAAAGTATTTTTGGTGGAGAATACTGTTTTTTGACTAGATTACAGCTGGGAATGTATGCAGTGGGGATCATTAAATTAAGGGTGCAAGACATGACATTTTGGCTAGTAATATGAAGCATAAATGACCATTTAAGCTTCATATGCATAATCACCATATTGTGCTTTACGGTACAGAGGGGATGAGTTGTGAGTAGGTTTGGCAGAATTCAATTTTTTAAAATAATTTTGACAGCTAATATTAATATTTATTTTAAGCATTTTTTAAGATTTTTATTTTAATTTTTTCACAATTGCGTGAAATTATGAGAGGATTAGAGTATTGCAGGGATCAGATAATAAAGACAGTAGATTGTGAGATTCAAAAAGTTAGTTTTATAACCACTAAAACACAAATTGTCAACATCACAAGTCAAAATATACCAAGTAAATATCCTTAAATCAAACTCTAATAAATTCTCAAGCAGTATTTTTCTTACTTTGCCTATCTATAAATGTTGACTATTATTAATTCAAATGTTTTTGTTGGATTCTGTGTTTACAGGGAAATTGATGTTTGCTGATATTTACTGATAAAAATCTAATCCTTCCAACCCTAGTCATCAGTCACCGCCATTACTGTTCTCATCTCCTTGTTGTCTCTACCCAAAGTTCTCCTATCAGTGACATATCACATTCCTGATACTAAGTATCAGGGGGTAGCTGTGTTAGTCTGTATCCAAAAAAACAACAAGGAGTTCGGTGGTACCTTAAAGACTAACAGATTTATTTCGGCATAAGCTTTTGTGGGTAAAAAACCTCACTTCTTCAGATGCATGGAGTGAAAGTTACAGATGCAGGCATTATATAATGACAAATGAAACAGAAGGGAGTTACCTCACAAGTGGAGAACCAGTGTTGAAAGGGCCAATTTGATCAGGGTGGATGTAGTCCACTTCCAATAATACATGAGGAGGTGTCAATTCCAGGAGAGGCAAAGCTGCTTTTGTAATGAGCCAGCCACTCCCAGTCCCTATTCAAGCCCGAATTAATGGTGTTAAATTTGCAAGTGGTTTACAAAGAGGATTTTGGACATCTCTTGGCAGGTCTGGGGCCCAATTCACAACCCAGGGAAGTCTATGGAAAAAAGTGCCAGTGTGGCTTTATGGTGTGCTGGATTGAGTGCTGAATGAGGATTGTAGCAGCTTTGGCTGTATAATGACTTTACAAGCAAATCTCCCAACAAGAAACATCTTTATAATTGCTTTTGTTAGTTTATATTACTACTGGTATTTACTTTTCTGGACAAAAGTAAATTAGCCGTTTAACAGGGGCTATATATTTTACATAAAAAGGTCAATATTTCAGTGGCAGCTTTTTTAACAAACCCATTGGTATTTTTAGCCATAATGCCAACAAACATTAAATGCAGTCCCTATTTAATGTAATTTTCATGCAGTCGTAGAGGGTTCATGGGGTTTGAAATGTGTGTTTACAGGAAGTGACAGATCATTAATCCAAGCCTCTCTGGAGGCATGACCTCAGTTACAGGCACAATGATAGTAATTTCTCAAGACTTCTGACTTCTCATCAGGATGTCCCTTCTGCTTGTACAGTTGATTGCACCTAATAAACTGCATGGTAATAATGTACTCATACTCACTTTATGTTCTAATGTGATGTATAATCTAGCTAAAAATGACTATTTCTTTTGAGACAAAATATATAAATATATTCTTTATAACGTGATTTTTTTTTTGTATGTTGCATTGTTTAAAGGCAGCAGTTATAACTACCCTCTTTGTGCAAGCTTTAAATATTTCATTACTCAGTGAGCTTTGCTAAAATCAATAAGATTTGGGTATTTATGTAGATAAAATTCTTCAATCATGAATGAGTCACAGAACTTGAGTAAATTTGGGACAATGAATTCTTGAACAATACAAAACATCCACTACTTTCTGATTTGTCATGTTTCCCTTTCCCAGACCGACTGAAGTCACTGTCTTGTTACAAGCTGATCAAGGTCTGAAATGCTATCTGAGTCTAAAGTCTGTGTCTTCTCCTGCATTTCTGATTCAGTCAAAACTCAAATTTAAAAAGGTACTTCAAATAATATACCTAGCCTCTGAAGCTGATAATGCCCCATTCTAGCACTGAAGAACTCTGTGTGGACACAGGAGTGTGCCACCATAAAGCTTAGTACAGTTTCATGGCATGGGGGTTAGATTTTCGAGATCATGGAGGCAGTGGGTGAGGAATACCCATTGACTGCTACACCCTTGAGGTTGCAGAAGCTTCTATGACACATGTTCAACATAATGGTTGACTCTACCTGACCTACCACTTACCCACTCCCAATTGACCTCCTGCCATGTGACAGCATAGAGGGAGCCCCACCAGAGTCTGAGGTGCTTCAGAGCAAAACAGTTACAGATTCAGATAGCTCCACCACTACATCCCCTGCAATAGACAACAGGCTGATAATCAGAGCAACTTCCAAATGCTAGTATAATTATATTTGCCAGTTCTAAAAAGAATATGTTTCACAGATCCTACAGCTCCTTCCCCTTCTCCCTCAGGACAATATATAAACATTATATAAATATAATTACTACTTATTTGCATTTTTGATGTATATAACTGGTTTATTATTCCAGTAACAGAGTGATAGGATGATTTGGAAATAATTAAACAATGTATGGAAAATATTCAAAATAAATATACATAATGTAGATCAAGAGCATTCACTAGTGAACAAGTCTGGTTCTGCATCCGAAGAAGTGGGCTGTAGTCCACGAAAGCTTATGCTCTAATAAATTTGTTAGTCTCTAAGGTGCCACAAGTACTCCTGTTCTTTTTGCGGATACAGACTAACACGGCTGCTACTCTGAAATCTGGTTCTTTTATGGCCTGATCCTACATCACTGAAGTCAATGGGAGACAGGGCCTTATGTCCATGATTGTATGCAAGGAAATTCAAAGTTTGGAAAGTTTATGGAAACTTAGTGGTGCTTTCCAAAAGTATTGGGTGGAAAATGCTCATCAGCTCCTTCATGTTTGCCTACTTACCCCACGCAATTACAAATAACACTTTGCCTGTTAGTGCACTTGTAAGTGTCACTTCTTTTGTGCATCTGCGTTGCAATACAAAGGACCCCCAGAGCTTCAACTGCTAGACAAAATAAATGCTTTAAGCTCCCACAATACCTTTAAAGACTTGGGGTCTGGTTACTACCTGGGATCTTTACTCTTTCTATGGGAATTTCTCTGTGGTCTTCCCCCTTGCATACATATGAAGTGGCCAGCATAGTCTGTCCTCATTAGGGGGCCAGAAAGAGAAGCTATTGGTATGTCCTCCAGCTTCAGCGCCGGTTACTCAGTTGGCATTCTTCACTGTCCCTCACATTGTGTTTGATGTATATCCAATTGCTTTTCAAACATGTACAATCTATTTTTGAATGGGTGAATGGAAGGGAGGGGAATGGACCATTATTTTCTTTTGAATTATTTCATGATATTAATTAGTCTTCTCATTATGTTACCACAATAATGTACTTCAACAGCTGGATATGTTTGAGAGGTGGTTGTGGTGGTGGAAATCTAGAGACGAGCAGGCTGGCTTACCTGTGTTTCAGTTTACGATGTTGATGTATCACTGTTTCTCCTATCGTTCCTTCCCTGTGTACTGGGATTTTTAACAATGAAAGCAGGACCAATTCAGGTCTTTTCAGGGCATGGAACATTAAATTTGTTATCCATCCTGTGTATTCAGCCTTCTGTGTGGGAGCAGTGGCTGCAGCTTTTGTAGCTAGGAAATAAACTCCTGAAAGTGGAGCTCTTAGGCCTAATGGGGATGAGTAAGCTAAACATTGCTGATGCCCCTCCTGCTGCTCTCTGGGCCTCTACCTCATTGTGGAGCCCTGTTGCTCAGAAGCATCTTGGCAAGCACTTCTCCAAATGTTTCCTTCTTTTTTCTTCTGACAGCAGCTAACTCACACTTTTGTATCTACGCTCTTCCTTATTCAAAACTCTGTACCTACAGACCCTTATATGTTAAGTGCTATTCCATATAACATCAGTATAGAAGGATTTTGATCTTTTGCTACTTTAAGTAGGCCATAAATACCCAATTGGAACCAGAATCAGTGTTGCTTTTGGTTTTTGGCTTGCAAAACCAAAACATAACGACTGTGTTTTTTGTCAAAACACCTCCATTTAACCCACATCTAATTGGAGACATGGCCAGGATGAAAGTCATACAGTATACAAAAGAGTCTCCATTCTGATCCATTGCTGGTTTAATGATCATAAAAATACCTTCAGTGTTTAAAAATTAAACATTTTGTTTAAATATTAAACAGTGGCATTTTTTCCAATTGTTAAATCAGGGTTACAGCGGGTTGGAACATGGTTTAGTCTTTCCAGCTGAAACTCCCACTGTACTAGTGTCACAAATTATGTCAGGGTTTTTAGCAAATTGCTGCCACCAGCGAGAGGCTGAGAAATGTCAATTGCCATTAAAATTCTATTATCAATTATACTTCCCATTATTATTTCAGAGTGAGAAATGTTTTACCTTATGGACTTTCTGATTGCTCAGTGGTAAAATAGATTCAGTTTGTTTTGTAATTTGTTTTCTTCCACTTCACATAACACAGGATTTGTTCTTTCTATTTTGTCAGATAGAAAACTATTTTCCAAGAAAGGAAAATGTTCTTTTACAGAAATCTGCTCAGTTGTGATTCTAGTTGAAGATATTCTAGCTATTTTGCTATCTTGATAAGAAAAAGATGTCCAAAATCTAATAATGTAGGATGGCACTGAAACAAGATGAAAAATGCATGTTCCAGGTCAAGAAAAGCAGTTCATTTTAAGTAGATTATGCATTGCATTGTATTCATACTGCAATTCTGGAAGCAGAAAGGGAACAAAGGATTTAGTGGAATAAAGCAATGCTGGCAGTTTGTGCAGTAGCAAGGGAATTATAGGGCAATTTTTAATACTTGTTCTAGTGCTATCCAATGAGCTGTCTGCAGTCAATAGAAATTGAGTGGCTTTGAAAAGGACCTACTTCCCAAGCAAATGTATTTTGTGGAAGTTTGGGGGTAATATCTGTGTCTCCAGTCTGATTTTGTGAAAACCATGTAGTATTTCAGCCTTTATTTTGAGTGTAAACTTAACTAGGTCCATATACAGTAGACTGGTGACCACCCACAAGACAGGCTTGTAACACAGTTGTTATACTAGAAATAAAGGTTCAGAATGAGATAATCACAGAGAGATAAATTCTGTTCACCCTCCCTACTGGTGTTTCAGCCCACCATCAGTGTGTGGTGAGGGAAGAGTGTCTATTGTATAGGAAAGCTCTCTCTGCATGCACTGAACAGGGGAATGGTGGGACCAACCTAAGGTGTGAGTGGGAATGGGAGAGTGGGAGCTACTATTATGTATATCAACATACACTATTCTCAGCATGAGTGTCAGGAAGGGTGCAGACACATGTGGGACAGCATTAGTGGCTCCAGTGTGCTTCCAGTTTTGCTTTATAGATGCAGACAACAATTACCTTTCGATTCCTCACCCCCACCCAACATCCATGGAGCAACTAGCCTGGCCAACGTGGCCTCTGCACTGAGGACAAAATTTAGTCCAGAAGAAAGATTTTTTTTTTAAACTTGATTACTGCAAAAAAATTAGTTTGAGTAATTTTGAAGTAGTTACTAAACTCAGCTTTTTACGGCTGCTTTTCTTATCTGTCCACATTCTTCTTCTTTTCTACTGGAGGTGACTATTATTTTCTTAGAATAATTCCTAACTGTCTATTGGGATGGTAGTGAGGATAATAATTAAGTGGTTGAGGAAATGGCTTATAAAGGGCCTCACAAAACGAATGGGATTTTTGCCTAAGTACTTGCCAGATTTGTAAACTCTAATAGGCGTTGGGGCTAGATTTTCAAATATATTTAGGTACCTAAAGTTGCAAAAGGTGCCTAGTGGGATCTTTAAAAGCTTTAGTACTTACATAACTTAGAAAATCTGATGCCTCATGGATTGCATGTCTTGAATCCATGCCATGTAATCACAGAACTCCATTTTTACTGTATAAATTTCTTTAGAATAATGTCCCAATTCCCTTCTCCAGATTTTACTGGCTAAGCTCATTGTTCTCTGAATATGCAAAATGGGATTCAAATGAGACAAATTAAGCATACTGCCATCAACCACCAGTTTTATTGGTCTGACACTAATTAATAAAAGATTGACAGCAGAAGTGCTCTGACTAATGAAAAATTAATTTTCAATTATCAGCTATTTTCTCAATTTTTCTGTTATTGTAAGAGATCAGTAAAAATTGTTCTGTTTTTCTAGTAGAAATAAAATTTGAGAATTTATTGTTTTTCTCTGACAAACTCCTATTTTAAAAGAGTTCTCACTCTCTTTGGTTGGGTGCAGCGAAGTCAGATACTTTATGCTCAAACAATTGCATAGAGGGAGAGAGTGCACTAGGACACAGGGTTTCCCCCTCATAGGCAGGTCTCTCTACAGGTAAACAATTACAGCAAGCATTTATACCTTTTGTTACATACAATAATGAGCAACAGCTGCATTTTGTTTATACATAGGTCATCCTGATATCTTATTTTTCACATCTATTTAGATTCTAGTCTACATTCCATATTTATCTACACAAGGTCGCAACAACTTCTCACACAGTTCTTTCCCACTCACCTCACACAATCCTCGCTTCTACAAATATTGCATTATTAGGGTTACAGCTAGCCTGACTCTTGCTTACAGAAGAGACTGTATGCATTGAAATCCCCTTCAAATCCCTGTCAGTTCTTGCTCTTCTTCCACAGAATGAATGAAGCAATGTAACAGCCCATTTTAACTAGAAACACTTGTCCTAGAATTTCATATTTTAGGATATAGACTTGGTTAAAAGTTTGGTCCTTTAATCAATATCATGTCAAATAATCACAGTTAACCAAGTTTATTAACCCATGAGTATTAGTCAAAGATCAGTCAGCACAAATACAGAAAGATAAGGGTTAAATACTTTCCCACTCCATCAGTCTGGGAATATATATGACCAGCAGCATGGACTGTTCTGGAAATATAACTCACTGCTGAGGAGTATATGTACACACCTTAGGTTGTTACCATGGGCACAAAATCCCCCAGATTAGTTTGCATCATTCTTACTTGAATATTTCCCTTCCCATGCAGTCTGTACTTCCTACTAAGGTTGCTTTTATATCTAGTTTCTAGCAACAATTATATCAGTTGCTTATTTTCACAACCCTCAGCAAAATATTACCTCCTCCCTGTGTGTACTAAGCACAAAAGCTTACACAGTTTTTAATCATCAGAGGGGTAGCCGTGTTCGTCTGAATCTGTAAAAAGCAACAGAGGGTCCTGTGGCACCTTTAAGACTAACAGAAGTATTGGGAGCAAGTCTGAAGATGCATCTGAAGAAGTGAGGTTCTTACCCACAAAAGCTTATGCTCCCAATACTTCTGTTAGTCTTAAAGGTGCCACAGGACCCTCTGTTGCTTTTTGCAGTTTTTAATCTATTTCAGTATAGAGGATGATGGGGAAATGGTTCACTTAAAGATAACATTGGCTAAATAATTTAGGTAACAAACTCATCCCCTGTCAGCCAATTGGGATGAGGGCAGTCTTGTCTAGTGTTTGGAACAGGCATCAGAAATCAAGGACTAGAGCCAGAGCCAAAGTTGGCAATCAGAAATCAGAGCCAAGGGTCAAACCAGATGGCAGGAACTGGATGCTAGAACCAAGGGTCAAGCTGAAGTCAGTAGTCAGAAGCTGAAGCCAAAGCCACAGGTCTAGCCGGAGCTCAGGAACTGGAGCGAACAGAGTAGTAGGCAAAAGGGGTTCAAGGAATAGGGATGGAGAGGGGTAGGCACAATGGTGAGCATGAGCAAGGCAGCAAGACACCGATGCTGGTTTAAGAGCAGGCCTACTGGTCCCTGTAGCAAATCAAATGGCCTGGCCAATCACGCAGCCTGCTGCAGGCCAGCTGTATTGATGTGGCTTAGCTCTGCTGCAGATCCCGATTCCTGGCAGATCCTCAGCAGATAGAAAGACTGAGTTTCAGTGACAGGAGGTTACAGATTAAATGGGTTTCTAAAGTAACATCATGACTTCTTAATCAATAAGCAGCAAAAGTTAACATGGCAGTGAACAGAAGAGGATGTTTCTTTATCAGCATTCCACAAGATTCAGTCAACAGACCCATATTCAAGCCTTTTTAAAAAGGCTTACAAGAGTGTCAATTTTCACAAAATATTTAGCTTTTGTTTGCAAACATTCTACCATATAATTAGTAAATGTAAAAGTTGAACACGCAGCATGCCTGTGAAAATGGGACAGGAATAGATCCGTATACTTTAAGAGAACTTTAATCTGGGCTAAATTCTGATCTCATTGACACCAGGGTAAATCACGTCAGAATTTATTCTTCTGTGCTCTGATTATTCAGCAGTTTCATGTACAATACATAGAGCAATTCCTCTGACTGCAGAGAAAATGATGGGCAAGCGGATAAAACATAGGACATAAGCATCAGAAGATATTCATCCTGTTCTTGGTTCTGCCATAGATTCTGGGTATCTGTGGTGAAGATAGCTAGGGACAAAACTTGGCTTCCTTGAAGTCAGGGACAAAATGCCCATTGCCTTAAAAAGCACTCCACGCCCTTAACCTCTTTGTGTTCCAGTTTCCCATTTGTAAAATGAGAATGATAATATTTTCTTTAGACTATGGGGCAGTGAGATACATAATTAAATATTTGCAAAGTGCTTTTTGAACTTTTGGCCTGGAAGATTTTTTATAAATGGAATGAATAATGTTTATTAAAAATATGTAAAACAGTTCTGCAGTGACAAAGTGAAAATGAGCATGATTTTCTAGGTATTTCAGCAAATATCTTTCAGAGAAGCAGGGAAGGGGGAAGGATCAGATAGGCTTTAAGTTGTAGTTCCACCCTAAACCAGCATTATTCTTTATTACAGTCCATTGCTACCCTCGGTGACTCCTGTGTAACTCAGGATATTGCACCAGCATAAATGAGTGCAGAAAGTGTACAAGCATGTGACGGAGACTGAATCCCAATATTTTACTTCTTGTCTGAAATAAAATGGCAAGACAGGGATCGTGAGAATGAAAACACCAATACATATCATTGGAATTAATTCTGCTGACATTTGAAACACAGATGTTGATTGAATCCCATTTCAGACAGATTCTAATCACTGAAGTGCCTGCTGGAATGGTTAATTAAATTCTGTCCTAAACCTGGGATTTTAGTTTACCTGCCCTACAATATGAGTTTCCCAGGCAATATGTTAATATTTTGGTTGCATAGTGAAACTTATTCTGATGTTCTTTGTTTCATGAACAATTTTTATAAGAGCAATTTCCATTTAGGAAAAAAAGTAAAAAATGACATCAATGGATATTAATTATGGCAGTGATTAGTAATTATCTTTTTTCTTTTCCAACAAGAAAAAAATAACATATCTTGTTTCAGATTAATATAGTTAAACACATTCATCTGATTTTACCCAATGGAGTCCAAAAATATGGTTCATATAGTGTAGTGCACATAGACACTTCCATGTGACCATTATCATAAGTATCTGAAGCATGAATGCAAGAGACTTGACACAACAGAAAATGATCCTGTAGACCTTACTTAATACTCCTTAATGTAGTTTATTTCTCTATACACATACAATTAAAACTGCTTCTTTGAACTAGTCTATGCTGCAGTGGTTGCTCCTTAGCACGGACTACAAAGTCATAGTGAAGGCAATCTCGTTGCCACTGGGGGCCGTGCTAGCGGACATGGTCCATCCCGACCAGACCTGCACCATCCCAGGCTGTACCATCTTTGATAATCTTTATCTGGTCTGGGACCTCCTTCAGCTCGGGTGTAGGGATAGTCTGAAGTTCGTCCTCCTGTCCCTGGACCAGGAGAAAGTGTTCGACAGGGTGGACCATGGGTGTCTCCTGAGCACGCTGCAGGCATTTGGCTTTGGGGCCCACTTTGTGGACTTTCTCCAGGTGCTGTACGGTTCTATGGAGTGTTTAGTCAAGCTCAACTGGACCCTGAATGAACCCATCATCTTTGGTTGAGGAGTGCATCAAGGCTGCTCACTGTCAGGCCAACTGTACACTCTGGTCATCAAGCCCTTCCTCCCTCTCCTCTGCAAGAGGTTGATGGAGTTGGTGCTCCATGAGCCAGAGTTTTGGGTGGTCAGGGACAGGTGGCAGGCGATCTCCTTCCTCACTCATGCTCCAGACCAGCAGGTGGAGCATGGGTCTGCTGCTCTATCTGGGCATATACCTTTCCACCACCCATCTCTCCCCTCTAGAGAACTGGCATGACTTGGAGGGCAGGCCAGCTGAGTGGCTGTGGAGATGAATGCGACTGCTCCAGTGCCTTTCTCTGTGGGGTAGGGCACTGGTGCTTAAGCAGCTGGTCCTGTCCATGCTCTGGCACCGTCCCAAAACCCTGAGCCCAGGCCTGGAAACCCTGGCCCACCTCCAGAGGCTAACTCTGGAGTTCTTTTGGCCAGGGCTGCACTGGGTCTCTTCAGGGGGGTTGAGTCTCCCTTGGAGGAGGGGGGGACAAGGCCTGCTCTGCCTCCACAGTCAGGTCCATGTCTTCTGCCTCCAGACTCTGCAGAGACTCTTTTACAGTGCAGGTAGTCTGTCATGGAGTGTGCTGACGTATGTCTTTCTCTGCCACCTCCAAGGGCTCTGATATGACTGGCAGCTCTTTTATCTTCATCTGAGGGGTCTTCTGTGAGACTTCTCCAAGCTTCTGGTCTTCTACTAGGACCTTCTCCGGATCCGGAAGCTGGTCTTGGCCATCAGGTCCGTGGCAGCTGATGAGGGGGAAGATCTCCTCACAGAACCCCTGCTACACAACACCCAACTTGGTGTGCAGGTGGCGAAGTCTCCCTCGGTGCACTGGAGGTTGGTCCTGGCAGGTACCAACAGGACCAGAGACCTCCTGGACTATGACCAACACATGCGGCTCTGCACCCCTTACATGATCCCGGTGCATACTCCAGGAAGTGAGGGAAGCCTTGCCACTGACTTCCCTTTGGCTGAGGGGAGGGGCCTTTAGCTGTGGACGGGCTTGTGCCTGCCGATCCCTGGATTCCCAGTAGGTGCAGTGGTTGTGATTGAACCACTGTATTACAGTGCAGTAAGTAACATTAAAAATAAACAAATACTCCATTGTATAACTTATTCTGGGTTACGCAATGCAACCTGTCTTTTGTGTCTTTCTTTTTGACTGCAAATTCTTTGGTGCAGGCTTGGTCTTTATTTTTTGTTTATAACACTAAGCACACTGTTGGTACTGTCATAATTATTAATAAGTGAGTGGTGGGACCACATTGTGGGATGCGCTCCGGGGGGCTGAACAGGGGAAGAGAGGTTTCTAGTTTGTGGCTGCTATAGAAACAACAGCAGCTGCTGCTGGCTTCAGGGGATGAGCTAGAGGCAAAGCTGTAGATGGGAGAATGGTGGGGCTCCCTAGAGTGTCCTTTCAATTCTGAAAAGCCCTGGATGGTTCATAAGTTGACAATTAAAATATTCTATCACAACATTTTGTTCTCCATCAGCTGTGCTAGTAGAGAAATAGGGTCCAGTTTTAACGTAAGCAGCAATTTCTTAAATATTTTATTATACTTATCTTGGAAAACTGCTTCTTGATGGAATCAATATAAAAATCTGTCTGTTTCGGATTTTGTAGTGTCATGTGATTTCTTTGGGAGTGTTGAGGAACAGAAATAAATGAGACACTATAAAAACGTAAGAAAGGAGCCATTGTAAATTCTTGTAATCTTAAAAATACTTAGTCATTTTACTCTAAATTTTCAGAACACACTTATCCCCAAACTCCCAAAAATGTCAAAGGAGGAGGATTCCTCTCTCTTTATTTGGAGTTACAGACTAATCACAATCAGTCTTATAATGGGACAATAGTTGCAACCTTAACTACGCAATGGCTTATCACATAATAAATCTCATGCACTTGCAGAGCCAGGTCTATAATTGTGGTCCCATATCTTAAAAATCAGAGACCTCTATCACTTGATCACTTAGATACATTAATGGAGGCTAGGTCCATCACTGGCTATTAGCCAGATGGTCAGGGGCACAACCCAATGCTCCAGATGTCCCTAAGCTTCCTCAGGACAGAAGTTGGGATTGGATGACAGGGAATGGATCGCTCAATAATTGTCCTATTCTGTTCACTTCCTCTGAAGCATCTGGCACAGTTCACTGTCAGAAGACAGGATAATGGGCTACTGGTCTGACCAATATGGTCATTCTCATGAGCTACATATTCATTTGAGCTACATATGGCATGTTACCTTCCAACTATAAAAGTACCCTTAGTTATGTTCTATCCGACCTGCAACAAGTGAATCAAGGGCAATTTGTGCTCTCTCTCTCTCTCTCTCACACACACACACATTTTGCTTAATTACAGCTTCAGTTATATCTGGGGTAAGAATTATTTCAAGAGAAATTAAACTATTCTATGTGGAAATTTTAAGGAGTAACAACATGTTCTTGAGCTAAAAGGAGGCAAAAACATAGATTTCAAAAGAAAATAATTATTCTTAAATCAAAATCAGTCTAACAAATTCCCCTCAAACTTTTCATAAACAATTTCCTTTGCCTTCAAGCTAAATGTAGACATTTTCGGGTTATCAATTTTCTAAGCCACCATCATCAAGAGGCAAAAAGAAGGCTTTGTAAAGGAAGCTAGCTGCAACCTTACTGCCTCTCCACAGTAAATGTTTGTGATATAAATCAAGGGAACAAAATATTAATTACCCTAGTCACTAATGTCCACATATTGCATAATAACCTTAACAATGAAGACTTCAAGAAGCTGGTATAATATCTCATAATTATTAAGGCCAGTATTATACAATTATTATTAATTATTTGTATTACCACAACATAGTCACTGACCAGGACCCCCTTGTGCTAGGCTCTGTACAAATGCAGAACAAAAAAGATGGTCTCTCTCCCCCAAAGATCTTACAATCTAGATATAAGACAAGAGACAAAGAATGAAAACAGACAGATTGGGGAGTAAAAGGAACAATGACACAATAGTGATCAGCATGACAAGCAGTGGTTTCAACATACCAGCAGCCTAGCCATTGTCAAGTTTTTTAGTTTTTACAATATATTCCCATAATGTACCTTTTTGTGTAAATATTTGTGTTCTTAATAAACCTGTGAAATATGAATTCTTTGTGTAACATTGATGAAGTTGGACTTCATTAACATGGGCTAGTTGTAATACAATCAGGTAAGTGCTGGAGATTCCCAAGTACAAGAGGCAGGGAGAATGCTGATAAACATGAAAACACAGCTGTTCACAGTAACTATGAGTAGGGCAGGTGTTCTGGGGATACCTACAGTAAACAGGCATTAAATTGCCAGCTGGCTCATCTCTAATTGAAATAGATTTTCCTCCTCTTAGCATTTTGCATATCATGATGGCCTCAGTGTGATGATCCCTAGTGTGCCTCAGATCCCGCCATGTGAGAGTCTGAATGAAACTAGTGGCAGAGAATATAAAAACAGCAGCTTTTAGGGTCCCTGGAGCAGAAGCGTGAGATCATTGACATTTCTTTCATTCCAAACTATTAAACCAATCCAGCACATATGAAGAATGCATAAACTGGTTAAGAAATGACCTAGCCCTATACTCTCTCAGCACCAGTACTCTCTTTTACAATGAACTTTCAACAAGCCCCATGGACACCTCTGTCCTTTCTACAATCTCCTCAGAAGGCAATAATGCTTTTGATGATCCCTCCTGGTTTTAATTAGCATCTAGGAAGGGAATTTGTGAGAGGTGAACAGTAGATCAATAGGTGTTTCTGAGGTCACAGTAAAGAAGATTGACCAATTGGCTGGGGGAGAGGACATGGAAAGTGAGGGAAGGTAAACTATGATAGATTAGTTCCTCCTAGTCATGGACATTTGGTATTGTCAGTCATGAGATGCTGCTGGTTCATTGCAGAGATGGGCAAGAATAGGAAGCAGCATGCTGAGATCTCTCTGTTCTTCACTCACAGGGGCATATTATAGGCAACTTCATCTTTACCTCCCAGCTCCATGGTGGGTACTTGATATAACATTGTTATTTATGTGCAAACAGGTTGTGCACGTGGGGCCAGACTTCCACTCTGATTCACACTGAGCAGCTCCTTACTCCGAGTAGCCCCATTGAAATGCAGGGCAGGGCAGCACCTGGCCCAGAGCTAGACTGTGGAAGTGTGTTCTTAGAAAAACAACAAGGAGTCTGGTGGCACCTTAAAGACTAGCAGATTTATATGGGCATAAGCTTTCGTGGGTATTGAAGAAGTGAGGTTTTTACCCATGAAAGTTTATGCCCATATAAATCTGTTAGTCTTTAAGGTGCCACCGGACTCCTTGTTGTTTTTGTAGATACAGACTAACACGGCTACCCCCTGATACTTGTGTTCTTAGAGCTGCTACTCTCATTCTCTCTCCCCTCTTACCACCTACTATTATGGCATCTTATCTGACATTACAGTTTAGCTTGTGGTGCAGCGAGGACTGTATTGGAATTGCGAGCTATTGATTTAAGAGTGGTGGTGGTGGGTGTTCTGGGTCTTGCTTGCAGACTAGAGGGCTCTGTAGCAACACATACCAGCAGAGCCCATTTGCAAACAGACAGCCTACAGTAAGGAACGTGGAGTTGTGCCTCTCCGTTTTTATGGATCAGCCTGCTTTGTTTTGCTTTGCTTTTAGATTCTTGTATTATTGTTCTGCATTCTCAGAAATAAAGCATTGTTACTTTGCAACCTTTGCAACGAGTTTTCATCATTTCTTTGTTTGTATGCTGTGAATCATAACAAAGCTCTTTGTGTCTGGTTATATGTCCACCTGCGTATTTGTACTGTGACCAGCTTATGGGGGCTCAAGTCTGATGGGGGGGCTTTTAGGTACTGCTGCAATATAAGTAAAAGAAAACCAACAATACTAATCACTAATAGCATCTAGACATGTGCACAGCATGACAGATATGACTAGCACAAGTCTATCTTGAGGCTATTGTATCATCTTTGTAAATGTTATCTGCATTTTTTAGAGCTATACCTTGGAATCATGAAAACTTCAAAGACCATTATGCTGAGATGTGCCCAATGATATGGGCCCATGGAATATTCATAATCCTTTGTATTACTAAGTGTTGTATGTATTTGTGTGTTCCCGGCTTGGTGGGTGGGTTTCTTGTGCAATCTGGAATCACTAGGGGGGCTATTAATGCAAAATCCCAGTGCGGGTTATGCAGATACCCAGCCTTTGAAGCTTCACCCTCTGGGGAAAGAGGTGGTGATTAGTTTTACCTGTTTTAGGAGGCCTGGGAAATAAAGAAAGGCTGAGTTTCAATGGACTGAGGGACTCTCATTTTGAACCAACAAACTCACCTGAGCAGCTTTTAACAAAGGGGGCAAAACGGTACTCAGAGGGTTCAAACAATTGGAACCTGCCTAGGTCTCCATAGGAAAGATGAAGGACTTCTGGTAAATTTAAATATGTGCTTAGAACTTTTATTGTGTGTTTTCTCTAACACTTTTGTCCTGTAATAAATGTACTGTGCTCTGTGAATGCTGTCTAGTCACTGGTAAACCGCTGTCATCCCTGGAGAGACTGAAACTGTAGGTGCTGAGATAGGTCAGACCTGCTGGGATAATTACAGTGAAGTACAAGTGGGCTGCAGCCTAAATTCATTATCAGGAGGGAAAGGATCCTGCCCAGAAAGAGGTGATGGCTGGAGGCCCAAAACCTATAGGGTCACCCTTTGAGCACACAATGGAGGGTGTCTGAGGTGGAGATACTCTGGAACTGTGACACACATTACCAACCTGAAAATTTATATGTTATGAATCATCTGCACTAAAGATTATGAACCCAGCTATTGCCATATTGTGGTTTTGGTAATTTAACCCATTTTTCACATGCTGATAGCGTACTGAGACATTGGGTAGCATTTTCTATTGACTTTCTATTGTATTTTTGTCTCTCTATATATTTCAGTGCCCCAATTGGC
The DNA here is from genome assembly GCF_011386835.1 of Chrysemys picta bellii. NCBI lineage: Eukaryota > Metazoa > Chordata > Testudines > Emydidae > Chrysemys > Chrysemys picta. Next base: position 40,328,797 of record NC_088793.1, on the reverse strand, counting down.
TTGGTTTTCAGTGCCATGCTAACAGTGCAGCTGTATTTCCATTATTACTCGCTTTCTTTAGTTTCTCACAATTGAACCCCAGACATTGAGTTTATTCAAGTTACCAAAAATTGACCCCAAAGCTCTCTGAAACAGAAGCTATATATTTGGGGTGTAGGATAATCCACCGATTCAGATGCTAGCCTATAACTCAAGAAACAAAGATTCACTTCCCTGCTCAGCCACGTGTTTCTTATATAACCATTAATTTAAAGATCCAAGGGTACAGCTCTGGGGCCCTGGATCTCTGTCCCTCCCTCATCATAACCGAGGGAGATGGGTGAAGCAGCATCTTGCTAAACCTGGAACTTCAGGCCCTATAGGAAGTTGTATCAGAGCACCCAAAGCCTGTGGCCAGCTTATTGTCTCACACCCACTACTGAAGCCAGGAAGTGACATGGGTGGTTATCTGAGCAACTGAGCAGACTTCCTGCTGTTGCCTGCCTACTGCAATCTATATCCAACTCTGTTTCTGATCCCTGCTCCGTTCCTGACCTGCTCCTCACACCTAGCTCCCACCATGCTCCTGCTCCATGCCTGATCCCTGCCTCTTTCCAGTTTCTGCCTTTTCACCTTACTCCTGACCATCAGCTACCAGTCCTGGTTCTGACCCCTGGCTCTGATTTCTGACTCTGCCTAGGCTCTGGGATTTGGTATCTGATGCTGGCTACAATCCTCAGCTTCGGTTCCTGATCCCGATTCTCGCTCTATCCCTGGCTCTTGTATTTGGCAGTTGACTCTGGCTCTGACTCTTGCTCCCATTCCCTGACCTGTCCACTAGACCCAACACCTAAGTCCCATTTTTAGGCACCTCTCTGATCCACAAACCTTCTGTCTGTCTGCTGCCTAACTCCGTAGGAAGCAAAATTCATTTGGTGCCTAAGTTTTTTCCTCTGGGAATGCACACTGCAGCCTCACTATAGGCTCTTATGCTCAGGCAGGAGATAGGCACCTGTGAACTACTGGTAGACATCCAGACACCGATCCCCTGCCTAAGCCTCAGAGCGATTCACAAACCAGGAAACACAGGGGCAGGGGCCCAATTGGGTAGGCATCCTCTGCTAAGCCAAGCACCTATCTTCCCTCAGTTCATGGATCACTAGCAGAGACAGGTACCTCTGTGCAGCCTAGACTTAGGCACCTATCTCTGAAAAAGGGGCGAGGCTTAACACACACTCTTCTGGTCAGCATCTCCCTTTGGGTAGCTTAGGTGGCACCCTTCTCCTGCCAAGTGTAACGACTATTGTGGAGCGCAATCTAAGGTGCCTCGCTCTCTCTATGCATTGTATAGGGAGCCTAGGCACCTAACTCAGTTGGCTGTGGATCAGTGTCATTCCTATGATTGTCTAGGTACCTAAAATGTAGGTGCTGTGACACTCCGCATTGCAACTCCTAAGTCCCTTCATGGATTCCACCCTTAGCCTCTGTGTGCCTCTCCATCTGTAAAATGGGGATTAATAGTACTTCCCTACCTCACAGGGATGTTGTGGGGACAAATAAATTGAAGACGCTGAGGTGCTCAGATATTATGGTAATGGGGGGGCAGATAAGTATCTAAGATAAATAGATATATTTTCACGATAGCTTTTTGCATTAATTACCTCATGGTGCCTATATTTGTAACATTTGGGCAGTATTCAGAAAGAGACCCTTAATTAGTCTAGTAAATGAGCAGGTTGAATGATTAATTAGTTCACCTAATACCTCATTGGAATTAATATTGTATTTTTAAATAGTTTCTTGATTGAAAGCTAATGTCTTAGTAATGAGTAATATATCAGCCTGAGAACACCATTAAGCTCAGACTGAGAAATGACTAACATGACAGGGAATACATCAGCCCATACATAGAAATGAATTCTCTTCAATAGACATTTTCTTTTTGTGTTGTGAGGGATTTACAAAGGATTCCTGGCAAGTTACACGCTCTCACCCAAACCAAGAGAACAAGACAAAGTTTGTGACAAAACATTTACCTACACTGTCTATGCATTCTCCAGGAAAAAAGAGACAGAGGCAAGATAAAGTGTTACTGGCAGATCAGCACCATCTACCATTTTGCTGTGAGGTTCATTTGAATTATCATGTGTCATTTATGTGAACTAGTAAGTCAAACAATCTAAAAACTGGAAAGTGACTCGAGTAATAGTTTGTTCCTAAACTCAACCATATCTTGTTGCTATCAGATTATATATGGTACAGAGAGACAGGAGAAACAACAAAAAATAATCAATGGAGCTCAAAGGCGTTAGTCAGGCTGAGTAACAGGTTCTTACAGTTTACTGCACGGTGGACAAAGACCCAAAGGAAAAATGCCACCTGGGAATCCACTCCCAGTTCATTCTAACCCCTTTTGTTTTTTGCCCATTCTGTTCTTCTCTGACCTTGTGCAGATTCTACTCAGAGTAGTTTATAACTATCTAAGGGACAGCTTTATTATTAAGATAAATAGGACTTGTCTGTGTTTCTTTGAATTTGAACAACATAATGAGTAATGCCTAGAACAATAAGTAAAGGAGGTTGGTTCTGTTGTGTATAAGATTTTCTCTTTCAATAAAACGTTATTAAAATGCCAATAATAACGTTCCTGATCACTTTATGCATTTTATAGAATTACAGTAACCTTTCAACCAATAGATTTCAGAAAAATATAAGTTATACAATCCTAGATTTTCAAGCACAGTTAGAGACATCAGTAGCTTTCTCCTACACACAATGCCAGATTTAGATGATGACTATGATAGAGAGAGGGCTTTTTTCATAATCAGACTTACCTCAACAGACTCAATGCTATTACATACTTATGATTTATCTAAATGTATTCTATTTCAGAAACGGAATTGCAGCATGTCTCTGACTGGATGGTGTCCCTTTTCCTCCAACTAGTTTGAGATCTGCAAAAAAAAAAAAAAGTTAGACATTTAAGATACCTATATGTATTAATGATCTGGAGGAGGAAGTGGACAGTGGGTTGGTGTGGTTTGCTGGTGGCATTAAACTGTTTGCAGCATGGGATTAAACTGCATAAAGGCAGATTAAATTTAACTACACATGAAAGTTACAATAATGCACAGTGGTAAAAATAATTTAAGCCTTTCATATATATTAAATGTGCAGGAAACTTCATAGATTCTAAGGTCAGAAAGGGACCATTGCGATCATCTAGTTTGGCCTCCTGTATAACACAGACCATAGAACTTCACCAAAATAATTCCTACAGCATATTTTTTTAGAAAAAACATCCAATCTTGATTTAAAAATTGTTAGGGATGAAGAATCCACCACAACCCTTGGTAAATTGTCCTAATGGCCATTTATCCTCACTGTGAAAAAGTTATGCCATATTTCCAGTCTGAATTTGTCTACCTTCCGCTTCCAGTTGTTGGATGATATTATACCTTGCTCTGTTAGACTGAAGAGGCTATTATTGAATATCTGTTCACATAGGTATGTATAGACTGTAATCCAGTCACCCCTTAACCTTTTCTTTATCTTTTTTACAAATACAGGACAGAAATATTTATTGAACACTTCTGCCTTTTCTGCATTATTATAATACCATTGTTAGGATTACATTTGTTCTTAATACACTTTAAAAACTCCTTATTTTCCTCAACTACTGTCCATAGATTTTTCCTTGTGTCCCTTTGCTTCTCTTATCAATTTTCTACAGTTCCTAGCTTCTAATTTCTTTTCATTACAATCAATTTCCCCTTTCTTCCACCTCTGCTATATTATTTTTAAAGCAGCCTTCACTTCCCTTTTAAGTCATATAATTTTAAATTCTTTTTTTAACCAGTACAATCTTTTTCCTCAATTGTGGGATTGTGTCTTTTGAGGCCTTTAGTAAAGTGTTCTTAATCAATTATCATTCATTTTTTTCTGATTAAATGCTTCCTCCTTATTGATTTGGCTTCTAATTGTTTTAATCTTTGTGAAATTGGCCATTTTAAAGCACCACATGGGTGGTCTGGACTTTATTATCAAATAAAGATAATTTGTTGCTGAGCTACCTTTCATTTTAATTTCTGTGATCAGTTCCTCTTTTTCTGTCAAGGTGAGGTCTAATATAGAATGTTGTTGAGGTAGGTAGTTATCATCTATATCAGGGGTCGGCAACCTTTCAGAAGTGGTGTGCCGAGTCTTCATTTATTCATTCAAATTTAAGGTTTCGCATGCCAGTAATACAGTTTAATGTTTTTTTAAATTAAATTAATGGAGATATCCCATCTCCTAGAACTGGAAGGGACCTTGAAAGGTCATTGAGTCCAGCCCCCTGCCTTCACTAGCAGGACTAAGTACTGATTTTGACCCAGATCCCTAAGTGGCCCCATCAAGGATTGAACTCACAACCCTGGGTTTAGCAGGCCAATGCTCAAACCACTGAGCTATCCCTCCCCCCTTTTAGAAGGTCTCTTTCTATAAGTCTATAATATATAACTAAACTAGTGTTGTATGTAAAGTAAATAAGGTTTTTAAAATGTTTAAGAAGCCTTATTTAAAATTAAATTAAAATGCAGAGCTCCCCAGACCGGGCAGTGTGAGTGCCACTGAAAATCAGCTCACATGCCGCCTTCGGCACGTGTGCCATAGGTTGCCTACCCCTGATCTATATTATTTAGAAATCCCAAGTATGTTTTAATAGTGGCTGCCTGAGAACTCCAGCATATTTCACTCAAATTGAAGTCCTCCAAGATCATGAAGCTTTTCCCCCCTACATATTATAGATACGTGTGCAAGAAGCCACCTAGTTCTAGTTCCCTAGTGTGATTTGTCTGTAGCAGACACCAACTAATATGCCATCTTGTACTATCTCTGCTGGGATGTTGATACACATGCATTCAAGATAATTTTCTTCTGAGTTATCAGTGACTTCTGAGGTGGAGGCCATACAAACTATACAATCCATTTTCCCCATAGAAAATAGATCAATGTTCCAAGAAACCAACCCCCACCCCCAGCCCTTCTCACTTACCTAGAAAGTGCTTCACTTCCAGAATCTTCTGCCTTCCTTCACTTGTGGGGCCAGAAGCATCACAGAGAATATTATTTAGACATTCTTTTTTTTGCATCACACTTCCAAGTTCCCTGAAGTCATCCTCTATCTGTGAGGTAGTCCACAATGCAGTGTCCTTAGTGCAGAAAGGAACTGTTACCAGTGGATTCATCACCTGTTGATTTCAGAAGCCTTTCCAATCTTAGGATATGTCTACACTACCTGCCGGATTGGCGGGCAGTGATCGATCCAGCGGGGGTCGATTTATCCTGTCTAGTCTAGACGCAATAAATCGACCCCCGAGCGCTCTCCTGTTGACTCCTGTACTCCACCGCTGTGAGAGGCACAGACAGAGTCGACAGGGGAGCGGCAGCAGTCAACTCACCACAGTGAAGACACCGCGGTGAGTAGGTCTAAGTACGTCGACTTCAGCTACGTTATTCAGCTAGTCACAGAGCTGAAGTTGCGTAACTTAGATCAATTGCCCCTCCCCCCCACTAGTGTAGACCAGGCCTTAGAGTAATATCTCCTATACTGGAGAAAGCAGAACATAGTCTTGTTGTCTTGCTGTCCCTTGCAGACTGTTCTTTTGATTCTTCTCAGTACTGAATCCAACCAAGGATCTTCTGTCTGCCTTGGACAGTTGAAGAACTCTTTGTGGGTAAGCTTGATTTTTTTTTTCCAGGTTGGGCTGAGCTGCTATCCACAAGTGTGTCCCATATGTCTGTCCATGCTCTTAGACAAACTGGATCTTGAGAGATCTTCCAGTTTCCATGATTAGAAACTCCTAGCTATGTGAGGTTTCAGAGTAGCAGCCGTGTTAGTCTGTATCCGCAAAAAGAAGAACAGGAGTACTTGTGGCACCTTAGAGACTAACAAATTTATTAGAGCATAAGCTTTCGTGGACTACAGCCCACTTCTTCGGATGCATATGGAAGTGGGCTGTAGTCCACGAAAGCTTATGCTCTAATAAATTTGTTAGTCTCTAAGGTGCCACAAGTACTCCTGTTCTTCTTTCTCCTAGCTATGTGGAATTTCTTCTTGTCGCCTTCTCTTTAGTGACCACAGCCTGCCCATCCTCATCTGCCTCCAAATGTGCAGAATGCTGAGGGGAAAAAAATAGGAGTCATGCCAATACATTGCTAAAAAAATGTTAGCTTAATAACAAAATGCAGATCAAGATAATTTTGTATAAGTTATATATCCTGTCCCCACCCAACTGTTTTGCCTCTTTGTTGCGTCATTTGTGATATTAAAGTGTAAATTCTCTGGAGCAGGGCCCAGGTGCTCTGTATCTGCATTGTGAGGCATCTACCATTAGAGCTACTAGAATATTTTTTTAACTGAAAACTTTTTATTTTGACATAAAATGGCCTTTGAAACTAAACTTATTTTGCGTGGAAAATTTTAATTTTGGTTGACATTTTCTAGATTTTTAATCAAAATTGGAAAATTTAAAATGTTTTGGTTTCCCCACTCCTCTCCCTTCTATTTCTCATTTTCCAGTGGATGGAGAAAGGGTGGGGAGCAGGGCAAAGGGACAAACTTTTGGGGGATTACATTTAGTTGAAAAACTGAAACATTCAGCAAAAATTTCAAACAAACAAAACCGTTTTCATTTCATTAGAATTGTTTTCAACAATTTTTCAACTAACTCTACCTAGCATACTCCTGGATACTGTAAAATAAAAAGTAATAATAATGATGCATGTGAAAAATACAGCTTCCAGATTTATATCAGTGACCTGGAGAACCAATTTTAACCTCTGTTTAAAATCTGCTAACTGGTCACAGCAAAACCCTCTTAATTTTAAATATGTGTATAATAAATATATTGATAATTCTACCAACTTGAATATGCTCTAAAAGTTACAAGGATAAACTAGATTCTATGGAATTTCATGGAAGGGCTTAGCTAGCTTTTACTTAAACCTTTATTCAATTAAATATTTAAATTCCTTGTATTTTCATAGCAGCAGCAATACATAGTGCATCATTCTTTACTCTTTATTTAATATTTATAGATAAGGGAGAACAAGATAACTTTTATGGAGACTAATTAGTGTAGTGTTACATTTTTCTGTGAAAATATTGCCAGTGGATATAGGATGATCCCTGACCTTTGTGTCTGGGTGTAACCTACTGGTGAATGTGTATTACAGATCCCTCTCTGCACCCAATCTACGGATAATAATAGTTTGTTACAGCACTAGCTAGAGAATCTTGGTTCTTTAGCTTAAGCATCTTGAGAGTTGGAGGTTCCCAGTTCAATCCCTGGTGTGTCGGCCAAAATGGCAGCTGTCACAATTGCACTGACAGGGAGGGAACAAGAAACCAGTGCATGCTCCTGACAATGGCCTGGACCAACTGCAGACCCCATGCTTAGGGGAGGGTAAGAACTACTCCCTCTGTGTTCCCAAAGAAATGTGAAAAGGAATCCTATAGAGAACATTTTGGAAATCAGAGTTACTTGCTCAAGAACCCTGTTTGCAAGACTTAACTTGACGTTGAATCCTGCTCTCACTGAAGTCAATGGGAGTTTTGCCATTGACATCAGTGGGGCCAACATTGCTATAAAAGCTGCTGTTTTGTAACTCAGAGATATGTAACATGATATTACATTTAAGTTGACATGGAAATGTGTCTGGAATGAATAAATGAAAGTAGAGCCTCCCTCTGTGCTCCCCCCTAAAAAAATTATTTAAAAAATATTCTTTGCTTTGGGAACTGCAGCTAATTAAGTTACCTGCTTTTCTGCAACATTCTAACTACTTTTATAAGTTTTATATCTTATACTTAGCAGTGAGCGAGTGGGAGGCTAGCACAGTTTATTTCCTTTGGGTTTTTGTACAGCTTATGACATGCATGGAAATAGGAGGCTGCTGAATCTTAAAATCTCCTATGTAAAAAGATATTGTCAAGGCTTTTATTAGACCTTACTTTGATTTACCATAAAATAACTGTAGGCTTTTTATTTCTCTATTTCTTACTCTCTTTATCCTGGTTCTCTGGCATCTTTCTTTTCAGAAGTGGTGGTAATCGTCTCTGAAGAGAAATGATAGAATCTGTATCATTTAGGACTCAAAAAATTAGACTGGACAAAATCCCAGAAATAGTACTGCAGGGAACAATACTGCACTTTGCAGGGACATGGACTAGATGGCTTTGTTTTCAACTGGGTCTTTTCCATCTGTGGTTCTATGATAGCCTTAAATTAACTCAGCTTTCCAATGAGTTTGTATATGAGTGCTGAGTATTTGAACTAATGTTTTCAGTGTGGAATTGTATTATCTAACATACTGATAACAATTAAGACATGTAGTTGTCTGTTCTTTTTTTTAAAAAGTTTCTTCTATACATTTTTAAAGATAGTACGTGCTCTTTTTCCTTGGTAGCATAGCAAATAATGAAATTCGAGCACTTACTGTAGTTAAAATTTGCAGATATTTTATACTAGTCAAAGAGTGTACAAGCCATATTAACAGGCAAAATCTATCCTATACTAATATTTTTTCAGCCACTGGACCTAGTAATTAGCATGAGTTATATATTTTTGTTTGCTTTGTAAACATTGTTATAAGTTTAGGATTTACTGCAGGTTTATTATGAAGGGTTTTGTATTAATCCTTTCATGATAGATTGAAATGATACACAATGCATTTATCTTTTAATAGAATGTGTTTTTAACTGGGAACTTTTGCTTTGTGTTTCACATCAGAACAGACCTAGAAGTCCAATTTCATTATACTAGAGCTGTAGAATCCTGATTATTCAAACCATGTGGATAACACCAAATCCATTGGGATGAATGGGAGTGTTCACGTCACTAGGCATAGCTACCAGGTAACTCGGGGGGATGGAAGGCCATAAGTGCCGATGAAACTCCCCTGCTCTGGGTCTAAGTGAGCCACAGTAACTCCATCTTGTGAACCTTAACTTACCTACATGCTGAAGCAGAATATGTAAGTCAGCTTTTTAGCCGACAGCTGCAGTTTTGCTCACACTAGCAGAACATTTAGTGATAACTAGGGGGAAAAGGAGGAGGGAAAGGCCTACAACATAGAGCTTGCAAGGTCGAAGATAAGCATGCGGATGAGAACTTTTCTCACACGCCACAATGTAAGCCTGCTGTAACCGCTGTTGGGCAGGGAGGGGTAAGGGTGGGAAAACAAAGGCTTACTCAAACAGCTATGAATATAAAATGGGACACTTGCTTGTATTTGCTGCGCTTGATTTGAGACATGCTGGTCTCCTAGTGCCTATTCAGAGCTCTTGAATAAATTTGGTTTGCTTCTCCACCCTGGTGTGTCTATTGGTGCGACGCACACCAGGCAACGAACCCTGTTCCCCCCCCCCCCCCGGTCCCTCTGGGCCGGCAACAGGAGCGAATAGTTAATAAGCCAATAGAACAGGGATACATTCAAACAGTTTGTTAGAAAGACAGGTTCTGATAGTGGGAGTTCCAATAATCAGGATTCAGAGGCATTTTGTGAGGGTTTAACTACAGAGTATCCAGTTACACACAAAGGAGAAGGAGATTTATGAGTTTTAAATCTATGTAAAAGAAAAATGGTGTAACCTTTCATGCAGTGAAAGAAACTTAAACACATTTTTTTCATTATGTAATCATATTGAAGCCTATAAAATATATTACACGATAGATGCACAGTTATTTCTGGCAGCGAGTTGCCATTAATAACTGATCTTGAAAATGTATTTATGCATAAAATGTCCCAGTCAAAAACATACAGGCACACAAATAGTAACAAACCCACATAATTTACTGAACTAAATGAATACAATATCAACAGAAAAAAGATCTCTCCAAGAACATTAAACTCAACCTTCTCTCCCAATGGGAAAAGTCCACACCTACTTTCACAGGAACATCTGAGCAATCAACAACAACTCCAAGTTGCAAACCTTATTTAAAAAACAAAAGCAGGCAAATCTCCACAGTGAAAGGGGCCAATATTTCCTTCATCTCTTCAGGTTGTTTAAGTGCTAATAAATCCTTTAGTGGTATTCTGTAAATGGCACATATTTAATAGAAAAGACATTTCAAATATGCATTGGAGAGTCCTAAAAATGGTCATTGAGACTATTATTGGATCCCTCCATCTGTGAATTATATAGATTGTCATCATCGGTCCAACTGTACAGGGCTAAGATGGAAAAATAATTAAAACAAAAACATTTAAAACACTTCTAAAAATGCTCTAAGATAGAATTTGCATATTTAACAATGTGCTGTTGTCAGGGCTAGAAATACATGTGATGTGTTCCATTGCAGAGCATGGGTCACACTTTTCAAATGGTATAAAACTCCCATTGCTAGTCCTGCAAGGTTACAAGCTATCAAACCAAAATTTTGTCACTCATTCAGGATGTAATTTGACCTGTTCTGGGAGTCGGATCATTGTTATTTTAGGGGCAAATTCCAGATATGGAAAACTAGGAAAAATTATAACAGGTTGTATTTAAATGATAATGGGCGTTTGAATCTGCTCAGAGGGTTGGAATATTAGGGGTGATCAGAGGGAATAGATATTTGGGAGCAGTGAGCAGGTGAGATGGTCAGAAATATATAATAGATACAATTTATGATAAGGGTATCGATTTCACATAGAGTGGTGACACAAAGTTAATTCCACCTTTAGAGATCTTACCAGTGGCATTCCCTTTGTAAGCACAGGGACTATGGCCGTAATTGACACCGTCTTTCAAAATGGAATGATGCAGGTTCTGTGCTGCAGTTTGACTGCACTACTCCACAGCACCATTGCATAGAATCCCTATAGCTTGTGTAGCAGACTGCAGGAGGATCAACTCTTAGTTCATCTCCCTTGCTGTAGTCAGGGGAGGGGACTCAGCTGGGTAAAGAGAGCATGGCTAAGGTTTCCTTATGCCCTAAGCTGCTCAATTAGCCCTTTGAGGCTGCTGGTAGCCAGCGTAAATTATGGTAGTTTTCAGGCTGCTCTAAGTTACACCAGGGGGCTTCAGGCTAAAACTGAGCAGCCTCTAGATCAGAGGAGTGCAATGGCCACTTTTACAACCCTTCCTTAACTACACTGAGTCCCTGCAGTTGAGGGTCTGGGACTTTAAGTGTAACTACTGTGTGTGACATATACTTATATACATGTCTATTATTAAAACTTCTCTCTTTCATAGCTAGAAACTGCAGAAAAACTGAAGGTTGTACATGTATTTGTTTTCTGATGACATCACAAGCTGTTCAAGCTTCACCTTTGTGGTTCCAATGACTGTATCTAGTCTGACTCGCCTTCTTCCCATTGTTAGAGCATCATCATAATAGTGAGGCACAGAGCCCCTTGATGTTTAGGATGATGTCTGTTACAGTATTCTCCTCCTAGCAACCAAATTCTGCCATTGGTTACATGTGCACAACTCTAGTTCAATGAGAGTTCAATGAGTTTGATGAATTTGTAAGTTGTGCATGTGTGGCCAGGGGCTGAATATGGCCTATATAAGGTTAAGACAGATTTTCATGACAGAGCATGTGGCATATATCTTGATAAAAAGCAGAAGGTACATGTTATTTGAACTATGTCTTATATAACAATTTTAATTATTTTTCCTTTGCCAATTTTAGCCTGTTTTTATTACTCTTATGCATGTACTTCGATGGCTTATTGAACACCTGAATAGCTTGTTACTGGTATACCCAAAGGATAAGGTGACTGACATAGATATATGAAATCTGAGGTATTGAATCTCATGCTGGCTGTGTTTTTTATTAAAAATTCAATTAATATCTGTTTTCCTTCCCATGTCAGACACAGAAACACATTCTCATCATTTCATTATTTTGAAATTAAAAGAAGGGAAGAACTGACTTTCCCAATAGTGACACCAGTAAATATTTAAACTGGCAGAGCTCAATTCTCTCTTCTGGTGTAGCTATGTCTAGTACAGGAATGTGTCTATAACCATCTTTGCACATCCCCTATTCTTGAGCCAGTTTCCAGAATGAATTAAAGCCATCTCAAGGGTATTCTAATCCACATAACAGCTGCTTATGGCCCAAAGGGGCTGTTCTGATAGCTAGGAGTATCTGGGCTATACAGACATGATTCCTTTGCTGGCAGCTGCAAAGAGTATTGCCATTACACCAGATCTATATCACACGTGGATTTCCTCATGCTGGGGAAAATCTATGGTGTCCAGATTCTTTAGGATTCCCGCCCCTTTTTTACTTCTAAAGCAGCATAAGAGGCCATTGTGAAATGGAGAATTGGGCCCTCAGAATCTTCTGAATCTTTCTTTTTGGTGGATTGTTTGATGGGAGTCATGAACTGCCCTGATGCATTTGGCCTTTTCCATGGTTTTGTTGCTTTGTGTTGATTGACAGCTGGCCTAGGTGATTGTTCCAGAGCAGCAGGAAGATGAGATAGAGGCTGCACACTCCTAACAGTGAAATTGAAAGGACTTAGGTCCTGATCCCAAGCTTATTGAAGTCAATGGGAGTCTTTCATTGACTCCAAATGGTTCTAGATCAATACTCTGATGTCTGTAAGCGCCTACAAGTTGGGAAGGCAGAGAAATAATAAAAAAAGCAACAGCAAAGAATCTTTCAGTTAACACTGTCTGACCTGTTGACATGTGCATTTAACTGTTTGGTTTTTACCTGGTGGCCAGTGATATCTACTCTAAGTCATTTACTGCAAAATACGCTACGGAATAAGTGTAACCCTAAAAGTGTCCTTATCATTGCTGTTTGCCTTGACCCTCAGCTGAGTAACATATATTATCTGAATGCTAATAACAATCTATTTTCACATCCTGACTGAGTGTAGAGGTTAAACACACTGAACTGCACTCACAACCAATGCATGAATATTGTCCAATGCCCAAATGTTGGGCCCTGACTCTAGATCTTGGTTTTACTTTTACATGCAGTTCTTTCTGGAACTGGCTAAAGGTTGTCTTTGTTTCATATTCACTTCAGTATGGTTGTTACTGATATGCAGTACTCAAATACGTCAAGTTTTGATTATCATGATGCTCTTGGTAGCTATGTACTGATTACCTATACATGCTTGTGTTGTCGAAAATATGACAATAAACATTTTAAAAAAGGAAATTATTGTTAATAGATGAGGTAGTTATGGAGAACAACATGGTAGACAATTTGATCAAATCTAGTACAGTATAATAATATCTGTTATATAAGCAGTGAAACATACTGTAATATGAATTAAATTTGATTTTCAATTAAATTTGTATGCATATATACTGTATTTTCTGGCGTATAAGACTACTTTTTCACCCAGGAAAATCTTCTCAAAAGTCGGGGGTCGTCTTATACGCCGGGTGTCGTCTTATAGGGCGGGTGCTGAAACTTCCGAGCCGGACTGGAGAATCTGCGGTCGCCGCATATGGTGGGGGGAGCTCAAAAACGGCCGCGGCCGCATCCCTGCCCGATGACGAGGTGAGGGGGCGCCTCACCGGGAAGGTGTAAGTGAAGGGCGGAGCAAGCTGCAGGCGTCCGGGACGCCCGGGGTATGGAAAAAAGAGATAGAGCGGCGCTGTGCCCAGAAAAACACGCCTCTTTCACCCGTCTGGCCCGCCCTTGTATCCTATTACCGTACCTCCTTCTCTGCCTCTCAGATCTCGCTCCTGAGGACTGCAGTGAAGCGGCGCAGGCGCGCATGTGCGAGATCTGAGAGGCAGAGAAGGAGGTAATAGGATACAAGGGCGGGCCAGACGGGTGAAAGAGGCGTGTTTGCGCTACCGCTCTGATAGTCTTGGAGACAGGGAGGGCTGGGCAGGCAGGGAGAGCTGACCAATCCAAGCAGGCTTTGTATACAACAACCAGCCAATCGCCGGTAAGGTACATCGCTTGCCGTGATTGGCTGGTTGTTGTATACTGGGTACCACATACAGTACAGCACCAGTATCTGTACCTGTTCATACAGTATAGCACCAGTACATACAGTACAGTATACAAATGTCCAACAGTCAAAACCCCATCATGGCTCCACCAGCAAGAAGAAAGAAATATGAAGCCAGTTTCAAACTTAAAGTTGTAAACTTTGCCATGGAACATAATAACTGCGCTGCTGCAAGACAATATGGAGTAACAGAAAAGATGGTTCGGGACTGGAAAGCAAATGAAAAAGCATTAAAGAGTATGCCAAGGGGTAAGTGTGCATTAAGAAGAGGCACTCCACATTGGCCAGAACTCGAAAAACATGTAGCAGACATGGTGAATGAGCATCGCCAAAACGGTTATGTAGTGACACGAAATAAAATACATTTGTTTGCACTTCAGTGGGCCAAATCTAACCCAGATCACAGCAACAGATTTAAGGCCACTGTATCCTGGTGTACTAGATTCATGGGAAGACATAATATGGTACTGAGGCAAAAGATGAAAATTGCCCCAAAATTACCTGCAGATCTTGATAGCAAAGTAAATAGTTTCCATCGATACGTAATACAACAGCGCACTAAACATGGCTATGCGTTAAGTAGTATTGGAAATATGGATGAAACTCCAATGAATTTTGATATGGTTGGAAATAAAACTGTCCATCAAAAAGGTGAAAAAACAATTTTAATTAAAACAACAGGACATGAGAAGTCCAGTTTTACAGTGGTACTAGGATGCACAGCTGATGGCGCCAAACTGAGACCAATGATTATTTTTAAAAGAAAAACAATGCCGAAATTCAAGTTCCCTGTTGGTTGTTTTGTACATGTGAATGAAAAAGGCTGGATGGATGAAGAAGGGGTAAAGCTATGGCTTGATAATGTATGGAGCAGGCGACCAGGTGGACTTATTCAAAAATGTAGTCTACTGGTGTGGGATATGTTCAGGGCTCATTTAACTCCCAGCACCAAGCAAATGCTTGCAAGACTAAACACAGATGCGGCAGTTATTCCTGCAGGATTGACATCGTTGGTACAGCCACTGGATGTGTGCCTAAACAAGCCATTTAAAGATCGCATTCAAGAACAGTGGAATGAATGGATGGTTAGCGGCGAAAAGTCATTCACAAAAGGAGGAAACATGCGTGCTCCACAGTTGGATGTTTTGTGCAAGTTTGTCATAAAAGCCTGGAATGATATTGATGCAGAAACAGTAATCAAGTCTTTCAAGAAGTGTGGCATATCAAATTCATTAGATGGTATGGAGGACGACTACTTGTGGCAAGATGAAGAGGAAGCCGAAGCTGAGACCAGACCATCTGATACGGAATTCGATCCATACGATGACTGGCTTACAAATGTATCACAAGATGTCATTGATGTACTTATGATATCAGATGACGAACAGGAGGATTTTGAAGGCTTTTAAAGGGAAACTGTCACGCCAGCAAAACCTGTAAAAATACCGTAGCTTGCAGTTATGATGGGCGTTGCTAACTCGCCAGGGACTTGCCCGGCACTTGCTCTCTCTCTCTTGTTTGTTATCTTCCTCCTATCATCATCAGTTCCAGTTTGGTTGACAGCTTAGAAAACAAACAGCATGGCAGCTCCCATGGGTTTATTGTCTTATCCTTCCTTTCAGCTTTAGAGTGAATTAGGAAAAGTTTAATCCACTTGCACTGTTTTATGTTTACATGTTTGATGACAAACAGCCTTATGTTTATAAGTGACAGTTTTCCTGCTAAGTACCTGCATGTCATAAGCATTTGAATTAAAATTACCATATTGAAATCAAATCTGATGTTTTTTTAATTTTTTTTTGGTGTGCGTTGGAAGAGGGGTAGTCTTATACGGCGAGTATATCCCAAACTCTATATTTTAACTGGAAAAGTTGGGGGTCGTCTTATATGCCCAGTCGTCTTATACACCGGAAAATACGGTAGTTTAATATTAAATGAGCTAACCTCTGCACTTTGCTTAAATTCTATTGGTGATATCCTGGCCCAACTGGAGTCAGTAGCAAAACTAACATTAATTTCAGTGTGCTCAGGTTCACTTTATACAATTTATCATTTTTTCAAAATTAATTTTTCTTTGCCAAATTGTTATATTTGTGGAAAGTACTGGCTCACTCTTATGGCTGATTTAATACCAGAACATTCTTGATATTTGGATAACAGATTGTAGACTAATAGAAAACATTCACTTTTCTACAGATGGCAATGGGTTTAGATCCCTGTACATTTAAAAATAATATTAATATCTGTGACAGTCTGTACCTCGGAGAAATACCCTGCCCCCCCCCCCACCTCGTTCATCCTTATAATATGATTGTGTGGTATCCAATGCAAAGTTTGTCATGTCAGGTGTCTTTGGAAGGCTCATGATGCACTGAGAATTTTGTTATACTAATGTTATAGGTTGTAATTTCATGTATATAGTTATGAGGCTGAAAATGTGTCCTCATTGTTTAAAACAAGCCCAGGCAAAAGTCTCCAGGAGCAGAGGGGCAGTTCACACCTCATCAGGGCATGTATGGGACAAACCCAGCCAAGTCTCACAGGAACAAAGGACACTGGCCTCGTCAATAACAAAAGGATCTGTTGGACTCTGAGTGAGTCACCCCCCTTTCCTTGGGCAGTTTGGGACTATGATGAGGTAATGTTCACCTCACTCTGAAGGGAGGGGGCAAAGCCAAGAGGAAAGAAAGAACATGATTAAAGGGAGAGATGTTTGCCATGCTCTCTCTCATCCACTTCCCTCTACAGACACAGTCACCAAGCGACTGAAGTGCTGGAGAGCCTGGCTGAAGGGCAACCAGGCAGCCTGTGGTGAGAAGCATCTAAGTTTGTAAGGGCACTGAAAGTGTTAAGATCATCTTAGAATGCCTTTTGCTTTTATTTCATTTGACCAAATCTGACTTCTTGTGCTTTGACTTATAATCACTTAAAATCTATCTTTTGTAGTTAATACATTTGTTTATTTCTATCTACAGCAGTGCAGTTAGTTTGAAGCATGTTAGAGACTCCCCTTGGGATAACAAGCCTGGTACATATCAATTTTTTTGTTAAATTGACAAACTCATATAAGCATGCAGTGTTCAGCAGGCATAACTGGACACTGCAAGATGGAGGTTCCAAGGGTTGTGTTTGGGATCAGAGATATTGGCTAGTGTCATTTGGTGGCACAATCCAAGCAGCAGCTGGCCAGGAGTGCCCACTCACGTAGCTGGAAGCAGTTTACATGCTAGAGTCTGTGTGGGAACAGCGTGGAAGTGGGGGTTCTCACAGCAGAGCAGGGTAAGGCTGGCTCCCAGAGTCGAGGATTGGAGTGACCTAGCAGATCAGCATTCCAGATAACACCAGGGGAACATCACAATATCCCTTTCTCCTTTTTTACTAACTGGATAAGTAAAGTCTAAACCTAACATTATATTATTACTAAACAACACAAAATATAAGAGTTTAGGTTAAAAGAGCAATATTGGGTGTGGGGAAGAAGGGTAGGCAAAATAGTCTGTTAGGAGAATGTTCCAGCAGGGACCATTTCTGTGGCCAAGTTATACAGGATACAGTTTGGATTATTAGAATTTTTAACAGCAGCAGTAATAGTAAGAATAGTGCTTAGCAAATTTGCAGTGAATAATTTACTGAACTAGAAAGTAGAAGGATAGAAGGCAGCTTCATTTGCTATTCAGAAGGAAAATCCACTCCTACGCAGAAGGTCAATGCCATATCTGTGCACCACTATTATCCTACTTACACCCTCAAAATGAGACTTATGTGATGAATAACCCTTGCAGTGACCCTCTGCACGGGGTGAATTTCACGCAGAGAATTGGTGAGCTGATTGCAATTTTCTCTAAAGTTTTCATTGTTCAAGTTTACTGGATGAAATGATTATCAGTTGTTTTCTCTTTAATCATAATGTGAGTTTTATAGTTGTCTCATCTCACTGACAAGCACCTACGTAATTTTGCCTTCACCGACATCTTTGCTTTTATTTGCACTTTCTGCCTAGTCTTTTCCTAACCCTTTTGCCTTACTGCTCCATTCATCTCTTTCACCTACTTGATGTAATGCCATAATTGTCTCCCATCTTTGGAACAGTCTCCCATCGGTTCTCATCAGGTGCCAGACAGTGTCCCTTCCTTCTTCAAATCCCATCTTAAAACACGCCTCTTCAGGTATTGCATCCTATCCTCCTTCACCTGTAAGAATAAGGCCTTTTCCTGTAGCCATATTGTAAGGTCTGAGGCCTTTGTCTGCACCTAGAGGAGAGCAGCAGCCATGAGCTGAGAAGCAGAAAGTCACATCCTCACATTCCATCTAAATTACACTAAAACAATGTACTATTGAGTTGTTACGAAGGGGATCCTGTCCTAATAGTACCCACCATCACCCGATAAAGAAATAGATCTTAAGATGGCTAAAGACAACTTTGTTTGATATCATTCTGTCTGGCAAGAAATCACTTATCAACAGTTATGATTGTAAAATCTATATTTCTATTGTTTTGCCTTTATGGTCCCTACTTCTCTATTGTTTATCTGTATGGTCTCTGTCTGGTTATTTGATTGTTTCTGTCTGTTGCTTAACTAATTTTGCAAGCTGTAAATCAGTTAAGGTGGTGGGGTATAATTGATTAAAGGATTGTTTTGCAATATGTTAGGATTGGTTAGAAAATTGTATAGTAATAGGTTAGTAAAATGATTGGTTAAGGTACAGCTAAGCAAGACTCAAGTTTTACTATATAAACTGGGGTCCAAAAGGAAGTTCTTTGGAACCAACTCCATGACACAGCCCCAAGATCAGAGCTGCCAGACCCCAATGCTCTTTTAATGACCCGTGCAGAAGCTGGAGTTCCCCAGATGACCTGATCCTGACTGGCCATCAAGAAAAGTTCATCTGCCTTATTGGGAGTGGTGAGTATTGTATGCTTAGCGTGTGCATTTTGTTTTGGTGATTGTTAATAAATGGAGGTTGAATAGGATATTACTGTGTAAGGCTCTTTCACTGGTAAAAGACCCCACAAACCCACGGAGTGTACGGTTATGCCCTGAGCCCATGGAAGGGTATGGGTGGGTGCCTTAATTAACAGGGATACGCCTGAGCCCTAGGAATGGGGTAAGGGTGGGTGCCTAAATTAAGAGGGTTACGCCTTGAGCCCCAGGAACTGAGTAAAGGTGGGTGTCCCTAGAGTGTGTGAGTAACAGGGAATTTTGTGCAGGTAACACACCCTCCCTTACCTGAACTTCTGTTCCCGATCTAGTTTCGTTTTTATGACTCGTCTTATTTCTTGGTAAGCTCCTTGGGACAGCTCCTTGGATTTTTTTAATCCATTTGCTCTGCCTGTATATTTCATGCATGGACTATAAATGATGTTAGTAATAAGTATGAGGGGATCATGACTACACTACTGTCAGAAGCACAGCAGTATATACATCAACCATTGTGGTTATGATATCATTTATGTTGTTAAAAAAAAATGGGAAAGCATCATGAGACTACACTGAAGAAGGCTTTCATCTTCATAAGTCACAAGTTTCCTACTATCTTTTTTACCATGCTCACCCACACTGACAACTGAGGGCTGGAAAGGAAAAGAACATATCCACCACGATCCTGCCTAAACATCCTCTTGCCAAAAATAATATTCTCCAGTGGCTCATGTTAACTGATAATTCCCCACCAACAACAACACCATTGTGTTCGCACTGCATATATAAAATTGCTTATAAAACGGATGGTGAGTATTGAGAAACAAAAATATTGATGCTAATCATACAGATACAAATCTTACATTGTTCAGAGCACCTCCTGTTCTTCATATCCTTCTGGGAATTTGACTAATCAACTATTAGAAGCATGTATGATATGAAGCTCTATCTGCTTTGAAGCAAATGGAGTGAGTCAGGGAGTCTATTATTGCGTTACCATGAATGACAGGTTCTTTCATATTGAAAGCAGCCTGAAATATTTTTTACAATGTCTCTATCAATAATGTTACAGTTGTATCTGGTATCTCTTCATGTGAGCTTTAAAATGTTTTTAGTTTAAAAACAATTTCATGTCTTACAATTTTAATGACAAAAGAGGTTTCTAACATTTACACAAGACTTTCCTGTCCATAGTATAGAAAGGGACTAATTCTGTGCCTTTATAGTCTGTGGTGCCGTACCCCAGGATCTCTCATTCCCACACTGGAGATTTGCTGTGGTTTGGAGGTCAATTCTTATTTTCCGTTATGTTCACCAAGGGCTTAATCCTGCCATTGGTCCAAGAGGTAGTGCTCCCATCTGGATGGGATCTGCAATAATGGAGAGCATATCACAGCGATGCCATCAGTGCATATCCTAACTTGTCCCAAGTATGGAGACCTATATACACATGGCCTCCTGTAGAAGAGATGTTCTGCACACACTCAGCATCAAATAAGCACTCAGAGGGCAGAAGTGGTGAGCCAATGGATGGGACTGGCATCTGCACTATGAGCACCATGGTTCCAATCAGGAGTTATTTTGGGGAAGTTCTATTGCCTGTGTTATACAGAAGGTCAGACTCTGTGATCACAATGATCCCTTATGGAAGTGGAAATCTATGAAATGCAGGCAACCCTGCTGTTGAAGGGGCATAATTGAAGGCTTGTAGGGTGATGGTGTCCCCAACTCAGCAAGCTGAAGAGGTGCCTCCAGACAGAATCCACCTTCCTGGACTATAGCAGATCCATGTGCTCCCCTGACACACATCTACCTCCTCTATGCACAACGTAAGCCCCAATTAAGCTCTTACTCAGGACTTAAATGGTGCATAGATTTTGTGCTGGCACAAAGGAAAATTTCATACTGAAGGATGAGTTCTGTAGTTCAGGTCTGATATTTATACTGGATTTGCACTGGTGAAAATTAATTGCCGTCAATGGGGCTACTCCTGGTTTACTCCCAGTATAACTAACCATGTTTAATTTTGCACAGCTTCATTTATTTCCTAATAAAATAAATTGTAAGTAACAACAATGAAAAAAATTCTATTTCCAGAATCCAATATGCCATGTTGTAAAGTGGGACTTCATAGGTAGAAAGCTGTGGTCATATTGCAGTGCTGTTTGTCATGTATGGTAAACACAGTTGAACAAAACCTACCAATTTTGCTGTGAGTGGTTTCATGCAAGCATTTCCTTTGTTCTTGCTTCTGAATTTCACATTAAAGTGAACACAAATTGAGAGTGAAGTCCAGACCAGCCTGCCAAGTTTCACTTCTATGCCAAAGTGAAAATGAATTTTGCATGATTTTGAGATAAATATTGTGACGTTCCCCTCTGGTGTTATCTGGACCTGTGATCTGCTAGGTCACTCCAATCCTTGACTCTGGGAGCCAGCCTTACCCTGCTCTGCTGTGAGAACCCCCACTCCTGGGCTGTTCATGCACAGCCTCAAACTGCTCCTTGGATTGTGTAACCGAATGACACTAGCCAATATCTCTGGTCCCAGACACAACCCTAGGAACCTCCATCTTGCAGTGCCCAGTTATGCCCCCTGGACACTGCAAGCTTATATGAGTTCATCAATTTAACAAAAAAATTGATATGTACCAGTCTTGTTATCCCAAGGGGAGCCTCTGACACACTTCAAACCAAACACACTGCTTCAGGTAGAATAAACAAACAAATGTATTAACTATAAAGATAGATTTTAAGTGATTATAAGTCAAAACATAAAAAGTCAGATTTGGTCAAATGAAATAAAAGCAAAACGCATGGTCTGATATTAATACTTTTAATGCCCTTATAAATTTAGATACTTCTCACCACAGGCTGGCGGGTTGCTCTTCAATCAGGCTCTCCCCTTTGATCGGCACTTCAGTCACTTGGTGTTGTGTGTGTAGATGTAGGTGGAAGAGAGAGGAAGAGCATGGCAAATGTCTCTCCCTTTTATCGTGTCCTTTCTTCCCTCTTTGCTTCCTACCCCCCTTCAGAGCGAGGTGAGCATTACCCCATTGCAGTCCCAAACTGACCAAAGGAAGGGGGGTGACTCACTCAGAGTCTAACAGATCCTGTTGTTGTTGACTAGGCCAGCATCCTTTGTTCCTGTATGGCTGGACTGGGTTTGTCCCATACATGCCCTGATGAGGTATGAACTGCCTCTCTATTTTTGGAGAGTTTTTGCCTGGGCTTGCTTTAAGCCATGAGGATACATTTTCAGCCTCATAACTATAGACATGAAATGATAACCTATAACATGACTATAACATTACTGTAACAATTAGTATAACATTACTATAACAGCCATGCTCAGTGCATCATAAGCCTTCCAAAGACACACAACATGACAAATTTTGCATTGGATACCACACAATTATTTTATAAAAATGAACATGGGGAAGTAGGGTGTTCCCCCGAGGTACAGAGCATCACACATATCCAGTGGTATTCTCAAAGATTTGTATTTAATGAATAGTTTGCAAAGGTACATAATCCTACATTAGAGTTTGTATGTGATATGAAACCAGCAGTTTGTTGCATGGTTTCTGATTCTGTTGTAAAAATTTATCCAGTTATAATGGCAATGAGGCAATAAACATAACTAGAAAAACACAAAAATAGTTGGTGAAATGCCTGAGAAAATTATAGTTTGCAATTTCTTTATTTAGAAAACACAACCATGGGTATTTTATTTTCCTGTAATCTAGCTTTTAATAGTGTCCTTCTTGAAATGTTCATAACTGTGGCTCAGAGTAATGAAATTTCTTTTATGATAAAGGAATTTCATATTTGAATAACTGTGGGAATAAATACAATTAAGTTCATGTTGATATTCCACTTCTGCATTCTGGATAGCTGTGCAGGGGTGTATCAGGTTTTTGTGGATGCTGCTGGAGGCGCCGCTGCTCTACTACAGCCTGCCCCAGGAAGCAGCAAGGTAGGAAGAAAAGAGCAGCAAAGGTGGGTCCCCCAGACCTACCTAGTGATGCCTCACTGGGGCAGCCATATTGGAAGCCAGAGATACCTAGTCACCCAAGGGCTAGTGACAGCTAATCACAGCCCAGCAGGCCCAGATAAAAGGAGATGCCTGGTTTTAGTAGGTCAGTTCCTGGCTGGGACCAGAGGGGTGAGGAAGGGTATGCCTCTCTGGGCACAAGAGCTTGAGGGTTCTGGCTGCATTTGCTTAAGCTGGATTTGCAGGGAGAGAGGAGACCTAAGAACCTTAACCCTGAGCTACGGGTAAATACAAAGGGGCCAGGTGGGAAGAGGCCCAGGGAAAAAGCAGCAATGAACTGAAACTGAGCAGTGCGTAGCTGCTGTTAATAGGATCCTTAAGTTGGAACCCAGAATAGTGGGCAAGCCCAGGTTCCCCTACCACCCACAGTAATATAAACCCCAAGGAAGGGTTCAGGCTTATTTAAAAGCCAGAACAAAGGGCTAAATTCAAAGGTCCCAGAGCCAGGGCAGAAGACCTAGCCAGGGCAAAGAGACTGTTCATTTATTGGAGTCTTTAATACCATGGAAGTGGATCATTTGGACATTGTGACTTGGCCAATGTTCCAAGCCACGGAAGACCCAGACGGCCAGCAGCCTGTGGGGGCGGGGGAGGGGAGGGAGAGAGGTTCAAAAAAAGACTGTAGTACAACACCCAGGGGCTAGGTGGTGCTAAGTGCCCCCATCACAATAACTGTCAAATTTAATCAGTTTTATCACTTGGATTAGGCTTGTGTGTACAATAATTCAAGATAACAGCAGTACATTATATAAATAAGAAAAAGATTAAGTAAAAGAAGGATCAGTTTACAATATCTCTGAGACAATAAATCAGAGTGTTATCAGAAACACTGGTCAGGAGCTAGCCTGCCTCTTTGGTATAGAGAATGGTAGCAGTATTGCCAACACCTAGTATTAAATATCCTGAGTCAAGCCAAACAAAAAATCATGAGATTTTTGAATGCATTTTGGGTTCTTTTATTTGCCTTTTGGTTTCAAATCTTGGATAACCGTGTCGGTTTTCCAAGGGCTAGGAACTTACTTCATATGTAAATGAAAGCTGAGATTCTCACCGGATCAGGTCAGAGGAAGACAATAGAATTTCATCCTGAAGGTCACCACATGAAACATCTTATGCTTAGATACAGGAATATACAAGGGTTTGTAAACAGGAACAGTGAACAAATATTCTGATTTTAAACTAAACAAGCAGACAGCAGTCTCAGCTACTTACTGATCTAAGCTCTCCAGGCTTTTAATCCTCAAGGACCTGGAGAGTTCAGTCAGGGCCTAAACTACAAACCTTGGTAAAAAGATTTAATATCACTCCACTCAAGGAAACAAATCCCCATTTACAGGAATTAAACAAGCCACTTGGTTAAAAGAACTTAAAGAGAAAATGGGACAGTTTAACTTTCTATTCTGAGGAAGGGTTAGAAGGCGAATCTGCTGCAATGATATCCAAAGTAAAACATTCACAGTGATCAGTTCTTGGAACAGGAAAAGGTCAGCCCAGTTAAGAATGGAGGTTGGAAAAAATACAAACTAATGCATCTGGTGAAAAATAATCCTAATCAGAGATATTCAGTGGAAAGGAGAAACCTAGAAAGCAGTAATTCTGGGAGAGACATAGCGAAGATGGAGGACAACAAGCTAGATGTGTGAAATATGGCAGATTAAAAACACCAGTGCATTTTTGAACTACGTACAGAGAGGCATTATGCTATGTAGCAAGGTGGTAATCTCTTTCCCAGGTGCAGCAGCTGCACCTGATATACTGCATTCAGCTATGGGCAATTCATTACCAGAAAGATATTCACAAATTGCAGGAAGTTCAGTTATTTATTTGGAGAATGAGAACAGACATAGTTACATTAGGTGGAAGTTTAAATTTCTAATCACCCTCTGATTTATTAATATTTTTTTCAATAACTGTGGACTAATTTGTCCACTGGGCCAGTTTCTTCCTATCCATCATCAGTTAATGGTTAGCTTATGCGTGAATAATGAAGATTTATATCCTATAAATATGTTAGCAGAGACTAAAGTTCCCACAGTGCTTTGCATATAAATTTCCCAGAACCCTTTCTGTAAGACCCAGGTGCTAATGTTTTATACCCATAAATCTAAAGTGTTCTTTACTTAGGTAGTACCTTGGTGGGTGATGAAATGATGGAATGTATGTAATAAATGATGGAATGTGTGTAATCTTTAACTTTGACTCCTGTCCAGGGAGGAGCCATTTGTGATTGATTAGGGATACTTATTAGCAAATGTGTTCTGTGATTGATAAAATAATGAACCAGTGAGAAAGGGGTTCAACTCATCAGGAATTCCCTGTTGTCACAGATGTTTTGTGTAAATATTAATGACTTTAGTTTCCTGTAAACTGAGATACTGTAAAGGAAACTCCACAAGTAACTAGCTTGTGGGGAAAAGGGATTTTTGTCTCTTTGAAAACAACTATGGTATATAAAAAAATTAGATTCTGAGAGTTAGTTAGGAGTGAATTGAGCTGCAAAGGGATTTCTCTAGAATAGCTTTGCTACCATATAGCCTTCCTTCCTGTTTTCTGTATGGTGTTGTATTAATCTGTGATTTATACTCTTTGATTAGTCACTGTCTGCCCATTGGTTAGTAGTTAGTTGGAAAGAATAGACCAGGTCACTCCAGGAGAAACTCCACTGTTTTTTATGGAGTTACATCAAGGATATATGTGGATCACTAACTGCATTATGCATTAATACATCTATTGCTGTAATGTATTTACCAATGTTTTCATGACCTAAATCCTGCAAAAATCTTTTGTTATTAAAGATAGGACTCCACACTTGAATGTACCTTCTTTCACGAGGTTTTTTTCCTCTGTTGTACCCTGAAATGAGCAGATCTATGAATACCTATACCTTTTTCACTAAGGGGAAATAATCTTCATTTCAAGTTACTTTTTCTTAAGCAAAATTTTCGGCTGCCCTATGCAAGAGGCCATATGAGGAGAGTACAATGATCTGGCAGAATTTAGAAGTGTAGGGTTTGTAAAATCTGCTTTTGCAGACCATCATTATAAAGATGAAAACCATGTTATTCATAGATATCATTCACACTGTAGGGGAAGGAAATATATCAGTACCCACAGCAAAGCAGGGAACATTCATAGAAAGCATGGCAGTGTTACTGGAAAAGAATGATAGGCCATCAAAATAATTTAATATAGCCTCTTGACTTGTCAAAGCTGAACAATATAATATGCAATAGATATATCTGGTATAACCACATAAGAATCAACGGAAAAGGCTAACTCTACCTGTGTAACAAATACAAAGAAAGCAAAGATAAAGTACATTACTGAATAGTCACTAAAATGACTAAATGGGGGAAGACATTTGTTTTTAACTAGGTGATATGGTTCAGTACATAATGAAAAAAAGGAAAACTTTTTAAATTGGGAAAAAACATATAACAGTTCTGGAGCCTTAAAATCCCAACTGTCTTTTTAAGAAGGAAATATCTTTTTAACAGAAACATTGTTTTCTAGTGGAAATCACCTTTCAAGAATTCCTTGCAAAATAGGTAGAATTGAAAGGTTCAGAACTGATGAGTGGAGTGAGATATAATTTGAAAAAGTGTATAGCAGTTGAGAAGTAATATAGTTTTCTTGAGCAGCAAAGAAATATTTTACCCAGACTTACATTTATAATTAGGTTCACAGATTTCTCAGTTAGCCTGTTCCTTCAGTAGATATTTATGTGTAGTTTTCAGTTATAAGAATCTTGTTTTTTTTCTGAATTATTGATTAGTCATCATTAAGATGTATTTAGGGTGAACTCTAGGAAAAATACAGTCAAGGAATTTCTTTCTCCTACTATTCTAAAATTATAGTACCATCAATCTGTGACAACACTTACAAATAACTGTTTCAGGGAGCTCTGAATGTGGATCCAAAGAATAATTAATGTTGTCTTTTGGATTTGGGTGATGAGGCCAGATCCATGTCTTTCATGCTGAGTTCCCAGTTATAAGGAAATTGACTATGAGTGAACAGTAAGATATGGCTCCAAAAGATTTTGGTGCACTGGGGACTTTTTCTTGTCCTCATGAATATTTTGATTTGGTTTTCTCTGTTTGTTTTTGTTGTTTTTAAAGAGTCTTCACTAACAGGATTTATATGATGCTGTGTGCATTCTGCATGGAATGTCCCACCAACCTCATCACGGGGGGGCGGGGGGAGTGTGCAGGGTGGGAGGTAGTTGAGTCTGACTGATAGGGGAATGGGCAACCCTGTGGTCCTGAGGTGGAGGAGGAATTTCAAGGAAAACAAATGCCAGGTATTGAGGTGTCAACTGATTTTTTTTTCTTGGGGTAAATTAATGGGCATGAAGACTTATAATGCACTCCATAGCTGCAGCTTTGACCTTCCTTTCGCTACAAGCTGATGCACACACTAGCATATAAGGATTTTTTTTTCAGGATAAAATTAATCAGTTCTCATAAAAGCTCTCAAAAAATGGTATTTTCTGCCTGTAAAGCCAGACAACTTTATCTGCTTTATGCGGTGGGAGTCAGGCTCTCCTGAATCTTTTCCTTTACCTTGTTTTGTGGATTACATCATGTCTAAGTCCATGAGTATTTTGAGGTATAAACCTTGTGTACAGCTTTGTGCATGAGGAGACAGATCATTGAATTTGGGAACTTAGATCTGATTTTGCTCATCCTGAGGTTTGTCTTCCTGGTGCAAAAGCTTGTTGAGGGGTGAAAGTGTTGCAGGGGGGGGGGGGGGGGGAAGTCAAGAGTGTTCCGCATAGGCATGGCCAGTTTCTTTCACTGGTAGACATATTAGTATCTGTATGTAATAAATGTAAGAAGATATTTCATATACAGTTTGTAGTGTTGTAGCTGTGTTGGTCCCAGGAGATTAAACAGAGAGGTGGGTGAGGTAATATCTTCTATTGGACCAAATTCTGTACATATGCAGCTCACATAATTAATATTAGAGATAGTGTAATGGCAGTGTTATGTGAACGATTGTATAGCTTATCTGGTCTATCATTACACCTACCTAACATTTACTATCTACATCTTTAAGAGGACTAAGGAGTGAAAACTGCAATAAAGTACTGTTAATAAGAGACATTTGTGTACCCTCTGCAGAAGTGTTAGCCTGTAAATATGATGGATTCTTGCTCAAACACTGAATGAAACTGAAGCATGAATTTAAACATAATGTCCCAGCTGTTCACAAGAGGGAAAAATAAGCTGAATATATATGAGATCAGATAAAGAATTGAGCCTGGCTGGAAATAAACTGGAAAAAAGAGAATTTATGAACCAGAATAACTTCAGCAAATCGTTCAAATATAAATCCAGCAAAGATGCAGTTTGGCTCCCAATGGAAGTCATGGGCCTGATTCACTACCATGTAACTCCAGTCTTATGTGGCGTAAATGCACTAATTTCCAGAGGGTTCAAGCAGGAATAAACCTTGATTTCATCTCAGACAGTGCAAACCCTGTATGGCCTCACTTACACAGCTATACCAACTGCTGGCCATTGGTTGCCAAATCAGGGCTATTCCTGAGGATGATTAGGCCACACTGAGCCCAGCTGACCTCTAATTACACTGGTGTAAATGAGAAGAAACTCTATTGAAGTCACTAGAATTGCACTGAAGTAAAACTGGTGTAAGTGAGAGGAGAATCAGGCCCACTGAATGCCCATGTAGCGGTGTGCTTTGTTTATGGTACTTAAGTAAATTTTCTGTCCCTGTAACATTGCTCATATCCAAGTCAATTTGAATTAATTTTTCAGGTGAGATGTCATGAGGAACAATATCAAAATGTTTTACTGAGGCCTAAACATATTGCATCTGGGCTTTAATTTTGGAAAAAATTTGCATGAATATATAATGTATGAAACAGTTGTAGATTGCACTACACTTTACTCAGCCAGTGCGACATGACCCCCAGGGAGGTCATGAAAGACAATCAGGAGGTTGTGAGGCATTGAAAATCATGTTACACTCTAAGGGTACGTCTATGCTTACTTCCTTGTCTGGATGTAAGCGATCGATCTTCTGCGATAGATCCCGGAAGTGCTCGCCGTCGACGCCGGTACTCCAGCTCAGCGAGAGGAGTATGCGGCATCGACGGGGGAGCCTGCCTGCCGCGTCTGGACCCGCGGTAATTCGGACTAAGGTACTTCGAATTCAGCTACGTTATTAACGTAGCTGAATTTGTGTACCTTAGTCCGAAGTGGGGGGTTAGTGTGGACCAGGCCTAAAGCAAATAAATTCTTCTGTCCCCTCTCCCCACATGCCCTTACATTTCAAGGTCAAGTATTCTGTCAGCCTCTCAAAACACACACGACAATTATATAGGCTTAGCATTGTTATCGGTGATATTTTTCACTTTTACTTTTATAGGAAATTTAAGGTTGGGAAAAATTGACTTCAAATAAGGAATCGCTAACCTGAAAAGACTAAGAAACACTGGTCTAAAACGAATACAAAATATATTGAAAATACCTATATCCTGTAAATTAAAAGATATACGTTGTAGTAAATTAGTATAATTTGTAGGCAGTCATGTACTACAGAGATGGCCAGCAGTATAAAACACTAAGATACATAGCAAAATCACTTCATAATATTCTGAAATGTGTCAATAGCTGTAATGGTTATAAATTTCATCATTTCAGAGTTAGCCCTCTTCTCTCTTTACTATAATTATAATTTTCACTAACGGTCACAGTGATGTGTATAATTCTGTTATTCTTAGTAAAAGTATCAACTTCAAGGTTATTCAATATCACATGCAGATCTCAGTTGTTTAAAAAACAAACTTCAAAGAGTTGCTTGAAAGGCTAGTTTATGGTGGTTCTTTTATTGATCTTTCTTCCATTAGCATTCAATACTCAGTTATAAAGTACATAGTTTTTGAAAATAAAGTCAGTTATCCGCAGGAGATTTGTGACACTCTGAGATTTAGGTTACTTAATGATCCTCAATTAACAGACATGTTAGGCTACTGAGTCTGCCCCAGAATGATTTCACCCGAAGCTTTTCCCGAGGAGTGGAGATTATATAAAACAAATTAGCACTGAACCTCTGACTCTTTTCACTGCCTTTTCCAGCACAATGTATTATATAGTAACTTTTACTGATTCTTTTCACTGTTCAATTATTCCAAATACATTCTGATTCTTTAAAAAAATCCTATGTCCATATGTTCTGATCTACACACTAATAAGGGAGAATTAGGAAGAGGAAATCTAGGAGTAGAGAGAAACAGCTGATTTAATGAAATAATGTGGGCCAAATTGTTCACTGATGTAAACTGATGCGGCTCCATTAAAGTGAATAAAGCTGCATCAATTTACACAAACAAAAATTTGGCTCCGTATATTTGGGAAGAGTAAATAAATAGGAACACTTGTTCATACATTCATACAATTCAGTATTTGGGTCCGAATCCAACAAAGCACATAAGCTTTAATGCTAAGTACCTGAGTAAACCAGAAGTGAAAGTAAGCTGGTCCGGTCCGATCCAGCATACTGGCAAGAACCGGTGTACCGTACTGTACCGGCTTCCCTAGGCCTGCGATTTAAAGGGCCTGGGTCTCCCAGCAGCGTCTGGAGCCCTGGGCCCTTCAAATTTCCGGCAGCGCCCCACTGCCGGAGTCTTTGGGTAGTGGAGGTGGCCAGGAGCCCTGGGGTTCGGGCGACGATTTAAAGGGCCAGAAATGGCATGACTTTTGCAGAAACATTGATATTCAGTGCAATTCACACTGGAGTGCAAGAAATTTCCTTCAGGCCAAGTGGAATTATGAAGGTTCCAGGATTGGGTGATAATTTGTAAAGCAAGCAACATATCTTGTATGGGGAGACACTCCTGCTCTTCCCCAACTTCCTACCCAAAATCCAGTGAAGAAAAGACCTGCCTGGTCTGGTGACCTAAGTGAATCAGCATTGTTGTTTGGAGCCCCATGATGCTGTTGTATTCAGTCCACTCTCTTTGGTGAAATAAAGGGGCTATGGGTAGTTTCTGAGAGTACTCCCCTTTTTCCTGACCTGTTGCAGCTCATAAGAACATAAGAATGGCCATACTGGGCGGGGTACTGAAACAATTTGTATAGTGAGGGTGCTGAGAGCCATTGAACCAAACTGTAATCCCTGTATATGATGGAAATCACTTCAAGACAGGGGCTGTGGGAACACCGCCAGCACCCCTAATTTCAGCACCTATGATACTGGGTCAGACCAAAGGTTCATCTAGCCCAGTATCCTGCCTTCCAATAGTGGCCAATACCAGGTGCTTCAGAGGGAGTGAACAGAACAGGCAATCATCAAGTGATCCATCCCGTTTCCCTTCACAGTTTCTGGCAAACACAGCTCCTCATTCCTTCTGTGTCTTCAGTACCCTTTTTCAACCCCACCATCTATCCAGTCTTTTGGAGAGTTTGTGGGGCTACCAACATCTCTAGAGGAAAAGAAAAGGACCCCTTGCATATTTCAAGGCTGGTGCTACCAAAAAAAATCTTAATGGTGTTACTCCCCCACCCCCGCACACACCTTTTGGTTGGGTCATGAGGTAGATTGTGAAGAGGCATTCTAGATCAATTGTTCTGTGCCAAAAGGTTTTTGAGCCATCAGCTCTGGTTGGAACTCATTGTGTTCTCTTTCTCTGGACCCAGTCATGAGGGTTCTGGTCATAAACTCATAGACCTTAAGGCTAGAAGGGACCATTACAATCATCTAATCTGACCTCCTGTACATTGCAGGCCTCTTACACATCCACTCCTGTAATAGATTCATAACCTCTGGCTGAGTTACTGAAGTCCTCAAATCTTGATTTAAAGCCTTCAAGTTACAGAGAATCTACCAATTACACTCGTGTAAACCTGCAAGTGACCCATGCCGCACGCTGCAGAGGAAGGTGAAAAGCCCAGGGTCTCTGCCAATCTGACGTGAAGGAAAATTCCTTCCTGACCCTAAATATTGTGATCAGTTGGACCCTGACCATTTCAGCAAGACCTAGCAGCCAGAAACCAGGAAAGAATTCTCCACAGTAACTCAGAGCCCTCCCAATCTGGTGTCCCATCACCAGTCATTGGGGGATATTTGCTATTAGCAGTCGCAAATCAGCTATATACTATTGTATATATCATCCATTCTGACTGTTTAAACAGCCTCCATTTGCAATATTATAGGGATTGATTCAAACCTCACTGAAGCCAATGGAAAGACTCCCACTGGCTCCAAATTTGGCGTAATCAGGACCCCTGATGTGCAGAAAAACTAAGTCCAATAGAGAATATAATAATAAACTGTTCAAAATGAAGATGAGCATTTTTTCTGCTTGTTTCTTTAGTAGGTTTTGTTCAGTAAGACTCTGAGTGCTGCCTGTGAGCTAAGAGGCATGTGATACTAGTATATGTAAAAAGCAACGAAGAGTCCTGTGGCACCTTATAGACTAACAGATGTATTAGAGCATAAGCTTTCGTGGGTGAATATCCACTTCGTCAGATGAATGTAATGGAAATTTCCAGAGACCGGTATAAATATGCAGGCAAGAATCAGTCTAGAGATAACAAGGTTAGTTCAATCAGGGAGGATGAGGCCCTCTTCTAGCAGTTGAGGTGTGAACACCGAGGGAGGAGAAACTGCTCCACAGTCTTTGTTTAATCCTGAGCTGATGGTGTCAAATTTGCAAATGAACTGAAGATATTTCAGATATTAGGAATGGAAATATACAAAAGCCTGTAGGAGAACACTTCAACCTCCTTAAACACACAACAGCAGATTTAAAGGTAGCCATCCTGCAGCAAAAAAACTTCAGGACCAGACTTCAAAGAGAAACTGCTGAGCTTCAGTTCATTTGCAAATTTGACACCATCTGCTCAGGATTAAACGAAGACTGTGAATGGCTAGCCAACTACAAAAGCAGTTTCTCCTCCCTTGGTGTTCACACCTCAACTGCTAGAAGAGGGCCTCATCCTTCCTGATTGAACTAACCTCGTTATCTCTAGACTGATTCTTGCTTGCATATTTATACCTGCCTCTGGAAATTTCCATTGCATGCGTCTGATGAAGTGGGTATTCTCCCATGAAAGCTTATGCTCCAATACATCTGTTAGTCGATAAGGTGCCACAGGACTCTTTGTTGCTTTTTACAGATCCAGACTAAGACGGCTACCCCTCTGATACTTGTAGTATATGTAGTTGTTGGCTGGAATCAGACCTTGTGCTCTGCATGTTATTAACATCCAGCTCTCTGCCCACTATACAGTAGCAAAGGCAGAGTGATGTTTGTTTGTTAAGTATTTGTTTCCAATGAAGTAGATTCAGGAATGGCACCATCTAATTTAATGTTAAAGACCACAGTTCACTTTCTAATTTGCCCCAGGATTGCTAGGCTAAATTCTGCTAATTTGCACCCATGTAGCTGATCAATAGAATTTGATCCTTATTTACTATTACTCCAAGTATACCGTAATTGTCCTGATTTTTTATTTTTGCATAAAGAATTTTAATTTTTTCATAAACATACAATATACAAACATACAGGAAAGGGAGATTGAAAAAAAGGTACCCATTTTCAAAAGCAATTAATTGATTTCGGAATCCCTTTTGAAAAGAGACAATAAGGCATTTGATACAGTTCCACATGGGGAATTGTTAGCTAAATTGGAAAAGATGGGGCTCAATATGAAAACTAAAAGGTGGATAAGGAAGAGGTTAAAGGGGAGACTACAATGGGTCATACTGAAAGATGAACTATGAGGCTGAAGGGAGGTTACCAGTGGAGTTCCTCAGGGATCGGTTTTGGGACCAATCTTATTTAATCTTTTTATTACTGACCTTGGCACAAAAAGTGGGAATGTGCTAATAAAGTTTGTGGATGACACAAAGCTGGGGGGTATTGCCAATATAGAGAAGGACCGGGATATCATACAGGAAGATCTGGATGACCTTGTAAACTGGAGTAATAGTAATAGGATGAAATTTAATAGTGAAAAGTGCAAGTTCATGCATTTAGGGATTAATAACAAGAATTTTTGTTATAAGATGGGGACACATCAGTTGGAAGTAAGAGAGGAGGAGAAGGACCTAGGAGTATTGGTTGATCACAGGATGACGATGATTCACCAATGTGATATGGCCGTGAAAAAAGTTAATGCGGTCTTGGGATGCATCAGGCAAAGTATTTCCAGTTGAGATAAGGAGGTGTTAGTACCGTTATACAAGGCATCGTTGAGACCTCATCTGGAATACTGTGTGCAGTTCTGGTCTCCCATGTTTAAGAAGGATGAATTCAAACTGGAACAGGTACAGAGAAGGGCTAGTAGGATGATCTGAAGAATGGAAAACCTGTCTTATGAAAGGAGATTCAAAGAGCTCAGCTTGTTTAACCTAACCAAAAGAAGGCTGAGGGGAGATATGATTGCTCTCTATAAATATATCAGAGGGATAAATACCAGGGAGGGAGAGGAATTATTTAAGCTCAGTACCAATGTGGACACAAAAACAAATGGATATAAACTGGCCATCAGGAAGTTTAGACTTGAAATTAGACAAACGTTTCTAATCCTCAGAGGAGTGAAGTTCTGGAACAGCCTTCCAAAGGGAGCAGTGGGGGCAAAAGACATATCTGGCTTCAAGACTAAGCTTGATAAGTTTATGGCGGGGACGGTATGATGGGATAGCCTAATTTTGGCAATTAATTGATCTTTGACTATTAGCGGTAAATATGCCCAATGGCCTGTGATGGGATGTTAGATGGGGTGGGATCTGAGTTACTGCAGAGAATTCTTTTCTGGGTGTCTGGCTGGTAAGTCTTGCCTACATGCTCAGGGTTTAGCTGATCGCCATATTTGGGGTCAGGAAGGAATTTTCCTCCAGGGCAGATTGGCAGAGGCCCTGGGCAGGGGTTCGCCTTCCTCTGCGGCGTGGGGCATGGGTCACTTGCTGGAGAATTTTCTGCACCTTGAAGTCTTTAAACCACGATGTGAGGACTTCAATAGCTCAGACATAGGTTAGGGGTTTGATACAGGAGTGGTGAGTGAGATTCTGTGGCCTGCGTTGTGCAGGAGGTCAGACTAAATGATCATAACGGTCCCTTCTGATCTTGAAGTCTATGATTTGATGAGATTTAGGGTCCTAAGTCACACAGACATTTTTGAAAAATTTACTACAAGTCTATACAATTGTACATCTTTGCTTGATATAAGTAAACTTCTGAAATGAAAAAAAAAAATTCAAATTTGGTCCAAAGCATTTGTCAGCATCTGGGGGGAGGGCATCGGTGCTGGAACTAGGGTGCTGGGGCTTGAAATAGTAATAATCCCCTGTCTTGAAATAGTAATAACAATCCAAGTACTTGGTTTTCGCCTTCGGCACCCCTTCTATAATTATTGTTCCAGCACTACCAGGGGGAGGGGGATAAAGTGACTATATAAAAGAGGGAATATTAGTCCACATTATGAAAAAAATTCAAGACCCTATAATAGAGGATTAGATTTGTTTAATTTATTGTTGGTGTTGTTCTAATGCAACATTTACAATTTTTTAAATAAATTTCCATGCTAAAGAAATATCAATACTAAGTAAAGAACTAAAGCTATTAGAAGAGCATAGCTGCAGTGTAACAAAACATTAAACATGAGACAGAACTTGCTGCTTCAAGTAATACATTTTTGTTTGCCAAGCTCACAGCTAGTGTATTTTACAGGTTTATCCTTTACAGTTGCCTCTCCAATATTATTAGTTCAATATGCTTTTGCAAAGCAAATAAAAAGCAGCAGCATTTATGGAAATAAGTGTGATCCACAGATACTACAAATGCAGTTTCTCTCCTAGTGGGCTACCAGCCCCACGAATGTTCAGCTTAGATATTTGGTGCCTAGTATTCATAAAACCTCTTGCCATAATGGAACCATTTCCTATAATGCGTAAAACCACCCCCATATGTTTATGCTGAGGTTTTACGAGGCAACAAATCATCTCCCTCAAACTAGCCTAACAAGGGAGAGCAAAGGTTAGTGCTGACAAGACCTACAAGCCAATTGCACATACATAATTTGAAGCTGCTCAAAAGATATGTATTTCTGATCTAGGTTTTTCAGTTTCTGGTAAGAGTTTGCATATCAGCTTATTTAGAACACACAGAAAGAAGATATTTATACATACAGAGAACATGAAAAGGTGGGATGTATAAATATCTTCTTTCTGTGTGTTCCATTCTATACATCCGATGAAGTGGGCTGTAGCCCACGAAAGCTTATGCTCAAATAAATGTGTTAGTCTCTAAGGTGCCACAAGTACTCCTGTTCTTTTTGCGGATACAGACTAACACGGCTGTGACTCTGAAGCTTATTTAGACATATTCATTGACTCTGTGTATTTGTGGGTAGCTGAGGGTGATAATAAGAATACTTGTCATTTAGGTATATTCTTATATTGGGAACAGCAAGGCATGTGGCACAGTGATGAGAAGCTGAACCATTGCTCTGAGATACTCAGACGGGTTGCAGTCACCACACAGAAAAAGGGTGCTATATGTCCAATGCCATAGACGAGACTGAGCAGGTGGAGATCCAGAGTTCCAGGGAGACACCAAGAGGTCCTTCCCAAAGGGAGGAGACATCTGCCACAAGACAACTAAACCTACCAAATAAAGATGATCCTTTTGGATAGGATTTTTGTGGTGAGTAGTCAATCAAGATTGCACCAGGAAGGGGAGCTCTCATCAAATCAGAAAAGGAGGAGCAGGAGCTGTGCCAGACCTCTGCTAACCCGAGCCAGGGAGAAGGGAGGTCCCTTCTGCTTTCAGCAGAGGAGGATAATCCATGCTTCCCGAAACTGTCCCCTCATCCCTGCTTGTGGTTTAAAGCCTGTATTCCCTTTGCACGTATTTGTGGCCCACAAGTCTTGGAGCCTGGAAAGACAAAAAGGGTTATCTGTTAACTAGTTATGAAGGGAAACTTGCCTTAAGTGATCACTCAGTGAACTTACAAAAGTGGTTTCTTAACAGAGGTAGTTATTTGCTGATGATTTTTTGAAGGATGATCTCATTGTCTGCTACTCACATGAAATCAGAGCACCCCAAGAGAAGAATGTGTTCAATTATAGTATATTCTAAAGAGGATGCTTAGATATATGAAACTTGCTGTCCTAATCTAAAAAGAGATCAGACCCATTAACATCTCAGAAACATCCAGAGAGGAAATAATGAGGAGACTAGACTAGCTCAGTCTTTTATTACTTGGAGGCACCCAGCCAGGTTCTTCAGTAACTTGTTGGCAGCATGAAACCCATGTGATAGCTCTTGTGCTATGCAGGCACTCAAATACCTGGTAATGAGTGTGGTATATGAGAGAGATGAAAAATCCAAGTTCATAACTGACCTTAGGGAGACCTCAAACCTTAGAGTATACCCTTGCATCTTCCTACCCTAAAATATCACGTGTTTCCATACAATGCAATGAAAATTGAATAATTTAACTATACACAAAAACAGGCTGGTTCTACTATAATCCACTATGTCCTTTCAACCAGCAGTCTCTTTGGGACAGAATAGCTCTACAATTGCCAGCATCCACTCATTGAAATTTGTATCAAGAAAGATTATTGGCTGTAGAAAAATGGACGAAAGCAAGGTAAAGAGCATCGCTAGCAAATACAGATGGAGTCAATTGCTTTCAGTAAAATTGGAAATCTAGACACTTTCAAGAATTGTTATTTGAATATTTTTCACTACAGTTGGCTTGTCAGAAATCCAAGGTAATGAGGAAGCTAAGAAAATCAATTCAGTTGTTGACTGCTCTATGAAGTGTTACATAGGAGACTGGAATACCTACAAGATTCCCATTAGTTGACTGATATGAGATGTCGAATAAAAATGACATTCCTGCTGGGAACCTGATTTGGTTGCTCACAGCATGACCCCTCAGACTTTAAATTTTCAAAGTATTCTAAAGATAGATACAAAATGCTTAAATGACACAATTATTCAGCTGTTAGTGGCAGGTTTTTCTGCTTGATACCATGAAAATATCATACCTGCCTGAAATATCTTTCCTCTCCTTTTCACATATTCTAATACATATGAAGTAGATGTACACTCTACATCATTGACTAAAATCAAGCACTTTTACTACCTTCTATCAGAATTTACTGAAAATGTGCTGACTGTTTTATCCTGCTCAGGTTCTCACCATTGCAACTCCTTGTCCAATTGCACTTCCTCAAATTCCACAGTTTTGTCACCCCGCTAGACTCCCTCTTCCTGTGCTTTGCTGTCTTAATTCATGTCATCTAGCTATTATAGAATCTAAACTCCTCTTGGCAAAGGTCTTGTATATTTACAAAGCACCATATACATCTATGCCACCGTAAAAAGATTCATTCATTATCATTATAGATTTAGCAAAGTATCACAGAGAAAGTAACCTATTGTTCCTGACTTCACAGAGAGGCATATATATATTTTTACTCTAATTATTACCTTCCTTTGTATAATCAAAATTATTTGATTTCTCTCTGCAAAATGAGTTATTAGAGAAACTAATTGGGATGGAAGCTAGAAGTGAAAAATATTCAAATAACTATTCTTGAAAGTGTCTAGATTTCCAATTTTACTGAAAGCAATTGAGTCCATCTGTATTTGCTAGCCATGTTCTTTACCTTGCTTTTGTCCATTTATATGTACATTATGCTCTCTCTTCCCCTCTTTCAGGTATACAAAAATAGTGTATGATATATATAAAAAAGTTTTAAAAAGCAATTTATTCAATATAAAGAGGTTGATTAATTTTACATTTATATTGTCATTGGGTGTTTTGAAAAATTTGATCAGGGTAACTTATGAATCCGGTTATTGATAAGTGTATCTTTAAAAGATTCTGTGGGGTGCCCAGAATGCTGGATGGGTGCTGTTTTATTTAGTAAAATAAATCAAATTAATAAAGACAAAGCTGTTTATGAATTGGCTAGCCACTCTCTCTCTCTCTGTATTTCTTTTTTTAAAATGTATACAGGTTGTGCACTACTTTGCAATAAAGCAGTGGCCAACAGGCCAGATTCTGTTCTGACTTACTTACACTAGTGTGAATCTCCATTAATTTCGGTGCAGTTATTTTGGATTTTACAAGGCTGTAACTGAGATCAGGCACGCCTATGCATTTTTAAAAGAGATTGCACGTTTTTCATACATTTGAAAGGTATTGTGCATTCATGATAAATTTGCTAGGGAAAGCTCTGATATTATAATGTGGTGTTTTTTCCTGTTAAAGTGAGTGAATCAATTGGTGAAACGAGGAGTGAAAAAGTTCTATAAAACGTGCGGGGAGAAAGTAATTATGACTGTAGGAGGAGCTACGCTCAGAACTATATTCTGACTATAATTTGCCCCTCACACATACCCTGACAAAAACTGCTAGATACATCCTCCTGATTTTATTATGGTGATGATTGTTTTAGTTTATTTATACAGCTGCATAAATGTGTGGAATTTTAAAGATAAAAGACAATTTATCTGATTTTCCGCTCTTGCAGAGGTGTAAATCCAGAGTAAATATAATGGAGGTACATGACTGTAAAGCCTGTGTAAAAGAGATCAGAATTAATCCCGGTGTTCCTGTCTGAAGAATTTACAATCCAAATTATGAGTTTATGATGTGAATTACTTTTTTCATTGGTTTGTTAGTTTAATAAATGAGGAACATTTACCGATCAAGACTGGTTCCAGCAAGGATTTTTCCTAAAGAGCTACCCAGACATGTCACACATAGAGAGAATATTTCCTTGAGAACCAGCATGGCTATTCATTTTTACATTTCTTCCACTGAAAACTTATCTACTGATGCCTTCAGGCAACTAATTACACTGAAAATGAATGTTGGAAATGATTATATTTATTTTCAGAGTGCTAAACTATACAAGTGGTTTTTGGAAGAGTACATTAGCAGAAGCATATGGACTCATATAAAACACACAGTTTAGCTAACTGAATAGAAATTAACATTCTTTAGCAGAAAATTTTTTCAAGGGGAACAGTGATTTGCATAATATAATAGGAATTATGAAAAAAATCAACCTTATAGCTGAGTGACTGGGGTACAAAATAAATATGCAGCCCAAACCTTCCCTTCATGCTCATAAATATCTCATCAGGCCCATGCTCCCTCTCTTATCTGTAATGATTTAGTTTGTGCTCACTTGTGTAGCTATAACTTTAGGCAGCAGCTACCCCTAAAAATCATTCTTAATCAGAGAGAGATTTAGGCAGAACAGACTGTATTTCTCAGTATCAAAGATGAGTTGGACCACATCTAATTGTATTGTTTTCTTGCAGGAGCTAGTTGTTTAACATTCAGAGAAACCGAACTAATCAGACTATAATGAATAGACTATGAATAATAATAATAATTAATTAATAAATAAGACTATCTGCAATAGCACCATGTGGAGGCTTGCAGTGAAGTTTAAGCAATTCCATTATTTAGTGTACCAGGTACAGGACCATACTTCCCTTGAAGCTGCTCAATCAACATTCTTTGCTGTGGTAGGACACAAGCTCTTTGCTTCTCCCTGTTTTTTATTTTGCACGCCATGTTGGTGTTTTCTCTGCCTGATTATTCAAGCTGCTGCTCTTGCTTTCTCTGAGTGGATCAGTTAGGAATACTTGCTGGGCTCCTTACCATGGCATCTCAGGTGCTCAGAAAGAGGAGAAGCTCCTTGCTGTACATTCACCAACCTCAGGAAGGGCCTCCTCACTCATTAGGAGGGACTCATCAGGAAACAAGGCTGCATTTACTGTTATGATTTTCTCTGTGGAGTGGGGAGGCTTTGGGAAATTGCATGAAGTCAGTTTTTCTGGTTTCTAGAAGAAGGTTTTATGCACAGTCTGGATGATTAGTAGGTAATCAAGCCTGGCAATAGTTCTCCTGTGAACGCTTCCACTGTGGGCCTTGGGCCTTGCTCACAACGTGTAGTGACAAGGAAAAACTTCAGGAAACTCTTTCCACAGGTAGCTAGGATTGCCCTTTGCTCATTCAAGTCATGCATAAAACTTTTTTCTAACTGTATTATGCTGCTGACTATGAATTAATAAGAAATGCTTGATTTATCATTTGAGAGTGCTTCAGAAGGCATCTAATTGAATTCCAGTTCTTTCTCTCAGTATGGTGTTAGATGGAGATATACAGTCATATGGTGTCTTTTGCGGTTTTACGTAAATTTTGCCATTCAGTTCTGTTCATTGAGATACAATGTAAACTGGAAGAATTGCTTGTTTTTAAAACATTAACATCATTAACTTAATATTTGTGCTACTGAGTAAATACAAACTTTTGTACACATTTTGTAATACATATTACTGACTAGAAACTCTCAGTTTCATTTTGTTTTCCGTTATATAACAAGCCTTAAACTGTTTTAGCATCAGACAATGGTTTTATCTTGTACTATATTATTTCCTGAAAATTGCATGACCCCAGAGATATCATCTAATCAATTTTTGTTAAGAAATATATATATTTTTGTTGATATATGTATATATATCTTCTTTTTTGTGTCTTTTCATTCACCTTTTACTGTGTGTGATGTTGCACCCCATAATGCTTTATGGAAATATGCATATGAATGGAAATATGACATAACTGGAATATGTTTTATGCTACATATTCCATGTAACATATCTATGCAAAGGTTATGATCTACTGAATATATTCATCCTATTTGTATGCATGTATCATTTTTCAAAATTATGAATATTGGCTGTGTACTTCTTTGATTTTAACTAGCCTTAGTAAGGCATTTGGTCAGCTTTCTTTAGAAAGGAATTTGCAAGTTAAGTGCTCAATCAAGAAATACTTAATTGACAATGGATCTTGGAAGACTCCATCCACATAAGAAGTCTACCTGAGGATGTTCAAGGTAGCATGTGAACAATGGCTACTACCTGTAAGTTCTGAGTCATGCATGGACATGTGACTCCAAAACTCCATTTTGTAGCTGGATTCTATACGAGGGGAGGGAGGGGTGTCCACCCACAAAAGAATGTCTATTTAAACCCCTGGGAGACCCCTCCATTTTGTCTTCAGCTGGCTCAAGAGATAGCCTCTCCACCCCCAAAGGATACTTGAAAGGAACAAAGGACAGTAACCACAGGGTTGTGAGTGATTGCTGGACCCAGACTAGAAGGAGGCTAGTCTGTAAAAGAAGCTTACTGAAATATCTCTGAGGGTGAGGTTTCATCTGTAATCACTTTCTTACTGTATTAGGTTTAGACTTGTATGTTTTATTTTATTTTGCTTGGTAATTCACTTTGTTCTATCTGTTATTTCTTGGAACCACTTAAATCCTATTTTATGTATTTAATAAAATCACATTTTACTTATTAATTAACCCAGAGTATGTATTAATACCTGGGGGGAGAGGCAAATAGCTGTGCATATCTCTCTATCAGTGTCATAGAGGGTGAACAATTTATGTGTTTACCCCGGTATAAGCTTTATACAGGGTAAAACGGATTTATTTGGGGTTTGGACCCCATTGGAAGCTGAGCATCTGAGTGTTGGAGCCAGGAACACTTCT
Organism: Chrysemys picta bellii; assembly: GCF_011386835.1. Classification (NCBI taxonomy): domain Eukaryota; kingdom Metazoa; phylum Chordata; order Testudines; family Emydidae; genus Chrysemys; species Chrysemys picta. The sequence goes on along the minus strand of NC_088793.1, from coordinate 40,286,303 downwards.
TAAGTGTTTTCAGTTAAGCCTGCAGCTTGTGTGGGACATGGTTCAGACCTGGGTAGCAGGCTAGCATGTCTGGCTCAAACTGGGCAAGGTTCTGAAGTCCCAAGGTGACAGGGAAAATGGGTTCAGAGGTAGTCTCAGCACATCAGTTGGTAGTCCCAAGGGGGTTTCTGTGACCCAACCCATCACACTGTGATCTCTCTCTCTCTCTCTTTTTCTCATCCCAGTTTTCTCTGGCAGTACAAAGCACCCAGAAAGCTGCCTGGTCTTGGAATTTTGTAACAGAGGGCATGCTCGGGTTCAGCCCCCAGAATAGGGTGCATTCCTGAACGTAAAAGTGTGTTGTTAAAGTGATTCTATGCCCCAGTAATCCCCGGGTGCTGGTACAGCTCCTTAGGGGTGCAGGCAGATGGATGCAAATTAGAGCAGATTTTACTTATATTCTAGGGACTGGTCCAGAGCAAGGCTGGCACCATGATCAGGGGAACATAAGAAAGGCTAAAGTTACCTTTGCTGTTGCTCCTCTTCCTCTGGTCTTCCACTGAGCACCTTGAGCTTGTGAAAAAAATATGCCTGCAGGATTATTTTATGCTATTGGAAAGTAGACCATTTATAATACAATTATTAGTCATATACCTTTTACATCAGTCATCACCTTAATTAATTTTCATAGGGGTTTGTATTTCACAGAATCATAGAAAAGTAGGACTGGAAAGGACCTCAATAAGTCATCTAGTCCAGTCCCCTGAACTGTTCTTAAAAGCCTCCAGTGACGGAGATTCCACAATCCCCCTAAATAATTTGTTCCATTTCTAAACTACCCTTCCAGTTAGGAAGTTTTCCCTAATATCTAACCTAAATTTCCTTTGCTACAATTTAAGCCCATTAATTCTTGTCTTGTCCTCAGTGGATAAGGAGAACAATTTATCACTCTCCGCTTTATAACAACCTGTGATGGGGTGTATAGGTTTCACACAGACAAGGAAAGGGCCATAAAGTCCCTGGCAGCAGGGTTAGCCCCACCCCTCTGGCGCTGTCAATCATGCATGATAGGGTGGAGGCATTTAAAAGGGAGGAAGATGCAGTCATTGGGGGAGGGAGGGCAGGAGGAGGAGAGGGATTGCCTTAAGCAGCCCACTTTGGAGTAACTCCTGAAGCTGTGGAGGGAACTGCTAGGCAGAAAACCTTCACTCCAACCTTGAGGAGAGTACAATGAATTCCCAGGGTAAGACAGACAGGTTGAGCCTGTCTCAGAGACCCAGCCAGAGTGATGTCCCTAAACCCACTGCACTGGAAGTGGATCATTGGCAGCACCATAGACTTGCTACCTACGTCCCCTTTGCTGGGCCCACAGGGAAAGAATATCCCTGAATGTGTGGGTGGTTCTGGCTTTCATTTTGATCCTCCAGCTTCTGAGACTTAAGGAGGTCCAAAAAGGGTCGAATCCCACCCCCTGCAAATAGTGGGAATGTGGAGCCTGGGTTGTGACCACCCAGAGTATCTAACTGGGCACGATCAGGTTCTGCCACCCCACAGGGGGAGTAACCACCAAGGACTCTGTTACACTGCCTTTTATGTACTTGAAGACTCAATCTTCTCTTCTCCAGACTAAACAAACCCAGTTTTTTCAATCTTCTGTCATAGGTCATGTTTTCTTAGGTCTGGAATTTTTCCAATTAGTCCACATCTTTCCTGAAGAGTGGTTCCCAAAATTGGACACAGTATTCCAGTTGAGGTTTTACCAGTGCTGAGTAGAGTGAAAGAATCACTTATTGTGTCATGCTTACAACACTCGTGCTAATCAGGGGTGAAAGTAACTTAAAGGACTTACCGGTACATGCCGGAGTCCTGAACGGATCGTGGCCTCAACCAGAAGAGGCATGGCCTCAACCAGAAGAGGCGGGGCCTTTCAAGATTTAAAGGCCATGGGGCTCCATCTGTGGCTGGGAGCCCCAGGGCCTTTAAATTACCCCGGAGCTACCAGCTGCAGAGGCGGCTGGGAGCTCAGGGGCGAATTAAAGGGACCGGGGCTCTGGCTGCCATGGAGCTCCGGGCCCTTTAAATCACCGCGGGAGCCCTGCTGCCACTACCCATGGGAGGCAGGGCTAGGGGTAGGGCTGGGGTAGCAGCGGCAGGGCTCCGGACATATTTTAAAGGGCCCAGGGCTCCAGCCGCTGCGAGGAACCCAGGCCCTTTAAAGCACTGCCGGAGCTCCGGCAGCGGGGCTTGGGCGGCGCTTTAAAGGGCCTGGGGTTCCCCGCAGGGGCTGGAGCTCCAGGACCTATAAATCCCCACCTGAACCAGGCTGCCGGAGCTCCGGCGGTGATTTTAAGGGCCTGGGGCTCCCTGCAGCAACTGGAACCCTGGGCCCTTTAAATCACCGCCAGAGAAGCCGGTCCTGTCTGGCACGGCGTACCGGCTCTTGCCGGTACGCCGTACCAGACCGGACCGGCTTACTTTCACCTCTGGTGCTAATAATCATCCCAGAATGATGTTTGCTATTTTTGCTACAATATCACTTTGTTGACACACATTTAGTTTGTGATCCACTATAACCCCCAGATCCTTTTCTGCAGTACTCCTTTCTAGGCAGTCATTTCCCAGTTGATGTTTGTGCAATTGATTGTTCTTCCTAAGTGCAGTACTTTGCATTTGTCCTTATTGAATTTCATCATGTTTCTCTGAGAACATTTCTCCAGTTTCTCAAGACTATTTTGAATTCTAATACTGTCCTCCAAAACACTTGCAACCCCTCCCAGCTTGGTATTGTCCAAAAACTTTATAAGTGTACTCTCTATGCCATTATCCAAATCATTTATGAAGATTTTTGAATAGAACTAGACTTAGGACAGATCCCTGTGGGACCCCACTCTATATGCCATTCCAGCTTGACCATAAATCATTGATAACTATACTCTAGGTATAATTTTCCAATCAGTTGTTCCACCCAATTTATAGTAGATTCGCTTATGTTATAATTCCCTAGTTTGCTTATGAGAAGGTCATGCAAAGTATCAAAAGCCTTACTAACTAAAGTCAGGATATATCACATCTAATACTTTCCTCCTATTCACAAGACTTGTTGCCCTGTCAAGGAAGGATATTAGGTTGGTTTGACATGATTTGTTCTTGACAAATCCATGTCAACTGTTACTTACCACCTTATCTTCTAGGTGCTTACAAAATGGTTGTTTCATTGTTTCCTGCATTATCTTTCTGGGTAGTGAAATTAAACTGACGGGTCTACAATTCCCTGGGTTGTCCTTCTTCCCCTTTTATAGATAGATATTATATTTGCTCTTTTCCTGTCCTCTGGGATCTCTCCTGTCCTTCACGAGTTCTCAAAGATAATAGCTAATGGCTCAGAGATCTCTTCAGCCAGTTTCTTAAGTATTCTAGGCTGTATTTTGTCAGGCCCTGCTGACTTGAAGACATCTAACTTGTCTAAATAATTCTTAGCTTGTTCTTTCCCACTTTTAACTTCAAATCCTACCCCATTTACACTGATGTTCATTATGTTAGTCATCCAATCACTGTTAATTTTTTTTGAGGGGTGGGGGTGAAAACTGAAACAAAAAAGGCATTTGACACTTCTGTCATTTCTTCAGTTTCTGCTATGGGGTTTCCTGCTTCATTGAGTAATGGACCTACTCTGTCCTTGGTCATGTTCTTGCTTATCATGTATTTGTAAAATGTTGCCTTGTTGTCTTTTATGTCTCTAACTAGTTTAATCTTGTTTTGTGCCTTGGCTTTCTAATTTTGTCCCTACATGCTTATGGTATTTTCCTATATTTATTCTTTATAAATTAACCTAGTTTCCTCTTTTTGTATGATTCTTTTTTTTTTTTTTTGAGTTTCAGATCATTGAAGATCTCCTGGTTAAGCTAGGGACAAGCTGGGTACTAAAGTTAAGCTGACTGGTCTACAGTTCTCTGGGCTCTCCTTATTCCCCTTTTTATAGATAGGCACCATATTTGTCCTTTTCCTGTCCTCTGGGATCTCTCCTGTCCTCTTTTCATATTGCCTATCTTTCTGACATAATGGTATAATTTCTTTTTATGCCCTTAATAATATTTCCTTGAAAAACTGCCAATTCTCCTGAACTCACTCTCCTGAACTCTTTTTTTCCCGACTAATTCTCTGAGTTCACTAAAGTCTGCCTTCTTGAAGTCCATAGTCTGCTGTTCTGCTGTTTTCCCTTCTACCATTCTTTAGAATCATAAACTCCTCATTTCATGATCACTTTCACACAGCCTGCCTTCCAGCTTCAAATTCCCACCAGTTCCTCCCCATTTGTCAGAATCAAATCTAGAATAAACTGTCCCCTAGTAGCTTTCTCCACCTTCTGAAATAAAAAAAATATGGTTTCCAATGCATTCCAAGAACTTGTTGGATAATTTGTGCCTGCTGTATTATTTTCCAACAGATGTCTGGGTAGTTGACAGGTTTCAGAGTGGTAGCCGGGTCTGTCTGTATCAGCAAAAACAGCAAGAAGTCCTTGTGGCACCTTAGAGACTAATTTCAGAGTAGCTGCCGTGTTAGTCTGTATCCGCAAAAAGAACAGGAGTACTTGTGGGACCTTAGAGACTAACAAATTTATTTGAGCATAAGCTTTCGTGGGCTACAGCCCACTTCTTCGGATGCATAGAATGGAACATATATTGAGGAGATATATATACACACATACAGAGAGCATGAAAAGGTGGGAGTTGTCTTACCAACTCTGAGAGGCAAATTAAGTAAGAGAAAAAAAACTTTTGAAGTGATAATCAAGATAGCCCAATACAGACAGTTTGATAAGAAGTGTGAGAATACTTACATGGAGAGATAGATTCAATGTTTGTAATAGCTCAGCCATTCCCAGTCTCTATTTAAGCCTAAATTGGTTGTATCTAATTTGCATATCAATTCAAGCTCAGCAGTTTCTCATTGGAGTCTGGTTTTGAAGCTTTTTTGTTGCAAAATTGCCACCCGCAGGTCTGTCATTGAATGACCAGACAGGTTAAAGTGTTCTCCTACTGATTTTTGAATGTTATGATTCCTGATGTCAGATTTGTGTCTATTAATTCTTTTGCCTAGAGACTGTCCGGTTTAGCCAATGTACATGGCAAAGGGGCATTTGTAGGGATATAAAAGAAGGTACTAAGAGTGATTCCCCCAAGTGACAGTGACCCCCTCATAATTTGTCCCCCACACTTTAAAATCCAACAGTTTCACCAAGTACAAAAATCTCTTGGGTCTTCTGTTAAAACTTGTAAGCTACTGTCTGTAGAAACCATTGATTATATCTATCCTGTGAAAGATACTTTATTACTATGTAAAACTTACAAACAAGTTAATTGACTTTGTTCTTGAAGTAATTGATACAATGTAAACAAACACTATAAGCTGTTAAGTGACTTTCACTTCATTCAAGGGCTCCTAGGACAGACTCCCACCCTCTCTGATTAAAGGGCCGGGAGTCTCAAACGAAAGTGGTGTAGACAGTAAATTAAAATATGGTTAAGATCTGGAATGTATGTTGATGAATGCTTGATGTACATAAATGGTTAGGGAGGTGCCAGCCTAGACAGGGAGTATCCATCGGCCGAAGAATGTGTCAAGTAGGACCACCAGATAACCCCCTGAGGGTAAACTGGGATCCACCCCATCACCTGGAAGGATGAGAAACACAAACTTTGGACAGTGTGGAGCCACCAGGAATGTGCCACTTTGGACAGGAATGTGCCATCTGCTGATTGAGTCAGCAACAGCAGGATGAAACAGTTCCCATAGACTAACATAGGAATTAATTCCTATAAGAATGGACTCTAAAGACTGATGACTTTGAGTCTCTGGTTCTGCTGCCAGCCTCCAGGAGCATCAGGTGCACCTGACACAGACTCGGCTCCATCCTCATGACCAAGATACCTGGCCAGTAACTTGGCATGAGCAACTTCTAGGCTGGTAACTATAACACCTATACAAAACTTGAATGAATGATTGTGTGAATGAATCTCTCTCTCTCTCTCTCTCTCTCTCTCTCTCTCTATATATATATATATATATATATGTATGTGTGTGTGTGTATAAGAAATAAGTAGTCAAACAACGTTGTTTACTTTTATCTTTTGCTTTATCAGTATATTTACAATAAATGTGGCATCTTTGCCTTATCCCTCTTAATAAGATCCTGCTGGTTTTTATTCTATTGGTATAACACATTGCTGGCACATGATGGCATATATCACATTGGTAGATGTGCAGGTGAACGAGCCCCTGAACAAAAACACTGACCCAGGAACCTATCCTTGCAACAAAGCCCGATGCTAACTCTGCCCACATATTTATTCAAGTGACATCATCATAGGGCTTAATCACATCAGCCATGCCATAAGGGGCTCGTGACAGACCTGCGGGTGGCAATTTTGCAACAAAAAAGCTTCAAAACCAGAATCCAACGAGAAACTGCTGAGCTTGAATTGATATGCAAATTAGATACAATCAATTTAGGCTTAAATAGAGACTGGGAATGGCTGAGTCATTACAAACATTGAATCTATCTCTCCTTGTAAGTACTCTCACACTTCTTATCAAAATGTCTGTATTGGGCTATCTTGATTATCACTTCAAAAGTTTTTTTTCTCTTACTTAATTTCCTTCTCAGAGTTGGTAAGACAACTCCCACCTTTTCATGCTCTCTGTATGTGTATATATATCTCCTCAATATATGTTCCATTCTATGCATCCGAAGAAGTGGGCCTTAGCCCACGAAAGCTTATGCTCAAATAAATTTGTTAGTCTCTAAGGTCCCACAAGTACTCCTATTCTTAGAGACTAACAAATTTATTTGGGCATAAGCTTTTGTGAGCTAGAACCCACTTCATCAGGTTCTAGCGCATGAAAGCTTATGTCCAAATAAATTTGTTAGTCTCTAAGATGCCACAAGGACTCCTCATTTTTTATGGGTAGTTGAATTTCCCCCATCACCACCAAGTCCTATGCTTTGGATAATTTTGTTCAATGTTTAAAAAAAAGTCTTTTCCACCTCTTCTTCCTGGTTAGGTGGTCTACAGTAAACCCCTAGCATGACATCATCTTTGGGATTTTTTTACCCCTGTCTGCCACCCACTTCTATCTCAATCTCAGCACAAATGTGTACATATTTGATATGCAAGTCAACACTTCCTCCATTTTTCCCTGCCTGTCCTTCCTGAACAAATTGGACACTTCTATACTAATATTCCAATCATGTGAATTATCCCACCCAGTCTCTGTGTTACCAATTATGTCATAATTGTGATTATTCACTACTGTCTCTAGTTCTTCCTATTTATTCACCATACTTCTTGCATTAGTATACAGATATCTAAGATATTCATTAGATTTCCCCTCTATATTCCCTCTTGTCTCGCCTTTGTACTCACTATGATTGTCCACTTTCCCCCCAGATTCCCACTCTTCACCAGGTCTTCATGTTCTGGATTTACCAACTTATTGCAAAAACAATGAGGAGTCTGGTGGCACCTTAAAGACTAACAGATTTATTTGGGCATAAGCCTTTGTCGGTAAAAACCCAACTTCTTCAGGTGCATGGAGTGAAAATTACAGATACAGGCATAAATATACTGGAACATGAAGAGAAAGGAAGAGAGTTACCTTACAAGTGGAGAGCCAGTGATGACAAGGCCAATTCAGCAACTTATTGCAGTGTCATTGTTTCTTTTGAATTCCCACTTAGATCTTGATTGAAAGGTCTCCTCAGGGCAATTCTTTACCTTTTCTTCTTTGTATAACTTTGACTTTGGAGGTCATTTGTCTTCATGTCTCCCAAGGTTTAAATCACTAACATGGCATTATCTAAGTTTATGTATTTATACTGTTGGCTGATGGATATAGTTTACAGTAAACATCTTTTTATGTTTAATCAAATGATGTCATATTTTATTTTTATCATGTAGTCTTCAGTTCTCTAGCTAAATTTTGAACCCATAATTGTCAAGAGCATTTGAAATTCAGGGATGTTCCTAGTTATTTGCAAACGTGTGGTTGCACAAGCCTTGAATATGTGGTAGGCTACATACCAGGGGTTGGCAACCTTTCAGAAGTGGTGTGCCGAGTCTTTATTTATTCACTCTGATTTAAGGTTTTGCATGCCAGTAATACATTTTAACGTTTTTAGAAGGTCTCTTTCTATAAGTCTATAATATATAACTAAACTATTGTCGTATGTAAAGTAAATAAGTTTTTTAAAATGTTTAAGAAGCTTAATTTAAAATTAAATTAAAATGCAGAGCCCCCCGAACCGGTGGCCAGGACCTAGGCAGTGTGAGTGCCATAGGTTGCCTACCCCTGCTGTACACTATCAGCACTTCCCTCTTTGACCACTTCTTACCACCACTTATTGGCTCAGATTAACCCATCCCACACATCTTGACAAATTGCTTGATGACCTGAAGCATCTCCTTAAACAAATGCACTAATCAATTTTTAAGGCAATATCACTCTGGTAAATTTCCTCATCGTCTCCTATTTAATCCAATGGGAGACTTTCTATTCATTTCAATGGTCACTAGATCAGGCCTAAAATACTCTGAGCTTCCCTTCTCTAGTTGCCAGTGTATGTTCTTTCACACACTAAGCTGTTTGTGGAAGTCTTTAGAGGCTCTTACATAATTTATTTCATGCTGGGACCAATAAAGCCTTGGGCTGACTACACTGAAATTTAATTATATCCATTTCTGCATCTTCCAAGACTCCATTCTAGCGAGCTTCATTTTCAAAGGTATCACAAAGTGTCCTAGCAAAAGTTCTTAAGCTTATGGATTGGTGGAAAAACATCCAGGACAGAACTTAGGGTCCGAAAAATTATCAGTAGAGCATAAGCAGTTTGGAGCTATCACCTTTCTTCTGCCTTTTCTTTCTTTCTTTCTTTCTTTCTTTCTTTCTTTCTTTCTTTCTTTCTTTCTTTCTTTCTTGTTATAAATAACTATGTATATCTCTGGTGCTATAAAATCAATTTTAATCAATTTAAAAATAAAATCATCTTACATTTTATTTAACAAAGATTCAGAAATTTAAGATAATATATAGATATCTATATCTATCTCTGCAGGGAGATTGAGTAAACTATTTGAGAAATACTTCATGAACAGAGTCACGTTTAATTTTTGTAAAGAATATTATAAAGAAATATAGAATATATTTTCAAATGAGAGCTATTTCTTAAAAAATATTTAAAATATGAAGAGCCTATTTATTTTTTCTCCGTCCTCTGAAACAATTTATCATTTTTTTAAAGTATTTATCATACTTTGAGAGCAATTTTCTCAATTTTTAACATTATAAACACTTCGTCAAACACTTCAACATCTGATATTTATATATTTGTATTTAATATTTTTATTTAAAGTTGTGATTACTTTTTCTAAAATACATATTTGATGATAATATTGTTGCCTTATATGGAACCAGATGCTGATATCAGATACTCCAGTGTCATTGTGCCTCTGTGTGTCACAGCTCAGAATGCCACATTCAGGACAAACTGCTAAGAAATAGGGGAGACTCACCCAAAACTGATGATTATTCTATCTACCAAGCCAGTAACAAAAGTAAACTTCTGTCTAATCACACTGGTTAACAGGAAATCAAAAATGCAGCTCCTTGGACATTCCAGCTCTTGTCTCACAACCCAGACATTGGACTCTATTATGAGTGGTTACTGAAAACCAATTTAATCAAATATAGGGTTCTTCTAATACCAAGAGATCAGCCACTTAGCCAGCTCAATATATAATGCACATCTTACACAATAATCATGCTGATGCCAACCCTTTAGTAACTAAAAACTAAAGGTTTAATAATAAAAGAAAAGAAGAAGAGAGTTGTTAATGGTTAAGCAGCGAAGAGTCCTGTGGCACCTTATAGACTAACAGACGTATTGGAGCATGAGCTTTCATGGGTGAATACCCACTTATTTGGACGTATTCACCCACGAAAGCTCATGCTCCAATACATCTGTTAGTCTATAAGGTGCCACAGGACTCTTTGCTGCTTTTACAGATCCAGACTAACATGGCCACCCCTCTAATAATGGTTAAGAGATCATATATATAGAAATAATTGCAAAGGCCTTATATCAGATTTGTAGCAGTGATGCAATAGACTGCTGGCTTGTAAAGGCTCTCTTTTAACTTACAAAAGATTGGAAGGTCCTCTGTCCATAGTTCAAAACGCTCTTTCTAGTTCCAGAGAATCAGGGCAGGAAAGAGGCTAAATGAAGATATCTCGGTGGTCTTTTATATCCTTTGCCATGTGCCTGGAAATTTGCTGTCTCTGTTTGTGGAAAGTTACTAGCCTAAGATGGAGTCCGGGATCACATGAGCATATCATATGCCTTACGTGCTTTGATAACTCACAGGGGCAGACATTGCCCATATTCTTGCTGAGGTGTCCACAGGAAGAGCTATCTGGGAGGAATGAGTTTCTTCTCTGGCCCATTGTGAGAACTAAGTGTCCAAGGGTGCCTGGCCTTCATATACATTTTACCTGGTGGGGGTTACCCAGGAATATAACACATATGTATGATGCCAGTACATAGTCAATATTTATAACTTCAGATACAAAAATGATACATGCATATAAACAAGATAATCATACTTAAAAAATCATTGTTTCCATTGACACCTTATATGATGTATTTTGTACAAAATTTGTCGCAATTGTATAACAGTGGTAATATCGATGATATAGTCATATTTAGTCAAACAGCATCACATCCAGATTCTGGAGTAATATCTTACTCCACAAAGGATGCCACTGACTTAAACTGGACTAAGTGTATCAGAATCTATGTCCCAGTTAGTTTATTAGTAAACCCACTCTTTGCCAGCAATTCAGGGAGTTCTGATCTGATGAAGCTTTGGGTAGTAACTCCTATTTTTGAAGAAGGGATTGTGGAATCTGTTTCTCTTGTCTTTTATGAACACAAACATAGAAATATTCATAGTTTGAAATGATAGAGTGGAAGACATCTTGAATCATTATTTTGTTATGATAATCTGACAAAAAGTTAAAGTAACAAAAACATGTAAATTGTGTGTAATTATTTGTATTCGCCTGTTACTTTAATGTAAATTCCCATTGAGCTCTTCAAGACAAGTATATTTGTATATAACTGTCTAATGATGGCTGATTTCTGGTGCCCCATATCAATTATGAATAAAACTACTGGAAAACAAATCAATAGTCTTTTTTCTTTTAGAATGTCTGCTATTCTCCTTCTTCCAACAAGATGAGTTGTCTCCTAGTCTAATGCCTTCTATGAAATCAGAGTCATGCTCTAACAGAAAAACGTGATTTTGGTTTATCACAGAAATGAGGTTTTCTGATCCCCGTAACTACTCAAGCACAACAGTCATTTGAGAACAGGCATTTTGAATTTGTGCTTGAAGAAATGCATGCACTTCTCAAGAATGATTTTTATTAACTGACATTCAGAAAATGACAGCAATATTTTTGTGTATGCTTAAAAAGCAGTTAAATTGCACTGCAGTAAATAGGTATGAAAAACACAGAGAATATGTTGATAGTTCCTGACATGTTTATTTTGGTTACAGTGCACAGAGGAACCAATTTGATTAGACTAATAAAACAGAGGGCCAAATTCTGCCCTTCATCACCATCTTGAAAATCCAGAGTAGCTCCAATGTCTTCAATTAAGTTAATTTAGGTTTAAATCACTGTAAATGAGGGCAAATTTGATGCAACATCTTCAAAGTGAGCTGAGAGAAAAACAAAATGCTTTTTGTAGAACTGCTGGCTTTCATGAATATTTCTGCACTTCAAGCTATGTCAGTTTCAAGCAGTTCACTACAAAATTGAGAATGAATTGAGCTAAAGCCAGTAGAATCCTAACAATAGAGAGGCTTCAGGATCCTGGAGTCAAAGCCTCTTTTAAAAACAACCAAACAAAAAAAACCTATATCTCCGGTTCTACAAAGACTGATATACATACATGCTTAACTTTATACATGGAGACTAGTTCTATTGACGTTAAGTGGAACTACTCACAAAGTGTGACGTTAAACACACACAAGTCTTTGCAGGATCAGAGTCTTCATTTTTAAATTGATTTTATGTGTTGTAATGAACACTTAATGTGATATGAAAAAGGATTTTATGTGGTACAGTATCTAATAGCATAATAAAAACAGCTTTCATTAAAATGTTACATTTTAAAAGTGATCTTTTCTTTAAAGAAAACTTTTTCTAGGAGAAACAATGACTTTTTCCAACAGAAAACTAAGGAGGCAACAGATTATTTCCATGGCAAATGACAGCAGAGGTCTTCTGATATAATCCACTTCTGAGATACTCCTTGAAAATAAAAGAGATGGATTCTGCTAGGGTCTGAACACCTTCTAGGAAGTGCTGAATGCCTTCAACTTCAATACGATTTAAGAGCATTCAGCTCTTGAAAATATTTGTTTATGGTAATACCTGTTCCAGTCATTCAAGAAGGAGCAGTCCCTTCTCTGAATGAGCTCTCAATCTAAAAACAAATTGATACCTAGACAGAGTTTAGAGGAATGGCAACAATAGGCAATTTATATACACATCAGTACAGCTGTCTGGTAATTCACTGTAGGCAGCACCACAGAAGTAGTTCTTTAAGGGTTAGTCTACACTAAAAGAGCTACCGCTGTGATGCTGTAGTGCATCTGGTGAAGACGCTTTCCCATTGGCATAATAAAATCACCTCCCCAAGAGGCGGTAGCTATGTTGCTGTCCACACTGACACTTAGGTTGGTATAACTTACATCACTCAAGGAGGTGGCTTACTCACACCCCTGAGCAATGTAAATTATGCTGCTATAAGCTGTAGTGTAGACAAGCCCTAATATAAACTGCGTAAGGGTTTTGCAGGTGAGCTGAGGAAGGATGTGCCATGCCTGGAGATGGGGAATGGGATGAGGAGCCAGCAATGGAGAGTGGCAGCGGGGACACAGGGACTAGGGCTGGAATGTTGAGTTGTAGTAGTCGGGACAGGCATTGGCATGAGGAACTCAGAAGTTACAGAGACTGAAACAAGGACAGGCTGAAGGGCCATGGGCAGAAGGACTCAGCTTGGTGCAGGGCAGAGGTAGAATAGTCTCTATAGCTTGTATAGCACAGGATTCCTGAGTTTCTGCATTCCTTTGCTGTAAATAGCTGTAAAACCACTGCAAAATGTATGCTTCATCTCCTTCTGGTGGATAGCTCACACAGAGCATGATAACCTACTACTTGTATCAGCTACTCTGTAGCAGAGGTCTGTGGATGTGAATGTTCTAATCCTACAGATGAACCATGTCAATCCAGGCAGTATGGTTCCACAAGATGCAACTTCTGTTTTTCCAGTATATTTTTTTTAAAAAGTCGTTGAAATTACACACACACACACAAAGTCAAGCACACAAAAGTTAAGAAATGCCAGAATTAAGGTTGCCCGTGCCACTATGATTTGGCTCCCTTTTGAGGTATGCAGTATGACTAGGAGTTGGGCAGGAAATGGACCTTATCCTGTGAGAATTTTAAAGATTTTCAATTTTTTTCACATCCCAAATGGGGATGAAAGCTCAAAATCTCAAAAATAATTATAAGCTGAAAACTCTCAAAATTTCAGATCAGGTCAATCAAACCTTGTTTTAATAATTAAAATTGTTGTGTTTTGATTTATTTCTTTACTTTTCTATATAAATTTAAATGTTAAAAGAGTCATTTTGAACAGAAACACTGAAAATTTTGTCCATTATAGGAAATTAATTTAAAACAACCCTTTTCCACAAAAAAGTTGTTGTTTTGATGAATCATCATTTTCTGACCAAAAAAAAATTGTGAAATTCCTGACCAGCTCTCATCATGATACAGTCTTTAATTACATGATCACTTACTACTTTCGCAGGATCACTGTCTCAATCAGGCTTCATTCCTGCAAAGACTTTCACATGTGTGGAAAATTTCTCATGGTAGTAAATTTAAGCACATGCAACAATCGTTGTATGACTACTTTGGATGGATGGTGCTCAGGAAATAAATTAGGGCTGTGCAGTTAATGAGGCTGCTACCTGTAGGACTCTATCTCATTGCAGATTTTGTAAGGTGGGTGATGAAAAATGCAGGGGGTTGCAGGACAAGCAAGAAAGGTCTTATGGTTTAGTTAGTTGAATGCTGCTCTGGAGAAGTGGATTCTATCCCTGCCTCTGCCACAGAGTTCCTGTGTGATGCTGAAATTCATTAAAATGATACTTTTCATAGGTGGCCACTAACTGTGTGTTTCTCATTTCCTTTGTAGGATCAGGATTTTATAATGTCCCATAAGAATTAATGTATGATTTGATTTCATCCTGTCAGCCATCCTTTTTGAATAGCAGAACGGAATGACAGACCAGAACAATCCTTATGACTGATTATGGTCACCTTTTTGTTTTAGGATAAGTTATAATGTCTACTATGGTTTCCTATGTGTATTACAAATTAGGCATTCTAGTTAAATATACATTTCTTTGTTTTAAGGTTTTAGTAAGTAAGAGAGAGGATCTTGTATTGTATCTATGTTAAGGAGATTAGAGGAATGTTGAGGGCCTGAAGCCCCAGTGTGAATTGTTTTAGTTATAAGATTTAGCAAGGCTTGATTTACAGTGTATTCTGCTAAATATACAATACTGCTGTCCGTATACCTTTGAAAGTTTCTGTAAGAGATTGTTTGTGTGAATGAGGAATACATGCATCAGGAAAAGATAAGGTGTCAAAGCCATCACAAATGTCCAGATGGTCAAGAAAAAGTGAGAGACTTGGAAAGACCAGGAGACAATTAGAAAACATCTATTGTATCTGATGCTAAACATGTTAGCAGAAGCAGCACTGATGACCTCAGAGGTGAGGCAGGCACCTCCGAAGGCAAGACAACAAATAGGAGATAATGATGGGAAGCCCGACAATAACCATCAAATGATAACACCACTTACGGACTAATGATTACAGGATGATATTGCAAAACGCATGGACTCAAATGGGAATTTACAACTATAAAGCTGGGGTGTTTTGCCATGGAACGCTGGGTTCAGTCCTGCAAAGCCTCAGAGTATCAGATCATGACCGACAAGAGCCCAGCTCCACACTCCTGCTCAATCTAACTGGCCATTAGATTGACTCGAGCTACAACAGACTGGTAACTATAAACATCACTGGCAGGACTGTGTGTGTGTGTGTGTGTGTGTGTGTGTGTGTGTGTGTGTGTGTGTGTGACTTGAAAGCATATGCTAACTGTTGTATTTTCAATCAATGTTGCGTATTTGCCTTCCTCTATAAAGATCCCGTGTGCTTTGTATGAGCATAACACCTTTGTACCCAACTTGAGACACCTCAGGTCTGATTTGCAACAGAGCTGAGCTGCAACTAAAGTCAATGAGAGCTGTGCTTTGAAAAGTCGTATAAATATTAATTTATATATATAAAAAAATTAGGCCCTGGATGTTTCAAGTTAGTTACCAAAAATTAGTGGAAACTTTGGAAATTAAATTCTTTGTGCCTCAGTTCTGTGTCTGTAAAATATACAACCAGCTTCACAAGAGTGTTGTGAAGATAAATTCATTAAATATTTCTTGAGCACTCAGAGCAACAGGATGAGTGCCATAGAAAAGCCCAGGAGGAAAAAATTAATAATTCTGCATTCAGAGCAGAGTTTGAATAGTGTGCAGTAAATAAGGGACAGGGTAAAATGTCAAACAATGAGGATAGAATAAACAGGATAAAACTAGAACTGGTTGAACATTTTCTGGCAGAATCATTTTCTGTTGGAAAAATGCTGATTCAATGGGATCAAAACGTTCTGTGTGAACATGTCAATTACATCAAAACTTTTGATGGAAACAAGGCTGTCAGGCTGCCTTGCTGGCTAGCTTCCTGTCTGCCTGCCTGATGAATGGATAGGTTGCCCTGCTCTTTGGGATGCCTGTCTTGCTGGCACCCGCTGGCTATCCATCTTGCTAGATTTCTGGCAGGTGCGTTGCCTGCTGCCCTGGGGTGACAGCTCACCAACCTGCCTGGCTTGCTGGCTTTCCAGCTGCCCAGGTTCTCAGTCTTACAGGCTGCCTGGATGCTCGACTCCCCAGGCTGCTCAGTTTGCCAACATTCCACCTTCCCCTCTGACCCTCAGGGATGTGAGGGGCTGCCTGTCTCCTCAGACTGCCTAGCTTACTGGCTCTCCAGATGCCTACCTGGCAGGTGGGCAGGATCCCCTGGCTGCCTGGCTTCCTGGATGCTGGCTTGCTGCCTTCCCAGCTGCTCATGTGATGGGCAGGCTGCTCTGGCTACCTGGGCAGCTGGCTCCCAAGCTGCCCAGCTTGCAGCTTCCCGGCTCCGCACATGGTTTGCAGCTGCCTGACTTGGTGGCCCTCCTATCTGCCAACGTGTTTCCCAATGTGTTGTCTAGCTGGGTCCCACCTTGCCACCTGGTGGAATGCCCAGCTGTGGTCTGGCTTCCAGGATTCCCGGGCAACTTTACTTCTTCCATTTCCCTACTTTTAGATGCTTGACTTTACAAACTTTACTTTTTTTATGACAGGTTTCAGAGTTGCAGCCGTGTTAGTCTGTATCCGCAAAAAGAACAGGAGTACTTGTGGCACCTTAGAAACTAACAAATTTATTAGAGCATAAGCTTTCGTGGACTACAGCCCACTTCTTCGGATCTTAGAGATGTTAGTCTCTAAGGTGCCACAAGTACTCCTGTTCTTTTTACTCTTTTTATGTAGTTTTTGATATGTAATATTGACTACAGAACTTGTATGGCACTGGAATATCAAGAACTTTATTCATTTCTTATTCATTAAAAATGCTCTGGATTCTTTTCCATCTTCAAATAATTTTCATGATAGACAAAACCCCAAAATGCCAAGCCAGTAATAATCTGTCATTGGACAGACCTTGGCTGGCTCAATGGATTATTGTTTAGTAGGGTCAAATGAATAACTCAGGAAAACATCCAAGCCCACTTAATCACTCCATGCTTATGGTATATTAACTGAATCGCATATAACTGATACAGTACCATACTGTTTTTTCCAGTTCACTTCATTTGCTTTCTCTCCTCCCATTTTTTAAATCTTGCAGGACTTGAGTGTTGCTATTTGTCTTTTGCATTTCAGTTCCTGACAGTCATTGCTCCTTGTGATTACTATGACCTTACATTTATAATAGTGCCTTTCATCCCAAAGTGCTGTACTAACATCTGCAACGTCTTGAGGTCCTCCAACTAAACAGAGCTCTCAGTGATTTCAACGGTTAGTGTGAGAGTTTCACTATTAGGGCAGACTGGTCAGTCCCTTTCCCAGGAGACACTGCCCCACAGCACTTAAACATGGATTGGTACTTAAACCTGGTTATCAGTTATTTCAGCTCAGTGATCCATAACAAAACAAGATTCCCAGTTGAGTCTAATCCATTAAACAGTAGAGAAGGGAAGGGTCAAATGGTGTCCAGGACTCTTTAGGCAGAGACCACACCACCAGGTACAAGTACCTGTCCCCACCCACTCTCCTCTCCACAGGGATTTGGCACCTGTAGCGATGCGGGACTCACCCCTGCGGTGCCTCCTGCTGGTTGTCTCTGGGAATTAGCTCATCCAGCCTCTGGAGCGCCTTCTGCAGGCCAGTGTCGCGCTGCCACTTGGCCCCCGTGTCCCATTATCTGGGGTGCTGCCCCCTGGAAGTAACCCCTCACTCTCAGGGTCTCCCCTCCCCAGGGAATCCCCAACCCTCTATCCCCACCTTGCCTCAGTCGTGGGCTACTGCCAGTCACCAACTAGCCCCTGCTCACTGGGGCAGACTGCAGTGTAAAAGCCACTCATCATAGGCAAGGGGGGTTTGGACCTGCTGCCTCTACCTACCCATGGGCTGCCCTCTGCAACCCCCATACCCATTGGCCTTCTGCTAGGCCACAGCCTGGGGCTTTCCAGGCTGGAGTTTCCCCAGCTCCTCTAGCTTGTCCCAGCCCTGCTCCACTCAGATACTCTGCTCAGGTCCCTACAGCCAGGTCCAGGTCCATCTCCCTCTACAGCTAAAGAGAGACTGCTGAGCTCCTGGCTCCCAGCGTCTTATATAGGGCCAGCTTTGGCCTGATTGGGGCATGGCCCAGCTATGGCAGCTTTCCCTGCCACAGCCCTCTCCCAGGACTGTTTTAAGCCCTTCATGACAGGAGTAGGGTAACCACCCCGCTACAGCACCTCTAACCCCTGCTTAGCAAGTTCAGTTCAGTTGAGGGTGACTGCCCTCAATTAGAGCATGCCAAGCAGAGTTCTACTGCCCCATTCACACAACAAGGACAACAACCTTTCATCACCCTTACACCAAAGTGACTTGCAATCCAACACCAGCCAAAAGTGATCATTAGAACAAATTAGCTTCATCATGCTGCGCACCTAGGCAGAGTAGGTATGTTTATGCAAACAAGGTCAGTTTCTGAAGTCTCCCCTTCCCCCCCCCAGTTCATCACTAGATGTTGGGGAGAGTTCATTCAGACCCTCCTTACATGTATATTGCAGGTAGTTATTATCAGTATATTATATACACAAACAAACACTAGCCAGTGTATGTTAGTTAACAAAAGCAGGAACAGAGTTCGAACAAGAGCTTGAACAACAATTGGAAACCAGGCAGGTACAGCTGTGTGTGTGGTATGCATCCAGCAGCCACTGATCTGCTGTGAGGGCCAGGCTTCTAAGCAGGACTGCTAAACTAGCAGCCAATCAGGGGCTGTGGCCACTCTGTCAGTTCCAAGGCAGTGCATTGGGCTCATTGGTTGCCTAGCAGCAAAGTTAGTCAGGGAGCAGGTCAGTAGCTGGTCCTAGCTGGGCTGGCTCATGACATGCAATTGTAGTGCAGCTGGGGCTTAGCAACATTACAGCAATGAGAGTTGAAGGAGCTTATCATGGAGGTGCCCAGCACAATTAGGCTTTTGGGTTTAGATTTTTAAAGGTATTTAGGCACTGTAAGATTCAGATAAGTGTCTAGTGGGATTTTCAAAAATGCCTAGGAACCTGTCTTCCTTTGGTTTCAGTGGAAGTTAGGCTCCCAGACACTTTTGAAAAACTCACTAGGGGCCTATCTTTTCTGTTAAGTGCCAAAATATCTTTAAAAATCTAGTTCATTGAATTGAGCAAGGGGCTCAAATTCTCATAGGAACAAGCTTTTCCCATGACATTTCAAGCTTCCTGGTTCTAGGGAGACAATATAGCCTACGACACTGGGGACTACAGTTCAATTTTCATCTCTAACATCTGCTGGAAAGTTTGGGCAAGTCATAGCCCTCTTTGTGCCTCAGTTTACCCATCTGTAAGATAAGAATAATGATATTGACCTACCTCTTTGTTAAATAACTTTGTGATCTACTGATGAAAAATGCCATATAACAGCTACCTATTCCTATTTATTATAGGGTGAGAAAAAATGCACAAATAGTGCCTCTCCTGGTATTTGGACCCAACCAGAAGCTCATATGCATGTATATCCCCAGGGAGTGCCAGGTTGTTTCTTACTGTAACAGAACCAATTCAGCTCTTCCATTCTGCTTCAGATAAATTTAAATTTGGAAACTTCAATTACAGTGGAACTTGCTACATGAAGAAAGGAGAACAAAACATTTCATACATACTGCTAAAAATAAGTAAGGGACACCTAATTTACTAACAATAATATAGCAATCTAACAGAGTATATAATCACAGCAATTAAATAAAGAAACATCATATAATTATGTGGAACTTTTCAGCATATCCCAAACTCCCAGGGTCCTTCTGAAATCTAATGAATGCTTGGCTTTTGCCATCTTTCTATTGCTAAAGAGACCTATTTGAATGTTGCTTATATCTTAAGTATATATGAAAAAGCCTACAGTATGTTTCAAACAATTTCAGCATAGAAAATACACAATTATATAAAAGTGATCACCCTGCATGAGACAGATTGCTAATTGTCTGTAAGCAGGAGTTATTTAGGGCTAGACCAGGGATCGGCAACCTTTGGCATGCGGCCCGCCAGGCTGGGCCGATTTGTTTACCTGCCGTGTCCGCAGGTTCAGCTGATCACAGCTCCCACTGGCCGCAGTTCACCACTCCAGGCCAATGGGGGCTGCGGGAATCAGCGTGGGACGAGGGATGTGCTGGCCGCCGCTTCCTGCCACCCCCATTGGCCTGGAGCGGTGAACCGCGGCCAGTGGGAGCCGCGATCAGCCAAACCTGTGGACGCGGCAGGTAAACAAACCGGCCCGGCCCACTAGAGTGCTTACCCTGGTGAGCCACATACCCACTCCCGGCTTCTGTGGAATGGACTGCGGAATGGCCACACAACCTTCCAGCTTCTTGATGCCTCGCTTCGAGAGGGAAGCAACATAGTTCAGTTGTCATTTTTATATAGCCCTAAATTATGCGAAAGAGAGAAACTGATGATTAAGTAATAAAAGTTCAGGATTAACTTTATAACCAAACCTACAATAGGTGATCCATTATTATTACTTCCTTTAATCCCCAATTAATTATCCTGAGATATTTTAAATTAAAACATTACAAGATCTCTGCAATTTTATTGTATTTAGTATTATTTATGATGGACAGCAGATTTGAAAATTTTCACTACTTTTAAATAATATTAAAATGTAAGTTAAAACAGAAAATTACAAGATAGAACAACAATACACACACACGTAAAAGAAGGCCTAAAACAGAACCTTGGATCCAAACATTCCTTGAGTTCAGGGACATTCAGACCTGGAAGATGATTTTCCAGTTCCAGAAGCAAAATGTAATGCCTGTCCAAGCTTTGCCCACTTCTTTCCCCCCCTTCTCTGTGCCTCACTACACACGTAAAAAGGCCATCTGGAGTGGTAGAGACTTATAGTTCCAATGGATGCTCAAACTGTGGCACTGTACTTTGTGCAGCTTCATGCTGACCCATGCGTGTAACTGGTAGAGGAAAATGGCCAGCTACAATTCCTGGACACCCCCCACCCATCCCCTGGATTGGAACATAGGCCTCACTTTGCAGCTCCCCAGAGTAAGGTACTATGCAGCATGAGTAAAGGTATCACAATCGGGCCTTAGAGAAGCCATTTGGAAGTTTAAAAGCACGCTGGCGCAGTTTACTGACTCGGTTAGACCTCAGCGCAACCAACATACCCATTGTTATTGCTGCTTGTTGTGTGCTCCATAATATCTGTGAGAGTAAGTAGGAGACGTTTATGGTGGGGTGGGAGGTTGAGGCAAATTGCCTGGCATCTGATTATGAGCAGCCAGACACCAGGGTGATTAGAAGAGCACAGCTAGCTGTACTGCACATCAGAGAGGCTTTGAAAACCAGTTTCATGAGTGGCCAGGCTTCGGTGTGACAATTGTGTGTGTTTCTTCTTGATGCAAACCCATCCCCTTTGTTGATTTTAATTCCTTGTAAGCCAACCACCCTCCCCACTTCAAAATAAAGTAGCTATTGTTTTGAAACCATACATTCTTTCTTTAATAATTAAAAAAAAAATAGATAACGGACAAGGTAGACCGGGTGGAGTGGGGGAGAAGGGACGGACAAGGCCACGTTGTTTATTGCAGCCACACTACAAATCAAACTGCTTGAATAACAGCCTTCTGTTGCTTGGGCCATCCTCTGGAGTGGAGTGGCTGGGTGCCCGGAGCCTCCCCCCCACGTTCTTGGGCGTCTGGGTGAGGAGGCTATGGAACATGGGGAGGAGGGTTGGTGGTTATACAGTGGATGCAGTGAGGGTCTGTGCTCTTGTTGGCTTTCCTGCAGCTCCAACACATGCTTCATCATGTCCGTTTGCTCCCCCAACAGATGCTTCAGCATATCCGTTCGCTCCCCTATTAGCCTCAGCATCGCGTCCTGCCTCCGCTCTTCGTGCTCACTCAATTCTTTCCTGGCCTCTGCCGCTGAATGCCTCCATGCATTGAGCTGTGCCCTATCAGTGCGGGAGGACTGCATCAACTCGGAAAAGATGTCATCACGAGTGTGTTTTTTTCACCTTTTAATCTGTGATAACCGCAGAGACGGAGATGATAGGGGGAGCGTAGAAACATTTGCACCTGCAGGGAGATAAAAAGGGAAAGTAAAATTGGGTTGGCTTCTTACATCTTCATAACATGTGGGAATGTTTTCAAACTGCAGCACCCCCCTTTCCCAGAGCAAGCAATGGGTTGGGTTTCACATTTAAAAGGAGGGGCTGCAGTATTCAGGTAGATGTTCAACACACACCTACCCCCATACCCCCGCCGCGTGGCTATTCTCCGGGATGATCCCTTTTAGCCAAATGCAAACAGCCCAGCATGAATGGGGTCCTTTTACAGTTCCCTTACAAAAATTCCCCTATTTCAACCAGGTGACCATGAACACTATTGCTTTTAAACCCGGTACTGTAGTCACAAATGTGCAGTCACCAGAGGTGCCTTCTCTGGCTTCAGGGTTAGGGATCCCGCCTTGGGAGGGTATTGGCTCCAGGGTGATGAAAAGCTCCAGGCTGCTGGGGAGAACGGATTCACCGCTTGCCTGCTGCACATTCTTCTCCTTCTCCTTTTCCTTATCCGCAAAATCCTCCTCCGTGTTCTGTGAGACTCCCCCCTTGCAGGTGTCCACGGACAGTGGTGGGATAGTGGTAGGGTCCACACCTAGAATGCCATGCAGCTGTTCATAGAAGTGGCATGTGTGGGGCTCTGACCGGGAGCGACCGTTTGCCTCATTTGTCTTTTGGTAGGCTTGCCTGAGCTCCTTAACTTTCACGCGGCACTGCTGTGTCCCTGGTGTAGCCTCTGTCCAACATGCCCTGTGAGATTTTGGCAATTATATTTGCATTTCTTCTTTTGGTTCAGAGTTCTGCCTGCACAGATTCTTCTCCCCATACAGTGTCTCCCTTTTGGTCCATGCTGGAGCTCATTTGCAATTCTAGGGGGACTGCATGGTCACCTGTGCTGCTGAGCTCGCCACGCTGACCAAACAGGAAATGAAATTCAAAAGTTCCCAGGGCTTTTCCTGTGTATCTTGCTAGTGCATCGGAGTTCAAAGTGCTGTCCAGAGCGGTCACAATGGAGCACTCTGGGATAGCTCCTGGAGGCCAATACTGTCAATTTGCGTCCGCACTACCCCAAATTTGACCCAGAAGGGACAATTTTAGTGCTACTCCCCTTGCCGGGGAGGAGTACAGAAGTCAATTTTAAGAGCCCTTTAGGTCACCGGAACGGGGTTGGTTGTGTGGACGTGGGCATTTTTATATCAACCTAACACGGCTAAATTCGACCTAACTCTGTAGTGTAGACCAGGGCTAACTGTTCTGTCAACATACCCACAGTTAGTAGTTGGCCTTCAGGGAAATTAGAAGCATGCTGAAGATGAAGAATGTTGAAGCAATCTTCTCCAAGATCCTTTCCATGAGCACATAAAGTAGAAGATTCTGAAAGTGAATCACTAGATACATAAGTGTTGTAAGGTGGAGGGCTTTAGTTTTGTGGTACATTCCTCCACCTTCTATGGGGAGAGGTGTCTGTATAGTTTGGACGGTTTCCACCTCAGCAGAAGATGGACCAATCTGCTTGGGGACAGGCTGGCTCACGTAGTGAGAAAGGGGATTTAACTAATAGCAAAAGGGGAAGGCAAAAAGAAGGAAGATATGAGCACTCAATTACACCAAATTGAGATGTTGAAAACAAAATAAATCAAGAAACGAAGCAACATGAAGAGAAGAAATTACTGAATTACCTATACCTAGGACCCTGGGTAACAAACAAGAGGAATTGGAATTGCTCATTTATGAGCATAAATTTGATGTAGTTGGTATTACTGAAACCTGGTGGGATGATTTGTGCCATCAGAATCTTAAAAGAAATAGTTATAACTTATTTATGAATGACTGAGTGGCCAAAAGGGGAGGGTAAGTGGCACTCTAAGTCAAAAATAGCATTGCCTGTTTCTGAGTCACTGATAACTCAGAATAAAATGATCTTGAATGCTTATGGATCAATGTTCTAACAGGGGTACTAGTTGATGTCTGCTACAGACCACCAAATCACTCTAGAGAACAGGGTGACCTCCTCCTTACACCCCTATCTATGATATATAGGGAAAAAAACAAAAACCTGTGTGACCATGGGGAACTTCAGGTTGAGTAACATATGCTGGAGGTTTCATGGTGTCAGTACTAAAACATCATTGGAATTCCTAATTATAGATGATAACTTAACTCAAAAAGTGTTGCAGCACACATGGGGAAATTCTATATTAGATATTTTTTCTACCAGATAAAGAGGAACTGGTGACAGAACTAAAAGTTAATGGTCGCTTAGGTACAAGTGATCATGACTTGATCATATTTATAATGTGCAAGCAGAATAAAATCTAGACCAGTAATATATATATTTAAAGCTTTAATAAGGCCAATGGCAAAAAAAAAAAAAAAAAAAAGCTGAAAACAATTATGAGACAAATCAGCTGGGAGGAAGAATTTAATCAGAAAATGTAAATGATAATTGGGAATCACTTAAGAATACCTTACCAGATGACCAAAAAGACACAATCCCACAATTGAGGAAGAAGGCCACACTGATTTAAAAAATAACCTGGTTTACAGAGGAAGTGAGGGCAGCTGTAAACTTTTTTTTTTTAAATGTATACAACAAACAGAAGCAAGGGGAGTTGATAGTAATGAATATAAATCAGAAGTTAGGATTGTAGAAAATTGATAAGGGAAGCCAAGGGACACAAGGAGACATCTATAGTCAACAGACCATAAGGAATTCTTAAAAATATGTTAAGTACAAAAAGAATCCTGGCAATGGTTTGGTCTATTATTAGATGGCAATGGCTAATAATATTAATAATTATTAATAATGATGCAGAAAAGGCAGAAGAGTTCAATAAATATTTGTTCTATATTTGGGGAAAAACTGATGATGTAGTCTCATCATATGGTGATAATACTCTTTCCATTCCACTAGTATCTCTGGAGGATGTTAAACAGAAGCTACTAAAAGTAGACATTTTAAAATCAGCAGATCCAGATAATTTACATGAAATAGTTTTAAAAGAGCTGTCTGAAGACCTTGATTTTCAATGAATCTTGGAACACTAAGCAAGTTCCAGAAGTCTGGAAGAAAGCTAATGTTGTGCTAATTTTTTAAAAAATGGTGAACAGGTTTATTATAATTATAGGCCTGTCAGCCTCACATAGATCCCAGGCAAATAATGGATTGGCTGATATGGGACTTGATTAACAAAGAACTAAAGGAGGATAATGTAATTAATGCAAATCAACATGGGTTTATGTAAAATAGATCCTGTCAAAGTAACTTGGTATCTTTTTATGATGAGATTATAAATTTGCTTGATAAATGTAATAGTTTTGATGGATTATATTTACACTTTTATAAGACATGTGACTTGGTACTGCATGATATTTTGATTAAAAAACTAGATAAAAAATTAATATGGTGCTCATTAAATGGATGAAAAAATTACCTAACAGAAAGATCTCAAAATGTAACTGTAAATGGGGAAACGTCATTGAGTCAGTCTGTTTCCAGTGAAATACCACAGGGATTGGTTCTTAGCCCTACACTATTTTAACATTTTTATCAATTACCTGGAAGAAAACATAAAATCATCACTGATAAAGTTTGTGGATGGCATACAAATTAGGGGAGTAGTAAATAATGAAGAGAACAGGTTACTGATTCAGATTGATCTAGATCATTTGATAAACTTACCCCGAGCAAACAAAATGCATTTTAATATGGCTAAATGTAAATATATACATCTGAGAACAAAGAACGTAGGCTATACTTACAGGATGGGGGACTCTATTATGGGAAGTAGCAACTCTGAAAAAGACTTGGGGGTCATGGTGGATAATCAGCTGAACATGAGGTTCCAGTGTGATGCTGTAGCCAAAAGGATTAATCCAGTCCTGGGAGGCATAAACAGGGGAATCACAAGTAGGAGTACACAGATTATTTTACCTCTATATTTGGCACTGTTTTGACTGTTGCTGAAATATTGTACACAATTTTGGTGCCCACAATTCAAGAAGGATGTTGTTAAATTGGAGAGGGTTCAGAGAAGAGCCATAAGAATAATTAAAGGATTAGCAAATATGCTTTATAGTGATAAACTTCAGGGGCTCAAACTATATAATTTAACTAATAGAAGGTTAAGGGGTGACTTCACTACAGTCTGTAAGTACCAGCATGGGGAACAAATATCTAATAATGGACTCTTCAATCTAGCAGAAAAATATAACACAATCCAAATGCTGGAAGTTGAAGCTAGACAAATTAAGACTGTAAAATTAAGATGTAAATTGTTAACTGTGAGAGTAATTAACCATTGGAACAATTTAACAAGTGTCATGGTGGATTCTTCATCACTGATAATTTTAAAATCAAGACAGGATGTTTTTCTAAAAGATATGCTCTAGGCATTATTTATGCCCTGTGTTATGCAGGAGATCAGACTACATTACCACAATGGCTTCTTCTGGCCTTGGAATCTATGAATCTGAATGGACAAACTATCTTCCCTTACCATACTATTCATAAGATAACTTGGAGGTCACCAGATCACAGAGTAGAGAACCAAACTGATCATCTCACAATTTAGTGCAAATGGAAAAGAACTTTAGAAGATGTACATACAAGTAGCAGGAACTGGGCAGATGTGGGTATGGACCATATACTAGTGGTAGCTAAACTGAGACATAAATTTGGACTACAGCTCCATCCCTTCATCCAACCATTTTAATTTCAGATCATATGATGCTAGCTGATTTTTAAATATTTGTAGGGAAAATAATGGAAACACTTTAAACAGAAAATGGCTGGGTGCCCGGAGCCTCTCCCCCACGTTCTTGGGCATCTGGGTGAGGAGGCTATGGCTTTTTCATTATACAACAAGAAAGAGAAATACTGTATTAAAAAAACTGAAAACAATGTTCTGCATGACAGTTAATGAGATTGGTTGTCTTAGGAGCAAGAAGATGGCCTGTGGCCTGTTCTTTCTAGGATCCCGAATATCATTACTTACCCTTTTATTGAACATGCAGTAAAGCCTGTGTTGGACCCTTTCCCATTTTGAAACAGAAAGAAAAGGAAATTGAACATACAACACAGCACTTGTGAATTGTTACAGAGGATGCTCAAATTAATGATTTTTTGAAATATGTGGATAATTTTACAGCAGGATGTTTAATCAATTAAATTTAATAACAGATGTTAATCCTCTTGCAGTAGTGAATAATAGTCAAAAAATTTTAAAGATCACTGACTTTTTACCACTGTGCTATGTGTTTCACAAGCAGTTAAAAGTGCTCCAGGATGATTAGTAAGAACATAAATCTGTGTTGCTAAGTAACTAAATGGTTGGTGTTACTGTTATCAGTGAAGATCTTTATATAGGCTACATCTGGCAAAGTATCAAAATCCTTCTCAAAAGAATATTTCATCAAAAGTGTGGATAAGATGATTTAATTAAAAAGAAAAAAGAGAGCAAATCACCATGAAACTGATGGCAAAGCCTCTTCAGTCATGAAAGCAAATTCCTTTTTCCTTAGGAAAGCCTATTTCCTTTTTTGGCAGCTGTAGAATGCCACAGTCACAGTCCATCCTTATGAGCTGAGCAAACAATTCACAGAATAATGTATTAGTCCCATTTGACACTTTCTGTTTGCAGAATGTTCAGGGTGGTTTACTAAGTTCATAAATGTATTTGATACTGGACATTTGTAATTTCTTTGTGAATTTGTTTTTTGTATGAAGAGTGCATTGTTAATATCTGATATGAGCACTTTTGAAGTGTGTACTCTTTTGCTTAGTGACATAGGTCTCATGGTATTTCTTATGGTCTCTGCATTGAATGATTTTTGTGAGTATTCAAGCATTTGAACTGAACCCTTGCGCTTTGTACCTATTCATGCCAGTAAAGATCAGCTATTTGGAGGTCTGTGAAAAGCAAATCTGAAAGGTTCACAAATATGGCTGAGTTGAGATTTATTTTCAAATTCAAATGAATATTCAAGGAGAGTTAAGGAGACAATTTCTGCCCACTTCAAGTCCTCTTTGCATTGCCAGAGTAGTAGAAAGGGGCCATAGTGTATTTAAAAGTCTGTCCCAAAGTCTATTTAAACTCCCAGGCACAACTTATGGAGATTTTCCCTAAGCATAAACAACTGGCTATGTCTATATGGCTTCCTTAGACCTCTTTGATGTAAAACTTCATAGGGGCTTAGGTACTTGTGATGAGGGCCATACAATTATCTAAGCAGATAAGCTGAAACTCTGACAAAGAAACTATTTCCTCCTTCCATTTTTGCAAGCATTTTTCAAGACATGTCAACTGGGGATGTTACAGGTTTAATCTCATTCTATCAAATGGCTAAAAATTATTTTTTCCTTCAGTTTTATCTTGTTCAATTATTGCAATTCAAACTTCTGACTGAAACCTTCTCCAAAGGCCTAATTCAAAGCCCAGTGACGTCAATGAAAGGACTCTCATTGGAATCAATCATCTTCGGATCAGGCCCTTCAAGCATTATCATCTTTCACAGAATACCAACCAAAGTACCAATTCAGGACTATATCTGCATTCGTGACAACCCTTAAGCATTTGCTTATGTGATATCCTGGCTAAAGATGGACTTAAGCACATGCTTAGGTGTTTTTCTGAATTGGTAGCCAAATGAATAGATAGTAGTATGTGGCATTGAGCTACATGAACTGGAATGTCAATTTACTTATTCTGATGGCAGATGTTATTTCATACAGTAGAACTATCTGTTTCTAACTTGTTCTCATATACTAGATAAACAGTTAAAATGCTTGGTTGATTTTTTTTCCTCAAAAAGAGCCAGCATTAGAGATTCAAAGCAAGAAAACACTACCTCCCTGTTTTATCCAATGTTATTATCTGCTATTTGCACATAACTACCACTTGTACAATAGTCAAACAATAGGGGCTGCTATTGCAGAAGTTCAGATTATATATCATTAAATACAAAACTATTCTGAATAAAACTACTGTTGAGACACAAGTTAACAAGAACCAGGAAATGCAAAGTTTGCCCTTATCTCACATCCTTATCACCACATAAGGTATTTAGATGAGCTCTTAATTAGAGCCGATCAGGAGTTTTCCAATACAAAGTGCAGTTTCTACAAAATCATAATTGTTCTACATTTTGATTTTGCACAAAATTTTTGATTTTCCATCATAACAATCAAAATGAAAGATTTCCTTTCAGGTCAGTTCAACCCAAATCAGATTATTCTGATTTTTTTAACTGACCTGAAACATTTCATTTGAAATGAGTTCAGCAAAACATTAAACTGCTTTTCCCTATGGTGTATTGCCTTATATTCCAGCCCTGATTCTCTTCTGTGCTCTTCTTGAAGACTACACCTTCCCTAAACCAATGCACTGATTTACCTCTAATGGAGCTGGGTGGTGCATTATGGGAGATTTAGCCCGCCCAGGCAGCCAGGCCCATTAGGGTAACAAGTTCCTGAACTACAATTCCAATAAGGCAATAGGGTACTGCAATTTAATTTTGAAATGACTCAGAATGAAGCATTCCATGTCATTTCATTTCATTTCATTTCATGTCTGAAGACCTGGATACTGGGCTACATGGACTAGGGTCTGACCCAGTATGTTTGTTATATGTTCTTATTTCAACAACCCAAATGAACCATTCAATCTTGGGAAGGTCAAAATGTTTAGTTTCTATTGAAACATTTAATTATGACACTTAGAATTTCTGTTCTATGGAAAATTTCAGCTTTTCATTCCATTTTGGGACAAAAATAAATGTTGAAATACTGGAATTTTCCATACAATAGAAAGTCAGTTTTTCTCTGCTCTACCTTTATTATTGACATTCACCACCAAAAGCATTTTTAAAATGTCAAAAAAGATGTACATAAGAACATAAAAATGGCCAAACTGCATCAGACTAAAGGTCCATCTAGCTCAGTATCCTGTTTTCCGACAGTGGCCAATGCCAGGTGACCCAGAGGGAATGAACAGAACAGGTAATCATCAAGTGATCCATCCCCTATCACCCATTCCCAGCTTCTGGCAAACAGAGGCTAGGTACACCATCCCTAATAGCCACTGATGGATCTATCCTCCATGAACTTATCTAGGTCTTTTTTGAACTCTGTTATAGTCTTGCCTTCACAAAATTCTCTGGTAAAGAGTTCCACAGGTTAACTGTGCGTTGTGTGAAGAAATACTTCCTTTTCTTTGTTTTAAACCTGCTGCCTATTAATTTCATTTGGTGACCCCTAGCTCTTGTGTTATGAGAAGGAGTAAATAACACTTCCTTATTTACTTTCGCCACACCAGTCATGATTTTATAGACCGCTAGCCCTTGCCCTTGTCCTTTTCTGAACCTTTCCAATTCCAATATATCTTTTTTGAGACGGGACAACCACATCTACACACAGTCTTCAAGATGTGGGCGTACCATGAATTTATATAGAGGCAATGTGATATTTTCTGTTTTATTATCTATCCCTTTCTTATCGATTCCCAACATTCTGTTAGCTTTATTGACTGCCACTGCACATTGAGTGGATGTTTTCATCCACAATGTTCCAAGATCTCTTTCTTGAGTGGTAGCAGCTAATTTAGACCCCATCATTTTATATGTATAGCTGGGATTATGTTTTCCAGTGTGCATTACTTTGCATTTATCAACATTGAATTTAATCTGTCATTTTGTTGCCCAGTCACCCAGTTTTGTGAGATCCCTTTGTAGCTCTTCACAGTCTGATTTGGACTTAACTATCTTGAGTAATTTTGTATCATCTTCAAATTTTGCCACCTGCCACTGTTTACCACTTTTCAGCTAAACTTTGGGTGCCCATCTTTTTACATAATTTAAAGGTAAGGGTTTTATACTTTCCTCATTTTGCTTCCTGGTATTCTTTTATCCTGAACCATTATAATGTAGAGATTATTTGTCATGTTCCCTTCTATTGGGAAAATAATACTGAGGCAACTTGGAGATGGACATTTGTGAGATAAGGCACATCCGAGGAACAGCTTGCAATGCTGATGCTCATGATGTGCCTACTGTCTGAATCTAGCATTAATAAAGCTTGCTGTATGCATAGTGAACATTTAACTGACAAATATAAAGCCCTTATTTCTGCTCACAGAGTATCTGTGAATAGGGGTTGACTTTTATTAATGTGGTAGTTATAATTGTTCAATGAAAACTTTATATGAGAACTCAACTCTGCCACAGACTTATTGTGTGACTTTTGGAAAGTCATTGAAACCCAGTTCCTAAATACCTTTGTGGATTTGTGCCTTAATCTCTCTGTGCAGTACTGCACAATCTATAAAATAGGGATAATATTATTTTCTCTGTTCCACTAAGAAAGTGAGAGTGGATATGTGTGGAACATTATATGCTCTGGCAATTCTCCCCTGCCCTTGGAGAATGTGTTAGATCCACTCCAATTTAGGCTTAAACAGATTCTTGTAGCCTTTATTTTGTATGTTTTAAGTCAAAACAATACAATTATTACCTATGAATTGCATATACATGCTGAAACAGGTAAGGCAAGAAAAGTTATTGATCAAGTTACCTCTCCTAGGTACAGGGCCACTTTTTTTCAAATCTCTGCTCTCTGCTATGTTCTTCCCCTGTTCTTTTCCATGCTCTTATTGTCAATTACTATCTTTTATACCTTCTTCCGCAACTTTGCACAGACTCTTTACCTTATCTATGCACCTATCCATTCTAAACCTCCAGCTAAAACATTTTTATGCATAAATCACAATAACTAACTTAAACTAATAAATTTTACCCTACTAAAACTTCTGTCTGCTTCTATGATTAGTCTCTGCTATTAATCCTACTGCCTCCATCCATTGGTTTTATTTTACTGATCTGTTTTTGTGGTCTTGGGTTTTTGCTTGTTAGCTTGTCTTGGGGGGCATCTGAAGTTAGCAATTCCCTATGACTCTCTGTTTCACCTGCTATTTACATAGACTGAAGTTGTACAGAGTAAGAAACACAAGCCAGCTTTCATGGGTTACACAACCCTGAAGCTTGTTTAGCTAAATTCTGGAATCCTGCATCAGCAGGGATACATACAAGAGCAAAGATTCCTTTAAATTTTCCTATTTTTTTTTACATATATATGTGGCTAACACCATTCATTACCCAATGTTCCAACACCCTGGGAACCACTGCCAGCCCCTAGGGGGAATTCTATATTAGACTTCATCTTGACAGCTAAAGAGGAACTGATCAGAGAAAATTAGGGGTTGCTTAGGTGCAAGCGATATGACTTGATTATATTTATGTGCTAACAGAATAAATTCCAAGCCACAAATATATACATGCACAGTCACACACAAATGGATGGTGCTTTAAGTGGGCCTTTTTACAAAGCTGAAAACAATAGCCAAATCAGCTGGAAGAAATAATTATATTTCATTGTTACTACCAGCTACAGTACAATTTAAAAGTTTCTTTGATAGGGTACTGGCATAGGAATCCAAAATTGTCTCACTTGGTGTTCACTTAATGAGAGCTTGGAGAGCTCTCCTGCACTCTACTTTACCCTTGCAGAGTTCCTAGGTCCAGGAAGCAGCATTTGATTATTCTGACTATACCTGTAGTAAACTTTCCATTTCTTGAATATCAGTACCATCTCCCAATTACTCATTGTATGCAAGTGTATATTCTTTACATACTGCTCTCTTTTACTATCTTGTATATAGGTAACTGGTGCTGTCCCTGTGAAACTATTCAGTACTCTGAGAAAGTTATATGACTGGTGGTGAACAAGACATGTGAATAGCCCTTACAATATCAGTGTGACTGAGGCTGAATTATGACTTGCTGAAACTAAAGCATCACCAGAGCCAAGTTCAACTATTAGCAGTTACTAGAGGGATGAGCACAATATAAAAACCTAAATAGATAGAAATAGAAATGTGTATCCTATTCAGCAAAGAAAGATTTTTCATGAAGCCAGGGCTAAATCTGGTTTGCAAGCACTCCTGCTTAAATAATTTGTACTGATATTTTGTGTACATGGAGTAGCCAAGATGACTGGGAGAATTTTTCCATCCCTGAAAGTCTTAGGGTAACATTGGATGAGTTTATGGGGCATAGATATGTGGAATTGGATGATGCTGGAAAAGATCAGAACTAGGGTGAACTCTCTTCACTCTCTCATTACTAGCAGATTTGCAGACATGTCAAACCTATAAAAAACCCTGCATGAATTGGGCTTGTTTTTGGGTTAATTGGCTTATGAGTTGCTTGTTAGCTAGTTTTTGGCTTGCAGTTTGTTGCGGGTTTTTTTTTTTATTATTGGCTCCAGGGCAGGGGCAACGGGGAGCAAACAGCAAGGGCCAAGTGGGGAAGAGTGTCAGGGGTGCACAGTGGGCCCACCACAGTCCCAGACTGCACACTGTGGGGGATCTAGTTACATAGTGTTGGGGTTCTTAGAGATTGGGTTTTTTTGGCCTTGTTTTGAAATGGGATTAGCTTTTTTTTTTGGCTTACTGTGAAAGTTGGAGTGCTTATCTACTGTGTGAAAGTTGGCAACTGTGCTGATTTGTTACTGTGTACAGTATTCACATAGGTTACAGTGTGATCTGGCCTATGTATTATGTAACTACACTATTATTAATTTTTTGTTGCAATTAGTGTGTACTGTTTGTGTTACCATAGGGTAAGGTAAGATTGGTTAATGCTACTGGTATCCTGGTATCTAAGTACAGGTGAAATGACTAGAGTTCTCAGAAGAACCTGAATTCAGCTTCAGCTGGCTTCAGATCAATTTATGTTTTCCAAAGACAAATTCTTCTTTGCCCTGCAAAAACACACAACTCCACCTGAGGCCTCATGTTCACTTAAAATACCTCAATTTGACAGTCAGGGTAGAGGTAGAGGGGGAGGCAGGGTGGGGCCGCAGAGTGGAACATAGGCGGTGTCACAGCCTGGGTCAGGGGAGGCTTAGCCTGCCCTGGCCTTTGATACTCACTGCCCATGCTGCACACATCCTGATTCCTCAATACAGGGCAAGCTGAGGATTGCACCAACTGAGCTAATTGGATTATATGTAGTGGTCAGCACAAGTGCAGTTACTCCATTTTCTAGCCACCCACTGCTGAATCAGAGCTATTCCCCGCTGTAGAACAGCTGTATAGGTGAGGCCTGATTCCCTGCAAATACTCAACTTCTACTGACCGTGTCCATGTTACTGATTATGTGATTTGAAAATTGAGAGTGGGTGGAGCTTATTGCATATCCCAGAGTCTAGGAGCACCTGAGGTCTCATGGAATAACCTGATAGAATGTTTCTGGCTCTAAGAATCTTGGCATGTTTATCAAGGCTCTCTGTTCACCAAAGCCTGTGGCTTTGGTGATTATTTAACAACAACAAATGAAAGAAACTTTGTCAATAAGACCCCCCCCCCATTTTTCTTCATGCCCTCATTTTTTTGCTCCACACAAATTGACTATTTACCTGAAAACAGACACAGGAAATTATGCTTTGAATTTCAGCTTTTGTTTCACTTTTTTTGCTTCTGACCTATAGGCTACAAATCTAGCAGTTTTGGGAGCCTATACAGGGTGACTGAAAATTCTTAACACTATGTGCACACAGTGCCTCCTTGACCACCAAATCTGTTTTATTTCCAGTAATTATGGCTCCTACCTTGTTCAAAACTTCTTGCACTTTATATCTAACCATGGAATGTGTCCTTTCCTCCCTCAGCAGAATAATTGCCTCTGGTCCTATTTTAACCCTTCCATTCTCTGTCAGCTAAATCTCATGAGACAAATCTATCAAGTTTCGAAGAGCTGCATGTGAACAGTATGGTTCAACCCTATGCCACTCTTAACAGTTTGGGGCATCAGTTAAGTTGTGGGTGCTCAGGACCAGATAATACTTTCAGGAATCACAAAAGAGACTGTAATTAGAGGGTGTGCTACACGCAATGAGACACCCTGTGGCTGGCTGGTGCCAGCTGATCTGGGCTCCTGGGGCTCAGGCTGCAGGGTTGTTTAATTGCCATATAGACATTCCAAAGTTTGGGACCCTTGGAGTGTCCTAGTAATCTAGAGGTAGCTGTAGAACTGTCTGTAAGGGAAGGTAAATAGGCAGCTTTAGAAAACAAAAGGCTTGGATGAGTCTGAACCTCAGACTCCCTTCCTGCTAAACCAGAAATGCATGTCTAGGACAGGAAAAATGAGGGTAAGAAAGGAGGATCCTATTTCAGATTCATTCTACCTTTACCATCGTTGATTCAGATGTTGATAATATGTGGTTGTTTTGGGATTTGAACAAATCCCCACAGATCAGATCTAGCTACATATTTTTATTTTCAATAACCATAAAAGCAGGTTGTCCCAGATAATGTGTTTTCTACTTGCTTTCTCCCTTATCTGGCAACTGTAAGGGATCAGAAAAGTAAGTAAACAAAAAACTGGTCATGGGAATGTTAGCCTTGTCATAATTAGTGAAATCTAGCCATAAATATCAGCTAGCTACATGAATTGTGAAGTTTCTAATCTATCTAAATATTGCCTCTCATACACTGTAACCCCCAGAATAATATTGCCTCTCATTTAGGGCAGCTAATGTGCCATTGTTGATTGCAGCAGCACAATAACTGCATTCTGGCATGTGTTTTATTTCAGCATGTACTGCAAATATCACAAAAGGCAAAAGTCCTTTGTCAAAGTTTTCTTTTTAAAAAGGAAATTGCGTTTAAAACTTCTTATTTCCATTTTAAAAGAATGAAAACTTTGATTACAGTAAATTAATACATTCCACATACTGCTTCATTGAGTGATAGGCATTTTCTCACCTGCTCATAAAAAGGAACATACTGAAGCAAGCTGTGTCTTTCATGTGGTAAGTAGTTCTATAAGCTAGTAAATAAAAAGCCTTTGGGTCTTGATCCTGAAAACACTTATGCACATGTTTATCTTCACTCATATTTGTAGTCTTGTTGAAATTATTCACTTTTGCACCATTTTACTGAGTTGAAGTCAGTGGGACTACTGAAGTGAGTAAAGTTAAAATCAAGTTTGCAGGAGCAGGGTCATAGCTGTGCTGGGCAAAAGAAAGGTGAAGCTTTCATAGAACCTATGACCCCTAGAATCTATTAGAAAAAGCAAAAAGAGCACACAAATGAAACAAGAGCTTCTTACTTAATCTTCTGTAAATTGGTGTTTAGTATCATTATGTACAATCCAATTGGTAGGGGAAATCAAGAGGAAAGACCCATCAGAAGTGGAGAATTTTTATGTTTTTAATAATTTGCACCTACAAACAGTTGTCCAACCCTACAAACATATAGGTATGTGCTCAGCTTTACTGACATGAGTTCAATGAGGCTACTTCCATGAGTAAAATCACACATCTGTGAAAATGATTGCAGGATTGAGCTCAATGGTACAGGATTATTTCTTTCCACTTTCTCTATTTTCAGAGGCTACAGAATGGCAACTGTAGTTCTAAGCAAACAACTGACCTGTCATTTATACCTGTAATGATAATACACTTTATTTCAGCTAAATAACTGTGAATCATGGGCTTTAGTTAACCTAAGCACAGTTTATTTTGGTGCTAGGATCTCTTGCTTAGTAAATGAAATGGGAAACAAAAATCCTTTCCCAGTATAAGTAGAGTTACCCTAGTTCATTCAAACCATTTATCACAATTACAATAGCCACATTTTTTTTAATAAATCTAATATTTTAAGTTTATTGCTGGTAGAAACACTGACAAAGGAACCTGGTTATGAAGTGACTATGTTTCCACCCATCCCACTCTCTGCATCAACCCATAGAGTGGGGTTAGCATGGGGTTCAGATGAGTACTCTGTGTCCTGTGTCATTGAGCAGCTCCCGGTTCTTCTCCACCAGTAGTGCAGTTTTGCAGCTAGGGTAGCTGGTGCATTCCAGTACTGATGAATTGGTTTGCCTGAGAGAGACTTCCAGTGGGGAAACATCTATGGAGCTTTGATAGTATTTAAAGCTGCCCGATGAGTGGCAGAAGTCAGAACATTTCCCAGACATACTGAGGTTAGCCAGCAAATGCGAATGTAGTTTATTGCTTCCTGTATAAGCTTTGCTGAATTTGTCTCCATGTACTTAATGGGAATATGATCTAGTGGATAAAGCTCAGGACTGGGAGTCAGGAAAGATGGTCCTAGACCTAAATCTACCACTGTGGTAATTAGGGTCCAGACAACCCCAGGAAGAATGGGAGTCTGAACCCCAATGAATAAATAAGTCAATCAACTGATTGTATACAATGTTATTGTACTATAATGTGTATCAAGTAAAGTCTTTTATGAAAGCTTGTGATGTTCGGAACTTGCTGGTCATCATGAGATAGGCACACAGACTGGTTATGAATTTATGTATTTGTGTAGATATAAATTGCTCATAATTTGTGCCGCAATATTCAGCTCCACCTCATAACAGGGAGATAGGTAGCCAGGCAGGGAGGGGCTGCTGCTTCCCCAACCAGACGAGACTAGCTCCAAAAACCTTGCATTGTACAACCCAGGAAAAGACAAGTGATGGTTCTTTTAAAGTTAATGGGAAAATATTAAAACAACTGAAACATGAAACTGAAAAGAAAATCTCAGTCTTGGAAAACTAAGGGCTTGTCTATACTTACCGCGCTGGTTCGGCGGCAGGCAATCGAACTTCTGGGTTCGATTTATCGCGTCTAGTCTGGACGCGATAAATCGAACTCAGAAGTGCTCCCCGTCGACTCCGGTAATCCTGCTCGCCGAGAGGAGTACGCGGAGTCGACGGGGGAGCCTGCCTGCCGGGTCTGGACGGCGGTAAGTTCGAACTAAGGTACGTCGACTTCAGCTACGTTATTCACATAGCTGAAGTTGCGTACCTTAGTTCGATTTGGGGGTTTAGTGTAGACCAAGCCTAAGAAAGAATGGAATTTCCCCCACCATGAATCACCATAGTCTGAGAGAGAGAAAAACAAAAATGAAAAAAAACATGCAAATCTTGTTAAAAGGAAAGGGATTTGAAGTGAATGGTCTCCACAAACTGAGAGCCAGCATTTAGATGGGGTGCTGTCCCCTTTATGACAGATGGCCCACTGGCAAACTGAAGGCAATGGGTAATTTATGTGACTAAAGGGATTTTTAGCTAATGTATAAGTGTAAAACCTGAGATTGCAGCTTTATTTTTATTTTCTGTATAACTGATGTGTATTTGCTTTCCCTTACTATTTCATCTATGAATCTGTGTTTTTCATGTTAAATAAACCTCTTGTTTATTTGTTCGTTGTTTATTAATAGGTCTCTGTGAAAACTGTAGTGTGTGTCCCAAAGTGAACTGATAACTGGGACAGGTTTCACTCCTTCTGGGGTGATGAACCAAAGAGGAAAAGTTTGAGTGTCTGGTAGTTAAGAACTCAGAGTAGAGAGATTTGGGGAGACTTGGGAAAGGAAAGGATGGGAAAGGCACCCTGAAAGAAGTAACTAGGCTGGTGGAAGTCAGAGTGAGACCTTTAAGCTTGTAGGCTGGCAACTATTGGTAAGGCTCTGGGCTATAGCAGCATAGCATTAAGGCATCCAAAGTTATAAGGCAGATGGTGAGAGAGCACCTTACTGGTCCGGATGATCCCCAAAATGTCACAACCACTCACTCACAGTATGAATTTGGGCAATGACTGAACCTATCTGTTCTTCAGTTTCCATATCAGAAATGGATATAATAACACTTCCCTACTTTTTCAAGGTATGTGTGAGACTCAATTACTGCTTGTAAAGTACTTTGAGATCCTCAGTTAGGCCATACTAGAGAAGTGCAGAATGTTATTAAAATTTGCATAAATGTAGAGGAGTTGGAAGGTCTCTTTGGGAAAAAACTCAATTCCAGTGATTCGGGGTGGCGGGGAGAGTGGGAGGGGGTTAAAAAGTGGCATTTCTTAACCTGGTTAATTTACAATAATGTAACTTTTGAAAATAGAATTTGTTTTTCCGTGATAATAATAAAACTAGAAGGCAGAATCCTGCTCCCATGGAAGCCAATGATAATCTTGTATGGGTTGGACCTATCTTTATGAAGATTTTGTCCATTGAATTATTCCTGAAATGTTATTTTAAATGGATGAAATTATTGGTGGTTTGGGGAGCCAACACCAGTTGCTTTGCATGAATGAACCCCTGCAAAAGGGTCATGAGTTGAGCAGCTGTGTAATGGTGCAATGTGCTATGCGCACCATGCCATGTGTAAACAATTTCTGCAGCAGTATTTGCATAGGACAGTGTAGAAGGCCACAATGAGGACAGGCCAGGGATGGGAACATCTCCATGTTTACTCAGATCCAGTGGTCCTAACACCCTGCACAACTAGGGTCTGATCCAAAGCCCGTTGGAGTCAATGAGAGTCTTTCAACTGACTAAAATAGCTACTTCCTGCAACATTTCAAATACAGCAAATGTAAGGAAGGTTTTATTATACAGTATTCAAAATATTTCTAATTAATAAAAATACCTGCTCATCAGAAAATTTATAAATTAAGAATATTAAAGAAAAGAAGTGCCATTAAAAAAAAAAGAGCAGTCACCTATTGCACAAGGTGTGTTCTTCAAAAGATTAAACTGTTCAACCTACTTTCATCCTTAAGGCAAGAAATACAGTCTTGTTAGAAGTCATGTTATGAAAAGACTGTCAAACAATACAAATTTTAGAAAATTGAAACCATGCAGGCAATAGGTCAAATTAATTTCTGGTAGAACTCTATTGACTTGAATGGGTTTACACTGTCTATTACAACAGTACATTATACAATAATTTAGGCTGAATTGTTTGTGCAGCAACAGTATTTTTAAGAGCATTTGCACTTGAAAACTCAAGAACATTGAGGTTTTCATTATTTCCTGGAATCAGTGTTTTCCAGTGTCTGATAGAAACTTAGTTTACACTAAGTTTTAATGTTATCAGACATTAATTCTGTCATTCAAGTGCAACTGCAGTATAGGCAGTGACAAAATCTAATATGATGTCATCTTCTTGTGGGGGAATTAATATTTGGATGTATTTTTTCTAGCAGTTGGGGAATTTTGCCAGTCACAAGCATGCAAATTAAATCATCTAAAGGACTTCATAAATCTCTCCATGAAAGTGAAGATTCCAGTTCTGTTCCCCAGGAAGCCAGTAGTAAATTCCCACTGACTTCA
The DNA here is from genome assembly GCF_011386835.1 of Chrysemys picta bellii. Classification (NCBI taxonomy): domain Eukaryota; kingdom Metazoa; phylum Chordata; order Testudines; family Emydidae; genus Chrysemys; species Chrysemys picta. The sequence goes on along the minus strand of NC_088793.1, from coordinate 40,246,042 downwards.
ATGAGATTAGGATTAGGCATTTAAAAGCTGGGGAGTCAGCAAGAAACTGAGGGACTTCAGCTCCCTTTGAAGTCAGTGGGAAATGAAGACACTCAGCAGTCCTCACAAGGTTTGGACCTTTTGAGAGCATCTCTACATTTTCTGATATATCAAAAACAGTAACAGCTTCCTTCTTTAAATAAACAAGGTGTTGAGAAATGTTTCTCTCTCTCTCTCTCTCTCTCTCTCTCCAAAAATTCATTTTTGAGTCTATATGGAGGGGTCTTTTCTTTCCTTGTTGCAAAAAGAGATGTTCATTCTGTGGGAAGCATAATTACATCAGAGCAAGCAGTTTCACCCTTAATAGCTATGTGTCTACTTATATAGCCCTTATCATCAAAGTTTTGAGTTCCTCAGAATTATTAATGGCTTTTAGGTGTTGTCTACCCTACAAAGTTTTGTCAATGTGTATACTAAAGGGCTAGTTTGCCTTTATTATATTCACATCTTTGCATTATATTCAGCTGGAATGCAAGAAACCTAGAGGCCTGTATCCTGTAAAACATTAGCTTAAGCACGTTAGCATAAGGCTTAGATTGTCAGGCTCAGTGGGTAGTGATCAATGGCTCCATGTCTAGCTGTCAGCCAGTATCAAGCGGAGTGCCCCAGGGGTTTGTCCTGGGGCTTGTTTTGTTCACCATCTTCATTAATGATCTGGATCATGGGATGGATTGCACCCTCAGCAAGTTCACTGATGACACTAAGATGGGGGGAGTGGTAGATATGCTGGAGGGTAGGGATAGGGTCCAGAGTGACCTAGACAAATTGGATGATTGGGCCAAAAGAAATCTGATGAGGTTCAACAAGGATAAGTGCACAGTCCTGCACTTAGGACGGAAGAATTCCATGCACAGCTACATGGCTGGGGACTGACTGGCTAAGCAGCAGTTCTGCAGAAAAGGACCTGGGGATTACAGGGGATGAGAAGCTGGATATGAGTCAGCAGTGTGTCCTTGTTGCCAAGAAGGCTAACATCATATTAGACTGCATTAGTTGGAGCATTGCCAGCAGGGAAGTGATTATTCCCCTCTATTCAGCACTGGTGAGGCCACATCTGGAGAACTGCATCCAGTTTTGGGGCCCCCACTACAGAGAGGATGTGGACAAATTGGAGAGAGTCCAGTTAAGGACAGTGAAAATGATTAGGGGGCTGTAGAGAAGAGGCTGAGAGAACTGGGGTTATTTAGTCTGCAGAAGAGAAGAGTGAGGGGGGATTTGATAGCAGCCTTCAACTACCTGAAGGGGGGGTTCCAAAGAGGATGGAGCTAGGCTGTTCTCAGTGGTGGCACATGACAGAACAAGGAGCAATGGTCTCAAGTTGCAGTGGCGGAGGTCTAGGTTGGATATTAGGAAAAACTATTTCACTAGGAGGGTGGTGAAGAACTGGAATGTGTTAGCTAGGGAGGTGGTGGAATCTCCTTTCTTGAGGTTTTTAAGGCCCAGCTTAACAAAGCCCTGGCTGGGATGATTTAGTTGGGGTTGGACTAGATGACTTCCTGAGGTCTCTTCCAACCCTAATCTTCTATGATTCTATGATAAGGCTTGAGGCCTATGAACTTTAAACAGATAAACTTTGTATAGATAAATTGCCCAATGGAAAACCCAAAGTATTTCGGGAACTGAAAATAGAGTTTATGGGAAAGTTCTGATCATATGTACATGAGTCAACCACATAAGTGTCCTGGCAATGAACTGGCGTACATAACAGATACATAAAATACATCTAAGGCTAATCTGCTTGCTTGCCTATATATCTTTTCTTATAAGTTACTTATTATCTTATGGGATTGATTATTTGTTTTATTATAATAGGTTTATAGGTTTATATTAGAGTATATTTTGGCTGTAATTCAAGGGACCTACAGGCCATATCCTGTATGTTGAGCTAGGGCACTGTTAACATACATATGTTTGAGACCTAGGTGTTGATGAGGTAAAGCATAAAGTCCATATATGGTTGCGACCTTTACCATAGATACATAAAGAATGTGTTGAAGCAAGTTGGCATAGGGGCTTTCCTAAGTTCATACCCTTTTAAACTTAACAAGTACACCACAACTTGGAACTTGGAAAGAACCAAAATAACTAGTTAGGACAGAAATAACAAATATGATACCTAACCGCAAAAGGGCCATGGTAACAAATTGATGTATATGATAACAAGTTGAAATCATTAATATACTAACCTATAGAAAAAAGACACTCCAACATTAGAAAGATGAGGAAATGACAAATAAGGAAAAGGGGAAAAATCCTTTACTGAATATGCATCAAACATAATGGTGTTAGCGTAACATAATATTAAAGTGGCATCCCAGCCTTGGAGCAGTAGGAGAGAGAGATGTAGTCCTGGGGAGGTGCCAGAATGATGGCCACTGGTGATGGCCACTGGTGAGGAATGATGATGGCTAACATTTCAGGTTGTTCTACAGGAGATGGTGTGAGTATATGTATGTGCAAATGTACATTTTGTAGTATCTCTATCTATCTTACTGAGTTGGGGTATTTGTGACTATAAATTATAAAAGAGTTCCTATTGTGTGTGTGTTCTAACTGTGCATGTTGGGGTTCCCAACCATATAATAATTTGAACAATACTGGGCCTAATCTTGGGGCAAGAATCTGTCAACACTCAAAGTGATAACTGGGGATTCTTAAGCAATCAATATTATTAATACATAATCTAAAGATTGGGCAACAGATGCAAGTTACACTGACATACAGTCACTGCTGTAATTAAACCACTGTTGCATGTCCACAGTATGCCCCTTGTGTCAGTGGAATGCATCCTCAATAGCAACTCTTACATCAACCCAAAACAGTGCATTGTGGGTAGCTATCCCACTGTGCAACTGGCTGCAGGGTGCTTTGGGAAGGGTTTGCAATGCCTCCTGGGGCAGATACAGCATCACACGATGAAGGTTTCTCAATCGCATCATTCCATGGGCATCCTACTAGATTGCCAACCACTTTTCAACTGCCCTGGTAACCTGCAACCCAGCCATCTGTCAGAAAGCATAGATCCTGCACATCTGTTCACTATTGTGCTGTGCATTATGAATACAAGGCTATAAGAGGAGCCCAACAGGGGGCTATTCAGCTAGAGGGATGTCTTGAATGAGCATACTAAAATTGAGTGACAGTAATGCATGTTGCTGTAGTGTGCTGAGCCTGTCATTGTGTTTTTGCACCATGCTATGAACCTTATAATTGCTGTGTGTGCCCAAAAAAATAACACATTTTAAATCACTTTTTAAAGTAGCACTCAGTAATGACCATTGCTGAGCACTAACACAAGAAGCCCACAGAAGTGTGTCTGTGTGTGTGTGTGTGTGTGTGTGTGTGAGAGAGAGAGAGAGTGTTGGTGAAGTGTGTGTGTGTGTGTGTGTGTTGAGGGAGATTGAATGTGTTGGCATGCTGTCTCTAAGTTCAGACAGCAGCTGGAAGCAACCACTCCTGAAGCAGAAGCTGGTGCACAGACAACTGGTGTCCCTCTGTCCCCCCACCCTAGTTCAGAGGAAAATGGTACACTGGCAGGGAATGGGGGACACCCTGACATCAGGCCCCACCTCACTTCCTGGCTCTGCACAGCACAAGTATCTCTTCCCCACCCCCCGTCCACACTACTCCCCCAGCAGTCCTGTCCTGCCTGCCTGCTGCTTGGTCCTAACGACAAGGGAGATCAGGATTCTATATTAATGTTTTGCTTTTGTGATTCCCTCCAAATTCTCCCAAGCCTCCTCTCCCCACAGACCAAGGAGATCCACCCCCTCCCCTGTAATCCAGGCAGGATTATGTTTGCTGCTGGGAGCTGCAAACATACCCCACTCAGCTGGGCCTTTAAGGAACATATTAACACTGAGCCACAGTAATGTGTATTGTTGTAGTGTGCTGAGCAGTAGCAGTAGTGGATAGGATAGTAGCTATGCAAGCTCTCTACACGGAGCAGTTTCTGGGGCTTTGAAAGACAAGGGGCATATGCCTGTGTAGCTGTATCTAGGGCAGGCCCACACAAACACCACAGAAAACCTAGTTGACACTGCAGGCTAAAATGTATTTTCAAATGGATTATATAGCAGCAATTTGCTATATAGTATTAAAATGATTAATGTACTGAGGTAACTGGGGATGCTGCTTCATCCTGAAAAGATTAGGTTTGAAAATAGGAAAGCTGTATCTATTATCTGTCAGGTCTGTGTCTGTTACAGCTTTCCCCCTATTCCATTTTGTTTCTTACAGCTGTCCCCTTACTCCATTTTGTTTTTGTTCTCCTCCTGTGGCCGCCCCTCCCTGGCTGTTAAGTTGTTTACCAGGGCCACTGCCCTTCTCAAAGGGAGGCCACTTGTGCTGCGTGCTAAGTGGGACCACTGCCCTGTTCAAAGGGTTGGTCCTGTTAGCACCTTGTTAAACCTGGGCTTGGTGTAGGGTATGCAATGTCCAGAGCTGCAAGACCTAATGTGTTTTTGAGATCCTGGGCATGAGTCATAGGCCTCATGTGCTTTTGAGTCCTGAGGTGTGAACTCACGCCTATGATCCAGGACTCTGCCCAGGCACGTCTCTATGCTCACCTGCAGTTTTTTCCTGTATCTCCTCCCCTGTGACAGAAGGAGCCTATCAGGGACAGGTGGGGAAACTGCCTGTGATTGCCTTTAAGAATAGGCATTTTTGAAACAAACATCAGAAAGGTTCCTGTGTTGCTACCTGGTCTGATCAGCCAGGGGTTCGGGGGGGTCCTTTCTCCGCTCTTGTTTTATTTTTGAGTGTACCCCCGTTTTTAACCCCCCCCCATGAAGAATTAATTGCTGCCTGAGAGACCTCCTGATTATCAAGACCGTACTGAGCCCTCCTTGCTTCTTCTGTTGTTATTTCTGCTGCCTTGGTGACTGGTAAGAATCCCTCTGTGAAACTTTCTATACTTTTATTACTTTAGCTGCTGGCTCTGTTTCCCCAGCACACAGACTCAAGCTAAACCTTGGTCTGTGTCTTAAAACCTCTCTTAAACTCCTTGGTCTGTATCTGTAATCTGTTTCTTGCTTTGCAGTGCCTTTGCTGCTAGAAATAAGCCTGTGCCTTCCTGGACTGTACCCTGGGCTGCCAGCTTGCAGCCACGCCCCCCCCCCCCCCCTTGCAGCCACCACTAGTTAAATCCCCCTCGCCCCTTGGAGCTGTATCCTGGGCACACACCACTCTGCCCTCTGGAACTACCCCTAGTATAAGGTGCACCCATCAGGTTAGATTTTGTCCTTTAGTCTAGATAAGTTGTAATTTCATTTTGCATAGCTGTAGTTAAGTTAGGTTTAGAAAATTGCTTGCATTGTACCCTGTAAGTTAGGCTTAAAGAATTGTTGCATTGTGTTTTGTTACTTGCTAATTTGTGTAGTTTTGGTTAAGTTAAATCATAGATAAGATTTTGCTGTGTTTTGTATAATTGTCTCTCTGCTGTTTAAACTTGCAGCCTGTCTGTTCTGTGTCTCCCTGAGTTTAAATCTCCCTCCACCACGTGCTCCTCTTCCCCCATCCCCCAAACTCACTTTTCTACCACTTTCTTTCTCTCTCTCTCTCTCTCTCTCTTCCTTTCTGCTGTTTAAACTTACAGCCTGTCTGCTCTCTCTCTTTCTAGCATAAAACCCCATTGGTTACCCCTTTTCTCGCTAACACACCTCACATTTTACATTTACACCACTGTGACACATTTTTACCTAAAGTTGTTGGTTATTTAACCCATTTTACCCATACTGTTAGTTGGTTATATGCTGCTGTGTCACACTCTTTACATAGAAATTGTTAGCTACCTGTTACATTTATACTTGTAAATGTATAAGTGTTAATTGGTTACCAACTGTATTGTACCCCACTATTGAAACCCCCTATCCCATTTACTAGAAGAACCCCCCCCCATCATTGTCTATTGTAAACACCCTATACACCCCATCCCATCGTATTTCATTGTTAAATTCCCACCACTTCCTTTTTCCTTTAATAAAGAAATTAATTGGCACCCCACCTGTGTGGTAATTGCTCCCCAAGATCCCATATACCTGCTGGCAGGGACAGTCTGGAATCACCTAGTATCAGGTGAAAGCAGCAAAGAGTCCTGTGGCACCTTATAGACTAATAGACGTATAGGAGCATGAGCTTTCGTGGGTGAATACCCACTTCTTCGGATGCATGTGGTATCAGGTGGAATCTGTAGGTGCTTCAGCTGTGCAAGGAGCTCTGAGCAGTATTGTGAAGATCTGAGCATGTACTGATATAATAGTATACAGATAATAATTGTAATGATATAATTTGGAAAGCAATGCTTTGTTAAATGTCCTTTAAATGAATAATCTTAAAAAAGAGATGCAAACTCAGGGTATAAAACCTCAAGGGTTCAATGATAGCTAATATATTCAGAATCTTGTTCTAGAAAACCCTGAGGAGTGATGAAGTCTGTGTTTTTAACATTGTAAATCAAGCTTATTCCCACTTCTCGTCTCATAGCCAGTTGTAATTCATTTTCCCACTGGACTTTGGTTATAGTAATTATGGAGTATGAGAATATTTAATCACCTATAGATATTTCTGGGCCACTATACTGAGAACACATATTTGAATGTAGATGATGACTCTAATTCCTTGGTCATAATGTAATACTGAGTGTCAAATACATAAAATGGTTTGAACCCACAACTAGAGACACACACTCAAAAATACTGCATGCTCGCTGAAAACAGAGTAAGAAACCTGATTGATACTACTCAAAAAGAACAGTCAGTCAAATATATTGTGGTCTGTTACAGAATCAGAGGATGACACTTTGGTGAATATATTTATTAAACAACAAGAAATTCAGGCTTATCAACAATATGCAACATTGCACTAAATAAACAATACATTAAAGTAATAGATGGTAGTGGACACACCTGGAAACTGAGCCAGGGAAAAGGATCTATTTAACAGGATCCTATAGCTGCAGTCCAACTGGGTGGTAAATATGTACACACCTGGAACAAAAAAGAGAACCTAGAAAAAATATCATTAGTGCACTCAATGATTGATCTCTTTTGTACAGCGGTAGTGTTCTCTGAGGGTTAGAATGAACATATTGCTGTTTCTGCTCAGCCCATTGAAAGCCTCCAGCTACAAAAAGAGAATCATGTTGTCATAGTATAGATGGAGTCAGGGGTGCTTTGCAAACAGATCTAGGTTCGTGGCATTGAGAGAAAAGATGGGTTTTGTAAATCATGTACCACATGTGGAAACACTAGATCTGGGTTACAGTCTTGGGTCTTCCAGACATTTCTTGGTCAAATTCATCCCTGGTTCAAGTTAATTGAAATCAACATACTTCTTCAAATCTGGCCTCAACATTCCCTTCTTTCAGTTAACTTTCCAACTCTAGCATCTATTTCTAATTTCTTAGTCAGTTTTCTTCCCTCATTTCTTACTATATCAACTTTACAAACATATCCCTATGATACATCATTATATAGAAGTAAACCCTGTGGCCTGAAGCTCTAGAAAGTAAGGCACAATCTGCTTCCATCTATTGGCAAACAGAGAGAAGGATGGTTTCAGAGATACTTCATCTGCATAAGCTATTTATCCTAAACAGCAGGTAGACAGAGATTCCAGAGGAGAAGGAGGTCTCTACTGCCATCTGTTAATGAACTGGGGGAAGTATGGCTACAGAGAGAGCTTCACCTATATGAGCTTTCTACCTAGAATTCCTCTACTGACACTTTGGGAGCCACCATAACTTTACACAAATGCAGAATTGGTTGGGTAGTGGAACTGAACTAACAGGAGAAAAGGATTCCCATCTTGTGACAAGGGTTGTGTTAAAGAATCCTATATGCTATTGGTTGCCCTCCATTGAGGAGCTTGTGCTATTAGGAGGGCTCTTTCATGGGAGATGATGCCAAGGTGATTCCTTGGTGGGATGCATCATAGAAAAGGCCCTTTGCTGAAGAGGACAACAGGAGAGCTGAGTAAGCTCTGATGCAGCCTCTCCCACCCAGCCACAGAAATCACTATAGATGAGTTAAGTGCTGGAGCCTCAGGACAGGACCAGGCAGTACTTCACAAAGGACAGGAGACAGGCCTTCCTGATTGCCCTTTAGAACTCTGGGACTATGCTACCCACTGACTCCAAACCGTGAGTGGGACTTAGTGGATGGGGAAGAGGAAGTGACATGGTGAAGGGACATTTGCCTGTAGGATATTTTCCTGTTTCACATACAGACTCAGTGCTTGTGAGTGGGGAAACATTTCTTATTGAGGGCATCCAGCAAAGGTATTTAGTGATCCCAGAGATTCCAGAAGGGGACTCAAGCTAGTGGTGTTCTTAAGATTTAAGAGAGACCCCTGGTCCTTGTTTTACTACCCTATGCCCTTTAAGTCTATCAGTCACTTTACAGACATTAGTTAATCCTCCCAATAGCCCTGTGAGGTAGACAATTGTAACTATGAGAGGGGTAGCCGTGTTAGTCTGAATCTGTAAAAAGCAACAGAGGGTCCTGTGGCACCTTTAAGACTTGCATCTGAAGAAGTGAGGTTCTTACCCACGAAAGCTTATGCTCCTAATACTTCTGTTAGTCTTAAAGGTGCCACAGGACCCTCTGTTGTTTTTTACAATTGTAACTGTTATCCTCCCTCTAAAAGTGGGGAGACTGAGCTCCTTGCCCACAACTGTGTAGCAAATCCAGGTCAGAGCCAGCAGTGGATCTCAGGACTACCTGACTTCTAGGCCAGTGCTCAAACTTTTGAACCACGCTGTTTCCCAGCATGCTGCTGACAACACCTGGCAGAAGACTTACATAGACAAATCATATTATAGTTCATAGTGAATAATAAAGGAATTAGCAGTATGTGCACACAGCCCTTGTCTTTGCCCACATCATCCACCCTGGTTCATTCTCATCACTTGCTGTGTTCTGTTCGAATGATACTGTAAATTCCTCATGGCAGTAACTTGTCTTTTCTTTGATCTGTAAAACACCTATGGTATCTTATAAATAATAAAAACAACATCTAAACAACCTCTTGTAAAAGTAACATGAAAACAGTAACCTTCAACTGGCATGGACACAGAAATCATAAACATACAATGGACTAATCTCATGCAACACAGTTAGTCCTTCCTCCTCCACAAAGCTGTTTTTCTCTTGTACTCTCTGCTTCTAGGACTCTAAGATAGGAGAGAGACCTTTCCCTAAGTCCTCCTGCTATCTCCACTAAGTACCCATAATTGTTTCTGTCAAGGCTGGATCCCCACTTTGAACTTTAGGGTACAAATGTAGGGGCCTGCATGAAAAACTTCTAAGCTTAACTACCAGTTTAGCTCTGGTTCGGCTGCCACCATTTCAATGGATTCCCTTCCTGGGAAGCCTTGAAAAACCTTCACCAAATCCCTGGTGAAAACAAATCCAAACCCCTTGGATCTTAAAACAAGGAGAAATTAACCATTCCCCCTCCTTCCTCCCACCAACTCCTGGTGAATCAAGATCCAAACCCCTTGGATCTTAAAACAAGGAGAAATTAACCATTCCCCCTCCTTCCTCCCACCAACTCCTGGTGAATCAAGATCCAAACCCCTTGGATCTTAAAACAAGGAGAAATTAACCATTCCCCCTCCTTCCTCCCACCAACTCCTGGTGAATCAAGATCCAAAACCCTTGGATCTTAAAACAAGGAAAAATCAATCAGGTTCTTAAAAAGAAGGCTTTTAATTAAAGAAAAAGGTAAAAATCATCTCTGTAAAATCAGTATGGAAATTAACCTTACAGGGTAATCAAACTTAAAGAGCTCAGAGGACTCCCCTCTAGTCTCAGGTTCAAAGTACAGCAAACAAAGATAAACACTCTAGTAAAAGGTACATTTACAAGTTGAGAAAAACAAAGGAAAACTAACACGCCTTGCCTGGCTATTTACTTACAAGTTTGAAATAGGAGAGACTTGTTTAGAAAGATGTGGAGAACCTGTATTGATGTCTGGTCCCTCTCAGTCCCGAGAACAAACACACTCCCAAACAAAGAACACAAACAGCCTTCCCCCCCCAAGATTTGAAAGTATCTTGTCCCCTTATTGGTCCTTTAGGTCAGATGCCAGCCAGGTTACCTGAGCTTCTTAACCCTTTACAGGGAAAAGGATTTTGGAGTCTCTGGCCAGGAGGGATTTTTATAGTACTGTACACAGGACAGCTGTTACCCTTCCCTTTATAGTTATGACACGCCCCCCAAATCACAGATAGTGTTGGATGTTCGGTTCCACACTGGCTGTGATTTTTTTCCTGAAGTTCTAGGAGAAAACAGAGTTAATAAGACACATGTACCTTTAGACATACTACTGATTATATAAAAACTAACAATATGTTTCATTCCAAGAACAATTATTAATCAGTTAACTCTGGGAAACTTTCCCGGGAGAGTGCATCAGCCACTTTGTTAGAAGCTCCCGAAATGTGTTGTATTTCAAAATCAAAATCTTGGAGAGCTAAACTCCACCGAAGAAGTTTTTTGTTATTTCCCTTGGCGGTATGAAGCCACTGTAGTGCAGCATGGTCTGTTTGTAGTTGGAAACGCCGTCCCCAAACATATGGGCGTAGCTTTTCCAGCGCGTACACAATGGCATAGCATTCCTTTTCGCTGATTGACCAATGGCTTTCCCTCTCAGACAGTTTCTTACTGAGAAATACGACAGGATGGAATTCTTGATCCGGTCCTTCCTGCATTAAAACTGCTCCCACGCCTCGCTCGGACGCATCTGTGGTTACTTGGAACAGTTTGTCAAAGTCTGGGGCCCTTAGCACAGGGTCAGACATGAGTGTTGCCTTAAGCTGGTTAAAGGCCTTTTGACACTCATCAGTCCACTGAACTGCATTTGGCTGTTTCTTTCTGGTTAGGTCTGTCAGCGGGGCGGCGATTTGGCTGTAGTGGGGTACAAATCGCCTATAATATCCAGCCAAGCCTAAGAAGGATTGGACCTGTTTCTTAGACTTTGGAACCGGCCACTTTTGGATAGCATCCACTTTGGCCTGTAGGGGATTTATAGTTCCTTGACCCACCTGGTGCCCCAGGTAAATCACTCTGTTTTGGCCTATTTGACACTTTTTAGCCTTAACAGTTAGTCCTGCCTGCTGGATGCGCTCGAAAACTTTTTCCAGGTGCTCCATGTGCTCTGCCCATGAATCAGAAAAAATGGCCACATCATCGAGGTAGGCAACTGCAGATTCTCCCAATCCCGCTAGGAGACCATCTACAAGTCTTTGGAAGGTGGCGGGTGCATTTCACAACCCGAAAGGGAGTACATTGAATTCATACACCCCTGCCTGGGTGACGAAGGCTGACCTTTCCTTAGCGGGTTCATCTAGTGGTACTTGCCAGTACCCCTTGGTTAAGTCCAAAGTAGAGATGAATGGGCATGTCCCAATTTCTCCAATAGCTCATCTGTGCGTGGCATTGGATAGTTGTCAGGACGAGTTACAGCATTTAGCTTATGGTAGTCCACGCAAAAGCGTATTTCCCCATCTGGTTTGGGAACTAGAACCACTGGAGATGCCCATGCACTCTTAGAGGGGCGGATTATACCCATCTGTAGCATGTCCTGGATCTCCCTTTGTATAGCAGTTTTGGCATGAGGTCACTCTCGGTAGGGTGGGGTTCTAATAGGGTGAGCATTACCTGTGTCAATGGAGTGGTATGCCCGTTCGGTCCATCCTGGAGTGGCTGAGAAAATTGGTGCAAAGCTTGTGCACAGCTCCTTGATCTGCTGTCGCTGCAGACGTCCAAGGGTCGTGGAGAGGTTCACCTCTTCCACGCCACCATCCTTTTTTCCTTCGTAGTAGACACCTTCAGGCCACTCCGCGTCATCTGTTTCCTGGGCTGTAAACTGGCAAACGTTTAATTCTCTGGAATAAAAGGGCTTAAGAGAATTAACATGGTATACCTTAGGCTTTATGTTGGAGGTGGGGGAGGCTATGAGATAGTTAACAGCTCCTAGGCGCTCCTGGACCGTGAATGGTCCTTCCCACGACGCTTCCATTTTATGGGCCTGGAGCGCCTTTAAGACCATGACTTGGTCTCCTACTTTGAAGGACCGTTCTCTGGAATGTTTATCATACCAGGCCTTTTGCTCTTCCTGAGCATCCTTTAGGTTTTCTTTAGCAAGGGCCAAAGAATGTCGGAGGGTGTTTTGTAGGTTGCTTACAATGTCTAGAATGTTAGTTCCTGGAGAAGGCGTAAACCCCTCCCATTGCTGCTTCACCAACTGTAATGGCCCCTTAACCTCACGGCCATACACAAGTTCAAATGGTGAAAACCCTAAACTGGGATGTGGTACAGCCCTGTAGGCAAAAAGCAACTGCTGCAACATGAGGTCCCAATCATTGGAGTGTTCATTTACAAATTTACATATCATGGCCCCAAAGTTCCATTAAACCTCTCCACCAGGCCATTGGTTTCATGGTGGTAAGGGGTGGCAACCAAGTGATTCACCCCATGAGCTTCCCACAGGTTTTCCATGGTCCCTGCCAGGAAATTAGTTCCCGAATCTGTAAGGATGTCGGAGGGCCAACCTACCCTGGCAAAAATGTCTGTTAATGCCTGGCACACACTTCTAGCCCTGGTGTTGCTTAAGGGTACTGCTTCCGGCCATCGGGTAGCAAAATCCATGAAAGTCAGTACGTACTGCTTTCCTCTGGGTGTCTTCTTTGGGAAAGGACCCAGAATATCCACAGCTACGCGCTGAAATGGGACCTCAATTATGGGTAGTGGCTGGAGAGGGGCTTTAACCTGGTCTTGGGGCTTTCCCACTCGTTGGCACACCTCACAAGACCGGACATAATTAGCAACGTCCTTGCCCATTCCCTCCCAGTGGAAGGACTTTCCCAACCGGTCCTTGGTTCTGTTCACCCCAGAATGGCCACTGGGATGATCATGGGCTAAGCTCAAGAGCTTTACCCGATACTTAGTGGGAACTACCAACTGTCTTTGAGGATGCCAGTCTTCCTGGTGCCCACCAGAAAGAGTCTCCTTGTATAAAAGTCCTTGTTCTACAACAAACCGGGATCGGTTAGAAGAGCTGAGAGGCGGTGGGGTGCTCTGCGCCGCCGCCCAAGCTTTCTGAAGGCTGTCATCTGCTTCCTGCTCGGCCTGGAACTGTTCCCTTGATGCTGGAGACATCAGTTCCTCCTTGGACTGTGGACTGGGGCTTGGTCCCTCTGGAAGCGATGCAGGTGCTGGGGCTGTTTCCATTGACTGTGAACCGCTGTCCGCTGGTGCACTATGTGGTATTTCAGGCTCTGGCTGAGCCTCTTGGGTAGGGTTATCTGCTGCTTCTGCCAGTTCCGGCTCGCTGGTGCCCTCTGGCGTTGGAGTTGTAGACGGGTTTGCAAGCGCTGGACTCAGGGCTGGCAATGGTTCTGGTGCTGGTTGCGTTGACAGTTCCGGTTCTGGGACTGGCTTTGGCTGGGTCTCTGGGATTGGATCCACTACGGCTGTTGCAGTCGTTGGCAGGGGATCCAGTTCCACCACCTTTGTCTGGGTCTCCGGTAACACAGACGGGGCCCTGGTGGACGGCTCAGGAACAGGGATGGGGGTGAAAGCTTGCTTAGCCTGGCTGCGGGTGACTATTCCCACCCTCTTGGCTAGCTTCACATGGTTGGCCAAATCTTCCCCCAGCAGCATGGGAATGGGATAATTGTCATAGACTGCAAAAGTCCACATTCCTGACCAGCCCTTGTACTGGACATGCAACGTGGCTGTAGGCAAGGTTACAGACTGTGACACGAAAGGTTGAATTGTCACTGTAGCCTCCGGGTTGATGAGTTTGGGGTCCACTAGGGATTGGTGGATAGTTGACACTTGAGCCCCAGTGTCCCTCCAAGCGGTAACCTTCTTTCCGCCCACTCTCAAGGTTTCCCTTCGCTCTGAGGGTATGAGAGAGGCATCTGGGTTTGGGGATCTTTGGTGTGATTGGGGTGTAATGAACTGTAATCGGTTGGGGTTCTTGGGGCAGTGAGCCTTTATATGTCCCAGTTCATTACATTTAAAACATCGCCCTGCTAAGGTATCACCGGGACGATGTTGGTTGGTGGAGACTGGTGTGGTGACCTTTCATTCCTGGCTCCCGCAACAATATACAGAGTTAGTTTAAGACTCAGCAATTTCTCCCAGGTAACCAAGATGGAAAGTAATAGTGCCTTTGGCATGGCAAGGCTACAAAGACACAGTTGTGGAGAGAGAACATAAAAGAAGAATTGGGGGGGGGCGGAGGAAGGGAGGGGGAAGGAGACCAATACTAACTGCTGGCACTTTTGCACTCTATTCCCTCTAAACATTTCAGAGGCAAAATGGCAGATGACTACAGTAGGGCAAATGAGCAGGGGATAGAAGATTCTCTATGCTGACATGGCTCCCCTCTCTCTCTCTTGCAGCCCCTTGAGTCAGTTATCCACCTTCTTGTGGAAAGCCAGCCTTCTGCAGGTGGAACAAGGTGACTGTTCCCTGAAAGTCAGATAGCAAGGCAGACTGTAGCCCATTCCAGCAGAAAGAATTTAGCCACTAGTATCAGAAAACACTGCTCCACTAGGGAATGTGTGTAGCTCTTACAGCTCCATATCTGAGCAGGGGAAAAGATATTTTAGCATTTGCATTGTACTGGACTGGTGTGACACAGAGGTCCTTTTCAGGCCTGACATGCTTAATACACTTGACATACTAGTGATTAATATAATTGTAAAACATATGTATTAACACTATAAGAGGAGTTATGAATACTTACTGATATTATGCTTTAAAGTCTGTAGCTAAACAGGGAGAAACAGGTTCCCTCCCAGCCAGGTGACACGTGTCTGCTATGTAAATTAAGCATGGTGGAATCAGAACAATGGAAGCCCTATCTACATACAGGGGAATGGGAAGCCCATAGGATGGGAAGAACAGCATGAGGTCATCCTGCCTTTTGAAACAAAGTTATTGAACTCCGGAACTTATGAGCAAAACCAGAAGCCATCTTTGGCACCCATCATTAAACACAAGGGAACAGAGTTCTTGCAAGCTGAGAAAGATGGACCCTTCAACCCTCCTTTGGTAGAAGGGTCCAAGTCTCTGGAAACTAAATACAGATGAGAAACCTGCTTAGACCAAGATCTTTCACATAGGAAGACAAGGGAAGCCAGCATCTTGTTCTTCTGTGGAAGGTCCTGACTGACAGAAAGTCAAATGTGGCTGGGAATGAAGAAGATTGATTACAGAAACCATATTGAATAAAGCCTGTATCTTGCTAAATTAAGTTTTAGACTTTTAGATGCATGTTTTCACTTTTATTTGCTAGTACTTTTTCTAACTTTCTCTCTTATAATTGAATTCACTTAAAATGCTGTCTTCTTTTGTCAATAAACCTCTTTTACTATTAATATAAACCAACTTGGTGCTGTGTTTAAATGGAAGGGTGCATTTACTAAGTTAAGTAAGTAAGCTCTGATGTGCTTTTGTGATTTTAGAGGAACAAACAAATATTATTTCTCTGAACTTTCCAGGAGAGGGCTGGACATTACAGAGTATAGATTTTGGGGGGGAAATTGGGACTGGGAGCATGTTGAGATCAGCCTGCAAGTAGTAACCAAGACTTGCAGAGACCAGAGAGTGTGACTGGTGTATTGCTGACAGGCTGCTGGGGTCAGAGTTGCTGGACCAGGGCTGCAGTTATACACAGACATTCAGGGGGTGACCTGCATGCTTGTTGCTTACAGTGAACATGCCAGGCAGGGAGTTATAGTAGCAAAGCCTTTGAGACACCCAGGGTTACAGGACAGGTGGTGACTAAACCCTTCACTGATCTGGATTGCACCCTCAAACCCAATGTCAACTGGTATATTCAGTATTCATGTAAACTAGATAGATTAGATTGAATTTAACGTTGGTAAAATGCTTTTCATTGTTAAATAGAGTTACAATCACTAAAATATCTATTTCCCCAAGCATTACATCTGATCAGAATGATCCACATGAAAATTGTACTGGGACATTTTAAAGTTTAAAGAGGATTTTTTTTAAAAAATGGGTCAGATACAGCTAAATCATTTTTTCAAAAATCTCATTAACAGTGTCACATACAGGGTAAGGTGAAATGGACAAAGATAATTGTCACATCTGGGTATGTCTTATCTGCCATCATCTGCATATTTTAGTGTAGTACAGCAGGATATACTATCCACCCATTCTGTCTCCCTGTAGAAACAGATGTGCTGTAATGGTCAAATGATACAAGACAAAATATGTTTTGCTTTATTTTTTTAGGGTAACTTCTTTTCCCCATGATTGACATTTTATGGTGATGAGCAAATGAGGAAACAATCATGAAAGCACGATAGAGACGTCAGCTTCACAAACAGAAGGTATTTCACTATATTTTAGCTCTGCAAATTGTAAAGGAATTGTATCTTTCTTTTCAAATTGCTTGCCATATGCAATGCAATGAATTAATAGGTAGCACTCAGAATATTTGAAAATACTGTCTTACTTATACAGGTAGCATTTAATTTTCCATTTATATTGTTTAATTTTAGCAGGCATGTTTTAGCAGTGTCATACGTTCTGTGAGACTTTATTATTATTTGGTGGCATTTATGTTTGATGTTTTTGTAACAAGAAATATACACGATAAAATGAAATTTAGAATTTGCATTTATGAGTTTTCTAGAACTGTGATGGGAGGGGGGGGGGGCGGGAGACCTCAGCTGACATAGAGTGTAAGGGGCTATGATGACTTTTATCAGCTAAGGGTCTGTCTGTGTTTATGAACATAGTTAGGGTTTCTGAGAAGGGGCCCAGGTATTGTTTGGGGTATATTCAAAATAAGAGTATGCATTTGGACACATCTCTAATCAAGACATCTTCAAAAAGGCCTTCACCACAGAAGTTAATGGAAGTTTTGCCATTGACATCAACAGCAGCAGAATTAGGGCCTATAGTAAAAAAAGCACAGAAAACTACTGATCGCACACTTTCAAAAATGTGTCCAATATGAAAATTCCTCTTTAAAACAAAAGTTTACATTGCTTTGTTGAAACAGAAAATGACTATAGAAATTGATTAAAGGCCAGAGCAAACTCAGGTCATTTAGGCCAACATTTGCAAACTTTGGGTGCCTAGAGTTGGCCACTTAAATAAAAGTGGGATGATTTTTAAGATGTGTGAACAACCAAACCTCCCATTAAGGACAATTAACCCTGTTCTCAGTATTAGGAACAAAATTCTCTTAGTATAGACCAGGACTGTGCATGTCAGAATTACTCAGTCTGTTCCACTTTTAAGTTTCCTGAGGCAGTAGCCTTTTCTCCTTGTATGGTAGGTTTCTGCAGTCCTAAGCAAACCCCTTATTTTTCAGTATTAACACTCACAAATAGTTAAATAAAGAAAAATGCTAAAAAATAAGTTTGCTATTGCTATTCCTTCATTGCGTGGGAATACTCACTATGTTTCTACAGGTCCTATATATAGCTAAGTAGAAAGAGATGAGTAATAATACTAACTTTAAACACCACTCTTTTCAGAGCTGGTTGCAACAGATGTAATCACAAAAATATGCACGAATTCCTGAAAGCTCCTGGTATTTGTGTGTATAAAGCTATAGTTTGTACATGCAAATCTGGTAACTGTGCATCTATTGACTCATTTATATGTAAGCAGGCTAAACATGCTCCCCTGAGAGCTAGCTGGGAGAGGGAGAGACTTTGGGTGTGTTTATGTAAATATAGTTTGCTCCTGCTCTGCTTAGATATTCAGCACATAGAGCGGTGTCAAAGTAATCAATTTTGGCTGATGTTGGGTACAAATCATGTTAGTACTGAATGCAGGGGTAGTGAAATGCTGTTACCAAAATATTGTAATTATTATAGGAATACAGGGAAGAAGGACTGTGCTTAACCTAGTCCAAATGAGGGAGGTCACCTTCCGCTGAAAGTCCTCATTAAGCTAGAGGCTCAAATACCAGAGCTCTGTAAAAATAAAAGGAGTGAGGATAGATGTCCTACCCAGGCAATGTGGGGTTTCTCCCTAGAAGTCTTCTCACTCGTTTGACCTGGTCTTCCCCACTGCCCAAAAAAAGAGGTAATTAACCTTCATTAGGGTTTCTCTTTTGTTATTTTAAATGCTCCATCACTGAGAGCTGAAATCACTTGAGGCCTTGGCTACACTTGTGGATTCACAGCGCTGTGGTAGCACTGTGAAGCGCGAGTGTAGTCGCGCTGCCAGCTCTGCGAGAGCTCTCTTGCAGCACTGCAAGTACTCCACCTCTCCGAGGGGAATAGCTTGCAGCGCTGCGAGCGAGCGTGCAGCGCTGCAGGCGCTCATTACACTGGCGCTTTACAGCGCTGCACTCGCTGCGCTCAGGGGTGTGAAAAAACAAGTGCAGCGCTGTGAATTGCCAGTATAGCCAAGGCCTGAGATAGGGCAGTATTTCTGCCCATCCTGCAAAGAGCTGAAAATCACTAAGAGACTGATGTGCAGATGTCACAGCAGAGGCAGGTGGCAGCAGAAGGTGACTGACACTCAGCTGGCGAATGAGTGGCTGGTGGGGCAGCGAGCAGAACGAGTGGCCAGCAGGGTGGCTGGTGGAGAGGAGTGGCAGATGAGCGCCTGAGCAGTGGAGCAAGTAAGGTGCTTCTTACCTCCACCCGGGTGGGAAGGGAACTCTGCAGGTGCACCTTTGAACTCTGGGTTTGCACTGACCAAGGACAGCAACTGTGAGTGGGGTGCAGAGAAGGGATGGGCATGCTAAAGACTTGTTGGTTGCTTGGCTTAAGAACCTGAGGGGAAAAGAACACTGCCCAACTTACTTGGGGGTGGGTCTTTTGCTCACAGTTTATGCTTATGAACCTTGTTTGTGGTGTTTTCCCAAATTAACACTGAGTTACTTCTCTCCTTTTATTAAAAGTTTCTTTTTTACACTCTGCTTGTGAGTGGGGAAGTATTGCCTCTCAGAGGTGCCCAGGGTGGTGTGTAATTTTCCCAGGTTACTGGGTGGGGGCTCGAGGCGGTTCTGTGTTGTATTGATGGAAAGGAACCCCTAGATATTGAAACCGGCCCTGGTTGCTGCTGGCTTCGCCTGGCAGAAGGGTTACATATATATGCAGTTACCTTTTCCACATGTGCAAATGCATCAATTACACTATCAGTATGCATGCACGCATTTTTGCACATTATCTGTTGTTCACAGCACTGAAAAGTTATCCCTAAGTATCAGTGATTGAACTGGAAACATCTATGAATAAAGTTTAAATTGGGCACTGTTTTAAATTCATAAAACAGTGCAAGCATCTTATTGTTCCTGTGACTATAAATAGGTCCATGGTGTCAGTTTCTTGCGTGTTTGTGAGGAGATGATATTCAATCTTCCTGAGATACAAACTGCTGACATTTTTTCATTTAGTTTAGTCACTCTGGTAATTCACCACACTAATTTTGCAAAATCTATCACTACCGTGACATTCCTTACTTATAAAATAAAATAGAAACTCTATGTAGTTTGATTTTTTTCTGTGATCGCTATGACTGAAGACCCTATTATCTTTTGTATATGTGCGCATCATTCTTATTGCCAGTGGAAACTGTTGCATGTGCATACACAGAGAAAAGTATAGATCCCAATGTTCATTGTTATACTATACAAAATACATTAAAGGAGTATTAACTTTGCACATGAAAGATTTAAAACTCAGCTAATGCCAAATTTAAGGTTGCATACAAAACCTTAACTCTGCCCCTTTGTGCATAGAACGCGCATCAGCTCCCACACACCTGACAAAGTGAGCAGGGAGCTATCCCTCAATTATTGTGTACATTACTTTGTTTTTTAACAGAAATATATGAAATTGTGAAATTGACGACTGGTTGATGGGGAGGGGGAAATGGACACAATGTGATTTATGTCAGAAGCTTTCGGCCATTTGGCATATAAAGTCTCTCTGATGTAGGTATAACGTTTTTCAAATGAAAGACTCCTACCAGCATCAATGGACAACTTTATTTTCCCAGAGATTCTACTGGGACAATGTATTCTACATCTCCCCGGTGCAAGACATAATCCAACCTTTAATATTTTGTGATATATTTTGCTATTAGATATTAATCTCTATGAAGTCAATGGACTTTTTCTGAGTAAGGACTTGTGACCAATCAAAACTAGCAAATCACAATGATTTTTAAAAATCTCTCCACATTAACACAAATACAAAACACAAGAGAAAAATAGACTTGTTTACTTGAACAAAAGTTACTCATGCATTGAGTCAAAAAATATGTCTCATTAATGGAGAAGAGATGGAGTGTTCATATGACAAATTATCCCATTCATTATATTTCTTAAATGAATGTGTTCATCTTCATTTTTTGCAGTTGATTTTCCCTTGATATTTCTCTGTTCCAGTAGTTAGCAGAGATTTAAATTGTGAAAAGGCCCAGAGAGAGCTTTGAAACTTGGAAATATTTATTTGAAGAAATAGAAAGAGACTAATAAACTTGCAGCTGAACTGAGAGAGTCTAGAGAGGAAACCTAGAGCTACTAATATTATTGATTTACAATAGTGCTCACAAAGAACCTTACCCAGAGACCACTATAGTCACTGGGAGTGATTCACTAATTTTAATGGCTGTTGGATCAGGGGCTATCTGTTAGGCACTTTTCAAACATCCAAGAAGGATGGTCCTATTCTGAGGAGTTCATAAGCTATGGACAGAAATTAGGGGAAGGAAAAGAACAATCACAACAGCCATAGTGATGTCATAATCATTTCAAGATCAAAATTGGGTCCTATCATTGCAAATTGTGTATGTAAATACTATCTGTAAATAGTTCAGACAAGACTAGAATATGGCTGAAAAAGATTTGTTTGTTTTACTGAAGTTCCCTATCTGGCTTGTTGAAAGCATTCTTCTCTCACAGGTAAATAGCAGTAGAAGATCTAAAGGGATGTGTTTCACTAAGTTCATAATAGGTTATGCTATAATTTTGTTAATTCACATGTTCTCAGTGGAATATAAAGGTACTAATAGAGGGCTAGATCTTCAGCTTGCCATCTAGTCCATAGCAAGTTGTGCTCCTGCTCTTGCAGTAGTCTAGGAGAGTGATTGCGACTTGATGAATCACAGTTTCCCTCACAGACTCCTTCCTGTTCCTATAATGGAGTAAAAATGTGACAGGTCTGTACTTCACATAGCACATGCTCACCAACATGCTGACATAACTACATTACTGGGCATGTTAGGGAGCTGGAGTCAAGACTCACTCACTAGCCTCTTTCATCACTTCCCCCACATGTAATGAATCCACAGAATCTGCTTCTCCAACAAGTGCAGGAAGCAGGGAGGGTGAAGTAGTCCACAGGGAGTAGAGTACACTCCTTTGGTAAACCCAAAGGGAAGGGAAACTGGAGAGGTTGGATAGGAAGGAGCCCAGAGAAACAGCAACTGGGATGGGGACCAAGAAGACCTGGATTGCTGGATATGGGGTCTCTGGACTGGAACCCGGTGCAGCGGGAGGCCTGGGTTCTCCTTCCAGCCACTGGTATAATGACACAGTGCTCTGAGCTGAGGCTGGACACTGTCCAGAGAAGGCATTTGGACAGTAGTCCTATTGGACCTCATAACCCTGGAAGCGGTGGACTAAATGGTGACCTGGCCAGAAGACCAAGTTACCAGAAGAGAAACTATTGCAGAGTGAACATGGGGCACATGATGCTGTGAGAGCTACTTTCCCAGACCTAGACAGAAGGAGGTGCACTAATGGTGAGTGGGAACCCTGTTACATGGCCTCAGACTCCTTTGACACACAGTCATAGAATCATAGAATATCAGGGTTGGAAGGGACCTCAAGAGGTCATCTAGTCCAACCCCCTGCTCAAAGCAGGACCAATTCCCAACTAAATCATCCCAGCCAGGGCTTTGTCAAGCCGGGCCTTAAAAACCTCCAAGGAAGGAGACTCCACCACCTCCCTAGGTAACGCATTCCAGTGTTTCACCACCCTCCTAGTGAAAAAGTTTTTCCTAATATCCAACCTGGACCTCCCCCACTGCAACTTGAGACCATTGTTCTGTCATCTGCCACCACTGAGAACAGCCGAGCTCCATCCTCTTTGGAACCCCCCTTCAGGTAGTTGAAGGCTGCTATCAAATCCCCCCTCATTCTTCTCTTCTGGAGACTAAACAATCCCAGTTCCCTCAGCCTCTCCTCATAAGTCATTTGCTCCAGACCCCTAATCATTTTTGTTGCCCTCCGTTGGACTCTTTCCAATTTTTCCACATCCTTCTTGTAGTGTGGAGCCCAAAACTGGACACAGTATTCCAGATGAGGCCTCACCAATGTCGAATAAAGGGGAACGATCACGTTCCTCGATCTGCTGGCAATGCCATTAGCCTTCTTGGCAACAAGAGCACACTGTTGACTCATATCCAGCTTCTCGTCCACTGTGACCCCTAGGTCCTTTTCTGCAGAACTGCTACCTAGCCATTCGGTCCCTAGTCTGTAGCAGTGCATGGGATTCTTCTGTCCTAAGTGCAGGACTCTGCACTTGTCCTTGTTGAACCTCATCAGGTTTTTTTCGGCCCAATCCTCTAATTTGTCTAGGTCCCTCTGTATCCGATCCCTACCCTCTAGTGTATCTACCACGCCTCCTAGTTTAGTGTCATCTGCAAACTTGCTGAGAGTGCAGTCCACACCATCCTCCAGATCATTAATAAAGATATTAAACAAAACAAGCCCCAGGACCAACCCTTGGGGCACTCCGCTTGAAACCGGCTGCCAACTAGACATGGAGCCATTGATCACTACCCATTGAGCCCGACGATCTAGCCAGCTTTCTATCCACCTTACAGTCCATTCATCCAGCCCCTACTTCTTTAACTTGGCAGCAAGAATACTGTGGGAGACCGTATCAAAAGCTTTGCTAAAGTCAAGGAATAACACATCCACTGCTTTCCCCTCATCCACAGAGCCAGTTATCTCATCTTAGAAGGCAATTAGGTTAGTCAGGCACGACTTCCCCTTCGTGAATCCATGCTGACTGTTCCTGATCACTTTCCTCTCCTCTAAATGTTTCATAATTGATTCCTTGAGGACCTGCTCCATGATTTTTCCAGGGACTGGAAAAAGTCATGTGGACTTTGCCAGGCCTTTAGAAGGTTAAATGGTTTTGGTCATAGTTGACGCCCATTTGAAATGGCCAGAAGTTTTCAGACTGACTTCTACTTCTCCTAAGACCATTGGACATATTCTTACCTTGTTTAGCCAATTTGGTCTACTGACAGTTGGTCAGTGACAATGGACTTCAATTCTGTTTTCAGAGGTTCCTAGGTTCAAATTAAATTGAACACATAAGTTTTGTTCCATACCATCCTGCTACAGATGGACTAGTGGAATGCATTTACAAACACTTAAGTATACCTTAAAAGCCAATAAATCCATTTTGAGTGATCAGCAGAAATGGGACAATTTCTTGCTTGTTTAGAGGAACACACGACATGCTACTACCCAGAAGTGACCTTTTTTTAAAGTGATGTTAGTGTACCTGTCTGGACCTGCTACATTCTGATGTTACCTCATGTGTAAATAAATCCCAAACTATACTAATTGATTAATGACATGAGACTTGTCATCATTTTATTCAATTAGGAGACTGTGTGGACTCACAACTACATTGAGTAGTTGGAGAACTTGTAAAATGCACAGGACCCCCCCCCCCATGATAAAAGTATCTGACAGTACTTTACAGAAGTGACATTTGGACCATTTGAACCTCAACAAGTACCAGAGTCTGGGGATGTTCCAGTAGGACTTTCTGTTCCTCCAATCAAACCTCTTTCAGTTACCACTCCTAATTTTGATGACTTGTTGGAAGAAACTTTGGTACCAGATCCAACTGATTCTTTACCATTAACCATTCCTGTTGTTCAGGACAATGCTGTACCCCCATCACCTCATTATTCCAAGAGAGTGTGAAAACCAGTGGTGCACCTAAACTTACAAATTGTTTATCTAGTGAGTTGCTATTTCAGGGCAGAATAATCTCTAGCAATTTAAGAATCTCAGGTAGTCCACCTGCAACTTTTAATTAGCTTATATAGTGTGTTACATTAATTTTTACATGGCTAAAGTATGTGTATATATGTGTTTGGAAAGTATTTTAAAGTAGAGTGGAGGGATGTAATATCCTGTCTCTTTAAAGGATTGAGTGATCTGTACTCACCTTCACCTGTACTCACCTACCTTGTTTTTGTTTTATTGTTCTGCAAAACAGAAACCAAAGTCACCACACCAGACAGTTGTGTTTAAATCTCCTTCTCCGCTGGGTCCAAGTATAACATGTATGTGTATCACCAACACTGGACACAGAGGTAAAATCATCTCCTGCTCACTAGTCATCAGATAGAATAGCTGCTGCAGCCTTTCTACACCAGGTCAAGATGTTAGTGCCAATGGATCTGTGTAAACATGGATTTCATGCTTCCTGCCCGGGCTCAATCCCAATGTTGCCTTCTGTGCTGGTCTCTGCCCCTAAGGAGACCATTTCTGTGGTGTGCAGGGGGTACACAGGCAGCTCTGTGTCTGCTCTGCACCAAAGGAGAATTTTGCCTGTAATGAATAGCAACACCATACTGGGCAAGATGTAATTTTTTTCTAAAGTAAGTGAAAAATTGTTTTGATGTGGGACACATTGGAAATCATTCTAGAACTGTAGATGATGAGTAATAGTGTTGAATGAGAGAGATTTATCCCTCTGAGATTTACTAGTAGGAGATGAGACTTCATTCCCATGACTGTAACTTACCTCATTATAATGCCACCCCAGGCTGTAATGTGATCTTTTAAGAAAATAGGGAGAAATGTTGCATCAGTCTTTTTTCTTATAATAAGTAGCTCTCCTTCTTTTTCACAACTTAGAAGGGAAGACAAATCACCTGTCAATATTCACAGGAAATAAGAAAAAAAATGGCTCTATGGCTTTTATGTTAAATCTCTTTTGATGTTACCTGTGCCAATGTTGCATCAAAGATCCTGCTTGAAGCTGCATCAAGGCATTTCAACTTTGCTCTGAGGGAAACAGCATTTTTTGATTCAGTTTTTTAAAATGACAACTTGCTTACCATTTAAAAAAAACGAAGGAAACTAGGATTTCCATACAGGCTCAGATGGCTGGCCTGTCAAGTCCAGTATCCTGCCTCCAGCTGTGACTTACACTTGATATATAATGAAAAATATCAGAGTACACTTTGTATATGTAATTTTTGGGTGTAGAAAGAAAGAGGAAACATGGATATGGAGAAAGCAGTGGACGTAATATATCTTGACGTGATATATCTTGACTTTAGCAAAGCTTTTGATACGGTCTCCCACAGTATTCTTGCCAGCAAGTTTAAAAAAAGTATGGAACGGATGAATTGGAGTATAAAGGTGGATAGAAAACTGGCTAGATTGTCGGGCTCAACGGGTAGTGATCAACAGCTCGATGTCTAATTGGCAGCTGGTATCAAATGGAGTGCCCCAGGGGTCGGTCCTGGGGCTGGTTTTGTTCAACATCTTCATTAATGATCTGGATGATGGGATGGACTGCACCCTCAGCAACTTTGCAGATGTCACTAAGCTGGGGGGAGAGGTAGATACTCTGGAGGGTAGGCATAGGGTCCAGGGTGACCTAGACAAATTGGAGGATTGGGCCAAAAGAAATCTGATGTGGTTCAACAAGGACAAGTGCAGAGTCCTGGACTAAGGATGAAAGAATCCCATGCACTGCTACAGGCTGGGGACTGACTGGCTAAGCAGCAGTTCTGCAGAAAAGGACCTGGGGATTACAGTGGATGAGAAACTGGATATGAGTCAACAGTGTGCCCTTGTTGCCAAGAAGGCTAACGGCATATTGGACTGCATTAGGAGGAGCCTTACCAGCAGATAGAGGGAAGTGATTATTCCTCTCTATTCGGTATTGGTGAGGCCACTTCTGGAGAATTGCATCCAGTTTTGGGGCCCCCCCTACAGAAAGGATGTGGACAAATTGGAGAAAGTCCAGCAGAGGGCAACAAAAATTATCAGGGGGCTGGGGCACATGACTTATGAGGAGAAGCTGAGGAAACTGGGCTTATTTAGTCTGCAGAAGGGAAAAGTGGGGGGGGATTTGATAGCAGACTTCAACTACCTGAACGTGGGTTCCAAAGAGGATGGAGCTCGGCTGTTCTCACTTGTGGCAGATGACAGAACAAGAAGCAATGGTCTCAAGTTGCAGTGGGGGAGGTCTAGATTGGATATTAGGAAAAACTATTTCACTAGGAGGGTGGTGAAGCACTGGAATGGGTTACCTAGGGAGGTGGTGGAATCTCCTTCCATAGAGGTTTTTAAGGTCAGGCTTGACCAAGCACTGGCTGGGATGATTTAGTTAGGGTTGGTCCTGCTTTGAGCAGGGGATTGGACTAGAAGACCTCCTGAGGTCTCTTCTAACCCTAATCGTCTTCTATGATTCTATGAAACTGGTACATAGCATATAATGGCAATTTGCACTTTAAAAAAAATGACAGACTTAAAAATACTTCAGATAAAGGTGGCAAGACATTAAAATCATTAGAACAAAGAGTAAACAAAGATAGTAGTGCTTCAATGATATTTGATTAAGTGTGTTGGTGATTTTTAGGACAACAGAATGTATAACTGTAGTATCCTGACTGACATTATCTTCCCGGGGGGGGGGGGGGGGGGGGGAAGGAGGGGCAGCATGGAAAAAAGTGGCAGCCCCAAAATATTGTTGGCCAGTACTGAGGGGTTCTGCAGAAAGTCTACAAAACCTCAATTGCCATATTTCTCCTCTAGAGCACCAGTGTCGATATTTCAGCTCTTATGTGCTGAACATTTCAAATAAAAAGACTGAGTGAGGTCCTGACCCCTGCTCTGCAACTTTTGTACTACTGCTAGGGTCGGATGTTCAGCTGGTGGAATCACTGAAGTCAGTGGGGGAAACACCAAGTTACGCTAGCTGAGGATCTGGTCTTATGGCATAAGAGGAACAGAAGGCTGTCCTAACAGAGAAGATTGTAATTCCCATGCCAGAGGGATTTTCAGTTACCTGCTTCAGTAAAGAACCTGGCTGGGACTGGCAGCAGGGAACTAGAGAAACTGTGGCTACTTCTGGTTGCTTAACAACCCCTCAGAGGGTTGTTACCAGCCAATGTAAGTTAAAGCAGGCCAGAGAGCTCTCTAACTTGTGAGGGGGGATCAGCTAGACCCCAGATGCCCTCAAAAATAATACTTTCTAAATGCTTCAGGACCAAATTTGCAACTGACATGGAAAAGTACAACTCCACTGAAGTTGTGAGTTCCCTCACCAGTTGGATATCTGTCCCACAGAGTTTAAATAAAGTATAGTTCTTATAAATTTAACTTCTTCAAACAAGGGGGGAAAAAGCAAAGGAATAACTGTCCTCTTAAGGATAAAGATAATTTCCTTACAGTTTGGTAAAATTTCTCCATGTCTTTCTCCCCATATAAGAGGTTGTGAATATAATGGTAGAGCGAGTAGCCTTCAGGAACACACACACACAGCACAGCACAAAGATCCAGTGCACTTCCACTTGTGTATTTACCATGGTAATATTTATATAGCGTAATGCTTAAAAAAACAAATAGTCCTTAATCTCAGTAACTATTTTGAATCAATTTTCTTGTGTAATTCAGAGAGGTGCAGAAGTAATGCAAATAGCCTTGACTTAAATTATCAATAATTTGTAAAAATAATCAGCAGTAAATCATCAGTATACTGAAAGATCATTTCCAGAAATACAATATTCATGGAGGTCTTACTGGTAATGCAACCAGCGCAGCAGGGAACATGACATAGCACTGTCACCACCTCATTGCTATTTTCGCTACAAATAGTAAAAACTTGAAAGATATTAGTATAAATCACAAGTCTGACAATAGATTATTTAACACTTTGCTTTTCATACTAATCTGAACACAATTCATGGAACTGAGTTTAGTTATTTTTTTTTCCCACATACAAGAATAACATGTAATCTAGTTGCTCAGAAGAACTCTGATCTCTGCTCCCAAAGTTTATGCAAACCATTCTTGTTAAATTATTTTAGTTATAATTGACAGCTCCCTGTTCTGGCCCAGAATTAAAATAATTCAGAGTCTATTTTCTCTATAAAATATTATCTGGAGTTGGAGCATCATATGTTCTGGTATGCTGCACTTGATCATTTATAGGTGAACTACTACAGTGTAATTATGTTCACTGTTTTCTCTAAATCTACCACACTAAACATATTCTGAACAATTATCCTACCTAAAGAAACAAATAGATTGATTTCTATTTTTACTATAATCTAGAAAGTCTTTTGAAATTCAGAAACCACATAAATTGTAAGGAAACAGCATGATATTTCATATTGATTGGGATGATTTTAGTTATCTTCCTTTTTTCAAAATAATGAAAATATTATTATGAGCTAATGTTGATTCAAATAAATACCACAGAGTCTTGCACAAATGCAAATGAAACATAGGAAATGTGAGGCTATTACATAAGGACAATAGTCAAATATTTATTATTTATTAATAATAATAATATTTTGTAGGCACTCTAGATAGCCTGTTGGGATGTAATAACAATTAATGTATGTTATTTACAGTGAGGACTAGATTGTGCCTTTAGGTATATATGTGTGTAAGAAGAATTGCTCAGGCTATACCAGTCCCAGGGTAAAATCCTGTCCCCACTGCAGTCAATGGGAGTTTTGTCATTGATTATATTTAGGTAGCATCTAGATTCTCTACAGCCTACCTCAAAGTCTTTCTGGAGTCACTGTGGAAGGACATTAGTACACTCTTAGCACTTTACTAAATATTGCAGTCAAACTTTATTAGCACATTTAACCCTGTAAAGGGGCTATCAGTTACAACTATTGCCTGAGTTTTTAGCCCAGCTGTGCATCAATTTCCCTCTCAATTGCTATGGTAGTGTAAGTTAGCCAGCTGGCTAAATTAGGGCTGCTCAGACTCCATTCATTCTGAGGTAAAATAAGAGAGTTAAACAAAAAGCCCAAACAAACTATGGTTCCAACAAGGCTTTTATCACCTTTAACCACTGTTTTACTGACACAGAATTCTAAAGAGAGGCATGGATAATCAAATCTTACAGATTATTTTAAGAAAGACAATATGGAATTTACATATTATTCTAATATTCTGAGCTCAAGGGACAAATGATCTGATCCAGTGTGGCAAATCCTTTTTTCAGTTGCAATCATGGATAGAGTCTTCATAGACAGATACCAAAGTTTTGATCACTAAGTTATCCTGGTAAGCAAATGTATACTGCACCTCTGGTTAGATCTTCTTCCTTCCCAAGTAATCCATTCAGGTACCCATGTGGAATTTGTCTCCTCTCAGATGCAAGAAAAAATCA
The DNA here is from genome assembly GCF_011386835.1 of Chrysemys picta bellii. Taxonomy (NCBI): domain Eukaryota; kingdom Metazoa; phylum Chordata; order Testudines; family Emydidae; genus Chrysemys; species Chrysemys picta. The sequence continues at coordinate 40,216,572 of NC_088793.1, read as the reverse complement.
ACATTCCATCATCTCTGATTTTTTTAATCTTATCCATGTCTATGAACAAACCAACCCAGTAACAGCAGCAAAGCACACACTAAGCAGCAGCAGCTTCATATGAATCCCACTATATACCCTATGGCCTGTACATGGCTATAGTGACAGTTCTCAGTTCAACAGGGAAAGTAAGATTGAAATTTTCCCACAGCTGTGGTATTTGTCCTTCATGTCCAACTCCTCTGCACATTTCTTTATGGAGATTAAGCATAAAAAGACATCAGGTACCTGAAAGGTAGAAACATCCAGTAAAGGGTAAGAAACAATAAGGAGTTTGATGCAATGTTCATGTTCAATAGCTGTAAGTGGACCATCTTCTCAATGCTGGAAACTGTCACTTTGATGTCCCCATAGCTTTAGCGATGTTATTTTTGATTACACAGGTATGGGTATCATTAGCTGTAATATTGTGCAAAGCAGACACCGCCATCATTGTTCTTAGAGTACAGTTTGAAGTTCATATTGGAGACCTCAGATAAGTTGTCTTGTGTTATTTTGTAGGTTCAAATCACAACAGGTTAAGGGAACCACTGAGGAGCCTCACTCCGCATGGTGTTTGTACTGATATTGTAATCCACTTGCACCTCCAGAGAGGTGAAGGCTCCATTCATATATTCCAGCCCTGTTTCTCAATTCCCTTTGGAAGTGGTGATAGAGCACCTGTAGGTGGCAGCATTGGAGAGCTGCACAGCTCTCAGCATTAAGGAGCAGTTGAAACCTTCAGGATTGCAGCAAGGTGTGCATCAGATAGTTGTGTTCGGTATTTTGACTTGTTTATGTTCATTGTGGAAAAAAGTGACACTGCCTCGATGGCTGACTCTGCCCAGCAACTAATGATGCTTCCTCCATGGCTGACTCTGCCCGGCGACTAGTGATGGTATCTCTGTCCCTCTCCCCCAGCCAATGGGAGCTGCTGGGGGCAGCACCTGCAGCAAACAGAGCCAGCAGCATGGCTGTATGGGTCTTTCCTCCGTGGGCCGCAGTGGGGAGGTTTTTGGGCTGCAGATGGCCCACAGGCCGGGACTTTGAGACCCCTGTCCTAAGGTTTCTGCCACTTGACCTTAGTGAGGACTGGGAGAAGGGGTCTTCTCCCCTCCCTATTCCTGGAGGGTTCTGACTTTGGGGCCCTAAAAGGAAGCAGATGCTTAGCCTAGGTTTTCTGCAAATTCTGTTTCAATGACCTGATCATTTCTTCATCCATTTCTGCTGTCTGTGTCTAGGACTCTTTCCTAGCCCTTTCTCAGTCTTCTTCTCATAGCCTCTCTAGGTTGTTTTCTGCAGTTCCTAACCAGACCTTGTTATGTCTGCCTATGCCACAAAGACTTCCCCCATCCCATGGCTCCTATTGAGAGACCCAAAACTTCTGCCCATCTTTTGTCTCCTTCCTTTTCCGGAGATGCCAAGTCTGTTCCTTCCCAGGTTCTCCCCTGAGCCCTCTATCACACCCTGGCCCCTTTCCCAGCTCTGTCGGGGGAAGAACCACTGCAGATATTGCTTCATCCATAACTGCACTCTCACTGCATAGCAGAGAGCTCTTTTATTTCCCTGCCCCCTTTCTTGGCATGCACTGCTTCTCAGCCAACAATTCCCAGGGTTCTGGGTTCAGCTGGTATCAAAGCAGTGTCTGGCTTTAGCAGCATGCCTTCATATAAACCCATTGTTTTCTGTCAATAGCAGAATAGGAGTTTCCAGTTTAAGAGTAAGAAAATTTTTCTGAAGGTGGAAAATTTTTCTTGTTGTTTATATAAATGGTCAAAGATAAAGAAGCAGACTCTATTTCAAAGTAAGTCTGTCTTTAAGTTTTTGAGTATCACTGGAAATATGTTCATTGTCCTGCAGTCTAAAGCCCTAAAGAAGATAGCTTTGTTGGACATTGAAGACTTCAAGGATATGCATTTCCCTGAGTACACTGTGACTTTTAATGGTGTCCTTCAGTGCATTAATTAATAATATTTTAGAAATAGAATTGAAAAATAAAATGAAGTCTGTTCTCTCTTGCACCAAGTTTTCCAATGTTTCAGGTAGGTACAATTTAAATAATACAATATATTTAATAGTTTCCCAGGTGATATATATTTCTGTCTCTAACTCTATCTCTGTCTCTGTCTCTGTCTATATATATATATATTGTAGAGAATGAGACGGTCCTTTGGAATGTTGTTTATCCTGCTATTAGTTCTGATTGCAGTATATTTGTATGCACTTTGTCTTAATTACAAACCTTTAAACAATGGGCATCCTGGTCATTATTGTTAATATGTGGCATGGCAAATAGCCTCTTCTGCTTGAGATAAAGTAGAATCTTGAAGCTATGAGTGAAATATATATCCTCTTTACTGGCCAGAAACAAACATTAGAGCAAGTCCGACATTCCAACCAGCATGGATACATAAGTCTAGCAAAATAATCAATCTTTATTCTTCTTACCTATACAGAATGATCTGGTCTTAAAATAAAATATTTTTAACTCTTAGAATAGTGACACATTTCTGCATTCCAAATTGGTTGTCAAATAAATATAGATATCTAAAAAGATATAATACAGCTTCAGTTTCCAAAAGGTAAAATATATGGGGAGGGATCATAAAAGGAAGTCTTCTAGATAGAAACATTGTTCTTTTAGTTAAGTTAATTATGGCAATTTCTATTCTAACCAGGAAGAAGAAGAGCTAATGTTGCTATCTGGTGAGACTAAGGGACATTTTCTTGAATAGAACATTGATATTAATTCCTGGGGGGTGGGGAGGAGAAAGGGGGAGGCAGAAAGAGACAGAACTAGATGAAGTCAATGGGAACAACTTCTGATAATCAGGCAACTCCTAAATGGAATTAGGAGACTAATGTTAAGCAACTAGGTTTGAAAATATTGCTCAATGTCTGTTTCAGATTGTTTTTCTCCTGATATATTAACTTTATTTTTTTCTAAATTTAATCTTATTTTGCTATTTTCTGCCCATATTTGTAATTCCTCTAGTTCCAGTTGTTTGATTTCTCTGTCCTTACTATTTTCCTCCCAGAATAGCATCACATAAATGTCTTTCCAAAGAGATTTTCTAGCTCAATCAGAAGTTATGAGCTTAATGCAGGAATCTGTGGGTGAAATTCTACGGCCTGTGTTACACAGGAGGTCAGACTAGATTATCATAATGGTCTTTTCTGGCTGTTAATGGACAGACATAGACCCTCTTATATAAGTGGGTCAGTGAAGATGTATACTAGCTGAGGACCTTGCCTTATGAATGACATGTCATTAACATGTTATTTCCTCCCTTTTCCAATCATTATTGAAGATGTTAAATAAAACAAGCTCTAATGTATTCCTTTAGCATCTCCACTAGATACCATCTCACAATTTGGCACATTAAGGATTCATAATCATTAATTGATAGTGAGACTATGTGTCAACTTCACTGTCCAAGCCAATTTTAATTAATTTTTAATTTAGATTTTGTGAGATACAGTGTCAAATGCTTTACTAAAACCCAAATATCTTACATATATTGCATTCTCCACAACCACTAACTTTTTGTAATTCCATAAAAAATCTAATATCTCAAATGGAATTTTGAGTTATTTGTGGCAGTCTGGCTTATTGAGTTTGCTCCTGTTAATTTTATATCCTGCTAAATGTCCAAATATTATGATTAGGTGCAAGATATATGGAATGGATCTGTCAGGATTCCGCATTATTATAAGTTACGTATCTTGTCAGGCTATATGATATACTTGTAAGTTAAATTCCTTACCAGAATGCAACGAGCTTAAGGATGAGCCGTATCATCAGGGCAAGAGTTTCTAGTGAAAGACTAAACAGAAGGGAGATAAAGAATATTCCTCTCATGTTCTTTTCCAAGTTAAAGAAATGTGAAAATACTGTTACTTGGGGGTAAAAAAAAGATGCTAGAATGTCAACTTTAAAGTGTTTCATTGTTCTATACAAATTTGGGGGCCATATTTCAGTCTCATTGATATCTGTTTTATAGCACTATAATTCCCTTGACTTGAGCATGGTTACTTCTGAGTTACACAGTCTGGCCCTTTCTTCAAATATTGATCATCTTCCTATATTAAATCATGACTCTGTGTTTAGTGCTTTTTCATTATCAGTAGTAAGTGTACTTTATGCTTCATTGCACCTGCCCTTTGATTGTTTTGATGCATTTTTATTGATAGGCGTTTGAACAGGTAAAAACCAATTTTCTTGTTATAGCTTTGCATGGGTTATGAACACCTTAAGGTCAAGATTTTTTTTTTTTTAAATAGAGGCTAAAGTCAGGCCCCTTAATCTTTTTTTAGGTTCCTAAGTTTTTATTTTTACATCCACTACAAATAGTCCATAACTACAGATACAAAACAATTTGGCAAGACCTTAACTGAGGTAATGGAAATGAGCAACATTTTGTGATTCTTAGCAACAGGATCTTTAAGAAAGTAACAAAAAAAGTTTTAGCTTGCTGTTTTCTCAAAGCTGTCCATATATCTGAAGGTGGCAGGTAGTGAGTTACAATGTAGAAGTTTCTAAATATATTCTCTCACTTAGCAACAAAAGGAGGGGCCCCTGAAATTTATTGTGAGCGTTCCAGTTGGGAAGATCCTGTGTGCTTCAAGCTAGCCTTAGAGACCACAACTCCCATGATGACTTGAGGAAAGATTGAGAGACGTCTTCTTCCAGGGAGTGCAGGGAGAAGAGGCGGTTGGCTCCATTTTGGGAGAGGAGTGAGATTGCTGGTGTGAAACTCTGTCCATACCAGGAGCTGCTTCTAGGAAGCCAGAAGCTGCTGCTGAGAGCTTTGATCAAGCAGGGTATTTCAGAGGTGGTTAATGGCTTCACTGGAGCCAGGGAAGAGACTATTGCTGTGCCTAGAGATGACTGAGGTGGGCCTGCAGTGAAGGAACTGTGAGTAACCCTCACTCTTGTTTGGGAAGGTATTTGCAAGGGAAGGGGCACAGCAGAGAGTCTGAGTCTGAGAGGCAGAGTGATCTTCCCATCGAACCAGGACCCAGAGCTGCTGACACATCTCAGTGTGGACACAATTTGTTTTTCACTGCGACATGTAGCTACTCACACTGTATAGGCCTCTGCAAGGGGTGTGCAGTGTAGACGTACCTTCAGTAGCAACTTTCTGGTGATGATTATTTACTTAACTGTAACACCTAAAGATCTCAGTGGAGATAAGGGCTCCATTTCTCTAGTTGCAGTAAATATACATAGTAAGAGACACACCCTACCCAATAGTCTAAGTAGACAAGGAAAAGGAAGTCTTTATCTATATTTTACAGGGAGAGCACTGAGGCACAGAGAGGTTAAGTGCAGAATGTCTCACAGTGAGTTTAGAGAGTGTATTAGTTTCAGGGAGCTTCAGTTAGATTGTTGGAGGCTTTCTTCTGGCAACTAGCAGAAGTTGCTAGATCGCAGGCCCTGGTTCTCATGGGAGACTTTAATCACCCTGATATCTGCTGGGAGAGCAATACAGCGGTGCACAGGCAATCCAGGAAATTTTTGGATAGTGTAGGGGACAATTTCCTGGTGCAAGTGCTGGAGGAACCAACTAGGGGCAAAGCTTTTCTTGACCTGCTACTCACAAACAGAGAAGAACTAGTAGGGGAAGCAAAAGTGGATGGGAACCTGGGAGGCAGTGACCATGAGATGGTCGAGTTCAGGATCCTGACACAAGGAAGAAAGGAGAGCAGCAGAATACGGACCCTGGACTTCAGAAAAGCAGACTTTGACTCCCTCAGGGAACAGATGGGCAGGATCCCCTGGGAGAATAACATGAAGGGCAAAGGGGTCCAGGAGAGCTGGCTGTATTTTAAAGAATCCTTATTGAGGTTGCAGGAACAAACCATCCCGATGTGTAGAAAGAATAGTAAATATGGCAGGCGACCAGCTTGGCTAAAGAGTGAAATCCTTGCTGATCTTAAACGCAAAAAAGAAGCTTACAAGAAGTGGAAGATTGGACAAATGACCAGGGAGGAGTATAAAAATATTGCTCAGGCATGCAGGAGTGAAATCAGGAAGGCCAAATCACACTTGGAGTTGCAGTTAGCAAGAGATGTTAAGAGTAACAAGAAGGGTTTCTTCAGGTATGTTAGCAACAAGAAGAAAATCAAGGAAAGTGTGGGCCCCTTACTGAATGAGGGAGGCAACCTAGTGACCGAGGATGTGGAAAAAGCTAATGTACTCAATGATTTTTTTTGCCTCTGTCTTCACGAACAAGGTCAGCTCCCAGACTGCTGCACTGGGCAGTACAGCATGGGGAGAAGGTGACCAACCCTCTGTGGAGAAAGAAGTGGTTCGGGACTATTTAGAAAAACTGGACGTGCACAAGTCCATGGGGCCGGATGCGCTGCATCCGAGGGTGCTAAAGGAGTTGGCGGGTGAGATTGCAGAGCCATTAGCCATTATTTTTGAAAACTCATGGCGATCGGGGGAGGTCCCAGATGACTGGAAAAAGGCTAATGTAGTGCCCATCTTTAAAAAAGGGAAGAAGGAGGATCCGGGGAACTACAGGCCAGTCAGCCTCACCTCAGTCCCTGGAAAAATCATGGAGCAGGTCCTCAAGGAATCAATTATGAAACATTTAGAGGAGAGGAAAGTGATCAGGAACAGTCAGCATGGATTCATGAAGGGGAAGTCGTGCCTGTCTAACCTAATTGCCTTCTATGATGAGATAACTGGCTCTGTGGATGAGGGGAAAGCAGTGGATGTGTTATTCCTTGACTTTAGCAAAGCTTTTGATACGGTCTCCCACAGTATTCTTGCCGCCAAGTTAAAGAAGTATGGGCTGGATGAATGGACTGTAAGGTGGATAGAAAGCTGGCTAGATCGTCGGGCTCAACGGGTAGTGATCAATGGCTCCATGTCTAGTTGGCAGCCGGTTTCAAGCGGAGTGCCCCAAGGGTCGGTCCTGGGGCCGGTTTTGTTTAATATCTTTATTAATGATCTGGAGGATGGTGTGGACTGCACTCTCAGCAAGTTTGCAGATGACACTAAACTAGGAGGCGTGGTAGATACACTAGAGGGTAGGGATCGGATACAGAGGGACCTAGACAAATTAGAAGATTGGGCCGAAAAAAACCTGATGAGGTTCAACAAGGACAAGTGCAGAGTCTTGCACTTAGGACGGAAGAATCCCATGCACTGCTACAGACTAGGGACCGAATGGCTAGGTAGCAGTTCTGCAGAAAAGGACCTAGGGGTCACAGTGGACGAGAAGCTGGATATGAGTCAACAGTGTGCTCTTGTTGCCAAGAAGGCTAACGGCATTTTGGGCTGTATAAGTAGGGGCATTGCCAGCAGATCGAGGGACGTGATTGTTCCCCTTTATTCGACATTGGTGAGGCCTCATCTGGAATACTGTGTCCAGTTTTGGGCCCCACACTACAAGAAGGATGTGGAAAAATTGGAAAGAGTCCAGCGGAGGGCAACAAAAATGATTAGGGGTCTGGAGCACATGACTTATGAGGAGAGGCTGAGGGAACTGGGATTGTTTAGTCTCCAGAAGAGAAGAATGAGGGGGGATTTGATAGCAGCCTTCAACTACCTGAAGGGGGGTTCCAAAGAGGATGGAGCTCGGCTGTTCTCAGTGGTGGCAGATGACAGAACAAGGAGCAATGGTCTCAAGTTGCAGTGGGGGAGGTCCAGGTTGGCTATCAGGAAAAACTATTTCACTAGGAGGGTGGTGAAACACTGGAATGCGTTACCTAGGGAGGTGGTGGAGTCTCCTTCCTTGGAGGTTTTTAAGGCCCGGCTTGACAAAGCCCTGGCTGGGATGATTTAGCTGGGAATTGGTCCTGCTTTGAGCAGGGGGTTGGACTAGATGACCTCTTGAGGTCCCTTCCAACTCTGATATTCTATGATTCTATGAATTGCTGCATTCTGCTCTCATTTCATCCCACACCCATTCTGGTATCTTATACTCACACAAATGCTCCGTTGATCTCCTTCTCCCACTTTTGTCTTTCAATCTTCTTCCATGCCACCTATGCTTGAGACAGTCTCTCCTCCAGTCTACTAATGTCATTTCAAATCCCTCCTTTAACCCCACTTCTCTAGTGAAGTCTTCCTACAATATATAGATGGCTTTGCCTTTTGGCTTATTTTTTTTTCTAAGTATACTTAGAGAAGGGCCAGAATGGTCAGACTATTCAGTATAAATAATACCCTATGAATTTAGCCCACATTTTGGTTAATAGAATCACTCTATGACAAACCCTGTTCCCGATCTGTTCTCTTTGACTACTTACTATTTGTCATTTGTGTTGATGGTGCATCATGTAAGTCACATCACACCATTTCTAGGTCTGGGGGGGGGCTCATCCAAAATCCACAGAAGTCAATGGACTTCTCGTAGCCATCAGTGGTCTTTTGGATGGAATTAACTGATTTTTTTTAATGGAAAAAATAATGAATAGCAAATAACAATCAAACCTCAGTATGTATTTTCAAATGCATAATTAAGCATGCTAAAATTCAGTAAGCTCTCATAACTTGCAAAGTTATCATGGATATTTGGTACTTATCCAAATAATTATTAATAATTAATAATATGACTCTGCAGATAATAAAGAGTGCAACTCAGCAATTGTGTTTTGCAGTAATAATTGCAAATGAGGTGGGTTTTTTTGCCTGTTCACATGGGTTACTTATGGGATTTGATAAATAATAATTTATCTATATAAGTACTGTATGACAAGTAGGAAAGGAATTTTTTTAAATTGCATCTAATATAATGATTGGTCTCAAAAATATTCACTTGGGGAAGTTTTAGTTACATTCATTTTAACACTTGTAATATAGCTTGTATAATTTAGCTTCATTGGGAATTCTCTTGTGGCATTACAGAGTCCTACCAGCAAATCCTGTTTCTTTTTCTTTTTTAATAACAGAACAAAAGGAGAAAAGGGGAAGGATGGACAGCAACACCTCTAAATGCAGCTGGGGTTGATATGGAAAGAAAAGTAGAACATAATGTAATTTTATTTTGAAATGCTGCTAAATTAATCAGATTCATTACACATCACCTGTCGTGATGATTATTTCTATAGCACTGCATCAAGGTGGCCAACCCTCAGAGCTTGTACAGGACTGAATGTCTTGAAAAAGTCATACTAGACGTGCTGAAATAGTACAAGTGGGCTCATGAGACATTATTCAAAGTGACATTATTCATGGCACAAGAGCAAACTATCCCATTGTGTAGGAAAGATAGGAAATATGGCAAGAGACCACCCTGACTGAACCAGTAGATCTTCAATGATCTAAAAATAAAAAGGAGTCCTACAAAAAGTGGAAAGTAGGTCAAATTACAGAGGATGAATATAAACAAGTAACACAAGTATCTAGGGACAAAATTAGAAAGGCCACGGCAAAAAGAAGATCAAACTAGCTAGAGACATAAATGGTAACAAGAAAACATTCTACAAATACATTAGAGGCAAGCGGAAGACACAGGACAGGGTAGGCCTGTTACTCAATGAAGGGGGAAATAATAACAGAAAATGTGGAAATAGCAGAGGTGCTTAGTGACTTCTTTGTTTCGATTTTCACCAAGAAGGTTGGTGGTGATTAGACTTCTAACATAGTGAATGCCAGTGAAAATGAGGTAGTATCAGAGGCTAAAATAGGGAAAGAACAAGTTAAAAATTACGTAGACAAATTAGATGTCTTCAAGTCACCAGGGCCTGATGAAATGCATCCTAGAATATTCAAGGAGCTGACTGAGGAGATATCTGAGCCATTAGCAATTATCTTTGAGAAGTCATGGAAGATGGGAGAGATTCCAGAAGACTGGAAAGGGCAAATATGGTGCCAATCTATAAAAAGGGAAATAAGGACAACCCGAGGAATTACAGACCAGTCAGCTTAACTTCTGTACCCGAAAAGATAATGGAGAAAATAATTAAGCAATCAGTCTGCAAACATCTACAAGATAATAAGGTGATAAATAACTGTCAGTGTGGATTTGTCAAGAACAAATCGTGTCAAACCAACTTGATAGCTTTTTTTGACAGGGTAAAAAGCCTTGTAGATGGGGAGAAGCCATAGATATGGTATATCTTGACTTAGTAAAGCTTTTGACCTTCTCATAAACAAACTAGGGAAATGCAACCTAGATGGAGCTACTATAGGTGGGTGCAAAATTGGTTGCAAAATCATTCCCAGAGATTAGTTATCAGTGGTTCACAGTCAAGCAGGAAGGGCATAATGAGTGGGGTCCCACAGGGATCAGTTCTGGGTCTGGTTCTGTTCAATATCTTCATCAATGATTTAGATATTGGCATAGAAAGTACATGCTTTGGAGGGTAGGATTAAAATTCAAAATGATCTGGACAAACTGGAAAAATGGTCTGAAGTAGATAGGATGAAATTCGATAAGGACAAATGCAAAGTACTCCATTTAGGAAGGAACACTTAGTTGCACATATACAAAATGGGGAATGACTGCCTAGGAAGGAGTATTGCAGAAAGGGATCTGGAGGGTCATAGTGGACCACAAGGTAAATATAAGTCAACGGTGTAACACCGTTGCGAAAAAAGTGAACATAATTCTGGGATGTATTAGCAGGAGTGTTGTAAGCAAGACACAAGAAGTCATTCTTCCGCCCTACTCCGCACTGATTAGGCCTCAACTGGAGTATTGTATCCAGTTCTGGACACCACATTTCAGGAAAGATGTGGACAAATTGGAGAAAGTCCAGAGAAGAGCAACAAAACTGATTAAAGGTCTAGAAAACATGACCTATGAGGGAAGATTTTAAAAATTTGGTTTTGTTTAGTCTGGAAAAGAGAAGCCTGACTGGACTACATGACTTTTTGAGGTCCCTTCCAGTCCTATGATTCTATGACTGCTGGCTGGTGAAGTCAATTGCACTCAAGATGTAAAAGGAGTGAGAGCCTTTTGGGGACAGAGAGACCTAGGGAGTTGAGAGAACGTGCTTGTGGACATAAGCATAAGCTCAGGCTGAAGTTTATCATAAGTTATTGATTTCTTTTTAGTTACTAATGAAGCCAAAAGGGTGAATTTGGACAATGGATGTGCTTGATCCAAAGCCTGTTGAAGTGAACAGGATTCCTTTTGTTAACTTAGATAGGCTTTGGATCAGACCCTAGCTCTGGCTGTTCCACATCATCCTCAATATCTTGAAAGATAGATTAACTATTCTAATAAGGTAAGAACAATCAGCGCTATATTTATAAGGGTCATATCAAACAAGTACAGATGAAACCTGCATGAAAACCTCTATCTGGAGATGGAAGTTATAGCATGGACCACTGAGACATGAAATGGAAATAAGTATTTTCATCTCATATCTTCATTACAATTATTTAGTAACAATTTTTTTGATCTGATGGTTTAAGAAAAAGCTACAAACAAACCCCAAATCAGAGGAAATGGAAAATAGGTTATGAGAGCATGTGAAATTAGAAAAGATTTGTAAGGGATTTTTTCCTCTCCACATATTCACAGTGAAGATGGATGTCAATTACAAAGTTAATGCTGTGATATGTAAGGTTGAAAGGGTTTTTCTAATACATACTGCTCAAAGCATTATTCTCCAGGAAACAAATTCCTATGTGCCCATTGTGTAAAACTCAATCAAGCATTTCCTGACAAGGTGCAAAGAAATGATATTTTGATGTTTCCGGTGCTGGAATACCTTTTTAAAAGCTTTTTTTCCTCTTTATTTCTCATTTTTGGGTTTCTTAGATTTGATGCTTTATCCTTTGTGAAATGTTCCTGCCTCTCTGATTTCTTTTAAATTATATGGTTATCCCATAAGGTCTCAGATATTTTCTTTTAATCCTTCTTTTATTGTCAATCAAACTATGCTGTTTTGAGCTGAAGAATACTCATAAGACATTGAAAACATGGTGCTGTGGAAGCAGAGAAAGAACTGTCATGCATTGCATCCCCTTCCTGTCAGTTCTTTCTTTGCTTCCACAGTGCCAATAACGTATTCATTGGCCATGTTTTTGTTTATGCATTAACCCTTTTGAATATTTTTAGAAGTATGTGACTCTCTTTAAATTTCTTTCCTTTCTTAACACTGCTACAAAATCTCACACTAATTCCATTTTTGTTGATTGCTGTGAAGCCTTTGTGACTAAAAATGGAATTAATCAAACACGTTTATCTGTCAAAACAATACTAGGTAACAGAATGTATCAGGGGATTTATAATCGAAAGCAAGAGACTTTCAACTCTGGGATACTGCTTCATATTGCAGTAGGTCAGCACTGAACAGATTTTTTTACCATCTCAAGGTCTGTTTTTTATTGCATGAATTGATGGTATCAGTCCATTTCGTAGTCCATATTACAGCCATTGCTAGTCTCACCTGAGAAGATTCACTTTACCAGTAATAGAAATAGGAACACATTGTACTGGTCTCTACAGTTAAACAAGTCACTATGAGGGCGCACCTAGGATACTGCATACAATTTTGGACACATGCCCTAATTAGAGTTATGTATATTTCAGGGAAAGTCCACAGGAAAATAAACATTAAATCTTCATCAATTTAGTGGAATAGAAATACATGCCCATCTATTAATAGAAGTTTAAATATATGAAAGATTTTATTCTATCATAGGCTAGTAAATAGTGGTAATCCTCTTCCTGTGGAAGTAATAGCAGAATCCACCGTACTAGGATTCAAGAGGTATATATGGATAATTCAGACATCTATGTAAGGTATCCTGAAGTATCAATGGGGTTATTGTATAACTATTGTCATTTGAAAACAAGTGGGGTGATGATTGATTGATTGGCAATCCCTCAATTCGATGATGATCTCTACCACTGATTTATGTATGGGTCTTGAGATGACTCAGGAGTCCGATCCTGGAACCGCAAATCCGCCCACAGTAGGTAGAGACATTTTGTGGCTTCTTTTCAGCGTTGAGGGAAAGGCGCTTTTCCTCGGCCACTCACTGATGAAGGATATGGCACCATTGGGATTGGTTGGTGGCTTGTTCCTCCCCGCTTGTGATATTCACATCCGTTTTCTTAAGATACGCTTTCAGTGTGTCTTTGAACTATTTCCTCTGACCACCACAGGATCTCTGATCATGGGTGAGCTGAGAGTACAGGACTTGTTTTGGGAGGCGAGAGTATGGCATCCACCCACAATGTCCAGCCCACTGAAGTTGGTGCTGGAAGATCATTGCTTCAATGCTGGTGACATTGGCTTCAATGAGGATGTTTGCATTAGTGCAGTGAGCTTGCTACTTGAGGTGAAGGATTTCCTGGAGGCATCATTGGTGATACCTCTCCAAACTCTTGAGGTGCTGTCGATAGGTTATCCAGGTTTCACATCCATAGAGAAGTGTAGGAACAACAATTGTCTTATAAACCTGGATCTTGGTGTCCTGCTGTAGGTCATGGTCCGTGAATCATAGAATCATAGAATATCAGGGTTGGAAGGGACCTCAGGAGGTCATCTAGTCCAACCCCCTGCTCAAAGCAGGAATAATCCCCAACTAAATTATCCCTGTCAGGGCTTTGTCAAGCCTGACCTTAAAAACCTCTAAGGAAGGAGAGTCCACCACCTCCTTAGGTAACCCATTCCAGTGCTTCATCACCCTCCTAGTGAAAAAGTTTTTCCTAATACCCAACCTAAACCTCCCCCACTGCAACTTGAGACCATTACTCCTTCTTCTATTATCTGCTACCACTGAGAACAGTCTAGATCCATCCTCCTTGGAACCCCCTTTCAGGTAGTTGAAAGCAGCTATCAAATCCCCCCCCCCTCATTCTTCTCTTCTGCAGACTAAATAATCCCAGTTCCCTCAGCCTCTCCTCATAAGTCATGTGCTCTAGCCCCCTAATCATTTTTGTTGCCCTCCGCTGGACTCTTTCCAATTTTTCCACATCCTTCTTGTAGTGTGGGGCCCAAAACTGGACACAGTACTCCAGATGAGGCCTCACCAATGTCGAATAGAGGGGAATGATCACGTCCCTCGATCTGCTGGCAATGCCCCTACTTATACTGCCCAAAATACCGTTAGCCTTCTTGGCAACAAGGGCACACTGTCGACTCATATCCAGCTTCTCGTCCACTGTAACCCATAGGTCCTTTTCTGCAGAACTGCTGCCTAGCCATTCGGTCCCTAGTCTATGCGTGGGAGTCTGTAGCAGTGAAAATGCATTGGAGCAATTTCCCAAAGGAAGCACTTGCGCAATGGATCCTGTGCTGGATCTCACTGTCGATTTTTGTATTTTGACAAAGTTGGTTACCAAGGTAGCAAAAGTGCTCAATTGTTTCCAAAGTCTGATCCTAAATGGTGATTTGTGGTGGGTCATGTGAAGGCCTAAAGCAGCTTGATAGAGCACTTTAGTCTTCTCAGTATTGAGTGAGAGTCCTAGACTTTGGTAAGCTTGTGCAAGGAAAACCAGTATGGACTGAAGGTTATTCTTAGGCCTGGTCTACACTATGACTTTAATTCGGATTTAGCAGCGTTAAATCGAATTAACCCTGCACCCATCCACACAATGAAGCCATTTATTTCAAAATAAAGGGCTCTTAAAATCAATTTCTGTACTCCACCCCGACATGCAGAGTAGTGCCAAAATCGATATTGTCATTTCGAATTAGGATTAGTGTGGCCACAATTCGATGGTATTGGCCTCTGGGAACTATCCCACAGTGCACCATTGTGACCGCTCTGGACAGCAATCTGAACTCGGATGCACTGGCCAGGTAGACAGGAAAAGCCCCGCGAACATTTGAATTTTATTTCCTGTTTGGCCAGTGTGGAGAGCACAGGTGACCACAGAGAGCTCATCAGCACAGGTAACCATACAGGCTGATAATCGAAAAAGAGCACCAGCATGGACCGTACAGGAAGTACTGGATCTGATCACTATATGGGGAGAGGATTCAGTGCTAGCAGAACTTCGTTCGAAAAGACAAAATGCCAAAACTTTTGAAAAAATCTCCAAGGGCATGATAGAGAGAGGCCACAATAGGGACTCAGATCAGTGCCGCGTGAAAGTCAAGGAGCTCAGACAAGCCTATCAAAAAACAAAGGAGGCAAACGGTCGCTCCGGGTCAGAGCCGCGGACAGGCCGCTTCTACGCCGAGCTGCATGCAGCTCTAGGGGGGGCCGCCAACACTACCCCACCTCTGACCATGGATGCCGAGGTGGGGATAATCTCATCAGCTACACCTGAGGATTCTGCGGACGGGGAAGAGGAGGAGGAGGAGGACGAGCTTGCGGAGAGCACCCAGCACTCTGTTCTCCCTAACAGCCAGGATTTTTTTCTCAGCCTGACTGAAGTACCCTCCCAACCCAGTATCCAAGACCATGACCACATGGAAGGGACCTCCAGTGAGCTTACCTTTTAAAGTATAAAACTTATTTTAAAACCAAGCGTTTTTTAATGATTACTTTGCCCTGATACCAGCCACGCGGTGGGGAGAGGGGTAAAGCGATCATCCAGAGAATTGGATGGGGGGTTAGCTTGTTTTCTGCTGCTGAAGGAAGGAAACAGGAAAACCGCAGCACTCAACGGGCTTTGCTTGGTATGTGGGAAAGGAGAGCGCAGAAGCCGAAAGACAATGGCTTACCATGGCCGCATGCAAGCCGAATTCTGTTGCCTGGACCTGCGTCTGTGATCTCTAGCAGCAAAGCCACAGGCGCTCAATATTAAGAGGCAAAATGCGACCTTGCACAGAAATCACATGTGCTATGTAATGTGAATAGCGTTGGTCACCATGAAAGAGTATAAGCATTGTTCTGCAAAATGTATCTTTTTAAAAATTCTCTCCTTTTTTCCCTCCCTCCAGCAGCTGCAAATTTTTCAAGCCTCCCTCCTCCGTCCCGAAGGCTATCTCAGATAAGGCGTCGGAAAAAGAAGAGGTGAGACGAGATGTTCGCAGAAATCATGGAATCCACCCGCAGTGAAAGAGCTCATCTGAATGAGTGGAAGGACACAGTTTCAAAGTATAGGAAAGAAGCCAGTGAACGTGAGGACAGGAGGGACCAACGTGAGGACATGAGGGACCAATGTGAGGTCAGAAGGGACCAACGTGAGGAGAGGAGACACGCTCGAGATGAGGTGGCGGCAGGAAGATCAGAGGAGGCAGGATGCAACGCTGGGGCTGCTGCGTGAGCCAACAGACATACTCCAGCGTCTGGTGGAGATTCAGGAACGGCAGCAGGATAACAGAGTGCTGCTACAGCCCCTGTATAAGCCCCCTCCCCCCTCACCATGTTCCATAGCCTCCTCACCCAGACGTGTAAGAATGTGGGGGGGGGAGGCCCCGTACACCCTCCCATTCCACCCTAGTGTACAGCCCAAGCAAAAGGCTGTCATTTTTTTAACCTTTTTTTAGTGGTCTTTTCCTTCCCGCTGATCCTCCTCCCAAACCCCACCCGGGTTCTCTCCCTCTTTTTATAATCAATTAATAAAGAATAAATGATAGTGACTTTATTTGGTTTGAAAGCAAGCTGGGGGAAGGGGGAGGGTGGGTTCCTTACAGAGAATGAGTCAATAAAGGGGGCAGGTTTTCATGAAGGAGAAACAAACAGAAATTTCACACTGTAGCCTGGCCAGTCATGAAACTGGTTTTCAAAGCTTCTCTGATGCACAGCGCTTCCTGGTGTGTTCTTCTAATCGCCCTGGTGTCTGGCTGCGCATAATCAGCAGCCAAGCGATTTGCCTCAGCCTCCCACCCCGCCATAAAGGTCTCCCCCTTACTTTCACAGAGATTGTGGAGCACACAGCAAGCAGAAATAACAATGGGGATATTGGTTTGGCTGAGGTCTGAGCGAGTCAGTAACGATCACCAGCGACCTTTTAAATGGCCAAATGCACATTCTACCACCATTCTGGTCAGCCTGTAGTTGAACAGCTCCTGACTCCTGTCCAGGCTGCCTGTGTGTGGCTTCATGAGCCATGGCATTAAGGGGTAGGCTGGGTCCCCAAGAATAACTACTGGCATTTTAACATCCCCAACAGTTATTTTCTGGTCTGGGAAATAAGTCCCTTGCTGCAACCGTTTAAACAGAGTAGTGTTCCTGAAAACGCGAGCATCATGAACCCTTCCCGGCCAGCCCACGTTGATGTTGGTGAAATGTCCCTTGTGATCCACAAGTGTTTGCAGCACCATTGAAAAGTACCCCTTGCGGTTTATGTACTGGGTACCCTGGTGCTCCGGTGCCAAGCTAGGGATATGGGTTCCATCTATCGCCCCACCACAGTTAGGGAATCCCATTGCAGCAGAGCCATCCACTATGACCTGCACATTTCCCAGAGTCACTACCTTTCGTAGCAACACCTCAGTGATTGCTTTGGCTACTTGCATCACAGCAGCCCCCACAGTAGATTTGCCCACTCCAAATTGATTCCCGACTGACCGGTAGCTGTCTGGCGTTGCAAGCTTCCACAGGGCTATCACCACTCGCTTCTCAACTGTGAGGGCTCCTCTCATCTTGGTATTCTGGCATTTCAGGGCAGGGGACAGCAAGTCACAAAGTTCCATGAAAGTGCCTTTATGCATGCGAAAGTTTCGCAGCCACTGGGAATCGTCCCACACCTGCAACACTATGCGGTCCCACCAGTCTGTGCTTGTTTCCCAGGCCCAGAATCGGCGTTGTGATCTAAACAAAATATAAATCTATATCACAGTTAGTGTCTGATCCTGCAATATTCAAGTCAATGGGCCCTAAGCACACTAACTCACTGAGCCAATTGGCTTTCACATGAGAGGGTCAAATCATACCATATTTTGAAAAAGGCAACTCAACCTATTTATTTTAACAAGAAACCTGTTGCCTTGGCTCCCTCACAATGTGACCCTTGCTTCCAAAGAACATTTTAAATATTGTAATATGATGATGCAGCAGTTCATGTAACTCTTCATCTCATTATTTTCTGCATTGATATGGAGTTTATGGGCTAGATTTTCAACTTAATTTTAATGCACACTATTGCATGCTAACCTGCAGATAATGTCATGGGATTGCCACAATAATTGTACTGCAGAGACCAAGAGGAGCGGTGAAAATGAAGATACAGACATGGATTTATTATTTTTATTAGAAAATAAATAATTTACAAAATGCCTAAATTGCTTTTTTAAAATATTCATGATTTGACCATTTAAACTGAAATACTGGGGTGTGTCAGGGATACCTGATGCTTACCACACATCATGTTTCTTAACAGTGTTGTCCTGATGTGTCACAAAGTGATTCTCATGGCCCAGGCAGTGTCATCACATTGCAAGCTTGTGTGCCAACAATGATGACGTATGGCAACAAGATGAGATAAACTTCAGGGAACTAGAATTATTCTCTGGTATCTTACAATATTCAATATACACCGATGGTCTTTATTACTCATTTAGCTGTAGAGTAAGTAAAAGAATGAGCTAATGGTGTGGCAGCAAATAACAGGCAGTATTTGCATTATGTAATATTTTGTTCTAGGTACTGGGCAATCATTTTCTTGTTCTTGAGTTCTTTTATTAGAGTGATACCCAACTTTTTCTTCATATCTGGTATAATGAGAAGATTCCAGAACACTTGGGAAATGCTAACATTGTTACAATCTTTAAGAAAGGAGATAAGTAGGAGTGTGGAAACTATCGAGGCATTGCCTTGCTATATACAGCAGGGAAAATTCTTGCCCGTATCATCTGAAACCAATTACTTCCCCTTGCTCAGGAAATATTGTCGGAATCTCAGAGCGGTTTTAGACCATCCCATGGGACAACCAACGTGATCTTTGTTGCCTGCCAGGAAAAAACAGGAAGTCTTGGGAGCAAAATAAGGAACTGTACATGGCTTTCATCGATTTGACAAAGGCCTTTGACTCTGTTAATCGTGAAGCCCTGTGGAAGGTGCTGGCCAGATTTGGCTGCCCTCCAAAATTTATTAAGGTCCTAAGGCTTCTCCATGATCAGATGACTGCCACCGTCCTCTGATATGGCCTTGAGACAGAATCTTTTGTCATCAAAACTAGGGGCAAGGATGCACTATTGCCCCAACCCTATTTTCCATCTGTTTAGCAGTCATTCTGGTCCTCGTTAAAGACCACCTCCTCAATGGAGTTAACATTCAATATAGAATGGATGGGCAGCTCTTTAATCTTCTACGTCTCCGCTCAAAATCTAAAGTCTTCAGGGTGTCCATTACAGATCTTCAGTATGCTGATGACTGTGTCATCCTCATGCATACTGAGGGTATGTCTACACTAAGGGATTAATCCGAATTTATATAATTAGAATTTTGGAAACAGATTGTATAAAATCGAATGTATGCGGCCACACTAAGCACATTAATTCGGCGGTGTGCGTCCATGTACCGCACAGATCAAGACTGCAGTCATGAACATTGTAAACACCTCGCGCGTTCTCATGCAGTTTATGCTGATCCAGGACCAGAAAAACGAGGCGAGGAGGTTGCGGCGACGGCAGCGCAATGACGAGAGTGATGAGGACCTGGACATGGACATGGACACAGAATTCTCTCAAACCGCGGGCCCCGGTGCTTTGGAGATCATGTTGTTGGCTCACGCAGCAGCCCCAGCGTTGCATCCTACCTCCTCTGATCTTCCTGCCGCCACCTCTCATCTTGAGCATCTCTCCTCTCCTCACGTTGGTCCCTTCTGACCTCACATTGGTCCCTCATGTCCTCACGTTGGTCCCTCCTGTCCTCACGTTCACTGGCTTCTTTCCTATACTTTGAAACCGTGTCCTTCCACTCATTCAGATGAGCTCTTTCACTGCGGGTGGATTGCATGATTTCTGCGAACATCTTGTCTTGCCTCTTCTTTTTCCGACGCCTTATCTGAGATAGCCTTCGGGACGGAGGAGGGAGGCTTGAAGAATTTGTAGCTGCTGGAGGGAGGGAAAAAAGGAGAGAATTTTTTAAAAAGATACATTTTGCAGAACAATGCTTATACTCTTTCACGGTGACCAACGCTATTCACATTACATAGCACATGTGATTTCTGTGCAAGGTCATATTTTGCCTCTTAATATTGAGCGCCTGTGGCTTTGCTGCTAGAGATCACAGACGCAGGTCCAGGCAACAGAATTCGGCTTGCATGCGGCCAAGGTAAGCCATTGTCTTTCGGCTTCTGTGCCCTCCTTTCCCACATACCAAGCAAAGCCCGTTGAGTGCTGCGGTTTTCCTGTTAACCTTCAGCAGCAGAAAACAAACTAACCCCCCATCCAATTCTCTGGATGATCGCTTTATCCCTCCCCACACCGCGTGGCTGGTATCAGGGAAGATCCCCGCTAGCCAAACGCAAAAAGCTCTGGGCCAATTCCGCCCCCCCCCCCCCCCGCGCTTGGCTAACTGCAGGGAAGGATTTCTTTTCAGCCACAGGCAAACAGCCCAGTAGGAACGGCCACCTCTGTCCCCTTAATTAAATTCCCATATTTCAACCAGGTTACCATGAGCGATATCACTCTCCTGAGGATTACACAGCGAGATAAAGAACGGATGTTGCTTGAATGCCAGCAAACACCGGGACCATACGCTGCCAGGCTTTGTCATGCAATGATACCAGATTACTTGCTGCAAGCATGCCGTGGTCAAGTGTCCTACCATGGAGAATGGAATAAGGCTGCACTGCCCAGAAACCTTGTGGCAAGGCTTTTGGAGTATCTCCAGGAGAGTTTCATGGAGATGTCCCTGGAGGATTTCCGCTCCATCCCCAGATACGTTAACAGACTTTTCCCGTAGCTGTACTGGCCGCTAATGCATCCCAAGTCCTCAGGGAAAAGTAATCATTAAAAAACGCTTGCTTTTAAAACAAGTTTTATATTTTAAAAGGTAAACTCACCTGAGGACCCTTCCATGGTCTTAGATACTGGCTTGGGAGGGTTGGGAGGGTACTTCAGTCAGGCTGAGAAAAAGATCCTGGCTGTTGGGGAGAACGGAGTGCTGGGTGCTCTCCGCAAGCTCGCCCTCCTCCTCCTCCTCCTCTTCGCCATCCGCAGAATCCTCAGGTGTAGCTGATGAGATTATCCCCACCTCGGAATCCACGGTCAGAGGTGGGGTAGTGGTGGTGGACCCCCTAGAACTGCATGCAGCTTGGCGTAGAAGCGGCATGTCCGTGGCTCTGACCCAGAGCAACCGTTTGCTTCGTTTGTTTTTTGATAGGCTTGTCTGAGCTCCTTGACTTTCACGCGGCACTGATTTGAGTCCCTATTGTGGCCTCTCTCCATCATGCCTTGGAGATTTTTTCAAAAATTTTGGCATTTTGTCTTTTCGAACTAAGTTCTGCTAGCACTGAATCCTCTCCCCATATAGTGATCAGATCCAGTACCTCCCGTACGGTCCATGCTGGTGCTCTTATTCGATTATCGGCCTCCATGGTTACCTGTGCTGATGAGCTCTCTGTGGTCACCTGTGCTCTCCACGCTGGCCAAACAGGAAATAAAATTCAAATGTTTGCGGGGCTTTTCCTGTCTACCTGACCAGTGCATCCGAGTTCAGATTGCTGTCCAGAGCGGTCACAATGGTGCACCGTGGGATAGCTCCCGGAGGCCAATACCATTGAATTGTGGCCACACTAACCCTAATTTGAAATGACAATATCGATTTTGGCGCTACTCCGCTCGTCGGGGTGGAGTACAGAAATCGATTTTAAGAGCCCTTTATTTTGAAATAAATGGCTTTGTTGTGTGGACAGGTGCAGGGTTAATTTGATTTAACTCTGCTAAATCTGAATTAAAGTCATAGTGTAGGCCAGGCCTTAATTTCACAGTTTATTAAAGCTGGTTGGAATTTTTCCATCCAAAATGTGAATTTGTCAACTATATTCTGATGTTTTTGGAATGGAACATTTTGAAGTACTATTTAAAAATGACTTTTTTGTTATATTTTTTAAATTTGATCTTATAAAATAAATTAAAAAATGAAGCTGGACCGAGACATTTCAGTTTTACTAAAACAGAACATTTGGATCAACCCAAACAATTGGGGGGTAGGGGTAGGGGGAGTGAGGTGGGAATTTATTTTCTTTCTTTCTTTCTTTCTTTCTTTCTTTCTTTCCTGATTAATAGTTCAATGACTGTGGTATCTCATTATTTATGGACATGCAATAAAAAATTCATGTATGTTGCAGTCTACATATGTTAGTTTATAAACAATAATCACCTTACAAAATGTCTTTCATCCAAAAGGATCCCAACATTTATTAAATACAGTGGGGGAAATCCTGTCTCCAATGACATCAGCGCCAAAACTCCTGTTGATTTCAATTCAGTCAGAATTTCACCCGGTGTATTCATAAATCATGTCAAAGGCACCATTATATAACAATGACTTTAGGATCAGAACTACTATCAGTTAATATCTGTATTACGTGTGGGTAAGTAGACCATAAATATTTTAACTGGATTTTAATCCATACCAGACTTGGTTAATACCCATGTATTGGGAAAACTGCCATCAGATTATTAATGACTGCAAGTGGCCAATGCCTTACTTTTACATCTCACCTAAAGTTGACCTCTTTTTATAATACAACAGTTCATAGCACCATGCTATGTGCCTAACAAAGAAGGAAAAATGTCACTTAAGGGCTCAACAACAGCACTTAGCATAGCACCTGAGTTTTGATTTGAGGTCTCCAATCTGGGTACTGTCCAGTCACAAATGTGTTGAGCTTTTGAGTTCTGGGAGTATCATACCCCAGTGCAATTGTGGTGATTAAAATTCATATGGTGATCCAACATCTTGACAGATGAAAGGAAACATGACAAAGTCAGTCCATCAATGGTGTATAGCAATGGTATGGGAAAAGAGCCAGATGTGTGATCAGCAAACCTTCCCACAGTGGCTACAGGCAGTGGATTCTGCATAGGAGAGAGGAAGGGGTCTCCACCCATAGTAGAAAGTCTATTTAAGTCCCTGGGAGTCCCCTCCATTTTGTCTTCAGCTGGCTCAAGAGGTAGCCTCTCCACACCAAAGGATATCTGAAAGAAACTGGAGCAAAGGACGGTAACTACAGGGGTATGAGTGATTGCTGGACCCAGACTAGAAGGAGGCTTGTCTGTAAAAGAGGCTTATTGGAACATCTCTGAGTGTGAGATTTTATCTGTATTCAGCTTCTTACTGTATTAGGCGTAGATTTGTGTGTTTTATTTTATTTTGCTTGGTAATTCACTTTGTTCTGTCTGTTATTACTTGGAACCACTTAAATCCTACTTTTTGTATTTAATAAAATAACTTTGTACTTATTAATTAACCCAGAGTATGTATTAATACCTGGGGGGGCAAACAGCTGTGCATATCTCTCTATCAGTGTTCTAGAGGGTGAACAATTTATGAGTTTATCCAGTATAAGCTTTATACAGGGTAAAACGGATTTATTTGGGATTTGGACCCCACTGGGAGCTGGGCATCTGAGTGTTGGAGACAGGAACACTTCTTAAGCTGTTTTCAGTTAAGCCTGCAGCTTTTGGGGGACGTTGTTCAGACCTGGGTCTGTGTTTGTAGCAGGCTAGCATGTCTGGCACAACCAGGCAGAGCGCTGAAGTCCCAAGCTGCCAGGGAAAATGGGCTTAGAGGTAGTCTAGGCATATCAGGTGTCAGTTCCCAAAGGGTTAGCCTTCAGTAGACAATCTTGAGGCATGTGCTCCATGTGTCCCAACCAGTGAAGCCTGCAAATGTCCAGCATACTCTGCATAGATTGTAGGTTGGTTCACTCAAGGATCTCATTATTAGTGATCCATTGGTCCCAAGTAACTCCAAGGATTTTTATAAGACAGCAGAGGTGGAAACAGTTCAATCTCTGCTCCTGCTTGGAGTAAGTAACCCAGCTTTAACAACCATAAAGGAAGGTACTAAGGACACAAGCCTAATAAACAGATACCTTTGTGTTCAGAGTTAGCAACTTGATATTCAAAACATGTAAGATAAGTTTGCCAAAGGTAACAGAAGCTTTACCAATTCTAGCATCAAGTTCCCTATCATGGTTAAGTGAGCTGGTAACAATTGAGCCGAGATAGAAGTGATTCATGTTGTCCAGAGCTTCATTATTGACATAGATTTTAGGTGGACTGTTGGTACCTCGTGACTTGAGAACTGTTTTCTTGATACTGATTATCATGCCAAATTTTGTGCATGCATCAGAAAACTTGTTCATCATGACCTGCAGTTCATCAGGTGAATTAGAGATGAATGCAGGGTCATCTGCAAAAAACAGATCCCAAATAGAAAGCTGGGTGACATGCCTTCTGCTCTGGAATCGTCTGATGTTAAACAAGCCTCCATCCATCCTCAAATCAATTAGTATGCCAGATTGATCATTTCCAAAGGTGTACTTAAGAAGAATAGAGAAGATGCCAAAGCCAGTGGGAACTAAGACACAGTCATGCTTCATATCAGTATCAATACTAAACTCGGATGATGTTTCATTTTCATACTAGATGGTTGCCTTCATTCCCTCTTAGAACTCCTTGAATAGGGAGAGCACCTTTTGTGGACAGCCAATTTTCAACAGGATCTTATAGATGCCATCCCTACTAGGCCTTTTGTAGGTCAATGAATGCTACACACAGAGGTGTCTGTTGTTCACGGCTTTTTTCTTGAAACAAGTGCAATGTGAAGGTGTAGTGAGGCCATATTGGCGAACCGGGAAGTGGGCGGGCTCACCCGCCCACTATGAAAGGCCCCTCCCCCAGCCTAGCGGGAGGGACCACTGGACCCAGTACCAAATGATTACTTGGGACAACTAATAAAAAAACAGGGAGCGAGGTGACGGTCAAAGGTTCAAAATCAGGGAACTGGATGGGGACACCGAGCAGAGAACCCCGGACAGCGCCCACTGCTCCTCAAAGGTGGCAAGGGAGCCAGCGGACGCTGCCCAGTGGAACTCCGCCCGGAGACGTGAGACCAAAGAGGTATGGAAGTAGGCCCCACAGTCGCAGAGCACCCTCTCGTCCAACATCTTCTCCCTGGTATTATAGATGGTAAGTTTGGCCAGGGCCAGGAAGAGGTTGACGAGGAGGTCCCGCGACTTAGTGGGGCCACGGATAGGGTGTGCATAAATAAACAAGTGTGGGGAAAAGTGCAGCCAGAACCTCAACAAGAGGTTCTGGAGGAGCCGGAAAAGGGGCTGCAGCCTGGCGCACTCTAGGTAAGCGTGCGCCAGGGTCTCCCTGATGCCGCAGAATGGGCAGGCCTCGGGAATAGGGATGAACCACGCCAAGTACACGCCCGTGCTCACGGCTCCATGAAGGAGCCGCCAACCAATGTCCCCGGCGGGCCTGGGAACTAAGGTGGAATAAAGGCTGGCCCACCGGGGCACCTCACCCTCCACAGGTAGCAGATAGTCCCTCCACTTGGTGTCGGGGCGGGACACGAGGGTGAGGTGATGCAACGTGTGGAGCACGAGCGTGTACAGGTGGTCTCTGGGCGCGGTTCGAAACCGGACCGGCTGCAGAGCGCGCAGCCGGCTCGGATTATGGGAGCGGGGGAGCCGGGGGGGCTCACGGAACAGGGGCCCGATGAAAAGATCCGGAGGACCCGGGGTGAGGGGTGGGCGGGGAGCACCCTCCCGCAGGGCCCGCCACAGGAAGCCGAGAGCAGGAGGTGACAATGCAGCGCCCACCTCCTGGCGTACACGCAGAGGGGTCACGAGGGTGGAGAGCCCCATGCGCCGACCAAGCGCGCGGGGATCCACCCAGTCCCCTCTGGTGTAGTCCAGGAGGTCTCCGACCCTGGTGGTTTCCGCCAGGACCAACCTCCGGCTCACCGAGGGTGACTCCGCCACCTGCACACGGAGATCGGGATTGTGCAGCAGGGGCTCCGCGAGGAGATCCACGCCCTCGGTGGCCACAGTGGACCTGGTCGCCGAGAAAAGCTTCCAGGTCCGGAGAAGGTCCTGGTAGAAGACCGGCAGCTCCGAGAGGTCTCGCGGAAGACCTCTCGGGTGAAGAAAAAGGAGCTGCCGGTCGTATCGGAGCCCTCGGAGGCGGCGGAGGAAGGCGTGCGCTAACGTGCTCCATGCCGGACTACCTGCGCCATAAAGGAGCCTCTGCAGGGCCTGGAGGCGGAAGACATGGACCTGGCTACGAAGGCAGACCAGGCCCTGTCCCCCCTCCTCCAGGGGAAGACTCAGAACCCCTGCAGAGACCCAGTGCAGTCCAGGCCAGAAGAACTCCAGGGCTATCCTCTGGAGCCCGGCCAGGAGTCCCGGGGTCGGGCTCAGGGTGTTGAGCCGGTGCCAGAGCATGGACAGGACGAGCTGGTTCAGCACCAGCGCCCTCCCTCACAGGGAGAAACACCGGAGCAGTCCCGTCCATCTCCGCAACCGCTCACGCACCCTGGCCTCCAAATCCAGCCAGTTCTCCGACAGAGAAGGATGCGTGGCGGAAAGATAAACGCCTAGATAGAGCAGCGGACCCGCGCTCCACCGAATGGCCTGAAGCGCGGGTGGGAGGGAGCCCGCCTGCCAACCGTCCCCGACCACCAGGCCAGAGCTCTTGACCCAGTTGACCCGGGCGGAGGAGGCGGCTGAATAAATGGCCTGGCAGGCCTCCACCCGCACCAGATCCTCTGGGTCCTGGACCATGAGGAGCACGTCGTCGGCGTACGCCGACAGGACCAGCCGCAGCTCCGGCTCCCGGAGCACCAACCCCGCTAACCTCCGGCGGAGGAGGCAGAGGAAGGGCTCGATCGCCAGAGCGTACAGCTGGCCCGAGAGGGGGCACCCCTGCCTTACTCCCCGCCCGAAGCTGACCGGCTCGGTCAGGGTCCAGTTGAGCCTGATCAGACACTCCACCTCAGCGTACAGCACCTGGAGAAAGCCCACAAACTGGGGCCCGAAGCCGAACGCCCGCAGAGTGCCCAGGAGGTACCCGTGGTCCATCCTGTCGAACGCCTTCTCCTGGTCCAGAGACAGGAGGGCGAACGACAGACCATCCCTACGTCCCAGCTCTAATAGGTCCCGGACCAAGTACAGGTTGTTAAAGATGCTCCGGCCTGGGACGGTGTAGGTCTGGTCGGGGTGGACCACGTCCGCCAGCACGGACCCCAGCCGCAGCGAGATGGCCTTCGCTACGACCTTATAGTCCGTGCTGAGGAGCGAGACGGGACGCCAGTTTTGTAAATCGCGGCGGTCCCCCTTCTTTGGCAACAGGGCGAGCACGGCTCGCCTGCACGAGAGAGGGAGGACCCCGCTTTGCAAGGACTCGGCCCAGACGGTGACGAGGTCTGGGCCGAGGACGTCCCAGAACACGCGGTAGAACTCCACGGTCAGCCCGTCAATGCCCGGAGATTTGTTAGTGGGCATGAGCCAGAGGGCTGCCGAGAACTCGGCCAGAGAAAGAGGCAGCTCCAGCCGGTCTCGGCCGCCCGCGCTGACCGTCGGGAGCCCGGTCCAGAGCACCCTGCGGGCCTCGGCGTCGGTCGGATCCGGGGAGAAAAGAGCGGCGTAGAAGGCCCTGGCCCTGCCACGCATCTCCTCCGGATCCGTGAGGAGGACGCCGTCCTCCGACAGGAGGCAGGTGACATGCTGTTTGGCCCCCCTCCGTTTCTCTAGGGCGTAGAAGAAGCGGGAGCCGCGATCCATCTCCCGAAGGAGACGGATGCGGGATCGAACGAACGCGCCCCGGGCCCGGTGGTCTTCCAGGGCCCGGAGCTCCTCCCGCTTCTCCCGGTACGCCGCGCAGAGGGGTGGATCCTCGGGGCCGGAGGCCAGACGCCTCTCCAGCTCCAAGACCTCCCGCTCCAACTGCCCCATCAACGCATCCCGCCGCCGGCTGGCGCCCCGGGTGTAGTTCCGGCAGAAGAGCCACGCGCGGACCTTCCCCATGTCCCACCACCGCCGCGCCGAGGGAAAGGCGCGCCGCTGCCCCCGCCAGGCCAGCCAGAACTCCCGGAAGGACGCCACGAAGCCCACGTCCTCCAGCAAACTATTATTAAAATGCCAATAGGCCAGCCCTGGCCACTCGGAACTGAGAGAGGCCGTCACAGTCACCAGATGGTGATCCGAGAACAGGGCCGGCCGGACGCTGGAGGCATGGGCCCACACCAGATGAAAACGGGACAGATAGATTCGGTCCAACCGGGAGTGGCGCGACCGGTCGTCCTCCACCCGGACATAAGTGAAGGTGGTGTCGTCGTCCGGGTGGTGTTCGCGCCAGACGTCCACCAGGGAGTGATGGTCTACGATCTCCCTGAGGACGCCCACGGCTGCCTGGGAAGACTCAAGCCCGGAGCGGTCCCGGTCCTCGAGGGTGGTGTTAAAGTCCCCGCCCAGGATCAGGCACTCGCGAGAATCCAGAGTGCCGAGGAAGGCCGCCGCCCGCCGATAGAAAGGCACTCGTTCCTGGCCCGTGTTCGGGGCATAGACGTTGACCAAGTTCAGAACCAGCACCTCCACACGGGCCCGGACGTGCAGCAGGCAGCCCGGCACGACCTCGGCGACCCCCAGCACCTCAGGCCGCAGCCCCGGGGAGAACAGGATGGCCACCCCAGCCGAGTGGGCGCTGAGGTGGCTAAAATAAACCCCGTCTCCCCACTCCAGCCGCCAGCTAGCCTCGACAGCCGGAGCCGTGTGGGTCTCCTGCAGGAAAATCACAGAGTACCCCCCCTCCCGAAGGAAGGAGAGCACCTGGCTCCTGCGGAGACCCACCCTACAGCCCCGGGCGTTCAACGATGCAAAGGTGGTAGCTGTCATGCGGAGGGCTGGGGCAGATCCTCACGGGCGGAGGGACCATCGGCCCCCAGCGGGCCCCGCAAGATCCCGGTCTCGACTCCGAAGGTCAAAAGGGAGTCGCGGAATTTGCGGGCCCGCCGATAGGCCGCGATGTCCCGCTGACCGGACCCCCGCCCCTCCCCCAAAAGCGCCTTCACGGCCCGGAGGATGAGATGGAAGTCCCCCCAGAGCTGAAGGGCGAGCTGCACCTTACCCGTGGAACCACGGGAATCGGATAGAAAGAGGCGCAGCTCATCCCGCAGCGCGGAGGGGGAGGCAGCGGCCAAGCCGCCGCCGTCCTCCGGCGGGGCCCCTGAAGGGTCCTCGCGGCCCACGGTGACGGACAAACAAGGGGCCGAGCTCCGGCGCTGCTGCGCTGGGCAGCCCGTCCCCATCCCCGGCAAAGGAGAGGGCGGCTGAAGAAGCAACGCAGCCCCTACAGTGGCAGGAAGGGGAGACACGAAAACCGCCCCCTGAGGGTTGTCTGCAGGCAACGGAAATGCGACAACCCCGGGGGCGGCAGTAAGACCAGAGGTGGCAGAGAGAGACACCTCGGGGACAGGAACAGGGATAAGGGCGGGAGTAGGGGTGGGGCTCGAGGCAGGAACAGGGACTTGGGCAGGAGAGGGGACAGGATCAGGGACGGGAACGGGAACGGGCTCCCCACCCCCCGCTGCCAAGCCGCTAGACTGCGGCTCCCCTCGGCCAGGGTCTGCATCCGAGGGGACGGAGGCAGCAGGGACAGGGGAAGCCTCAGGGGCAGGAACAGTGGAAGGGGCGGGATCGGGGGCAGGAACCGGCCGCTCAGCAACAGCCGTCGCCCCAAGGGGCTCGGCGGCCGTGCACGAGATGGTAGTCACGGCCGGGCTGGCAGGTAGGGCTAAGGGTTCCCCCAGGACTAAATCGGGGGTGGCGGAGTGGGGCGAGGAACCGGGAGCAGAAGGGGGGGGGCGGGACTAAACCAGCGCCCGGATCGGGGCCCGCTGGCGGAGGGTCTTCCTCCCCCTGGGTAACCGGGGTCAGACCCAGGGCCTTGATCTCATCGAAGATGGAGGCGAAAGCGGTCCCCTCGGCCCCGGCGACCTCTCCGCCAGTCATGGAGACAAAGGCCGCCCCGGCATCGGCGGCGGCAGCAGGGGGTACAGATGGAGCAAGGGCCGGGAGAACCGCTACCAAGGCCTCCTCAGGTGGGGGCTCAGCAAAGGGGACAGGAGTGTCCCCAGCCGCTGCCACGGCATCCACGGTCTCCATGGCCGGCGCCTCCTGCTGGGCACCGGCCGGGGGCGCGGTAACAGAAATAGCAACGTCGGCCCCCCACGGCATCTTTCGGGGGGCCTGCTCTTCCTCCTTGTCAGAGGGGAGGGAGAGAGCCCGCGACCTGCGGGCGCCGCGCTTCCCCCGGACGGTCACCCAGCCCCCCGAGTTGGAAGAGGAGGTGGAGGGCTGGTCAGCAGGGGCAGGGCCAGAGAGCAAGGGCGATGGCTTCGGGGCTCGGGGCGGCAGGGGCGGAGGGGCAGCGGGGGGGAGGGAAACCTCCCCCTGGGGCGGGTCCTTCCCTGCGGCCGGCGGAAGCCGCCCCGCTCCCTCCTCCACATGCCCCACTGATCCAGGGTCGGCGACGGCAAGGCCCGCCCGCTCGGCCGTCTCCGCGGCCAGAGCGGGAATCGCGGCAGAAGGAGGAGGGGCGGCGGCAGCAGCAGCAGTGGCCGAACCGCTAGGGTCGCCGGCGATGACAGGGCCAGCACCCTCCCGGGCCCCGGGGGTCTCGGACGCCCCTCCAGGCCGGGCCAGGGGACAGTCCCTCCGGACATGCCCCGGCACCCGGCAGAGGAAGCACCGGGCCTCTCCCATCGAATAGTGGATCCGGTAGTGGCCCCCCCGGTAGGGCACCAGGAAGGACCCCTCGAGCGCCACTCCGGCACCTGCCGCCGCCGGCAGCTGGAGCTGGACCTGCCGGCGGAAAGACAGGATGTGCCGGAGGACGGGGTCCTTACAGCCCAACGAGAGAGGGCTCAGAACAGAAATGGGCTTCCCCAGGGCGGAGAGGGCAGGCAACAGGGCGGTGTTGGGGAGTTAGGGCGGGACGGAGGTCAAGACCACCCGTACGCCCAGGTCCTCCAGAGGTTCCAAGGGAACAAACACGCCTCCCACCGCCAGGCCTCTTTCCACCGCCTCCTGCGCGGCGGCCTCCGATGCCAGGAAGAACACGGCCTTCCCGTACATTTTGGAGGCCGCCACGATGGCCATGGGTCCCACCACCCTCGCCAACGCCCGCACATAGGTCTCAACGTGGGGCGAGGCAGGCACCAAGTGGCAACGGACGCCATGCCTCCTCGTCAGCGAGGGGAAGGGGCCGTGGTCACCAGGGATGGGTCCAGAGGCGGCGGTCGGGGCGGACGACGCGGCGGCACGCAGAGAGGCGGCGGCCACCTGGGCGTACGCTCTGGGGGCCTGAGACGGAGCACCTCCAGAGCTGGTGGAAGGGACGGCCGGAGAGGGAGGGGCCACGGCCGGTGTCGGGGCCGCGGCGGGGGTCGCAGCCCCGCCCGCAGGAGGCTTAGCTCCACGGGCGGGGCCCTTGCCCTTCTTCCTCCCTTGGCCCTTCCTGCCGGTGGAGGGAGCAGCCGTGGCAGCGGTGGTGTCCAGGGCAGGGCCAGCCGAGGGGCCGGCCACTGGGGCGGACGGGGACAACAGGGCAGAGGAAGGGAGCGGGGCAGGGGCAGGGGCAGGGGCAGGGGCGGGGGCAGAGTACCCTGCCATCACAACCTGCAGCTGCTCCCCCCCTCTAAGCAAAGGACAGAGGAGGAGGGTCCAGCAAACGGGGCGGGGAAAAGGGGGAAGAAGGGGAAGGGGGCTAACCACTCCCTCCTAGAAGGCTACAGGAAGGGGAGGGGGGGCGCCCCCGGGGTGGGGAATGGGGGAACAAGGAAAAAGCAACCACTCCCCCCCGCTAGCCAACGGAGGGGGCACACAGGGGCGAAAAAAGAGGGGGGGGCACAGGTGCCAGAAAGAAAGCCGGCTCCTCCGGCTACACTGGGGGGGGAGGACCACAACAACAGCAAAAGGGGGCGTGAACAGTGAGAGGGGGGCAACGAAACGGGGCACAAGCGCGCGGGGGGGGGTGCACAAGAGCAGCGGCTCAGAAACAGAGTGGAATGTCCAGCCAGCTGCAGCCCAAGGACGGGGGTAGGAGGAAAAACTCCAGCCAGCCGCAGCCCAAGGACAGGGCCGGGAACGCAGCCAGCAGGCTGGGAACCGAGGGGGGGGGGAATGGGCACCAAACAAATAAACCGAAGGGGCTCAAAAGGAGGGGGTAGGATAGGGCCAACTAATACAGGGGGGGCTGCAGGGAGGGGACCCCACCAGCTAAACGCAGATGGGGGGCAGGAGAAGTCCAGGGCAGGGGAAAAGGTGCACCCACAGCGCTCGCGTAGGCTCCGCCGTTCACTGCTGCAGATAAACAGTCCTGGACGGTGGAAGAGGCGAGGGGCGAAAAGCAGGTCCAGGTGGCACGCGGGGGGGTGGAGGGGTTGTCGGCAGCTGTCGGCGGTGGTGGTGGTGGCAGAGGGGGAGCAGATGGGGGACGGGACAGCAGGATCCCAAGTCGACCTCGGAGCTTCCTGGCAAGCGATGGCTTCCAGTCCGAGGAATTACGAGCGAGAGGCTCAGTACCGTCCACACTCCTAACGCGACCGGGGGCACCACCACCCCAGGAGCAAAGATGGCAAAGTCACTCGAAACACAGTTCTCAAACAACCCCCTCCACAATCTCTCGAACCAGGGACGCAGTCTCTTCGCTCTCCGCGACGGAGGCAGCGGCTCCCACACAGGAACAACAGCAGCAGCGAGCGGCAGTCAGCCGGCTGGGCAGCCGGCCAGGCAGGCAAGCAAGCAGGCAGGTGGGCCCCCAGATGGTATCGGTGTTGGCGTTGGGGGGCCGATGCTTCTCCCTCCGGAGGCGAGGGCGAGGGGGGGGGCAGGCCAGCAAGGCCCCCCCCACCGCACTCCTCACTCACTCACGCAGCAGCAGCAGCAGCAGCAGCAGCAGCGACAGCAGCAATAGCAGCAGCAGGAGAGGGCCAGGAAGAGATGGAGGGAGAAGGGACGGCTCCCGACGGCCCCTGAGAAAGAGTAGCCTGAACTGGCACCCAAGTGGGCGGAGCCACCGCCACCTGTTCCCGCCCCCCGGAAGTCAAGGGGCGGGACAGGAAGTATAAAAGCCAGGCCCCAGCACTCAGTTGGAGCCCAGCGGCCGGAGAGGACAGACGTGCCGGTGCGAGCTCCGGCTAGACCGAGCCTTCCCAGAGCCAGGTACCCCAACGCGGACGGACCGAGCCTTCCCAGAGCCAGGTACCCCGACGCGGACGGACCGAGCCTCCCCAGAGCCAGGTACCCCGAAGTGGATTGGCCAAGCCTTCCCCGAGCAAGGTACCCCGAAGTGGATTGGCCGAGCCTACCCCGAGCACGGTACCTCGAGGAGGGGCCCGAGCGCCCCCCTGACCCGAGACTGGAGGAGCAGCCCGACCTAGACCACCCTCTGCGAGCTGAGGAACCCATGGTGTGGGACCCCGCGGCCGAGCCCAGTGATGAGCAGGTACCGATGGAGGGGGAAATGGAAAGTAGCCCGGGGGTAGCTGACCCCAGTCTCTCTACAACAGAGGAGCCAATGTCGGTGTGTTGCGGTCAGGACCCCACCGACACAGCGGCAGACTGACTGCCGCTCTTAGGGCCCCGGGCTGGGACACAGTGGAGTGGGTGGGCCTGTGTCCCCCCTGCCACCCCTCTTACGGGTGGCAGCCTCCCTCTCCAGCCAGCGCTCCAGCCTCATACCTGGGCTATTGTTTGTTGCCCCGCCCTGACTAAGGGCTTGGGCTTACTAACTTTGTTAGTCCTCAGCTCCTGCGACCCGGATCTGAACCCCCCTGAACTATTGTTGTTGCCCCACCCTGACTAAGGGCCAGGGCTTACTAACTTTGTTAGTGCTCAGCTCCCGTTGCACGGACCTGAGCCCCCCTGGACTATTGTGTGCTGCCCCGCCCTGATTGAGGGCCGGGCCTTAACCCCTGACTTTGGGGGTGCTCAGCCTGCAGGAAGGTTCTGAGCCCCCCTGGACCCTTGTGTGTTGCGCCCTGAGCTAGCGTTTGGAACTTATGTGACTTTGTAGTTCCCCAGCTCCGGCTGTGAGAACCGGAACCCGGACCAGGGCTGCCGCCCAGCCCTGACTGAGGGGCAGGCCCCGAGAACCGCAGAACCCGAGACACGATTCGGACGTGTAGTGAGGCGGCCTGGCTCCCGACGGCCCCTGAGAGGGCACGACCCCCGCACCGGACTATTACAGAAGGATATGTCAACCATGGAGCGCCAAGCTCTGAATCCACACTGGCTCTCAGGATAGACTTTCTCAGCAAGGACTTAGAATCTTTTCAACAGGACCCTTGCAAGCACTTTGCTGACCATGCTGAGCAAAGATATCCCTCAATAGTTGTGCAATCTGCTCTGTCTCCTTTATTTTTATACAGAGGAATTATCTTTGCTTCTTTCAGATCCTGGGGTATATGGCTTTCTTCCCAACAGGTGCAGAGAATTGCATAGATATCACTCACAAGCTTCCTCCCCTCTGTCTTTAGGAGCTCCAGAGATATCTGATCATTTTCTGCTGCTTTCCCAGGTGCAATATTTGATAGCCTTCTCTACATCTTCAAGAGTTGGTATTTGGTCCAGCTCCTGCATCACTGGGAGCTGGGGGATGGCAGCTAATTCAGTATCAAAGATAATGGCATCCTTTGTGTAGCGGTCCTTGTAATACTCAGTCCATCAGTCAAGTTGTTTTTGCCTGTCAGCCAATGTGGTACCATCTTTCACTTTCAGGTTTGCCATCTTTCTACAAGGTGGACCAAGTGCCTCTTTAATTCCATTATAGGTATCATGAAGGTCCCCTCTTTCAAAGCAGGTCTGAATTTTTTTGCACAGGTCTTGCCAATACTTCTGGTCACATTCTTTGGTGGCTTTCTGAACTGCAGCCTTAGCCTCTTTAAAGTTGAGAGTTCTGGACTTAGTTGGTTGTTGAAGTAAATTTAGGTGAGCTTGTTTTTTCTTTTCTATAAGTGGAAGCAGCAGATGTTCAGATACCACAAACCAGTCAAGATGTTTTTTCTTTGTTGTTCCAAAGATATCCTTGGCAGTAGCCAGTGTCTTATTCTTAAAAATTTCCAACAAGGTGTCAGAATATGGGAATCAGGTTGATCATTTTAAACAAGATCATGTGTCAGAATCCTTCATATTAGTGATGTTGAGGTGAGGTGATTAAAATTTGTAAATAAATAACAAATGATGAGTAAGAGTGTTTGTTTTGGTTTGTTATATTTTGCAAACAAAAGTATATACTTTCCATTAACTGTTAAGTCCATGATATATTAGCTAGTGCTTCAAACACACAAAGTACTATCCGTGTAAGTGCTAAATATTATCCTATTCATATAGGATTCTTATGTCTATTTATTCCCAGAAGCTAGAAATACATGCTCATTGGTAGCACAAACATTTTTAGCTGGTTTGTGACATTATCACAGTTTTGCCATTGACTTCAGAAGGCTGCTAAATCTGTGAAATATATTTTCAGAAAAACATTGTTTTATATTGTACTATACAATTTTCTTCATGGGTCATGAGGGATGCTGTATAAGATTATTTAGCCTTTTTCATGAGTAGTATTGAAATACTAAACCAGCATATCAAAACAATTCACTTTACATCACTTATTTCCAAATGTCTGTTTCTTTGTGCTACAAATTACATATTTTCAGTAGTTTCAGAAAATATTTACTTATAAAGTTCTCCTGAGATTTACATGACCACTTCCAACTTCACATAATATCTTTCTCTCTCTTTCTTTTATTCAGTATCTTTCTTGCCATTTCTTTTGTATGTAGGAGGTCAGGTTATCAGTAAACACCATGTTATATTTCCACTCCTTTTTACAGCATAGATTTTTAGATAGATACTCTTCACCTAGAACTATTTTATTTTAGGTCTTTTCAATTTTGCAGATTGTATATGCTGGCATGTCAATGACATAAAGTTTAGCAAAAGTATGTTTCTTACTATGTTTTGTAAGAGTGAAATCCTTCCTTTTCCAATCTGTTACACAATACTTGCAGCAGTACTGAGCTCAATCTATTTATCTTAACAAAGAGAAGGTTAAGGAGCAACCAGATTACAGTTTATCAATATCTACATGGGGAACAAATATTTAATAATTAGCTCTTCAATCTAGCAGAGAAAGGTATAACTCGATCCAATGGCTGGAAGTTGAAGCTAGGCAAATTCAGACAGGAAATAAGGTTTATATTTTTAATAGTGAGGGTAATTAACCATCGGAACAATTTACCAAGGATTGTGGTGGATTCTCTATTACTGACATTTTTAAAATCAAGATTGGTTGTGTTTTTAAAAGCAGTGCTCTAGGAATAATATTGGGGAAGTTCTATGGCTTGTGTTATACAGGCAGTCTGATTAGATGATCAAAATGGTTCCTTCTGGCCTTGGAATCTATGAAGTTATACATCTGGTTTTAGTTTTCTAGCTGTTGAATCTGGGTGGTTGAGAATATGTTATACTGTAGGATTCAGAATTATTTTTTAGCATTTGTATTGTGTTATCTAGAGGTTCAGAGCTCCATTCTGCTAGATGCTGTACTCACACATTGTAAAAAACTCATTGCCCCACAGATCTTTAGCTATATCTACACTGTCCCGCAGTTAGGACTACAGGGGTATATATAGCAGTGTGCACTAACTTACTACATTGTAACTCCCCCATGTAGATACTGCAGGCATGAACTAAACTGTTCCCAGTTCAGATTAACATCATCCTGTTTGAAAAGGATATATCAATGGGAACAGGAACCTTTTCCCTCACTCCCACAGTGTCCAGACAGGGGAGTTACAGCACAACACTTAGGTGCTCACTGCTACTCATACCCCTGTAGTCTGAATTAGGGGGTAGGAGGCAGTGTAGACAAGCCCACAGAGTGTAAATAGCTTTATGGAACAGATCCCATTGAAATAAGCAGTTTTTCAGTAACAGAACATCAGGGTATTTATTTAGGAACATGAGTAAGGATGTTGGAGTCACAATTTAAGTACAAACATTTGAAAATCTTGACAACTGCTTTTTGTTTATCCCGATGCAGCTCATTCACTGTACTCTAGATACGTTTAATGCATTTCATGAGAATGTTTAAATTATTGTTGATTCAACCTCTAGAAAATAATGTACAATCAATACTCGAGAAGCTCTTTGAGTCCCACAGACCTTGTCTTCATGCCAGTCTATAAAATTCCTAGGACACAGCTGGCAGTATATAATTTAAAAAAAAAATGAAGAGCAGTGGTTACTACTTGATAAATAGCAAATACACACACAGAAAAACCATGAGACACTCAAGGATCTTTAATGCTTCAAAATAATGAAGCTTTCCTATCAGGACACCAGGGTGAACCCCTGGGGGACCATCCATTTAGAATTCAAATTGGTACTGTATAAGACATGGGTTTCTGAAAACCTCTGTTAAAGTATGATCTACGATTAAAGTTTTTAAAGTTTCTTTTTTTGTTGCTGCAATTTAAACAGGGTGGGTAGTGATCACTTCTCAGAGACTTGTAGGCTGCTATACGGTGCACTACTATTTTGGGAGATAATTGAATCTCTGTGGGCACTTCTGCATCTACCTACTCTGTAAATTGCAGTCATTATACATAACTGAAGTAGTGGCATACTGATGCTTCCAGTCCCTGGTATGTACTCCCAATGTGCAGAGTTCAGGAGGCAGACTCAGAGCAGTATTATTTACTTCAGTGATTCTTTTAGTCCCTTTCACAAGAAAAGAAAACTGCAAAATTATTGACATACTGTTATTGCTAAAGGTTTCGGCTCACCATATGCAATGTGACAAACAATGGATTACTCTTATTGCTAGTGAAGAAAACTCAACTTAATGAGTTACAGCTCTTCACTTTAAATCCTTTTTCTCCTGGAAGTTGATATTTTAGGTCACTAATTGCGATGAAAACATAAATTCTCATTGAGAAAAGGGTGCCAACAATCTCATATATTAAAGTATTTATATTTCATAGCAAAAATTAGAACATATGTTAGAGATTCCCTCTTTCTCTCTCTCTTCTATTAAAATTGTATGAAGTTTTTAAAACTATAAATATGTGAAATGTATGTTTATATATAATACAAGGAAAACCATATGAGCCAAATTCTACTCTGAGTTACATGGCATGCATCCCTACTATTGAAGTCAGTGGGAAAAGAGCAACATTTGTTTCTAGTAACAGGGGAACATTCTGGACAGTGAAGCATAAAGATAGAACTATGAAATGGATGGTAGTAAGATAATACTTCCCAGTTTTGCATCTCCCTGGAAGCAGCTACCTATTGCTGACAAATATATGAAAAATAATCACCAGCTTTTTTTATTTGCATGAAGAGGCCTAATATTATATCTGTATCAGACACCAGGGCACAACCACTATCTAAATTTGAGCTTCTAAATAAAATGTTCTGGAAATCCTCAAGAAAGAGAGCAAAAATACCCCAGACTAACTTCGTTTTATATTGTCCATCTGATTATTTCTGGAACCTGTGTCAATTTAGGTCTTTTGAGAAACAGGCTGATTGGGTGAAATCCTTGCTACATCTACACAGGGATAAAAAACCTGTGGCATGGCTATGGCTGGCCTGGGTCAGGTAATTTGGGTTCACAGGGACTGAGCTGCACAGCTAAAAATTGCGATGTAGACTTTACTTTAGGCCAGAGGTGGGCAAACTACGGCCCACAGGCCACATCCGGCCCACGGGACCCTCCTGCCCGGCCCCTGACCTCCTGGCCCAGGAGGCTAGCCCTCAGCTCCTCCACGGCTGTTTCCCCTCCCCCCCGCAGCCTCAGCTCACTGTGCTGCCGGTGCAGTGCTCTGGACGGCGGGGCTGCGAGCTCCTGGGGCAGCGCAGCTGCAAAGCCTGGCCTGACCTGGTGCTCTATGCTGCGCGGTGGCGTGGCTGGCTCCAGCCAGGCGGCGTGGCTGCCTGTCCTGGTGCTCTGGGGGGTGTGGCAGTAGTGCTACCAGCCACCGGTGCTCCAGGCAGCATGGTAAGGGGGCAGGGAGCTGGGGGGGTTGGATAGAGGGCAGGGGAGTTTGGGGTGGTGGGCAGGGATCAGGGTGTGGATAGAGGTTGGGGCGGTCAGAGGGAGGGGAACTGGGGGTTGAATGGGGGCAGGAGTCCCAGGGGGCAGTCAGGAAGGAGAGGGGGGCTTGGATGGGGCATCGGGGGGCAGTCAGGGGCAGGGGTTCCGGGCGCGGTCGGTTGAGAGGGACAAGGAGAGGGAGAAGGGGTGGTTGGATGGGGCAGGGGTCCCGGGAAGGCAGTCAGGATTGAGAGGAGGGGTTTGATGGGGTAGTGGGGGACAGTCGGGCGGGGAGTCCGGGGGCGGTCAGGGAACAGGCAACAGGGGGGGTTGGATGGGGCAGGAGTCCCGGGGAGGCTGTCAGGGAGCAAGAAGCAGGGGGGGTCGGATAGAGGGTGGGAGCCGGGCTACACCTGGCTGTTTGGGGAGGCACAGCTTCCCCTAACCGGCCCTCCATACAATTTCAGAAACCCGATGTGGCCCTCAGGCCAAAAAGTTTGCCCGCCCCTGCTTTAGGCTCTGGCTGAGGCCTGAGCTCTGGGACCTTACACCCTCACAGGGTCCCAGAGCTCAGGCTCCAGACTAAGCTCGAATTTCTACATGGCAACTTTTCAGCCCCAGAGCCCAAGCCACATGCACACAAGTCATCTGACCCAGGCCAGTTGCAGGCTTTTTATCCCTGTGTAGACATACCCAGTCGGAAAGACTGTCTGAGCCAATGTGTCAAGAAGGACTTTGATACTCTGGAAAGGGGAACACATATGATGACCTGGCTGGAGGGCTGAGTCATGAAGAGGAGCCTGTGGTTCTTAGAGTGAGAAGGGTCTGGAAGAGACAATGCCAGGGGGAGGGCACAATGCCTGTCCGGAGCTAATCCCCAGGAAAGACAGCAGAAGGCACCACCAGCAGTGAGTGAACCCCCTGAGAGGGATATTATCCTATCTAATCTCAGCCTGCTTTTGTTTTGTCTTCATGAGACAGTAATGCTGAGGAACTTTTATTATTTTCCCTCTCTAGACTTAGCAAAATGGAAAAGGGGGTTAATTTTCCTTGTTGCTTGGTTCTTTATAAACCAGCCCAGTCCCTGTTTTGCCAACTTACTCTATATTTCTCACTCTGAAATAAAATACCCAACACCATTCAGCTGAATGTTAGAATCCCTAGACTCATGCCATGGCTGTGCTAGGGTCTGTCCTATTTCTCTTGATTACCATTATCTCTAGTTTAGCACACTCATGCTTTCCTAAAGACCCCTCTTTCAGTTGTCAGGATTCCAACTGCTTGCCCTGAAAGCATCTACTCAGCACCATCAAACTAGAGGCATACAAGCGAATGCTGAAGGAGAGCAGTGACTGCCCCTGGTGAGTGAGCAAGAGTTGGAGGAGAAGCAGCATCTGCTCAGATAGTAGCAAAACATCATTCAAGAGGAAGCTGCACTAAACTTTGCCCAGCTGTTTGCCATGCAACCTGCTGCTGTGCGAGAAGCTACTGCTGCTGCATCTCATACTGTATTGCCTGCAAAGAAAATAGTGGGGTTTTTTTTTTTTGCATTGATAGAATCCTCCTCTTCTCCTTGCTCTTCCCCCTCCTGGCCTTGTATGCAGCATATGTCACAAAGCACCCTTACACATACATAACATTTGAAACTTATAAACCACATTCTAGCTCTTGAGAGATCCTCAGTTCCAGTAACCTGTGCCAAGGCAAGACCATCCCTGACAATTGTTTGACCAACCTCTATTATGGGGATTCCAAAATCTCCCTTGGAAGTCTTTCCTGAACTTAATTATACATATAGTTAGAAAGATTTTCCTAATATCTAACCTAAATCTCCCTTGCTACAGATTAAGCCAATTACTTCTTGTTATACCTTCAGTGGACATGGAAACAATTGACCACTGTCCTCTTTATGACAGCCCTTAATATATTTGAAGACTCTTATCAGTTCCCTTCCTCCCTCTTATCTTCTTTTCTGCAGATTGAACATGATCAGTTTTTTTAACTTTTCCTCATGGGTCAGATTATCATTTTTTGTTGTTGTCTCCTCTCAAATCTCTCTAGTTTATCCACATGTTTGTTAGAGTGTGATGGCCAGAATTGGACACAGCACTCCAGCTGAGGACTCACCAGTGCTGAGTAGAGTGGAACAATTATCTCCAATGTCCTAAATACAACATTTCTACTGATACATTCCAGAATGATATTGGCCTTTTTTGCAATTGTGTCACATTGTTGACTCATATTCAATTTGTGATCCACTATAACCCAAGACATTTTTCAATAGTACTACCACATAGGCATTTATTCCCCATTTTGTAGTTGTGTATGTGATTTTTCTTTCCTCAATATAGTACATTGCACTTGTCTCTATTGAATTTCACCTTGTTGATTTCAGACCAATTTTCTAATTTGTCCAGGTTGTTTTGAATTCTAATCCTGTCCTCCAAAGTACTAGTCACTCCTTCCAGCTTAGTGTAATCTATTTTAGAAAGGTTTTTGACATAGTCCCACATGACATTCCCCATAAGCAAACAAAGGGAATGTGGTCTAGATGAAATTACTGTTAGGTGGGTGAACAATTGGTTGAATATTTTTCCCCAGTATCCAGGTATTGAAGTTAGGTTGACTGGTCTATATTTCCTTGGATCCTTTGTTCCCCCTTTTAAAGATAGGTACTATATTTGCTCTTTTCCAGTCTTCTAGGACCTTACTCATCCTCCATGAGTTCTCAATGTTTCCAAGATTGCTTCAGCTAGTTCCTTAAGGTACCTGAAGATGAATTTCATCAGGCCCTGCTAACTTGAATACATCTAACTTCTCTAAATAGTCCTTAACCTTTCTTTCCCTATGTTGGGTTGCATTCTTTTCCCCTTGTTGTTAATATTAGTTGTTTTGAGTATTGCTAGGGCCAGACCTGCTAGGACCAGCTGCTGGCCTGCTCCATGAATAACTTCACGGTTAGGCAACCAATGAGCCCGGCTACACTGCTTTGGAACTGATATATAGCCACAGTCCTTGGCTGGCTACACATTTAGCAGCCTTGCTTGTAAGCCTGGAACCCACAGAAGATCAATGGCTGCTCAGTGTGTATCATGACCACAGCTGTGCTGGGACTTGTCCCAGACCTGCTCCAGTCAGCTTCCAGTCCCTGCTCTGTTCCAGCCCCTCTTCCCTCTGACTTCTGGCTTCAATTCCTGGCTCCACTTCTGGCTTATGACTCTAGTTTACCCTCTGGCTCTGACATTTGGCTTCTTTCTTTCCAGTACTGACCCTCGGCTCATTCCTGAACTCTCCCCAACCTGGACTCATCTCTATCCAGTAGGCCAAACACATTTTAACCACCAGACCTGATTGCCCACAGCTTAGTCAGCTACGGTTTGAGCAGCCCAATACAAAGGCTAGGGGGCCATCTCACCAGCATGGACCCCTCTCTGGCCAATATTTCCCTGGTGGAGCTGGTGGGGACCATACAGAACTTGCAGGTGCAGGTGTCTACCCTCCAGGTGCAGAATGTAGCTCTACAAACCCAGGTAGCTTCACCACCAACCCTGGCTCTGCCCCCCCAGGAGCCAAAAGTCCTTTTCCCAGGTAAGTTTAATGGTGGTCATGGCTAATTCCGAGGTTTCCTAAATCAATGATGGCTCCTCTTGCTACAAACCCAATCATTCCCCACAGACCAGGCCCAAATTGGGATCATCATTAGTCTGCAGACTGGGGAGTCCTTGGCCTGGGCCGACCCCCTCTTGGAATAGTCCTGGGCCAGTTGGCAATGTTCATTCATGTTGATTATCTTCAGTGACCACCACTGCACCTAAGTGGCTGAAGCTACACTGCAAATGCTACTTCATGGGCATCAATCAGCTATCCTATATGCTGCTGAATTCTGTCATCTCTCTGCTGAAACTAAATGGAATGAGACATTGAACAATAATATAAAGAATGAACTGGTGTTGGTCAAGTCAGCATCCCATCTCGATGACCTGATTGACCTATGGATCAGAATTCACAATTGCCTACTGAGCGGTGCCATATATGTGACCCAGTCCCTTGAGCTCTGTCAATACTCCAGTCTCAATCGCACACCCCAGTCCAGGCCCCAGAACCCATGCACATTGACCGGGCCTGCCCAGATGTGGCTGAGGCTGAGAAGCACAGATGCCAAATGTTGGTCCTGTGTCTGTATTGTGGGGGCAGCGGACACTTCACCTTGAGATATCCTGCAAATTTCAGACCAGCTTTGGGGTCTACCTCAGCCCATATAAGGAGTTTGATCTGTGCAGGTTCCTTTCCCCGTCCAGAGACACTTGACATCCATGCACCTCTGTTGGGATGGCAGCAATCACAAATCTACTCTTGATGCAACTCTGACTGCCATTGTAGCTCCTACTCCTGATGCGTCCAGCACTCTACCTGGAGGCTCAGGTAAACTCAAGGTAAGGTAATTTTATAGACCAAGAGGTGGCTGAGGCCCACAGGATCCCTGCTGTGCATAAAAATTCCATAGATTTGGTGGAAACCATTGAGGCATCTCTCCTAACCTTGAGGCCAGTCATCTACCAGACCATTACCCTACAGGGCACCAGGACACCTTTCAGTTTCAGTTAATTCAGGCTCCCCACTTTCCAGTCATCCTAGGAATGCCCTGGCTCGCTCCCCATGACTTCTGTATCCATAGGCAAAAAGGAATTGCACACATTTGCTCTAAGTACTGGCAACAATTCTACTGTGTTCAGGCCAAAGAGAGAACTGGTATCCTCTGAAGCCTGTGTCATCATCTGGGGAATCCCTGCTGTGAGGGAATGGGCCCACAGGAGTTGTGCACACTGCTAACTATCCCAACTGCCACCACCAAAATAACTTGTACAACCTTGAAGACATTTTGACAAGGTAAATACAGACCTCCAGCGCCGCCCCCCGCCCCCCGGGCTGCTGCAACACAAATATGACTGCCCAATTGACCTTTAGCCAGGAACCAAAATCACCTTTTCCAAACAAGTGCTTCAAGCCCTTCATGTCTATCCGCAGGAGAATCTGCAGAAGGGATTTATCCAACTGTCCATATCTCCACCTGGGGCCCCATCTTTGTGTGTTTTTTTAAAAGGATGATTTCCCGAGGTCCTACATTGACTACTGGGGCCTCAATATAGTGACAGTTTGGAACCATTACCTGCTTCCCCTCATTAATGAACTCATAGACTGATTACACTCTGCCAGATTTTGTGGGGCCAGTAACTGGTGTGGGTGAAAGAAGGAGATGAGTGGAAAATGGCTTTCCAAACCCAGCATGAACACCTTGAATACTTGGTCATTCCATTCAGTCTGTTTAATGGTCCCATGTCTTTCCAACACTTTATCGGTGACATTTTCTGGGACATGGTGGATTAATTCATTATTATCTATTGTGACTTCATCCTTATTTTTCAAGCAACCATGCACAGAACACCCAGCATGTTTGGAGTGTCTTATAAAGGCTTTACCAATGCTGCC
The DNA here is from genome assembly GCF_011386835.1 of Chrysemys picta bellii. Lineage (NCBI taxonomy): Eukaryota > Metazoa > Chordata > Testudines > Emydidae > Chrysemys > Chrysemys picta. The sequence goes on along the minus strand of NC_088793.1, from coordinate 40,172,178 downwards.
TATAGGCCAACACAGAGAAATGCTAGTTTGACAAAGACACAGTAGAGTTTCTGAGATACATCAGTTCCCCTGAAGTTTGGCCATCGACTCAGACAAAGTGGCAGCCATCACTGACTGGGTAGTGCTGAGGGACATCCAGGGGCTGCAATAATTTTTGGGCTTTGCCAATTTCTCCATATGGCTCATCCACAGTTTCTCAGGGTGGTCAACCCAATCACAGCCCTCTTAAAGAAAGAATCCCATTTTTTTTGTCCCAGGAGGAACCAGTGGCTTTTGACTGCATCACTGCCCCCATTTTTGTTCACAGAATCATAGATTCTTAGAAGATTAGGGTTGGAAGAGACCTCAGGAGGTCATCTAGTCCAATCCCCTGCTCAAAGCAGGACCAACCCCAACTAAATCATCCCAGCCAGGGCTTTGTCAAGCCAGGCCTTAAAAATCTCTAAGGATGGAGATTCCACCATCTCCCTAGGTAACCCATTCCAGTGCTTCACCACCCTCCTAGTAAAATAGAATTTCCTAATATCCAACCTAGACCTCCCCCACTGCAACTTGAGACCATTGCTCCTTGTTCTGTCATCTGCCAACACTGAGAACAGCCTAGCTCCATCCTCTTTGGAACCCACATTCAGGTAGTTGAAGGCTGCTATCAAATCCCCCCTCACTCTTCTCTTCTGCAGACTAAATAAGCCCAGTTTCCTCAGCTTCTCCTCATAAGTCATGTGCTCCAGCCCCTTGATAATTTTCGTTGCCCCTCTGCTGGACTTCCTCCAATTTGCCCACATCCTTTCTGTAGTGGGGTGCCCAAAATTGGAAGTGATACTTTAGATGTGAACTCACCAATGAAAAATAGAGGGGAATAATCATGTTCCTCAATCTGCTGGCAATGCTTCTACTAATGCAGCACAATATGCCGTTAGTCTTCTTGGAAACAAGGGAACACTGTTGATTCATATACAGCTTTTCATCCACTGTAACCCCAGGTCCTTTTCTGCAGAACTGCCGCATAGCCAGTCGGTCCCCAGCCTGTAGCAGTGCATGAGATTCTTCTGTCCTAAGTGCAGGACTCTGCACTTGTCCTTGTTGAACCTCATCAAATTTCTTTTAGCTCAATCCTCCAATTTGTCTTGGTCACTCTGGACCCTATCCCTACCCTCCAGCATATCTACCTCTCCCCTCAGCTTAGTGTCATGTGCGAACTTGCTGCGGGTGCAATCCATCCAATCATCCAGATCATTAATGGAGATGTTGAAGAAAACTGGCCTCAGGACCGACCCCTGGGGCACTCTGCTTGATACCAGCTGCCAACTAGACATTGAGCCATTGATCACTACCCGTTGAGCCCGATGATCTAGCCAGCTTTCTATCCACCTTATAGTCCATTCATACAGCCCATACTTTAACTTGCTAGCAAAAATACTGTGGGAGACTGTATCAAAAGCTTTGCTAAAGTCAAGATATATCACATCCACAGCTTTCCCCATATTCACAGATCCAGTTATCTCATCATAGAAGGCAAGCAAGTTGGTCAGGCATGACTTTCCCTTGTTGAATCCATGTTGACTGTTCCTGATCATCTTCCTCTCTTCCAAGTGCTTCAAAATGGATTCCTGGAGGACCTGCTCCATGATTTTTCCAGGGATTGAGCTGTGGCTGACAGCTCTATAGTTCCCAGGATTCTCTTTCTTCCCTTTTTTAAAGATGGGCACTATATTTTCCAGTTGTCTGGGACCTCCCTTAATTGCCACAAGTTTGCAAAGATAATAGCCAATGGCTCTGTAACCACATCAGTCAACTCTCTCAGCACCCTCAGATGCATTGCATCTGGCTCCATGGACTTGTGCATGTCCAGCTTATCTAAATAGTCCTTAACCTGTCTTTCACCACTGAAGAATACTCACCTCCTCACCATACTGTGCTGTTCAGGAGCAGTCTGGGAGCTGACGTTGTCTGTGAAGACCGAGGCAAAAAAAGCATCGAGTACTTCAGCTTTTTCCATATCATCTGTCACTAGTTTGCCTCCCCCATTCAGTAAGGATCCCACACTTTCCCTGACCTTCTTCTTGTTGCTAACATACATGTAGAAAGCCTTCTTTTTACCCTTCACATCGCTGTCTAGCTGCAACTCCAATTGTTCTTTGGCCTTCCTGATTACACCCCTGCATGCTCGAGAAATATTTTTATACTCCTTCCTAGTCATCGGTCCAAGTTTCCACTTCTTGTAAGCTTCCTTTTTGTGTTTAAGCTCACTGAAAATGTCTCTGTTAAGCCAGGCTGGTCGCCTGCCATATTTGCTATTCTTTCTGCACATAGGGATGGTTTATTCCTGCACCCTCAATAAGGCTTCTTGAAAATGCAGCCAGCTCTCCTGGACTCCTTTCCCCCCTCATATTAGCCTCCCAGGGGATCCTGCCCATCAGTACCCTGTGGGAGTCAAAGTTTATGTTTCTGAAGTTCAGAGTCCGTATTCTGCTGCTCTCCTTTCTTCCTTTTGTTAGGATCCTGAACTCAACCATTTCATGGTCACTGCTGCCCAAGTTGCCACCTATATCTACTTCCCCTACCAATTCTTTCCTCTTTGTGAGCAGTAGGTCAAGAGGAGCACAGCCCCTAGTTGTTTCCTCCAGCCCTTGGACCAGGAAGTTGTCCCCAACACTCTCCAAAAACTTCTTGGATTGTCTGGGTTTTACTGTATTGCTCTCCAAGCAGATGTCAGGGTGATTGAAGTTCCCCATGAGAATTAGGGCCTGTGATCTAGAAACTTCTGTTAGTTGTCTGAAGAAAGCCTCGTCTACCTCATCCTCCTGGTCTGGTGGTCTGTATCAGATACTCACCATGACATCACCCTTGTTGCTCTCATCTCTAAACTTAATCCAAACACTCTCAACAGGCTTTTCTCCAGTTTCATACCTAGGCCTGTGCCAGCCATTTATGGCAGAAGTGGATGCCTTGAACTTCACACTGTGAACAGTCCTCTCTCTAACAAAAACATTTGATGGTCAGCTTCACCCTTGTGTCTTTTACTCACACAGGCATGCGTCAGTGAAGCAAAACTCTGACATCCTTGATAAAGAGCTACTGGCCATCAAAGCAGCCTTTAAGGAATCACATAAGACTGGAAGGAACCTCGAGAGGTCATCTAATTCAGTCCCCTGCACTCATGGAAGGACTAAGTATTATTTAGACCATCCCTGACAAGTATTTGTCTAACCTGCTCTTAAAAATCTCCAATGATGGAGATTCCACAACTTTCCTAGACAATATATTCCAATGCTTAACCAACTTGACAGGGAGTTTTTCCTAATGTTCAACATAAACCTTGCTGCAATTTAAGCCCATTGCTTCTTGTCAAAGTTATCAGAATGTATCTTCCAATTTCCATTAATCATTGCCATATGTATATAATATTATTTCTTTTGCTGAGGGCTAACTAAGGCCAATGTACCACTCAAGTTCTACCTCATCCTTATTTTAGAAAGCACATACCATAGTCAAATAAATGATTTACAGTTTATTAAAATAATAATTTGATTAGTCACTAACAGGGCATTCTGAGAAGGGGCATGCAAATATCTTTCTCCATGAACTAGGCACTTAGTAACAGGATAGATGCCAGATTTGAATCTTCATGAAATGACCTGGCTATATATGAACAACAGATGAAACTCAATTTTCATTCTGCTTTTGAAACTGTACTAAAAGGACATGGACTACCTTCTAAACCAAGCCTTCTGATCTGATGTTTTCTAAAACAAGTCTTCTGAAAAGTCACGAGAACTGAGCTACAAACTAAGAATTAATGATGAAAAAATATTTAGCTCCTGCTGTTATTTTTTATCTGATCATCTTAGCAATAGAATTATCAGCAGGAGTTATTACAAATGGATATATTGTTGCCTTAAATTGTATCAACTGGGCCAACAGCAGAACACTGACTTCCTATGATAAGATCATAACCAGTTTGGCCTTCTCCAGATTTTGCCTACAAATCTTGGTGACATTAGACAATGTTTTATCTAAGATATATCCAAATATCTTTGATAGATTTCAAACACTACAGCCATACCTAGTTACCTGGATGTTCATAAACCAAGTGAGTCTCTGTTTTGCAAGCTGCCTTTCTGTGTTCTACTGTGTGAAGATTGCCTCTTTCAACCAATCCCTCTTCAGCTGGTTAAAACTGAAAATCTCCAAACTGGTGCCATGGCTGCTTTTGGGCTCTATGCTGTACTGCTTGGTTACTACAGTTGCTTTTACATTGTTTAGTTATTCCTACTGGGTATTTTCTCACAACTCCACAGATTGTCTATCAAAAAATGGTACAATATCAGACAATAAAAATAACCTTTTGGAGTTCACTTTTAGCGTAGGATCTATTTCCCCTCTTATTGTATTTATTGCTTCATCTGTTCTGCTAATCATATCCCTTTGGAGACACATCAGGAGCATGAACCTTAATTCAGACTTTAATCCAAGTTTTTGGAACCCCAGCATGGATGCCCATGTGCGTGCACTTAAATCTGTGGTGTCCTTTTTCATCATCTACACTATTTATTATGTGGCTTCAACATTCTCAATAGGAAACCTATCCTATTTCAATGATGAATTGAAAATTATGGTGTGTACATTTGTAGCTGCTGTCTACCCTTCTCTGCACTCCATTATCTTGATTCTGGGCAACCCCAAATTAAAACTGGCCTCAGCAAAAATTCTGCATTCTGCCAATTCCTGTTTTGGAGAGGTTACTTCATAATATCTATTCCTGTCCTTCCGGATCAAGAATGTTCACTACCTTTGTAAAGCACAGTAGTGGAAAAATATTCTATTTACCTCTTTGTTTCCATATTTTCCAATCTATTATCCATTTGAAATCTTTCTTATTGCTATAGTACACAAAGCCACTGACACTTCCCAAGGAGATCATTTGCACATTTCCCACCAATTCCCATTCAAACTCTTCCAATGGACATGAGTCCTTTCCTGCAGCAGCACTGCTATCCTTTTAAGAAGAGACTTCTCATTGTATCAGACGTTTGATGTGGATGACTAAGAAAAACAGTATGAGATCACCAAATTCATTTTCAAATGATAGATTCGGCCAGGATTGAAATTTGGTCTCCACTGGGGAATGACATTCCTGTTTATAAATAAATAAACCAGGCATTTCTAGAAATGAGATGATGTGCAAAGTGCAACCTATGCATGGATTCGTCCATGCCTGTCTTGTTAGAGAAAGGACAGTCGTAGGACTGACTGCCCATTGAAATTTAATAAAAAAGTCCAGTCAATTACAGCTTGCTGTCCCCGAGCATTTAGAACAGTTATCTGGGTGATAAGACTTAATTAGAATCTGGCCCAAAATGACTATAGCTTTCTTCTTTTAATAAGTAACGGTGTCATCATCTGATCTGCAGTGAAAGGCTGCAATGGAAAAACAAGCATGAAATTGTTAGTCTGTCAGATACAGAGAAAACAACTTGAATAATTGAAATAACAGTTGTAGGGGCCACATTTACAAAAGGATACCCTCCTTTTTTGAGAGACTGTTTGTGTCCACAATTCAACTGAGTGCAGAAATCCGCGTACTTGCATCTCTACCTACCTGAGGATACAACTGGCAATTTTTCAGCACTAAACTTCACTCAAAGCAGGAATCTGTGTCTTAGCACTTTGAAATTCACCCTGTCATACTAAAAAGTTTATGCTTGATCCATATATTTTTTCAAAGTTACATAACCATTCAGTTAATTAGACAAATAATCTATTAGTTGCATATAACTAGTGAATTGTTTGGTAATTTAGTAAGAAGCATGAACATAGAGCATGAATGGTTAAGGTTGATAATACAGTACTGTGATACAATATAGTTAAGGGAATGTACATGTACGTTTATGAGAGTGGAAAGGATTGTTCATGATCATTGCCTGGAAAAAATATTTTTACAAAGGATTTAAATTAAAAAAAATATTGTCAGTACTGTGGTTAAGACTTTTTAGACTGTAATTGGAGGAGTTTCCAGGGTAGACTAATACTGAGTTCCACTGGAAAAGGAGAATCCTTTTTTGAAAGGGACCCAGCATTGGCATCTAGCCCTGGAATAACCTGAGGCAATGAACATTAGAGATGGTTGAAAAATGGTGACACTGTTTATGAAAATTCTTGAATTAGTGAGTTAAAATTTAAAAAACAAAGAGCCCAGTCTACTAAATATGGTCTTTTCTGGGTTTTGGACGAGGGTAATTTGGGACATGTTTGGAGAACATGACTGTGTCAACTTATGAATTCCTTTCTGTTTTATGGATACCATTATTGGAATTTTCAGTGGATTAGAGCCTCCATATGGTAGCAAGACTGGCTTGGAAATGTGCAGCAAAGCAATCCTGGCCCCTCCCATTGAATAGTTGAAGAATAGGTTTTTTTGACAGCAAGGTCTTTGAATAAATTCTCTCTTCACAGAAACCTGTTTGGGGAGATGTGGGATTCTCTGTAGACTGAACACTTGATTGGAAGAGCTGTGGTTTCTCCAGTGGACCACCTGACTAAAGAGGGAGGAAGATGGATTTTAAAAGGTGGGCTTCTGTAAGCCACAGGAGTCACCAGGAATGGAAATCCCAACTGAAGGAAGGGAGGCAAGAAGGAGGTGGTGTACTTCTCGAAGGATGCTGACCAAACCCAATGGACTCTGAGGTGCAATGAGGACTCTAGAGGGGGATTGTATTCAGGACTTTGTTTTGCATAGACCTGTAAATCTCCTGTGCTAAGAGTAAAGTGTGTATTTTAAGAAGTTGCTGTGCAAAGCCTGTGTTCCTTACTGTAGTTGCTATGTGTCCCTGAATACTTGAACTCCATAGCAACCAGGCCAAGTGGGACTTGGCAGGCGGGGAGAGGAAGGAATATAAACTGCTAGGAAGTCTTCGGAGTGTCAGCATTGGTTTCTGAGGATAGGGCAATTGGACTGTGAAGTCTCACTTCCCACAGAAAGAGGCCAAACAGGGAATCTTCACCTGTAATTGTACCTAAGAGGCCATTACTAGAGACAGTATCTGGACCCATCTAGCTGGAAGCACATGGGATCCAAAAGTTGGGTACAATACAACAGACTGGTGTAAGGAACATGAGCCACAATTCATGTCAGGCCTGGAAACATTGAATTTTTCAGTGCTGAATAAAGTCAGTTTAACAAGAAATGCTAAAGCAGTTTTATGTCTTCAAGGTAAAGGGCACAGGGGTTAGCTAAAATCTTGTATCTAGGCTGGGACCCTCAGAGTCATTTCCCTAATGTCTGTCCTAAGTAATTGTCATGGGTTTAATGAGTGTAAATGGGGGAGAGTGTGAATAACTAGCTTATAGTCTTTAATTATATTTCACAAAACAAATGTTGGCCTCATGTCCATTAGCCTTAGACAAAAGTGTGTTACTGAGTTCTACAACATATGTATGAGACAGTACCTGTCTCTGTTGACCCCAGCAGATTTGTCAAGAAAATGATCATTCCTTACTAGAACTTTTGACAATCACCTAACACAGACATTGCCCACTGCCAAATCACTGGACGACATTGAACTACATCCAACATGCTGGAGCTCCGTAATTAGACTGTGAAAATACAAAGGTGACCCCTGAGGCAGAGTAAAGGGAACACTGAACCGTATAAAAGTTGAAAGCAAGCGGAAGAGAACCTTATGCTCTCTCTCATGTTTAAATTATATCTGAAGCAAAGTACCCCTCTCTTGTCTGGACAGGCCATCCAGAGGAAAAAGCGGTGAAAGACACTGACCAATTGACTATGACAGCCTGAAGCATCCTCAGCTGGTAGAGAGAGAGATCTGACAAGCCTTAAGCTATGAGTTCAAAAAACTTCTTCCCCCCCTCTGGTGCCAGATAAGAACAATCTTGTAAATCAAAGATTACAGAAACAAAGTAGTGAGAATTCTTTTATATGGCTGCTATGATAATTGGGCCTACACATTTCTCCTAAGTGTAAACTCAGCTGTAAATTGTGAGTGAAAGTTCACAAATTGTCACAATGACTTGTTATATATAATTGTTTAAGAACAGATGGAATAAAGGGACAGACTGAATTAATTTAAACAGAAAGGGTTTTATTGATACCTCTCAAGGATTATATTAAGATTATGATAAGTAAACAGAGAAGAAATCAACTAAGCAAAATTGGTGCATTGGAAATTAGTTCTATTGGTGGACAAAATAATGAGAGGATAGACTATTCTGCCCCCAACTCCCTTTTGGGCTTCTGAAAAAGAAAAGAGTTCTTTGGAAAAAATAGTAGAAGGAGCAGTTGTCTCACAACAACCATTGCACTGAGCTTTGTCATCTTGGCTTCCATCACTACCATCCCTGGGGATAATGAACCTTCTTCATCCTAGTCCTGAGAGATATCCTGATCAGACCAGGCTAGGGAGAGGACACAGATGACATTGCTACCTCCATCAGCTTCCAGCTAAATTCTGGATATCTTCCTCCATCTCCCAACCCCATGTGTCCTTTTCCTTCTACACCTAATTTCTTTTCTTTCCTATTTCTCTCCTTTACCTTCTGTTTCATAAGAGTCTGGCATAGCTGGCGAAGACTATATATTTTGAAACACTGATGTAAACCTGTGACTAGAAAGAGGCAGCTAAAAGCAATGCCCTAAACAGCCAACCAAAAGGAGCAGTTTTTTACCTAACTGCCCCAAACTTCTTTTCAACCCCAAAAGCTTTCTCTCTAGCTTTTCCCTGGATCACACTGTGCGCAGAGCCTACTCCTTGACTTTATTCTTTTTTGCCTCTGTCTGTCTGTCTGCTTTTGTCTGTTCTCAGCTTCTATATGGTCTCTCAACCCTCCCCTCACTCATGCACACAAACCTGGTCACAATAGCGAGTGGAATCTTCACCCCCATATGGTGCTAATTTCTGGGCAGATTTTATTAGGCTTTGTTTTTACTACAGGGCCTCTTAAGTGATTTTTACAACTATTTTAAGTGACGGACATGTTCACATATAATTCTGAATCAGGTTTTCACTCAGTCCAAAACAAGGTTTCATCCAACTCATAACAATACCAAATCAACACATCCTGAATTTCTTATAGCAAACCATGGAGCAAATCCATGAAAAATTTGACCAAATAATGAAACAATCAAGAAATATGTATAATCGATGTGTGGGTATGCCATGGAAAGAAAAAGCTGTAAAACATATAATTTATCATGATGAGTTATTCCCCCCAGGCCTAGTCACACAGAGCAGTAAGAGGTAGTTTGGTTCAAGAAGAAAAACACTGGCCTGTTTTTAGTAACATTCTGAAAGTAGCACTATGGTCCTCACAACAAATTTTTTGGTGGCTCTGACGGTGTTTTCTAAAATACTTAATTAGATTAACAAAAAAAAACAAATTAATATGCACATATACATGTCCAAATCATTGTAATTTATTTGTTTAGGGTTTTTTAGCAGACTCAATAATAAAAATAATGTACAGATGTCTCTATTCTTTACTGGATTAAACAGAATAGAAACACAAATAAGCTGCTCTGCATGTTTTCCTTTTTTGGTTGATTTTTGTTTGTTTGTTTTAGATTTGCTAGCTAATAAGTCTGCTACTGTGAAAAGTGATATTTGTATATTTGTTAATATCACTTTTCACAGCAGATTTACTCGTCCTCGGGAAGCTGAGGAACAAATTAAACCCTGGATGGGAAGGTTGGTAAGGAGGCAGGAGGGCCAGGGATGATGGGGGACTGGATGTGGGGGCTGGAGGAGGCAGGGGGCAGGGCGATGGGCGTGAGTCAGGGGCTGAACCCTAGGGTCCTGCTGCACAGCTGGGAGCTGGAGGAGGCAGCAGGGGTCAAGGTGACGTGGGGAGGTGGGGATCCTGGGGCCGGAGCCCAGAGCAGTGGGGGACAGAGCCCGCCACCGCATGGCCTGAACCTGCTGCCCACTGCCCCAGGATGGAAGCCCAAAGCCCAAGGCCCACTGCCCCCGCGAAAGAGGGGAACACACACTGGTCGCTTGCTTCTACAGTGTTTGTGACTCCAGAAGGGGGCAGGAACCAACCCTGGCTGGGGGCCCTGATGGAGGGGCCGCTGTTTCCCCCCCACCCATCGCATCACCACCCAGGAGGCTGTGGCCACAAGAAAAGTCCCTGGTGACCGCACGCAGCCACGGTGGCTGCATTTGAGAAAGGCTACCTGTAATATCAATATATTTGCTCTTCTGCTGTTCTTATTCGTCCTTGTTCAAGGTAATTACAGGAATAATGGGCATATTGTAAATGTAAATATAAATTTATTTAATCCTAAGGTCCTAAATCATTTTTGATTCATTTCTCCCCCAACAAGACAATAACCCACTCCACAACCTCAATCTTTTTTTCAAGGCTTGAAAGAGCAGACTATATACACTGTGGATAAAGAATACTGCATTCCCAACACTGCATTGCTCTTCTTCTTGGTCATTTCTCTGGGTATCTCCAGATCTCTGTCAGCTCTGGCTTTGCTTCCCCAATTCTCCCTCTACTTCCCAAGCCACAATCTGCTGCATCACTATGAATTAGCTTGAAAACTAATCCCCTGCTGCTACATTTACATTTCTTGTAATAATACAGATGGCGGCATTTAATTTATTAGATTTATAACACTGGTCTACAATTTTTGAGAAGTCGTCTGCTTCAGAGATAAAATGTGCTATTTATTATGTATTTTGATGTGGTGAATTCAAATATGACAATTAAAACAACTGATTGGCTACTGTTTCTAAGATATTTAGGTTTTTACATTTTATGTCTATGTATATTGTGTAGATAGTAGAGTTTTAATCATAAATTGTAAACCTAGGTCTTTTCATGTGTTTATGGTTGCTTTACATGATAATATTTCTCCTGTCCTGTTTATGTAACACTTTAAAAATCAGCAAAAGGGTTATATAAATAAAATTTATTATGAAACAAAAGGTAAAAAACTATTATGTACATAGTTTAATCCTATTCAGTGTCTATGCAGCGCTTCTTGGCTTGTCTCTTGTATTCATTAAATAGAGCATCTCTTGTCACTGTCCAGCAATAATCTGCAAGCATTGATGGGCTCCATTTGCCCTGATAGTGTTTCTCCATTGTTGCAATGTCCTGGTGAAATCGCTCGCCGTGCTCGTCGCTCACTGCTCCGTAGTTCAGTGGAAAAAAATCTAGATGAGAGTGCAAAAAATGTATCTTTAGTGACATGTTGCAACCAAGGCTTTTGTATGCCTTGAGGAGGTTTTCCACCAACAACCTGTAGTTGTCTGCTTGTTGTTTCCAAGAAAATTTATTGCCGCTAACTGGAAGGCTTTCCATGCCGTCCTTTCCTTGCCACGCAGTGCCTGGTCAAATGCATCATCTCGAAGAAGTTCACAAATCTGAGGACCAACAAGACACCTTCCTTTACCTTAGAAATTTTCCATGGAGGTACTTGAAAGCTGCTTGTGTTTTGTCAATGGCATTGACAAAGTTCTTCATCAGACCCAGCTTGATGTGTAAGGGTGGTAACAAAATCTTCCTTGATTCAACAAGTGGTGGATGCTGAACACTTTTCCTGCCAGGCTCCAATGATTGTCGGAGTGGCCAATCTTTCTTGATGTAGTGGGAATCTCTTGCACGACTATCCCATTCGCAGAGAAAACAGCAGTACTTTGTGTATCCAGTCTGCAGACCAAGCAAGAGAGCAACAACCTTCAAATCGCCAGAAAGCTGCCACTGATGTTGGTCATAGTTTATGCACCTCAAAAGTTGTTTCATGTTGTCATAGGTTTCCTTCGTATGGACTGCATGACCAACTGGAATTGATGGCAAAACATTGCCATTATGCAGTAAAACAGCTTTAAGACTCGTCTTCGATGAATCAATGAACAGTTTCCACTCATCTGGATCGTGAACGATGTTGAGGGCTGCCATCACACCATCGATGTTGTTGCAGGCTACAAGATCACCTTCCATGAAGAAGAATGGGACAAGATCCTTTTGACGGTCACGGAACATGGAAACCCTAACATCACCTGCCAGGAGATTGCACTGCTGTAGTCTGGAGCCCAACAGCTCTGCTTACTCTTGGATAGTTCCAAATCCCTGACAAGGTCATTCAGTTCACCTTGTGTTATGAGATGTGGTTCAGAGGAGGAGGATGGGTGAAAATGTGGGTCCTGTGACTTTGATGGTTCAGGACCAGAAGTTTCATCCTCTTCCTCGTCTGACTCAAGTGAGAATGATTCTGGTGCATGAGGTACCGGCAGTCCTTCTCCGTGGGGTACTGGGCGTATAGCTGATGGAATGTTTGGATAATGCACAGTCCACTTTTTCTTCTTTGACACACCTTTCCCAACTGGAGGCACCATGCAGAAGTAACAATTGCTGGTATGATCTGTTGGCTCTCTCCAAATCATTGGCACTGCAAAAGGCATAGATTTCCTTTTCCTGTTCAACCACTGGCGAAGATTTGTTGCACAAGTGTTGCAGCATATGTGTGGGGCCCACCTCTTGTCCTGATCTCCAATTTTGCAGCCAAAATAAAGGTGATAGGCTTTCTTAACCATAGTGGTTATACTGCGCTTTTGTGATGCAAAAGTCACTTCACCACAAACATAGCAGAAGTTATCTGCACTGTTCACACAAGTACGCGGCATCTCTGCTCACTTGGGCTAAACAGAAATGTGTCCCTTTGCAAAATCAAACACTGACAAATAAGAGAGCATGACACTGTATGATTTCTAGAGCTGATCTAGGGCAATTTGTTCAGCAGAGTGATGTAAGCTTCGTTATGATTGCATCATCCATGACTTCTAGGAATAACATGATGCAATTCATATAATGTATGACGCAATACCAGCTTCAGATTGCATCATTCATTGTTTTGCCTAAAAAGCAAGTACTGTCCAAACCCAGTCATAGATTTATTCGTAGATCCAGTCAAAGATGTATTTTAGTCATTTCTGGTTTAAATTGAGATCCTTTCCCTTTATTACTCACTTATCCTTCGCCATTCCCAAGTCAAGGGTCGTATATACTGACCCAATAGCATATCTTGAAAACTAGAGCCAATCAACAATTTTAAGCATCATTTTCGTTCTCAGTGACCAAGAATTAGTAAAGTTTGAATACATTTATTTCAGAAGCATTTTGGCTGTAGAGCAGTGTAATGGGTAGGACTGGGTGAATAATTTGTAGAAAAGAATTTGTTCAATGAATTTCACTTTTTTCTGTTCTAGAATTGTCTGCCAGCAGATTACCATTTACTCAATGTTATGGTTATTCAAAATTATTGTTAAAAGTGTTTTTATTTATTTCAATTTAAATCACAAAAAGACATCTCTACAAGGCTCTCGGATCTCTGCATCACTTAACTCCCACTTAAACAGTGAAAATAGGGCATAAATTTGACTTCAGTGAAGCATAAGCTATGTCCTGGCCCTCTACACTGGAGTGAATTTCACCCTGAGTGAAGGTGAGCTAACACATTGTTTATTGAAATGAATTGTTATGTTTTAAATTTCTTAGACTAACACTTCAGGGATTCCTGAGCAGGGACATGCAAATATTTATCCATGACCTGTCTGTGATAAGAAAATACTTCCCAGATATGCTTCTCCTTGTATTTATCTCGTTATTATTCATAAACAAAAATGGAAATAAAAATCTCTGCTTCTTTATCAATCTGCGTGAAAAGGATGGATGTTGTATATTTGTTAGTCAGGTGTATATTTGAGAGCCAGGAGCGCTGCCCCTTGCTGTTCTGAACTCAGTATTCTGGAAAACCACAAAGAAGAGAGCCACAGAGTTTGAATTAATAATGCAGGCCTTAACTGCAGTTGACCATATCAGAAATTGAATTCCTTACAGGGATCACTGTAAATAGATTTATTTTTGTCTTGACTGGACCAAAAGCATTTTCCCTTGCCTTGCTTTTGGAGTGAGTACATTTTTAGATTCCCTTAGCAGTTTCAATAAACTCTACCCTGTCATACTTTGACAGAGCTACTTTGACCCACTTGTTAGCACGACAGAGTCAATTTCCGACCCCTACAAGCATATTTTGAAGGAGAAGGAAGAAATATTTCTCCACAAGGTTGATTTAAAAAAAATTAATTGAATTTAATTTTAGACCACAAAGATGAATTAGTGAGTAGGAAACAGGTTTGGTGGTTAAAGATGCTAGATAATTCATCACTTGGCTCTTAAATGTATCACTTATCCATCATCTGTTTTTGGTTTATGGAGAAATCTCTGGGATTGGATGTATGTAGTATATTCAAAAATAGATCACAATCCTGTAAATACTTACACATATTCTTAATTTTACATACGTGAGGTATGGGTCAATGGGGCTACTTGCATAATTTAGAGCATTTGTGTGTTTGAAGCATCCTCATTATACATGGGATTATATTTTGTTCCATCTGCAATGTGAATATATCACATTGCAGATGACCTTTGATATGTAATATAGTTGTACATTAGGCACATTTAAATGTATATGTCTGAGCTAAGTGAATGAGTGAAAGTAAAGAAAATCCCTGATGAACATTCCATTTCACAAAAATTTGGATATGCAGATGATCTTGCCATGACAATCAAAGCACCAAACCTCCATGACACTGAGAAAGCATTAACTGAGGATCTCCAAATTATGGAACAATACTTCCGGAAATGAAGGCTCAAAAAACCCCCTGGAAAAACAATAGTAAGCGCAATTCATCTTGATAATAGGAGTGCCAAAAACACATTGAAAGTAGCTTTCTGTGGTAAAAATTTGCAAAATAATTACACTCCAGCATACCTTGCAGTGAAACTCGACCACACCCTCACTTTCCATGATTATGTTGTGAAACTAGCTTCAAAGATAAAAAACAGAGTTAACATAAAAGAAAATAGCAGGGGTAACCTAGGGTGCACAGGCATCAATGCTGTGAACATCTGTAATGGCACTTGAATATTCGGTAACTGAATATTGTGCACTGGTATGGAGCAGATGCAGCCATCTGTGACTTGTTGACACTCAGGTGAATACAGTGATGAGGAGGATCACTGGAACCCTTAAGTCAGCTTGAACACCATGGCTAGCTGTTCTAACATCACTCCTCCGATGATACACCAAACTGCTGTGATACTCTGCAAACTCAGCGAATCAAGGAAAACAGATGTCTTCCTATCCACCAAGACCTCGAAAATGCCCCCCACCCAAAGTCTAATGTCACACAAGCCTTTCTGGGAACATTCACTTAGCCTCATGCAATCAGGCTATGATCAGAAGGAGGCTTGGAAAGCAGATTGGGCGAAGCAAGACTTCAAAAATAAGCACCTTGTGCTGGGTCCCACTCAGAAGTTTCCTGGGTTTGACGTTCCACAGACATCTTGGTCAATTCTGAACCAAATTCAAAACAACCATGGTAGATGCAGACATCTAATGCACAAATGGAAAATCAAGGACTCCCCACCGCGTGAGTGTGGATCCCACAACAAGCCATCAAACATATCACCACCTACTGCCCAATTTATAAATATGAAGGCGGCATCACTGCTATAAATTCTGACAGTCCAGATATAGCTATCTGGCTTGATCAACTTCAGGTAAAATTGTAGTTACTGCTCCATACCAGCCATACAGAAGAAGAAGATGGAGCTACAACTTGGTCTTTTTGATGTCCGATTCCAAGTGCGAAATCCTGGATCCATTCAAGATAATGGCAAAATTCAGGCCACAGTTTCATCCTAGGCATATTTGGTATTCTCAGTCAAAATAGGATAAGGCGCTGTGACTTCTGACTGCATTTACACAGAGCAGTTGTGTTAGAAGAACATTTTTACCAAGGAATTCCATGGGAGTAGTTCAGCAGAAACCAGGTAGTTGAAGGATGGATAAAGTTCCATCTATTATGTTGGCCCTTGTTAAAACGAGAGCTTATGAATCATGAATTCTCAACATGGAGAGTGTAATGGATTAGTATAGGTTTGTATGTATCTATATCAGGCTGCAAAGTCTTATTTTGTTTTGTGTATGCCGTTTTGTCTTTAAACTTCTCTGTGCCCTTTGTTTTTACGCTATAGTCTCCACCTTGAGCTGGGATACCGTAGAGCTGTCAGGAAAAATCATTATACCCAGAAGAAGAGTAAACAATGGGAAAGCCATCAAGAGTCATCAAACCTGATAGTCCTCCATTCAGATGGGTCCTCCCTAGAACAGCAGGCTGGATGCAGTTCCAGGAATTCTCTTTTCAAATTTTTCATGGGGGTAGGTGGGCAGGAGTGTGGAGTTAACCAATCGGTTGATAGGGGTTTTTAATCTTCTCAGGGGGTCTCAACTCAAAGAAGAGAATAAGATAATTCTATTTAAATTGAGATCTTCTTGAGCTGAAGGGCTCTCTCACTGGCCATCAACTGGAAGACTGAGGAGTGGGATTCAGGAGTGACGTGACACCTTAAAAGGACACTCAAAAGGTGCCAGGGGAGCAGAGAAAACTCTCCTGAAGTAGGACAAGCAGGTGACAGAAAATCCTAAGAAGCTGTGCAGTGAGCCTGCGTAATAGACTGAGAGAGAGAGATGCCAATACACAATGAGCCTGGGAAGAGCCTGTGGGAAAGGCCTAAGAAAGGTCAGGTTTGGAAGAGATCCAGGGAAGCAGCAAGGGGTCTGCATTGACGGGTCTTGGCTGGTTATGAAACGATCCTGGAATAGAAGGAGGGCCTGAGTTTCCCTACTGGACCACCCAGGAAGGTGATATGGAAATACCCCTGACACAAGGGGGGAGTCCTGTGTTGGGCTGAAGACGCACCATGGCATTGGCAGACTATTGCTTATTGGACTTTTATTTTACCCCAAAAGAGATGGGGCTATATTTAACCTGGTTGTAAGGCCAAGATGCAAGAAGCAGACAACTGCAGAGCTGGAGTAGCTGTCAGCAGACGTGCCGCAGGAAGAGATCCTGCTAAACCACAGCCAGCCACCACAAAGTGCACTGAACAATGAGTTACTCTTATAACTGCCCATTAAAGCGGAGATGTCCGGAGGTTGTGCTTAGTCCTTAGGGAAGACTTGTGGAAGGAGGGGGTCGGAACTGATCAGAGGGCAGAGGGCAGCTGAACCACAGGGTCCCGCCTGCTAAGAAGGGAGAACTAGATGATGGGCGTGGCAGAGGTCTGCATCTCAGGAGCATGTCAGAAAGGCCAGATTTAAAGATGGGGTCTGGACACTGCTCAGACCCAGTGGGTTTAAAAGCAAGTGGGATCCAAAGGTTGGATCCTGTACAATAGCCTGGGCTCTCCCCCCACCCGCACCTCCTGCCGCCCCATCCGCATCTCCTGACGCCCTAGCCCTGGGCTCTTCCCCCGAACACCCGCACCCTTTGCTGCCCCAGCTCTGGCCCCCACCTGCAACTCCTGCCGCCCCAGCCTTGGGCTCTGCCCCCCTCCCGCACCTCCTGCCGCCCCAGCTCTGGCCCCCACCTGCACTCCCCTGCTCCCCCAGCCTTGGGCTCTCCCCCCACCCACACCTCCTGCTGCCCCAGTCTCGGGCTCTTCCCCCCAACACGCATCTCCTGCCACCCCAGCTCTGGCCCCCACCCGCACCCCCTGTCGCCCCAGCCCTGGGCTTTCCCCCAAAGAAGGAATTGGGGGGCCTAAATGGACGGTGCACCTCTCTATCTGAAGCCTAGCAAGGGAGGTATGTGGATCCCACTAGAATGTAAAATGAAAAGTAAGGGAGGGGAGGCTCTACTAGACTGGGCAGCTTTAGATACAGAACCAGGCACATAGGAGGATTTACATTTCTGAGCCATGGAAGCAGATATTGACTTTTCTTTTCCAGATTTAGCTAATATTCAGAAAGGGAATCCAGCACCTGCCTTCCAGATTTGAACACCCTCAAAATTCAGGAGTGCTCAAGCTCAATTTGGGCACTTCATTTCCCCCAAATCAAATATACTGATCCACTGTAACTTGCTGTAGAAAAAGTAGAATAAATTGAGCAAGAAATGCTTCCCAGTGGTTATTAGGACTGGAATTTCTATTTTGCTTTTTTTTTTTTTTAAGTTTTAGTTTTATTTGTTTAAAAGGAAGATCGTGATAGTGCATTCCCCATAGAAACAAAGAATGGAACAAAAGAATAATAAAGGCACCTCAACTTTTCCTCATTTATGTAGGACAGTCTTATAATATGCATCCAGATATCCTCCAGTCACGCAAGCTGAAAATTGTTCCACTTTACTGCAGTTCTGTAACCATATGGGAACCAATCCTGTCTGTGTTCTGTGCACATCCAAAATTCCTGCTGAATGACCTGCCCTGGGAGCGAGTTACCAGTGACCCAGGGCTGGGGTGGCAGGAGGTTGCAGTTTGGGGAGGGGGAAAGGGGGAGAGCCCAGGGCTGGGGTGGGGGGCAGCCAAAAAATGTTTTGCTTGGGGCAGCAAAAAACCTAGAGCCGGCCCTGCTAACAACAGGATTTTTTTCCAGTAATCTGGGAATTTACTAGTTGGAAGAGACTGAGGAGAAAGATCTCAGTTTACTGGTGAATTACAGGATGGCTATGAGTGACCAATGTTATGTGGCCATGAAAAAGGCTAATGCAGTCCAAGGATGCATTAGGTGAGGTATTTCCAATTGAGATAATCAAGTTCTGTTATGATTTCACAAGGCACTGGTGAGATTTCCTCACTGGAATACTGTATGAAGTTCTGGTCTCCCATGTTTAAGAAAGATGAATTCAAACTGGAACAACTGCAGAGAAGGGTTACTAGGATAATCAGAGGAATGGAGTACCTATCTTATGAGAGGAGATTTAAGGATCATGGCTTTTTTAACCTAACCAAATGAAGGCTGAGGGGAGATATGATTGTACATCAGAGAGAGGGAAAGGGGTTATTTAAGTTAAGGGTCCATGTTGGTACAAGAACAAATGGTTATAAAGGTTTCTAACCATCAGAGGAGTGAAGTTCTAGAACAACCTTTCAAGGGGAGTAATAGGGTGCAAAAAACCTAACTCATTTCAAGACTGAGCTTTGATAAGTTTATGGAGAAGATGGTATGATGAGGTTTCCTAGAATGATATATGGCCCATCAGCCACTTCAATTAGCAGATATCTCCACCTGGTGCTAGGCACTAGATGGCGAGGGCTCTGATTTACTACAGAGAGATCTTTCTCACCCACATAATCAGAGTCTAACTGATCACTATGATTGGGGTTGGGAAGGTATTTTCTCCAGTCAGATTAGCAGGGATCCTGTTTGTTTGTTTTGCCTTTTTCTGGGGCGTGGTTCAAATGCTGGTTTGAACTAGAATAAATGATGGATTCTCTGTAACTTGAAGTATTTAAAACAAGATTAGAGGATGTCAGTAACGCAGCCAACAGGTTATGGGCCTTTTTCAGAAGTGCGTGGCTGAGGTTATGTGGACGGCAGTGTGCAAGATATCAAACTAGATGATTACAATGGTCTCTTTTGGCCTTAAAATCTATGAGTCTATCATTTCTATGAAGCTTCCTTACCAGATCTGTTCAATAAGTCTATAGCTAAATCCCAAAAAGGGGTTGAGCACCTACAACTGTAGGATGTCTCCTCAGCAACGCAAACTGCTGGGAGCACATCAGACCTGTCGTCTGTTCTCTATGATGGTTTCCCATAGAATCTCAATTCACTGTCCTTGCCATCCCCCTGACAATTGACATCCCTGTGAAATTTCAAGTTCCTGCTTCAAGTCAAGGTGGCACTAAGGATTGGAAGAGACCTCATGAGGTCATCTAGTCCAAACCCCTGCACAAAGCAGGACCAACCCCAATTAAATTATCCCAGCCAGGGCTTTGTCAAGCCAGGCCTTAAAAACCTCTGAGGATGGAGATTCCAGGCCTTTTCCTTCCACAGAGAGGATGGACGAGAACATGACTTGCACCTCAAACTCCTTTATCCTTCTTCCCAGAGCCACATAGTCTGCAGTGACCCACTCAAGGTCATTCTTGGCAGTATCATTGGTGCCCCTGTGGAGAAGTAGGAAGGAGTAGCAGTTCGAGGGCTTGATCAGTCTCGGCAGACACTCCGTCACATCCTGAATTCCAGCTTCAGACAAGCAGCACACTTCTCGAGGTTCCCAGCCTGGATGGCAGATGGATGACTCTGTCTCCCATTAGAAGCAAATTCCTGACCATCACCAACTATCTCCTCCTCTTGGGAGTGGTGGTCGTGGAACCCCATCCCTAGGAGAATGCATCCCATACCTTCCAGTCGATGGGGTCTTCTTCTGATCCATACCCTCAGATGACTCATCCAAATCATTCTCCACCGCAATACCTGTGCAGAGAGCATGAAAATGGTTTCTTACCTCTATCTGCATTGGATGTACATGGGTTTTCCTCTTTCTTTTTCTGGAGGTCACATGCTGCCAATTTTCTTTCCTGTTCTGCACTGCCCTCTCTCATTCTTCAGCATGCTGTGCCTGCAGTACTAAACACTGACATCTATCCAGAAAAATCTTCATTTTCTCTGATGCAACGTGGGGTTGATACTTAGGTCTCTAGTCCTTTAACCTTCTCTTCCAATATGGAGACCAGTTTACATTTTGTACAGACAAAGTTGCTTCTATCCTCTGGGAGAAAGACAAACATGGCACATCCTGTGCAGGTCACAACAGCTGATCACTCACTATCCATATTGTATTCCTTCTAAGAGCCTCTTCAAATGTTATATCTACCTCTCACAGAAGCCTGAAAGGCAAAACCTCTGTGGGAATTTCCCCCAGGTAAACTCCCAAGGAAACTCCCTCTGTTTTCTTCTTCTCTGTTCGCAGCTCACTTCGTTCAAAAGTGACTGCTTCTTTATAAGGCTGCTGGCTCAAAGCAGTTGCCCCAGCTCAAAGCCTTCCCTCCAATCAACCATGCAAGGCTCACCTGGAACAAAGTACTCCCAATTCATATTTTTTGAACAGACACACAATCAAACAGTCCCTGCAACTAGCAGCAGTCAAACAAATGGTCATAGCAGAAACTTGGATATTCACCGTACCAGCTCACAACACAGCCCCCCTAATTCACCATAGCTCCTCTTGGATGGTTCCCAGGCAAACTCCCTCTTTTGGCTTCTCCTCTGTCTGCCTACTCTGTTTTTCTGCCTGCAAACACTTAAGACTTGACTTTCTCTTAAAAAGAACAGTCAGATATTGTGGCTGTAGTCTGGGGTTTTCCCTCAAGAGCAAGGAATATACCAGATGTTGGGAAAAGGAAACTATGTCAAGACACAGAGAGGTAGCCTTGTTAGTCTGGATCTGAAAAAAACAAAAGAGAGTCCTGTGGCACCTTTAAGACTAACAGATGTATTGGAGCATAAGCTTTCATGGGTGAATGCCCACTTCGTCGGATGTATCCGACGAAGTGGGCATTCACCCATGAAAGCTTATGCTCCAATACATCTGTTAGTCTTAAAGGTGCCACAGGACTCTCTGTTGCTTATGTCAAGACAGAAGCAGTGTTTGGGAGACCAATCCATACTGCTGCTTCAGCATATGGGCAGAGATTAGCACTCCAAGACTCAAGGCAGGTTGCATTCTTCCTATTTGCATTTGTGTTTTACATCCTCTTTATTGTATTGATC
This sequence comes from Chrysemys picta bellii, assembly GCF_011386835.1. Taxonomy (NCBI): domain Eukaryota; kingdom Metazoa; phylum Chordata; order Testudines; family Emydidae; genus Chrysemys; species Chrysemys picta. The sequence continues at coordinate 40,150,583 of NC_088793.1, read as the reverse complement.
TCCATTTTACAATAAACCTGCACACAGCAAACACACCAAGTGGGATGTCACCAGTGCTGCTAGAGATTATTTTGAGGGATCTTTCATTATTTTATTGCTAGAATGGTAACAAATCAGTTTGAATGAAAAAAAAATCAGGGTAGGAATTCTGCACATTTGTCTGAATATCTTGTCACAGTTATCTAAATGTATCTCCCAGTTTCCATTGACCATTGCCATATGTATATAATATTATTTCTTGTGCTGAGGGCTAACTAAGGCCAGTGTACCACACAAGTTATACCTCATGCTTATTTTAGAAAGCACCTACGATATTCAAATAAATGGTTAGGTTTTCAGTTTATTAAAATAATGATTTGATTAGTCAGTAACAGGGCATTTTGGGAAGGGACATGCAAATATCTTTGTCCATGAACTAGATATTTAGTAACAGGATAGATGCCAGATTTGAATCTTCATGAAATGACCTGGTTATATATGAACAACAGGTGAAACTTAATTTTCATCCTGCTTTTGAACCAATGCAAAAAGGACTAAGCTTTGTATATCCATGAGCGGACATGAACAGTCTTCTAAATCAAGCCTTCTGAACTGATGTCTTCTAAACCAAGACTTCTGGAAAGTCTTGAGAAGTGAGCTACAAACAGAGAATTAAGGATGAAAAAGTCTTTAGATCCTGCTGCTATTTTTTATCTGATCATCTCAGCAATAGAATTATCAGTGGGAGTTGTTGCAAATGGATACATTGTTGCCTTAAATTGTATCGACTGGGCCAAAAGCAGAACATTGTCTTCGTATGATAAGATCATAACCAGTCTGGCCTTCTCCAGATTTTGCCTACAATTCTTGGTGACATTAAACAATATTTCATCTAAGGTATATCAAAATATCTTTGATAGGTTTCAAATACTACAGCCTTACCTAGTTATCTGGATGTTCATAAACCAAGTGAGTCTCTGTTTTGCAAGCTGCCTTTCTGTGTTCTACTGTGTGAAGATTGCCACTTTCAACCAGTCCCTCTTCAGCTGTTTAAAATTGAAAATCTCCAAACTGGTGCCATGGCTGCTTTGGGGCTCTGTGCTTTACTGCTTGGTTACCACAGTTGTTTTACATTGTTCAGCTATTCCTATTGCGTATCCTCTCACAACTCCACAGATCGTCTATCAACAAATAGCACGATGTCAGACAATATAAATAACCTTTTGGAGTTCACTTTTCTGATACACAGTGTAGGATCTATTTTCCCCCTTATCTTATTTATTGCTTCATCTGTTCTGTTAATCATATCCCTTTGGAGACACATCAGGAAAATGAACCTTAATTCAGACCTTAATCAAAATTTCAGGAACCCCAACACGGATGCTCATATGCGTGCTCTTAAATCTGTGGTGTCCTTTTTCATCATCTACAATATTTATTATGTGGCTTCAACATTCCCAATAGGAAACCCATCCTATTTCAACGATGAATGGAAATATACGGTGTGTATATTTATAGCTGCTGCCTACCCTTCTGTACACTCCATTATCTTGATTCTGGGCAACCCCAAATTAAAACTGGCCTCAGCAAATATTCTGAATTCTGCCAATTCCTGTTTCAGAAAGGTTACTTCATAATATCTATTCCTGTTCTTCCAGATCAAAAATGTTCACTACCTTTGTAAAGCATAGTAGTGGAAAAATATTTGATTTTCCCCTTTGTTTCCATATTCTCCAGTCTATTATCCATTTGAAATCTTTCTTAGGGTCCAACTGGAAAAGTTGAATCCCCTTTCAGTGGATTAGAAGCTCCATATGCTTGCAAGACCCTGGCACACATGCGTGGAAATGTGCAGCAAAGCAATCCTGGCCCCTGACATTGAATAGTTGAGGAATAGTTTTTTTTGACAGCAAGGTCTTTGAATAAATTCTCTCTTCCCAGAAACCTGTTTGGGGCAATGTGGAATTCCCCATAGACTGAACACTTGATTGGAAGAGATGTAGTTTCTCCAGTGGACCACCTGACTAAAGAAGAAGAGAGATGGATTTTAAATGGTGGGCTTCTGTAAGCCAAGAGGAGCCACCAGAAATGGAAATCCCAACTGAAGGAATGGAGGCAAGAGGGAGGCGGTGTACTTTTCGAAGACACTGACCAAAGCTAAAGGGCTCTGAAGTGCAATAGGGACTCTGTGGGGGGATTGTATTCAGGACTTTGTTTTTTCATAAATCTGTAAATCTCCTATGCTAAGAGTAAAGTGTGTCATTTAAGCAGTTGCTGTGCAAAGCCTGTGTTCCTTACTTTAGTTGCTATATGTCCCTGAATACTTGAAGTACACAGCAACCACAGCCAAGTGGGACTTGGCAGGTGGGGAGAGGAAGGAATATACATAAACCGTTGGGAAGTCTTGGGAGTGTCAGCATTGGTTTCCGAAGATAGGGCAATTGGACTGTGAATTCCCTCCTCCCAAAGAAAGAGGCCAAACAGGGAATCTTCACCTGTAATTGTACCTAAGAGCCGATACCTCGAGACAGTATCTGGACCCATCTGACTGGAAGCACATGGAATCCAAAAGTTGGGTACGATAAAACATACTGGTGTAAGGAACATGAGCCACAATTCATGTCAGGCCTGGAAACATTTAATTGTTCAGTGCTGAATGAAGTCATTTTAACAAGAAATGCTAAAGCAGTTTTATGTCTTCAGGTTAAAGGGCACAGGGGTTAGCTATAATCTTGTATCTAGGCTGGGACCCTCAGAGTCATTTCCGTAATGTCTTTCCTAAGCAATTGCAATGGGTTTAATGAGTGTAAATGGGGGAGAGTGTAAATAATTAGCTTATAGTCTTTAATTATATTTCACCAAAGAAATGTGATCCTCGTGTCCTTTGGCCTTAGACAAACGTCTGTTACCAAGTTCTCCAACATGGGTTCATGGTTATGAGACATTACCTGTCTCTGTTGAGCCCAGCAGATTTGTCAAGAAAATGATCATTCCTTACTTATGAGCTCAAAAAGCTTGTTTCATCAATCTGGTGCCAGATAATAACAATCTTGTGAGTTAAAGATTACAGAAATAAAGTCGTGAGAATTCTTTTATATGGCAGCTATGATAAGTGGGCTTACAAATTTATCCTAAGTGTAAACTCAGCTGAAAATTGAGAGTGAAAGTTCACAAATTGTCACAATGAGTTGTTATATAAAATTGTTTAAGAACAGCTGGAAGAAAAAGACAGACTGAATTAATTTAAACAGAAAGTGTTTTACTGATACCACTCAAGGATTATGTTAAGATTATGATGAGTAAACAAGAGGAGAAATCAATTAAACAAAATTGTTGTGCTGGAAATTAGGGCTATTGGAGGACAAAATAATGAGAGGATGGACTACTCTGCCCAAAACTCCCTTTTATGCTTCTGAAAAAGAAAAGAATTATTGGAAAAAATTAGTAGAAGAAACAGTTGTCTGACAACAACCATTGCAGCGAGCTTTATCATCTTGGCTTCCATCCCTATCATTCCCTGGTATACTGGACCGTCTTCATCCTAGACCTCAGAGATATCCTGACCAGACCAGGCCAGAGAGGACACAGATGACATTGCTACCTCCATCAGCTTCCAGCTAAATTCTGGATATCATCTGGGAAGTCCCACTTTAATCATCCTCCATCTCCCCACCCCATGTGTCCTTTTCCTTCTATACCTTATTTTTTTTCTTTCCTGTGTCTCTCCTTTACCTTCTGTTTCATAAGAGTCCGGCAAAGCTGGTCAAGGTATATGTTTTGCAACACTGATGTAAACCTGTGTTTGGAAAGAGGCATCTAAAAGCAATGCCAAAACAGCCCAATGCAAGTACAAATTTGCCAGATCTTGGAGTGGCTGATAAGACCATGTGCTGTGCCTTTGTTTTTGCAGCAATGAGGTTCCAAGAGAGAGTCAGCCTCTGAGACAGACGCTGCATTTTCTCTCTTTGCTGTTCTTTTCTTCTGATACACTACAATCTCCCATTTTGTGTGTTTGTTTTGTTTTCTCTTAAAGGAAGCAGGATTACACTTGTATAACAACAACTCCAGCCCATCTTCTCCAGCTAATTTCTTCTCTATTCTATTAAAGGGAAAGAGAACTTGGATTATGGTTTAAATCAAAGCCTTCCTTTAAAATTTACATGTCAGATGCTTTAAACTTTCCCCCCCTCCTTCTTTTATTTTTAATAATAGGTTTGAAAGGATTTTATTTGCCATGGGACTAAGCAGGTTGAGGACACTGTATACCAAACTCCTAATCTTGTTTAATACTGTTTAATGTTGGACCGTTACTGGGATGTGTTAACACCTTTGAGTCTTTGGGCTCACATATCCCATTTAAATTAATACAATATGGAATATGAGGGATGCCCTAATGATCCATCAGCTTATGAGAATATGTGAGCACTTGTATGTCAAAATAGCTTTAATAGCTCCTCAAAAGTAGATACCAGGAACATAAGAACGTCCATACTGGGTCAGACCAAAGATCCATCTTACCCAGTATCCTGTCTTCTGACAGTGGCCAATCGCAGGTGCTTCAGAAGGAATGAACAGAACAGTTAATCATCAAGTGATCCATCCCCTGTCGCCCATTCTCAACTTCTGGAAAATGGAGGCTAGGGACACCATCCCTGACCATCCTGGCTAATAGCCATCGATGGACCTATCCTCCATGATTGACCTATCCTCCATGAGAATATCTCCCACTGATACAGCCAACGCCTCCCATTGGAAGTGGTTTAATGATGTCAACAGGAGAGGTCTCTGCCATTGGCCTAGAGGGCAACGCGGGAGACCTTACAGCGGTGCAGCTGCAGTGGTAGAGCTGTGCCACAGAAGGGTCTCTAGAGTAGAGTCTCAAAAGTGCAACAAGGCTCAAGCAAACTCAAAGGCAAATGTGAGCCATTGGATACTGCTCCCAGGTTAATACCCTATTATCCTTACACTGGTGACTGTCCAAATGAGCGGACTCAGCCCGTGCTATAACAATGAGTACATGTTTGTGTTTGGGTATATGTGAGAATTTCACATTTCAAAGGAAGAAGAGGACATATTTTTGTGGTAGTTTGATATTTTTAATTTACAAATAAATGTTGGCTCTTTGAAGCATGGAATGCTAGATGTAGTCCTAAGGAGATACATCAGTGAATGGAAAACAGTTGAGTGGTCACAGATGCATTATAAAATATTACTTGGATTTGCAACGTATCAGAAATATTTATGACATTTGACAATTTTATATATGGGTAGGTGAAGTCCCCCATTATTATCATTTTGTTGGCTCTTGCTTCCTCTCTGATTTCTCTCAGCACTGTGCAGTGAATTACTTTTTCTTGATCCAGTGGCAGATTGTGTTTCAGCTTGGGATTTGTATCCATATAGACTCTACTAACTGCCCCCAAATCTCTTTTCAACCCCAGAAGCTTTCTCTACCTTTTTCCTGGATCACACTATTCTCACAGCCTACTGCTTGGCTTTATTCTGTTTTGCCTCTGTCTCTCCGCTTTTGTCTGTTCTCAGTTTCTGTGTCCTCTCCCTCCCTCCCTCACCCATGCACACAAACCTGGTCACAATCGCCAGTGGAATCTTCACTCCCACATGGTGCTAATTTCTGGGCAGATTCTATTAGGCTTTGTTTTTGCTGTGGGGTCTCTTAAGTGTTTTTACAACTATTTTAAGTGAAGGGCCTGTTCACACATCATTTTGAATCAGATTTTCTCTCAGTCCAAAACAAGGTTTCACTGAACTCGTAACAATAGCAAATCAACACATCCTGAATTTCTAATAGCAAACCATTGAGCAAATCCATGAAAAATTTGACCAAATAATGAAACAATCAAGAAACATGTGTAATCGGTGTGTGGGTATGCCATGGAAAAAAAAAGCTGTAATTCATATAATTTATCATGATGAGTTATTCCCTCCAGGCCTAGTCACACAGAGCAGTAAGAGGTAGTCTAGTTAAAGAAGAAAAACACTGGCCTGTGTTCAGTAACATTCTGAAAGTGGCACTATGGGGGTCCTCACAACAAATTTTTTGGTGGCCTCAGACGCAACCACGAACTCTTCCTGGTGGCCGCTCTGATAGTTTTTCCTAAAATACTTAAATAGTTTTACGAAAAAAGTCATCTGGTTGTAAGGTCGAGGTGATGGGCATGAGTCAGGGGCTGGAGCCTGGGGTCCTGCTGCATGGCTGGGGGCTGGAGGAGGCAGCAGGGGTCAGGGGCGACGTGGGGAGGTTGGGAGCCTGGAGCCGGAACCCAGAGCTCTGTGGCTGGGGGACAGAGTCAGCCAGAGCTGCTGCCCACTGCCCCAGGGCTGAAGCCCAAATCCCAAGCCCCACCACCCTCAGAAAAGAGGGGAACACACACTGGTCACCTGTTCCTAAAATGTTTGTGACTCCAGAAGGGGGCAGGGACCAACCCTGGCTGGGGGCCCGAGGGAGGGTCTGCTGTTTTCCCCCCCACTCCCCATCACCACCCATGAGACCGTGGACACAAGAAAAGTCCCTGGTGACCATATTCAGCCACGGTGGCTGCATTTGAGAAAGGCTGCCTGTAATATCAATATATTCGCTATTCTGCTGTTCCTATTCCTACTCGTTCAAGGTAATTATAGGAATAATGTGCATATTGTAAATGTAAATATAAATGTACTTAATCCTAAGGTCCTAAATCATTTTTGATTCATTTCTCCCCCAACAAGACAATGTCCCACTCCACAACCTCAATCTTTTTTTAAAGGTTTGAAAGACCAGTCTATATACAGTGTGCACACTATGGATAAGGGATACTGCATTCCCAACAATGCATTGCTCTTCTTCTTGGTCATTTCTCCTGGTATCTCCAGATCTGTGTCAGCTCTGGCTTTGCTTCCCCAATTCTCTTCTACTTCCCAAGCCAGAATCTGCTGCATCACTACGAATTAGCTTGAAAACTAATCCCCTGCTGCTACATTTACATTTCTTGTAATAATACAGATGGCTGTGATTTCATTCGTTAGATGTATAATGGGTAGGGCTGGGTGAATAATTTGTAGAAAAGAATTTGTTCAACGAATTTCACTTTTTTCTGTTCTAGAATTGTCTGCCAGCAGATTACCATTTACTCAATGTTATAGTTATTCAAAATTATTGTTAAAAGTGTTTTTATTTATTTCTATTTAAATCACAAAAAGACATGTCTACAAGGCTCTCGGATCTCTGCATCATTTAACTCCCACTTAAACTGTGAAAATAGGGGATAAATTGGACTTCAGTGATGCATAGGCTATGTCCTGGCCCTCTACACCAGAGTGAATTTCACCCTGAGTGAAGATGAGCTAGCACATTGTTTATTGAAATGAATCATTAGGTTTTTAATTTCTTAGACTAACACTTCAGGGATTCCTGAGCAGGGACATGTAAATATTTATCCATGACCTGTCTGTGATTACAAAATACTTCCTAGATATGCTCCTCCTTGTATTTATCTCCTTGTTATTCATAAACAAGAAATGGAAATAAAAATCTCTCCTTCTTTATCAATCTGTGTGAAAAGGATGGATTTTGTATACCTGTTAGTCAGGTGCATATCTGAGAGCCAGGAGCACTGCCCCTTGCTGTTCTGATCTCAGTCTTCTGGAAAACCACAAAGAAGAGAGCCACAGATTTGAATTAATAATGGAGGCCTTAACTCCAGCTGATACTGTTTATCTGACCATATCAGAAATTGAATTCCTTACAGGGATCACTGTAGATGGATTTAGTTTTTTCTTGACTGTAGCAAAAGCAGAAAACCACTTGTGATATGATCATAGCCAGTAGGACCTTGTTGAGATTTTTGCCTACAATTCACATAAGTGGTGGACAATTTCTTTGTTAAGATATATCCAAAGTGCTATGAAATGACTGATAAATACTACATTTTTTTCAATTTTCTCAATGCTTATACATCAATTAACAATCATTTTGGCATCCTGCCTCTTTGTGTTCTACTGTGCAAAGATTGCTACATTCGACCAAGTCCACCTCATCTAGATAAAGCAGGGGATCTTCAGACTGGTGCCCTGTTTGCTCCTGGGTTCTGTGTTCTACTCCTTGGTTACTCCTTGGTTACTAACATTCCTTTAGTAGCATATTCCCACACCTCGGTGGGTAGTTATTCCGGAAATGACACAATGTCACACAATAACAGGAACTTTATAAGCGTCTGCTTGCTGTTATATGGCCTAGGACCCATATTCCCCCTCGTGGGGTACATTTCACATTAGAAAGGTCCATGGGTTAGGGTGCTTGTGTAGGACCTGGGGAAGAGAGGAAACAGATTGACAGAGCAAGACGGGTACCCAGAAATCACCTACTACAGGACAGGCCCAACAAGGACAATAACAGAACACCACTGGCCATTACATACAGCCCCCAGCTAAAACCTCTCCAGCGCATTATCCACGATCTACAACCTATCCTGGAAAATGATCCCTCACTCTCACAGACCTTGGGAGGCAGGCCAGTCCTCGCTTACAGACAACCCCCCAACCTGAAGCAAATACTCACCAGCAACTACACACCACACCACAGAAACACCAACCCAGGAACCAATCCCTGAAGCAAACCTCGTTTGTGACCATCGCTTATTAGCACAGTAGTGTCCAGGAAATGGACCGCTTGTGTGGATTGATCTAGGCTGAGGTTGATGATGGGATGGAAATTATTGAAATCATGGTGGAATTCCTCAAGGGCTTTTTTTCCATGGGTCCAGATGATGAAGATGTCATCAATGTAGCGCAAATAGAGTAGGGGCATTAGGGGACGAGAGCTAAGGAAGCGTTGTTCTAAATCAGCCATAAAAATGTTGGCATACTGTGGGGCCATGCGGGTACCCATAGCAGTGCCGCTGACTTGAAGGTATATATTGTCCCCAAATGTGAAATAGTTGTGGGTGAGGACAAAGTCACAAAGTTCAGCCACCAGGTTAGCTGTGACATTATCGGGGATACTGTTCCTGATAGCTTGTAGTCCATCTTTGTGTGGAATATTGGTGTAGAGTGCTTCTACGTCCATAGTGGCCAGGATGGTGTTTTCTGGAAGATCACCGATGGATTGTAGTTTCCTCAGGAAGTCAGTGGTGTCTCGAAGATAGCTGGGAGTGCTGGTAGTGTAGGGTCTGAGGAGAGAGTCCACATAACCAGACAAGCCTGATGTTAGGGTGCCAATGCCTGAGATGATGGGGCGTCCAGGATTTCCAGGTTTATGGATCTTGGGTAGCAAATAGAATACCCCTGGTCGGGGTTCTAGGCATGTGTCTGTACAGATTTGTTCCTGTGCTTTGTCAGGGAGTTTCTTTAGCAGATGGTGTAGTTTCTTTAGGTAATCCTCAGTGGGATCAGAGGATAATGGTCTGTAGAATGTGGTGTTAGAGAGCTGTCTGGCAGCCTCTTGGTCATATTCCAATTTATTCATGATGATGACAGACCTCCTTTGTCAGCCTTTTTGATTATGATGTCAGGGTTGTTTCTGAGGTTGTAGATGGCGTTGTGTTCAGCATGGCTGAGGTTATGGGGCAAGTGATGTTGCTTTTCCACAATTTCAGCCTTTGCACGTTGACGGAAGCAATCTATGTAGAAATCCAGTCTGTTGTTTCGACCGTCCGGAGGAGTCCATGCAGAATCCCTTTTTTTTGTAGTTCTGGTAGGGGGGATTCTATGGGTTAGTATGCTGTTCAGAGGTATGTTGGAAATATTCTTTGAGTCGGAGATGTCGAAAGTAGGATTCTAGGTCACCGCAGAACTGTATCATGTTCGTGGGTCTGGAGGGACAAAAGGAGAGGCCCCGAGATAGGATAGACTCTTCTGCTGGGCTAAGAGTATAGCTGGAAAGATTAACAATATTGCTGGGTGGGTTAAGGGAACTACTAGTGTGGCTCCTTGTGGCATGTAGCAGTTTAGATAGTTTAGTGTCCTTTTTCCTTTGTAGAGAGGCAAAGTTTGTCTTGTAATTGGCTTGTCTAGTTTTTGTAAAGGCTATCCATGAGGAAGTTTGTGTGGAAGGTTGTTTTTTTATGAGAGTATCCAGTTTTGAGAGCTCATTCTTAATCTTTCCCTGTTTGCTGTATAGGATGCTGATCAGCTGGTTTCGCAGTTTCTTTGAGAGTGTGTGACACAGTCTCTCAGCATAGTCTGTGTGATATGTAGATTGTAATGGATTTTTTACCTTTAGTCCTTTTGGTATGATGTCCATCTGCTTGCATTTGGAAAGGAAGATGATGTCTGTCTGTATCTGTACGAGTTTTTTCATAAAGTTGATGGATTTCCACTCCATACGGCTAAATGCAGTGCCTTGCATAATGACAGGTTTCAGAGTAACAGCCGTGTTAGTCTGTATCTGCAAAAAGAACAGGAGTACTTGTGGCACCTTAGAGACTAACAAATTTATTAGAGCATAAGCTTTCGTGGGCTACTGCCCACTTTAACCTGTCTGGCCATTCAATGACAGACCTGCGGGTGGCTATCTTACAACAGAAAAACTTCAAAAACAGACTCCAACGAGAGACTGCTGAGCTGGAATTGACGTGCAAACTAGATACAATCAACTCAGGATTGAATAAGGACTGGGAATGGCTGAGCCATTATAAACATTGAATCTATCTCCCCTTGTAAGTATTCTCACACTTCTTATCAAACTGTCTGTACTGGGCTAGCTTGATTATCACTTCAAAAAAAATTTTTTCTCTTACTTAATTGGCTTCTCAGAGTTGGTAAGACAACTCCCACCTGTTCATGCTCTCTGTATGTGTGTATATATATATATCTCCTCAATATATGTTCCACTCTATATGCATCCGAAGAAGTGGGCAGTAGCCCACGAAAGCTTATGCTCTAATAAATTTGTTAGTCTCTAAGATACCACAAGTACTCCTGTTCTTTTTGCGGATACAGACTAACACGGCTGCTACTCTGAAACCTGTCATTAAAGACTATGGCCAGAACAAATTCAGTTTAGTTCTCTTTTACTCACGTATGGATGGTATCATCCATTCTATTATGTTACTCGGAAACTATATGAGGACAATAGGGCTATGATTACGTGGGTCATCCAGTTTACCCATTTTAAATATTGGCAAAACATTAGCTTTCTTGCAGTCTTCTGAAACTTCCCCAGTGTTCCAAGACTTATTGAATATCAAATATAAAGGGTCCAGAGAGCTCCTCAACCACCAATTTTAAAACTTTTGGAAGCAAGTTATCCAGACCTGCTGTTTAAAAAATGTCTAGTTTCAGTAGCTGCTGTAAGTAATGGACTTATGTATTAATTTGGGAGGGCCTTGCGTGTACAAGGGGCAGCATGAAAGAAAGTGCAGAGAAGCTGACAAACCTTGACACTTCTTAACAGTATACGCAAGATTGTACCCTTGCATCTAGCCCTGTGCGAAGAGTGGCAAATAGCTGTGTCATGCTAGGAGTACCTCGGGAAAGAATTTTGTCCCATTTTCCCTTGCCTTGTTCTTGGAGTGAGTATGTTTTAAGATTCCCATACCAGGTTCAATAAACTCTCCCCTATCATGCTTTGACACAGCTCCTTTGACCCACTTGTTAGCACGACAGAGTCCATTTCCTACCCCCTCTCCATATTTTGAAGGAGAAGGAAGAAATATTTCTCTAGCAGATTGATTTTTAAAAAAATAATTCAATTCAATTGTAGACCAGAGAAGAGAGATGGATTAGTGAGTAGGAAACAGATACGGTGGTTAAAGATGCTTGATAATTTATCACTTGGCTTGGAAATGTATCACATATACATGATCTGTATTTGGTATAAAGAGAAATATCTGGGATTGCATGTATGTAGTATGTTCAAAAATAGACCCCAAACCTGTAAATACTTACACATATTCTTAACTTTACACATGTGAGGCATCGGTCAATGAGACTACTTGAATAATTTAGAACATTTGTGTGTTTGAAGCACCCTGATTATATATGGGATTATTTTTTGTTCCATCCGCAGTGTGACTATATCACCTTGCAGATGACCTTTGATTTATAATATAGCTGTACATTAGGCACATTTAAATGTATATGTCTGAGCTATGTGAATGAGTGAAAGTGATGAAAATCCCTGATGAACATTCCATTTCACAAAAAATTGGATATGCAGATGATCTTGCCATGACAATCAGAGCACCAAGCCTCCATGGCACTGAGAAAGCATTAACTGAGGACCTCCAAATAATGGAACAATATTTCCAGAAATGGAGGCTCAAACCAAACCCTGGAAAAACAATAGTAAGTGCATTTCATTTTGATAATAGGAGTGCCAAAAACACATTGAAAGTAGCTTTTGGTGGTAAAAACATGTGTGACATGATTACACTCCAGCATGCCCAGCAATGAAACTCGATCAAACCCTCACTTTCCACGATTAGGTTGAGAAGGTAGCTGCAAAGATAAAAAACAGAGGCAACATACTTCGGAAAATAGCAGGGACAACGTAGGGTGCATTGGCATCAATGCCGCGAACATCTCTAATGGCACTTGTATATAAAGTAACTGAATATTGTTCACCGGTATGTAACAGATACAGATATGCAACTTGTTGACTCCCAGGTGAATACAGTGATGAGGTATATCACTGAAACCCTTAAGTCAACTCAAACACCATGGCTAGCTGTTCTATCATCATACCCCCGATGATACGCCCAACTGCTGCGATACTCTGCAAAGCTCAGTGAATCAAGGAAAACAAATGTCTTCCTATCCACCAAGACCTCGAAAATGCCCCCCACCCAATGTTTTAAGTCACACAAGCCTTTCTGGGAACATTCACTTAGCCTCATGCAATCAGGATATGATCAGAAAGAGATTGGAAAGCAGATTGGGCTAAACAAGACTTTAAAAATAAGCACTTTGTGCTGGTTCCCACTCAGAACGTTACTGGGTTTGACCTTCACAGACATCTTGGTCAATTCTGAACCAAATTCAAAACAACCGTGGTAGATGCAGACATCTAATGCACGAATGGAAAATCAAGGACTCCCCACCGCAAAAGTGTGGCTCCCACAACAAACCATCAAACATATCACCACTTCCTGCCCAATTTATAAATATGAAGGAGTCATCACTGCTATAAATTCTGACAGTCCAGATGTAGCTATCTGGCTTGATCAACTTCAGGTAAAATTGTAGTTGCTGCTCTACGCCAGCCATACAAAAGAAGAAGATGGAGCTACAAGTTGGTATTTTTGATGTCTGATTCCAAGGGTGAAATCCTGGATCCATTCAAGATAATGGCAAAATACAGGCCACAGTTTCATCCTAGGCATATTTGGTATTCTCAGTCAAAATAGGATAAGGCGCTGTGACTTCTGACTGCATTTACACAGAGCATCTGTGCTAGAAGAACATTTTTAGCAAGAAATTCCATTGGAGTAGTTTAACAGAAACCAGGTAGTTGGAGGATGGATAAAGTTCCATCTATTAGTCGGCCCTTGTTAAAATGAGAGCTTATGAATCGTGAATTCTCAGCATGGAGAGTGTAATGGATTCGTATAGGTTTGTATATATCTGTATCAGGCTGCAAAGTCTTATTTTGTTTTGTGTATGCCATTTTTAAAAAAAAATTCTCTATGTCCTTTGCTTTTGCCCTATAGTCTTCATCTTAAGCTGGGATACCCTGGAGCTGTCAGGAGAAATCATTATACCTAGAAGAAGAGTAAACAATGGGAAAGCCATCAAGAGTCAACAAACCCAATAGTCCTCCATTCAGATGGGTCCTCCCTAGAACAGCAGGCTGGATGCAGTTCCAGGAATTCTCTTTTCAAAGGTTAGATGGGGGTAGGTGGGCAAGAGTGTGGACTTAACCAATCGGTTGTACTCACAGAAGAGGGTAAGATTGTTCTATTTAAATTCAGATCTTCTTGAGCAGAAGGACTCTCTCATTGGCCATCAACTGGAAGACTGAGGAGGAGTGGGATGCAGGAGTGACGTGACACCTTAAAAGGACACTCAAAAGGTACTCATAGTGGTGAGGACACTGGAGGGGAATGAGTTTTATATGCGGGTGTTTTGTTATTTTTGCCTCAATCTGTAAATCTTAATGCTTTGTCTATAAGTAAAGTGTGTCTAGTTTAAAAGTTCCTTTGCAAAGTTTGTGTGTTATTTGTTTTAACTGCCAGGCGTTTATTTAGGAGATGATGTACTGCAAACTAGGTTTCTGTGATCGGGTATGCAAATCACACTAGGCAAGAAGGGTTTAATGAGAGCCTGTGGCTTCACTCAGTCCTCCTATGATATACCTGACGTAGTGTCAAGCCTGGAGGACGGAGCTTAAAGGCCTGGGCTTGGCTCAGTTGGGGGCTGGTTGGGAAAAAAGGCAGATTGCTGGCCCCCATTTGAAGAGAGAAGTCTGGTTGGAGCCAGGAAGCAGAGTTGGATGGATGCAGACGGAGCCTACCTGTTTGCAACCACAAGTGCAAGACAGTTATGTACAAAAGCTGGAGGAAGTGAATCTGCCAAGATTTTCTGTACTGACAGAGAAGCCTGCAGGGAGCAGGAAGACTCCTGATGAGCCAGGGACTGTCCTGCCAGGGGAGTAGAGACAACTCTCCTGAAGCAGAACCAGCAGGGTGACAGAAAGTGCTAAGCAGCTCTGCAGTGAGCCTGCGTAAGAGGCTGAGAGAGAAAGATGCCAATACACAATGAGCCTGGGAAGAGCCTGTGGGAAAGGCCTAAGAAAGATCAGGTTAGGAAGAGATCCAGGGAAGCAGCAAGGGGTCTGCATTGACAGGTCTTGGCTGGTTATGAAAGGATCCCTGGAGCAGAAACCAGAGTAGAAGTACCCAAGAAGGTGATATGGAAATACCCCTGACACAAGGGGAGAGTCCTGTGTTGGGCTGAAGACCAACCGTGACGTTGGCGGTCTATTGATTATTGCACTCTTATTTTACCCCAAAAGAGATGGGTCTATATTTGATCTGGTTGTAAGGCCAAGATGCAAGAAGCAGAACTGCAGGGCCAGAGTAGCTGTCAGCAGGGGTCCTGCTAAACGACAGCCAGCCACAGGAAGAGCAATAAACAATGAGCCACTCTTATAACTGCCCATTAAAGCGGAGATGTCCGGAGGTTGTGCTTAGTCCTTAGGGAAGACTTGTGGAGAGAGGGGGTCGGAACTGATCAGAGGGCAGAGGGCAGCTGAACCACAGGGTCCCGCCTGCTAAGAAGGGAGAACTAGATGGTGGGCGTGGCAGAGGTCTGCATCTCAGGAGCATGTCAGAAAGGCCAGATTTAAAGATGGGGTCTGGACACTGCTCAGACCCAGTGGGTTTAAAAGCAAGTGGGATCCAAAGGTTGGATCCTGTACAATAGCCTGGTGCCCAGCGATAAGCAGGAGCTCAGCCAGGGCTGAACCAGAGTATTGATGTGGTAAGTCATATTTGGTTTCTGGATGGATAACTTGTGTCTCTCTCACTGACATGCCCTGAATATTAGAGCAGGACGAAGTATTGTATTAATTAGAAACAATTGACTTTTCAGATTTGGTACATTTTTGTGTTTATGAATTGTCCATAAACTAAACATGATTTTTCATCAGATCACAACTACTCCTGTCTCTTTCCTGACTATTTGGATACATTATGCACCTCCTACCAGGGAACAGAACCAGTACTGTTCCTGTGACCAACCACAATGAGACAACTCAACCTGAATTTCTAATAGAGTGTCATAGAGTAAGTGACAAGAGAAAAATTGCATTAAATAATGAATACAGTAAAAAAAATGTGATATAGGTTAAGCTACACATGGGCCAAAGGCAGGGGTGGCCAACCTGAGCCTGAGAAGGAGCTAGAATTTACCAGTGTACATTGCCAAAGAGCCACAGTAGTATGTCTGCAGCCCACCATCTGCTCCCCCCCGCAGTTCCCAGCATGTCCCGCCCACCCGCAGCCCTGCCGATCAGTACGTCCCGCTCCCTTCCCACACCTCCCGATCACCGGTTTTGTGGCATGCAGGAGGATCTGGGGAGGAGAGAGGGCATAACAAGGTCAACTGAGGGGATGGGAAGGGCTGCAGTGGGGTCAGGGCCTGTGGCAGAGTCAAGGGTTGAGTAGTGAGCACCCCCCGGCACATTGGAAAGTTGGCCCTGTAACTCCAGCCCCAGAGTCAGTGCCTATAAAAGGAGCCGCATATTAACTTCTAAAGAGCCTCATGTGGCTCCGGAGCCACAGGTTGGCCACCCCAGTTACTGTCCAACATTAAAAAGGGTTGAACAAAATT
The DNA here is from genome assembly GCF_011386835.1 of Chrysemys picta bellii. Taxonomy (NCBI): domain Eukaryota; kingdom Metazoa; phylum Chordata; order Testudines; family Emydidae; genus Chrysemys; species Chrysemys picta. Next base: position 40,134,335 of record NC_088793.1, on the reverse strand, counting down.
CGGGGTTGGTACACAGAGACCTCAGCCTGCTTAGTACCATGGCAAACACATCATAAAAAAGCCTTTTAACCTTTAATTAAAGATACAGAAAAGAAGGAAACAGAATTATTTGCCACTCTAAGACCTGGCAAACTTGTATTAGCATCAGGCTGTTTAGAGCATGGCTTTTGGTTGTTTCGTTCTGGTCACAGGCTTACAGCAGTGTTGCAAAATGTCTAGTCTTGGCCAGCTAAGCCAGAATCTTATTAGATGGAAGGAAAAAGGAATGGTATAATGGGGTGGGATGGGGTAGAGTCACAGAAGACAGTGAGGATGACAATAATGATAATGGAGTTTGCTCCAGTAGCCAATTTTTTCTCACAAAGTCTCTTTCTTTGAAGACCCACAAAGGGATTAGTGGATGGAATAGCTCATCCCTCATTATTCTGTCTATTAGTTAGGCCTAATTTCTGACACACTAATTTTGGTTCACTTACTTTCTTACCTACCAAGCATGATCCGAACATCGTCCTTGAGTTATATCAATAGGCCTTTTTAGTTGGCCCAATTCACTTTGTCTCCCTTTTGTACCTTTTCCCATCAACATTTGTTGTTGTGGGTTATTGTGACATCTTAGGAACTGTCACACTTTTTACAGTTGATATCACAATTAGGGTAAATTTTTAGGTGCAATTATATTTTCAAATTGAGAGATATTCTGTTAGAATGTTTTGATCTTCTTTATTATTACTACTATTTCATTCTATTACCATAGTGACTTGGAGCCTCTAGCCAAGGAACTGGACACCATTGTGCTAGGTGTTCAGTCCATGCACAAAAGAACTTTAAATAAGGAATCTGGGGGAGACGGGAGCAGCTCATGTAATCTCCATGCCTGATTTTAACATTCAGTGGGAGAAAAATCAAGTAAGAAAGGATACGGCAATGGAGAAAGGAACAACAGAGGGCAGGAAACTGAACATCAAGAGGAAAGACAGTAAAAGTCAGGTAGGTGATACTGACAGTAGAATGACTGTAACTAATCTAACGAGGAATCTGGGTGAAGAGCAGCAGAAACAAGTGAGATGTCTGTACACCAATCCAAGAATCCTGGGTAACAAAATGGAGGAGCTAGAACTACTGGAACTAGACCTAATTAAAATAGTCATTTAGGCTGAGTTTTTGCATGACATTTGAAATGATTAAATCATCTGTAACTGTAAATAAATGATGTGGCATCTGTACTACTTAGAATGTTACTTTGTTTTATTCATTAAAATTTCTTTCTATAGGCCAATTACTTATTGAATGTAGGCAAACAAATTAATAGAATAAAGAACTTGTGTCTCCATATTTAGAGGTGTCCTCTCTGGTGATCAGTTCACTTAAGTCTGCCTTTGGGGTGTCATTTTCCCAGGTGCAGAGGGACCAAGCAAGATCCACTGCAGCACCTAAGTGCTGGAGGGAGGCTGCACAGGGAAGAGGCAAGGAAAAGCAATGTGGCTGCAGAGTCTGCTAACTTCAAATTAGCTATCTTGTAAGGCTCCCCCAGGAGTGGACCAATGCAGGTTGGATGAGGAGGCTTGTAATGGGGGTCACTCAACTCAAGAGCATTTCCTCCTGGCCAGGCATGGCCTAGCAGTTCTCTTCCCATATGATTCCCCTGGCCCATGGTCACTCCATTGCTATATTGGTCTCTCTTCCTGTAATTCACAGTGTTCCCTCTTTGCAACTTAGCCCTCTGGCTAGGTCACTATATGGTCTCCCCTTCCAGAGTATCAAAGTCTCAATAGACCAGCTGTCCAGATGACACCTTCAACAGACCTGTGCCATATCCCAGTGGCTGGTAGGGGAGCCCAGGCCATCCCTCTATAATGGATTCCAACCCAGAGATCCTATGACCAGCTATCTCCCTCCTTGCTCCCTCCCTGGGCTTCTTCCTACCTTGCCTTCTCAGGCTTTCTTTCTTCACAATTCCTCTGGGGTTGGCCTTTCTTCCAGGTCTAGGATTCCAGGGCTCATTCTGCCTCCTGAGTTTCCTCCTTCCACTTCTCTGCTCCCAGCAAGCGACTACATACTCTCTCCCACTGCAAACCCACTGCTACTACCAACTTTCTCCCTTTATATTCCTTACATGGCTTCTCCCCTAGTTGGGCTTTATCAGCAATTAGTGTTTATAAATTCCTGTCCTTCCCTTCAGATGCAATGGTGAAGCTTAGTTGGCCTCTTCTTGATCACCTTCACCTCTATTGGGCTGGTGTGGGGTGGACGCCGCATAACTGGGCCATTGAAATCTGGATCAAGTGGCACAAAGGTCCAAATACAGGTTGTTGAAGGATAATGACCTCTATTCCAGCCACTGCTTAGTTCCTGTGCAAAGACCATTGATTTGGTCAGTCTGCGAGGAGATGGGAATCTTACCTTTACTGAGGATCATATTATTGCCTATTGTTCAAGGCATTTGTCTTTTGACAGTGAACACAGAACAGGAACACAGAACAACATTATCTTCAAGATTCCTGTTCACACATAGTCCCAGAGGGCATCTGTTTCTGAGTAGTCAGAATTTCAACTTTACTTTCTATGATAATTCGCAACAGAAATGTTACTATAAGAATTATTGTCATCCATTCAGAGAAGACAGACAATACCACTTCTCTGAACCATCATAACGAAGCAATGCCTTCCAAACTTTGAATAAAAGATCATAAAGTGAGTGTAGCATTAAGAATGTCATTAAGTAATTCTATTAAATAATAAGTAGGGCTGTCGATTAATCGCAATTAACTCATGTGATTATCTCAAAGAAAATAATCGCGATTAGTCACAGTTTTAATTGCATTGTTAAACAATAGAAGTCCAATTGAAATTTATTAAATATTTTGGATGTTTTTCTACATTTTCATATATATTGTATTCTGTGTTCTGAAATCAAAGTGTATATTATTTTTGATGACAAATATTTGCACTATAAAAATGATAAACAAACGGAATGGTGTTTTTCAATTCACCTCATGCAAGTACTGAAGTGCAATCTCTTTATCGTGAAAGTGCAAATTAGAAATGTAGATTTTTTTTTTGTTACATAACTGCACTCAAAACCAAAACAATGTAAAGCTTCAGAGCCTACAAGTCCACACAGTTCTACTTTTGTTCAACCAGTTGCTAAGACAAACAAGTTGGTTTACATTTGCAGGAGATAATGCTGCCCTCTTCTTATTTATAATGTCACCAGAAAGTGAGAAGAGGCATTTGCATGGCACTTTTGTAGCCGGCATTGCAAGATATTTACGTGCGAGATATGCTAAACATTCATATACTCCTTCATGCTTTGGCCACCACCATGCCAGAGGACATACTTCCATGCTGATGATGCTCATTAAGAAAATAACATGTTAATTAAATTTGTGACTGAACTCCTTGGGGGAGAACTGTATGTCCCCTTTTCTGTTTTACACACTTCTGCCATATATTTCATGTTATAGCATTTTCAGATGATGACCCAGTACATGTTGTGCATTTTAAGAACACTTTCACTGCAGATTTGACAAAATGCAAGGAAGGTATCAATGTGAGATTTCTGTAGATAGCTACAGCACTTGATCCAAGGTATAAGAATCTGCAGTGCCATCCAAAATCTGAGATGGATGATGTGTGGAACATGCTTTCGGAACTCTAAAAAGAGCAACACTCTGATGCGGAAACTACAGAACCCGAACCACCAAAAAAAGAAAACCAACCTTTTGCTGGTGGCATCTGACTCAGATGATGAAAATGAACATGCGTCAGTCAGCCCTGCTTTGGATTGTTATCACGCAGAATCCGTCATTAGAATGGACGCATGTTGCCTGGAATGGTGGTTGAAGCATGAAAGTTGAAATATATGTATCTTTAGGTTGTTCTCACTTTCAGTTGACATTCTAAACAAGAAGTGGGTAGCATTATCTCCTGCAAATATAAACAAACTTGTTTGTTTGAGTGATTGGCTAAACAGGAAATAGGACTGAGTGGACTTCCCGGCTCTAAATTTTACATTGTTTTATTTTTGAAGGCAGGTTTTTTTTTTTACATAATTCACACAGTTCAACTTTCATTAAAAAGAGAAATTTACTATAGTACGTGTATTAAGTGAATTGAAAAATACTATTTCTTTTGTTTTTTACAGTGCACATACTTGTATCAAAAAATAAATATAAAATGAATACTGTATACTTTGTATTCTGTGTTGTACTTGAAATCAATATATTTGAAAATGTAGAAAACATTCAAAAATATTTAAAATACATGTTATTCTATTATTGTTTAACAGTGTGATTAATTGCAATTATTTTTTTAATTGCGTGATTAATCACAATTAATTTAATTAATTCACTTGACAGCCCTAATAATAAATAACTGTTTAAAAAATCATAATCTGTTCATGGGCATTCCCAAAAGGAAAAAATTGTGCAGATTGTATAATTAATATGAACTCTCTCCAGTCATCCCGTCACACTTCTTGGCCTATCTCTCAGACATCTGCCCCTAGATGTCTCACAGTCAGTTAAGACTTAATACAGCCAAAACTGAACGTAAAAACCTCTTACCCAAACCTTCACTGCTACTCCTTTTTTTCTTTCCATGAAGGCAACACCTTTGTACATGCCACTCAACCCTACAATCTGAGTGCCATCTTTTGCTTCTTTTTCTTCTTAGCTCACACGTCCTAACCATATCCAAGTCTTGTTGTTTCCTACATGGCAACTTACATGCAAAAGGATTTCCTTTTGTAGCTATCTTGATTCTCCTAGGGTAATGTAAGATATTTGGGTCTTTTTTTGTAGTTTCCTGTCATTCAGAAAATAGACTTTATTGCAACAATACTGGTTTAACAAAGAAATGATTACACTATTTGTAATTAGGGTGGGATTATTTTGGCTTGAATAAAAGGATACACAGAAGGAAAAAGCCCAGAGATACTTTGGGTGCTCACAGGGTAAAAATTGTTTCTTTAGGACAGATGCGAATTTCACATGGATACTGTTACAACAAGTAACAAGAGTTGCACCTGGATGAAAGACATGAAAAATGAATACAAGATAAAAGCTATTCAGTAGGATTCTGCTGTTTTCTGAGGGTAAAGTTGCTACAAGACACACTTATGTCAGCCAACCATTTATATTTTATACAACACAAACACAAAACTTGGTGCTGTTTTTTGACGTCTTGTTTGGTCCTTTTTGATTATGTATTTAATATTTGTCAGGTTTGTAAAACTCATGACAGGAACCTAAAATCAGTCTTGTAAACTTAAAAGAGAGAAATGAGAGGACTGCACTTTGGGCTGGCTGTGACATTTGGATGAGGGAATAAGTTGGTTTGGGGAACTTAAAATGGGTGCAGGGGTTACAGGGACTTGTGACTAACAAGTTCTATACCTTTGACATGTACAGAATAATGAAAATATAGGACTGGAAGGGACCCATCATGCTTTACTGAGACAATTAAGAATTACTTTTTGTCCATCTCTTTCTCTGCCTTACCTATTATAGTACTGTAAGCACTTAGGACAAAGAATGTCTTTGTATCGACAACCACAAACCCTGTGCAACACTGATCCTAACTGGGACACTACTGTGATATAACTATTGATCAGCAATAAGAGTACAGCTGTAACAGGATCTGGCATGGGTCTGTCACAGGTTCTCTTTATATGGATGAATGCAAATCACAAAAAGAATTTTGTTAACAAGATTAAAATCTGAATGCACCTGGATTGATGACAAGGACCCTGAATGTAGGAGAGGATGGATTTGTCAAACATATTCTCCTTCTTCATTAAATTGTCCTTATGGGAGCTCTATTCTTTTTATTTTATTTTAATAGTTTGGGGAAACTTGCAGACAGTTATTTTGGGGAGATGGAGTAGAAGAGGTTTAGATTCCTCACCCACTCACTTCCTGCCCTCCCTCAAGCAAGGGATTCCTCTGAAGAGTAATTATATTTGTGTTGTTTTTGCCTAGGGGTATGCCCAGTTCCCTCAGTTTTAAAACTTTTTTTCCCTTGAGGGGGCCCATTACTATCAACGAGAGCCATTGTAGCTGTCTTTATTGTCTAGAAGAGCCTAACGTCCTTTCCAGGTGTAAACTCTGTGGAGTTTGTGAGTAGGTTGAGGAAGATATGCAAAACCACTGCACCACAGGTCCCTTCCCTTCATCTCCTCAATATGAGGAGTCGTTTGAGAAAGGAGAGTAGATGAGGAAGCAATACCAATGAATATATCTTCCTTCTTGCCTGATGAGGTGATAATACTTCCTACATCTTCCTACAAAAATGACTTCAGGCAGTTTCTAAACTTAAAATCAGTGGCGGACATTTGCAAATTCCATTAGCGGAAGTACAGGAAATGCAGCATAAACTGATAGACATACTCCATGAAACTTCTTCAGGGAGAATAGCTTTAGCAGTAAAAAAAAAGCCTTGCTTGAATAAGCTAAAAAAATATGGCAAAGCCCATCATCAATACTATCGATATGTAAAAAGGGAAAACAATAAATATTATGTGCCTCTGAAAGGGTCAGAATATTTATTTACACACCTGACACAGAATTCACAGGTAATGGATGCTGTAATTGAGCACAGTAAACAACATCATTCCACATAGAAACCTCATGAAAAGGACTATAAACATCTGGCCTTATTTGGGCAAAAGAATTATTCCTCAGCCTCATAACATTTTAGAGTGGTGAATTATGAAGCTCTCATTGCCAAATACAATTAAATCAACTATAATAAGTTCATATCTTCTGTTGAACAATGGCGTCAGGAGCAAACAGAGTAATTCCAGGCCATTTGTACAAGGGTCATGTTACTGATAAGGCTTGATTACAAGCCTTGTTGGATACAGTGGATACACAATCCCATTCAATGACAACAGCAATAGAGTGTGCCATGTAACCTGGATGCAAAACTCTGGAATCCTATCAGAGGGGTAGCCGTATTAGTCTGTATCCACAAAAACAATGAGGAGTCCGGTGGCACCTTGTTAAGTTTGCAAATGAATTGTAGCTCTGCAGTTTCTCCTTGAAGTCTGTTTCTGAAGTTTTTTTTGTTGAAGTATGGCTACTTTTAAATCTACTATAGAATGTCCAGGGAAATTGAAATGTTCTTCTACTGGCTTTTGTATGTTACCATTCCTGAGGTCTGATTTGTGTCCATTTATTCTTTTACATAGAGACTGTCAGGTTTGGCCAATGTACATGGCAGAGAGGCATTGCTTGCACATGATGGCATATGTGCAGGTGAATGAGCACTGATGGTGAAGCTCATATAATTGGGTCCTCTAATGGTGTTGCTAGAGTAGATATGGGGACTTGGTAGGCAACGGGGTTTGTTACAGGGATAGGATCCTGGGCTAGTGTTTCTGTGATGTGGTGTGTAGTTGCTGGTATTTGCTTCAGGTTGGGGGGCTTTCTGTAAGTGAGGCCTGGCTCACAAGGTTTGTGAGAGTGAGGGATCATTTTCCAGGCTAGGTTGTGGATCACTGATGATGTGCTGGAGAGGTTTTAGCTGGGGGCTGTACGTGATGGCCAGTGGCATTCTGTTATTTTCCTTGTTGGGCCTGTCCTGTAGTAGGTGACTTCTGAGTACCCATCTTGCTCTGTCAATCTGTTTCCTCACTTCCCCAGGTGGGTATTGTTACCAGATGTGCCCATTACTTTGGGGTATGTTCATTTATTCGGGTTACTTCTCTGGGGAACGGGGTTCTGTAATCCTGTCAACGTACTGCTTATGTCACTTGTGTTTACATATGGAGCTCTACTTTTCCCTTCTGCAAGTCCTCTCCCAATGGAGCTATCTTGCAGGACCTAGGGTCCCTAGGGCTGGGTTACTCCCACCCCAGAACTGGATGAACACCCACACGTACATTAACAGAGCAAGTCTGAGCGGACCGGGTCAATCAGCACTGTCAAACTGACCCCTTATATGTCTCTGGACTCACTGGGCTGGAGGAAGCAGCACTTTCAAGCTGTCTCTCCTTATATGCCCCTAGGCTCCATGGACTGGGCCAAAGCAGCACTTTAACCGAGATAACCGAGAGGTCTGCTGCTTGCCAGGAGCTAGGATACACGATGTGACGGAGAGACTGCCGAGACTCATCAAGCCCTCGGATCGCTACCCCTTCCTGCTTCTCCACGTGGGCACCAATGATACTGCCAAGAATGACCTTGAGCGGATCACTGCAGACTACGTGGCTCTGGGAAGAAGGATAAAGGAGTTTGAGGCGCAAGTGGTGTTCTCGTCCATCCTCCCTGTGCAAGGAAAAGGCCGGGGTAGAGACCGTCGAATCGTGGAAGTCAACGAATGGCTACGCAGGTGGTGTCGGAGAGAAGGCTTTGGATTCTTCGACCATGGGATGGTGTTCCAAGAAGAAGGAGTGCTAGGCAGAGACGGGCTCCACCTAACGAAGAGAGGGAAGAGCATCTTCGCCAGCAGGCTGGCTAACCTAGTGAGGAGGGCTTTAAACTAGGTTCACCGGGGGAAGGAGACCAAAGCCCTGAGGTAAGTGGGGAAATGGGATCCTGGGAGGAAGCACAAGCAGGAGAGCGCAACCAGGGAGGACTCCTGTCTCATGCTGAGAAAGAGGGACGATCGTTGAGTTATCTTAAGTGCCTATACACAAATGCAAGAAGCCTGGGAAACAAGCAGGGAGAACTGGAAGTCCTGGCACAGTCAGGGAACTATGATGTGATTGGAATAACAGAGACTTGGTGGGATAACTCACATGACTGGAGTACTGTCATGGATGGATATAAACTGTTCAGGAAGGACAGGCAGGGCAGAAAAGGTGGGGGAGTTGCGTTGTATGTAAGAGAGGAGTATGACTGCTCAGAGCTCCGGTATGATACTGCAGAAAAACCTGAGAGTCTCTGGATAAAGTTGAGAAGTGGGAGCGACAAGGGTGATGTCGTGGTTGGAGTCTGCTATAGACCACCAGACCAGGGGGATGAGGTGGACGAGGCTTTCTTCTGGCAACTAGCAGAAGTTGCTAGATCGCAGGCCCTGGTTCTCATGGGAGACTTTAATCACCCTGATATCTGCTGGGAGAGCAATACAGCGGTGCACAGGCAATCCAGGAAATTTTTGGAAAGTGTAGGGGACAATTTCCTGGTGCAAGTGCTGGAGGAACCAACTAGGGGCAAAGCTTTTCTTGACCTGCTGCTCACAAACAGGGAAGAACTAGTAGGGGAAGCAAAAGTGGATGGGAACCTGGGAGGCAGTGACCATGAGATGGTCGAGTTCAGGATCCTGACACAAGGAAGAAAGGAGCGCAGCAGAATACGGACCCTGGACTTCAGAAAAGCAGACTTTGACTCCCTCAGGGAACAGATGGGCAGGATCCCCTGGGAGAATAACATGAAGGGCAAAGGGGTCCAGGAGAGCTGGCTGTATTTTAAAGAATCCTTATTGAGGTTGCAGGAACAAACCATCCCGATGTGTAGAAAGAATAGTAAATATGGCAGGCGACCAGCTTGGCTAAACAGTGAAATCCTTGCTGATCTTAAACGCAAAAAAGAGGCTTATAAGAAGTGGAAGATTGGACAAATGACCAGGGAGGAGTATAAAAATATTGCTCAGGCGTGCAGGAGTGAAATCAGGAAGGCCAAATCACACTTGGAGTTGCAGTTAGCAAGAGATGTTAAGAGTAACAAGAAGGGTTTCTTCAGGTATGTTAGCAACAAGAAGAAAATCAAGGAAAGTGTGGGCCCCTTACTGAATGAGGGAGGCAACCTAGTGACCGAGGATGTGGAAAAAGCTAATGTACTCAATGATTTTTTTGCCTCTGTCTTCACGCACAAGGTCAGCTCCCAGATTGCTGCACTGGGCAGTACAGCATGGGGAGAAGGTGACCAACCCTCTGTGGAGAAAGAAGTGGTTCGGGACTATTTAGAAAAACTGGACGTGCACAAGTCCATGGGGCCGGATGCGCTGCATCCGAGGGTGCTAAAGGAGTTGGCGGATGAGATTGCAGAGCCATTAGCCATTATTTTTGAAAACTCATGGCGATCGGGGGAGGTCCCAGATGACTGGAAAAAGGCTAATGTAGTGCCCATCTTTAAAAAAGGGAAGAAGGAGGATCCGGGGAACTACAGGCCAGTCAGCCTCACCTCAGTCCCTGGAAAAATCATGGAGCAGGTCCTCAAGGAATCAATTATGAAACATTTAGAGGAGAGGAAAGTGATCAGGAACAGTCAGCATGGATTCACGAAGGGGAAGTCGTGCCTGACTAACCTAATTGCCTTCTATGATGAGATAACTGGCTCTGTGGATGAGGGGAAAGCAGTGGATGTGTTATTTCTTGACTTTAGCAAAGCTTTTGATACTGTCTCCCACAGTATTCTTGCCACCAAGTTAAAGAAGTATGGGCTGGATGAATGGACTGTAAGGTGGATAGAAAGCTGGCTAGATCGTCGGGCTCAACGGGTAGGGATCAATGGCTCCATGTCTAGTTGGCAGCCGGTTTCAAGTGGAGTGCCCCAAGGGTCGGTCCTGGGGCCGGTTTTGTTTAATATCTTTATTAATGATCTGGAGGATGGTGTGGACTGCACTCTCAGCAAGTTTGCAGATGACACTAAACTAGGAGGCGTGGTAGATACACTAGAGGGTAGGGATCGGATACAGAGGGACCTAGACAAATTAGAGGATTGGGCAGAAAAAAACCTGATGAGGTTCAACAAGGACAAGTGCAGAGTCCTGCACTTAGGACGGAAGAATCCCATGCACTGATACAGACTAGGGACCGAATGGCTAGGTAGCAGTTCTGCTGAAAAGGACCTAGGGGTCACAGTGGACGAGAAGCTGGATATGAGTCAACAGTGTGCTCTTGTTGCCAAGAAGGCTAACGGCATTTTGGGCTGTATAAGTAGGGGCATTGCCAGCAGATCGAGGAACGTGATCGTTCCCCTTTATTCGACATTGGTGAGGCCTCATCTGGAATACTGTGTCCAGTTTTGGTCCCCACACTACAAGAAGGATGTGGAAAAATTGGAAAGAGTCCAGCGGAGGGCAACAAAAATGATTAGGGGTCTGGAGCACATGACTTATGAGGAGAGGCTGAGAGAACTGGGATTGTTTAGTCTCCAGAAGAGAAGAATGAGGGGGGATTTGATAGCAGCCTTCAACTACCTGAAGGGGGGTTCCAAAGAGGATGGAGCTCGGCTGTTCTCAGTGGTGGCAGATGACAGAACAAGGAGCAATGGTCTCAAGTTGCAGAGGGGGAGGTCCAGGTTGGATATCAGGAAAAACTATTTCACTAGGAGGGTGGTGAAACACTGGAATGCGTTACCTAGGGAGGTGGTGGAGTCTCCTTCCTTGGAGGTTTTTAAGGCCCGGCTTGACAAAGCCCTGGCTGGGATGATATAGCTGGGAATTGGTCCTGCTTTGAGCAGGGGGTTGGACTAGATGACCTCTTGAGGTCCCTTCCAACTCTGATATTCTATGATTCTATGATTCTATGATTTCAAGCTGTTACCCTTATGCGTCCCAAATTCAGCACATCCCTATCCCCACTCCCCCAACACAATTGTACTGGCAGTAACCTACTCGATGAGCAAACCCTACAGTATTCTGGGCGCTGCAGGAATCTTTAGCTTAGGTAAAAGAAGCGTTGCTGTAGAGTGAATTGGGGAAGCTAAAAACACAAACGAGTAAAGTTCAGCAAGAGAGAGAGAAGCAACCAACTTAACCATAGAAGTTATTTATTGAATAATAGTGATAACTACAGAAGGAGGACTAAACCAACATAACATACATGATTAAAGGCTAATACCTAAGGTAGACAGGAAAACAGAGGGAGAGAGAGAGAGAAGGAGAGAAAGAAAGAAGAGGGTCTCACCGCTCCCTGAAGCTTGAACTGGTCGGGGTTCCCAGATGATGGTGGTAGCTGAGGGTCCGGAGGGCAAGAGGCAGGCAGAGTCCCCAGCACGATCAGTGAGGAGATGATAGAGTTCCAGTGGAACTGATGCCTAGTTTGGATCTAAGCATCAGAACCCTGGCTAGAGAGTGAGTAGGGATTTTTGTAGAGAAATTACAATTGTTCAAGGAAGAACACTAGATTTGTTTATAGGTAAGCTGATGACTCAAGGGTTTTCTTTAGACTAGACAATAGAAGCTGATCACTCTTGGCTATGGATGGTGTTTTCTTCCAGGAAGCTCACAATGCAATTGGGCTGCTTCAGTATTTGGATATCAATTAAGGATTCATTATTAGAATTGGTCTGATAATTGCTGAGCTGGGTGTGTGCAGACATAGGTTCATTAGCATCTGGAGCAGAGATTCCCATGATGCAGTGCTTCCCTGCTTTTTCTGGTCCCAGAATTCAGTGTGGTTCTCTGTTCTCCATTCTGTATGTAAATTGAGATGTCTTCCTGTCCCATCTTTCATGCAGATTAGGCTAGGGGAGTTGTCTCTGCTCTCCATTCTGTATGCTAATGGAGATGTCTTAATCTTGTCACCCTTGTCAGGAGGGGTCTAGGTGTGTCTCCCAACGCCCTTCATTGCTCTCTGCAAGTTTTCTTCTTCTGATGGGTTTTGGTTTAAGCAAAGGCTGGGCGGGGGGAGTCTTTCATGAGTCCGGCTGGATACTTCACCCTGGTTCCCCAAGAACACAGAGGTGTCTGGTATCAGTATTGTAGTTTTAAGAATGTTTGATAAAGATCTTGTAGATTGCAGCAAATTTGGTTATATCTTGGCTGTAGGCAATGGACCATGTGATGTGTCCTGGATGGAAGCTGGAGGCATGTAGGTAAGTATAGTGGTCAGTAGTTTTCCGGTATAGGGTGGTGTTTATGTGACCATCACTTATTTGCACTGTAGTGTCCAGGAAGTGGATATCTTGTGTGGACTGGTCCAGGCCGAGGTTGATGAGGGGTGGAAATTGTTGAAATCCAGGTGGAATTCTTCAATGGATTGGAATTCTGGAATCCTAGAATTTCAGAATACTGTCAAAGATCTCCTGTTTCATGGGGAAAAAACTGTTTAATGACATCACAGATGAATCCCTATATTCTTTAAAAGATTCCATGGTAATGCTTCATTCACTCAGGATTTACACTGCTGCAAATTTAAAAAAAAAAAAAAAAAAAAAAGTAGATCACAGACAGGAAGAGAAGAAAGGATTGGATCATCAAGAAAAACGACCTCTAGGAGTCCAGAAAGTATAGAGGAAAAATGAGAACTGCCAAAGCCGAGCACATTTGGTCCTTTGGTAAGTTAACATGAGGAGGAAAGGAGTCCAGGGGAGCTGGCTGTATTTTAAAGAAGCCTTATTGAGAGTGCAGGAACAAACCATTGTGATTTAGAGAAAGAATAATAAATATGGCAGGCAACCACCTTAGTTTAACAGAGAAAACTTCAGTGTTTTTAAACACAAAAAGGAAGCTTACAAGAAGTGGAAACTTGAACAGATGACTATGGTGGAGTATAAAATATTGCTCGAGCATGCAGGGGTATAATCAGGAAGGCCAAAGCACAATTGGAGTTGCAGCTAGCAAGGGATGTGAAGGGTAACAAAAAGGGTTTCTACAGGTATGTTAGCAAAACAAGAAGAAGGTCAGGGAAACTGTGGGACCCTTATTGAATGTGGGAGAGAACCTAGTGACAGATGATGTGGAAAAAGCTGAAGTACTCAATGTTTTTCTTGCCTCGGTCTTCACAGACAAGTCAGCTCTCAGACTGCAGCACTGGGCAGCACAGTATGGAGAAGAGGTGAGCAGCCCTCAGTGGTGAAAGAACAGGTTAAGGACTATTTAGAAAAGCTGGACATGCCCAAGTCCATCTTTCCGGATCTAATGGATCTGAGGGTGCTGAGGGAGTTGGCTGATGTGATTGCAGCGCCTTTGGCCATTATCTTTCAAAACTTGAGGTGATATGGGGAGGCCCTGGATGATTGGGAAAAGGCAAATAGGGTGCCCATCTTTAGAAAAGGGAAGAAGGAGAATCTGGGGAATTACAGACTGGTCAGCCTCACCTCAGTCCCAGGAAAAATCATGGAGCATGTCCTCAAAGAATCCATTTTGAAGCACTTGGAGGAGAGGAAGGTGATCAGAAAGAGTCAACATGGATTCACCAAGGGCAAGTCATGCCTGACCAACCTGATTGCCTTCTATGATGACATATCTGGCTCTGTGGATATGGGGAAAGTGGTGGAGGTGATATAACTTGACATTAGCAAAGCTTTTGACACCGTCTTCCACAGTATTCTTGCGAGCAATTTAAAAAAGTATGGATTGGATTAATGGACTATAAAGTGGATTGAAAGCTGGCTAGATTGTCGAGCTCAGTGGGTAGTGATCAATGGCTCGATGTCTAGTTGTTAGCTAGTATCAAGCGGAGTGGCCCAGGGGTCTGTCCTGGGATCGGTTTTGTTCAACATCTTCATTAATGATCTGGATTATGGGATGGACTGCACCCTCAGCAAGTTCAGGGATGACACTAAACTGCGGGGAGAGGTAGTTATGCTGGAGGGTAGGGATAGGGTCCAGAATGACTTGGACAAATTGGAGAGTTGGGCCAATAAAATCTGATGAGGTTCAACAAGGGAAAGTGCAGAATCCCATGCACTACTAGTGGCTATGCGACAGTTCTGCAGAATAGGACCTAGGAATTACAGTAGATGAGAAGCTGGATATGTGTCAACAGTTTTATCTGGTTGCCAAGAAGGCCAGCGGCATATTGGGCTGCATTAGTAGGAGCATTGCCAGCAGATTGAGACTGCCCTCTATTCGTCACTGGTGAGGCCACGTCTAGAGTATTGTGTCCTGTTTTGGGCCGTCCACTGCAGAAAAGATGTGGAAAAATTGGAGAGAGTCCAGTGGAAAATCATTAGGGGGATGGGACACATGATTTATGAAGAGAGGCTGAGGGAACTGAGCTTATTTAGTCTGAAGAATAGAAGAGTGAGGGGGGATTTAATAACAGCCTTCAACTACCTGAAGCGCGGTTCCAAAGAGGATGGAGCTCGACTGTTCTCAGTGGTGGCAGATGACAGATCAAGGAGCAATGGTCTCATGTTGCAGTGAGGGTGGTTTAGTTTGCATATTTCACTATTTCACTAGGAGGGTGGTGAAGCACTGGAATGGGTTATCTAGGGAGGTGGTGAAATCTCCATCCTAAGAGGTTCTTAAGACCCAGATTGACAAAGCCCTGGCTGGGATGACTTAGTTGGGGTGGTCCTGCTTTGAGCTCCTGAGGTCTCTTCCAACCCTAGTCTTCTATGAGTCTATAATTCTTTCAAAGGAAGAGGCACATGAAATTGCAATGCCAATAGCAAAAATTATTAATGAATCTGTAAACTGAGGGGGTCATATCCTAAGACTGGAGAATTGCAAAGATAGCATTTATATTTAAGAATAAAAGAGAAAAAAGTAATCCAGGAAACTACAGGCCTCTTTGAACAAATTTTGAAAGAGAGACTAATTAAAAACATAGAGGTTAAAAGTAAATGGGATAAACTACAACAGGGTTTTACAAAATATAGATCAGGTTGATCTGGCACAAACTCTTTCTTTGAAACGCTAGCTGAAATTCTATAATAATGCAGTAGATCTAATTGACCCGTTTTTCAGTAAAGCATTTGATACAGTTCCATAAGGAAAATTGTAAGTTGAATTGGAGAAGATGGGGATTAATACAAGCATTCAAAGGTGGGTAAGGAACTGGTTAAATGGGAAACTGATGTAAGCAGAGTCAGGATGAGCTCTACCCTGACATCTGGTGTTGAATTATGGCGAGGGTGGAAAAGAACTCCAGGGGCTGATCTTGTTTGCATAGGCACACCTACCCGCCTAGCCTGGGACAACAGCAACTGAAAGTGGTTACTTTGACTGGTGTGGGATCCCCAGTTCCTCTGTTATTGGGGCAGGAAGAATAAAGTGTTGTTACCCTGATTCTGTGAATCAAGGCCAGTGGAACTGTTGTATAACAGAGGGACTCAACATTAACTAAGTAGCACCCGCTAGGCAAGGGGCATGGGTTACCAAACCCAGTGAATGGAGAGAGGCTGGGGACAGGTATTTGTACCTGATGGTATGGGCCCCCTTTTGAGGGCCTGAAACACCAATTGTACTATCTCCTCTCTCCACTGTTGAATAGCAGAGCTAATTTTGATTCCATTAAGAGTCTAATTACACGTGGCTATGCTGAATTCACTTTGGGCCATAATGCACTAGCACTAGGGCTTCCCTACTACAAGCTGAAATCACTATGAGCTGAGATCACTGAGTGCTGTGTTAACTAGTAGGAGAGCCTGAAGATTTATTGCTAAGTGGCGAGAGCAGTTTGTGGGACAGTTGGTGTGGCCCATGAGACGGTGAGTGGAGCAGTTTGCAGGACAGTTGGTGCAGTCCAGGGGATGGCGAGCAGAGCGGAGCAGTTTGCGGGATGGCTGGAGATGCTCACAGGACGGCTGGAGGAGCGGACAGGCTGGTGGTGAAGACTGCAGCAGAACCCCATGGAGAGGTGGGGCAGTCAGTCTCGGACCACGTAAGGTGCCCCTTAATACCCCGTGTGCACCTTTTTTGCCCCCATTTCCACCCAGGCTGGGGGGGGGAGGGAGTAAGACTCTGCAGATAAACTTTTGAACTCTGGGGCTGCACTGACCAGGGACAGAGACTTTTGGGTTGTTGGACTTTTGGGTGATTTTGGAGTTGCTGGACTCAAGAGACTTTTGGGGTGTTGGACATTAGGGACTTTGGGGGTGGGTCTTTTGCTCATGGTTTGTGCTATGAATCCTGTTTGTGGTGTTTTCCCAATTTAATGCTGATGTCGTTTACCCCATGTTATTAAACATTTTCTGCTACACTCAGACTCCGTACTTCCGTGGGGAAGTATTGCCTCTTAGAGGCGCCCAGGGGGGTGGTATGTAATTGTCCCAGGTCACTGGGTGGGAGCTCGAGCTGGTTTTGCATTGCTTTATTGAAACGGAACCCCTAGATACTGAACCCGGCACTTGTTGCTGCCAACTCAGATGGGCAGAAGGGTTACACTATAATGGGTCATGCTGAAAGATGATCTATCAGTCTAGAGAGAGGTTATTAGTGGAATTCCTTTAGAATGGGTCTTGGGACCAATCTGATTTAACATATTCATTAATGACTTTGGCACAAAAAGTAGGAATGTGCTAATAAAATTTGTAGATGACAAAGTTGGGAGCTATTGCTAATATGGAGGAGGACTGGAATATCATACAAGAAGATTTGGACAAATTTGAAAACTGGAGTAATAGAAATGGGATAAAATTTAATAGTGAAAGTGCAAGGGACTTTAGGGACTAACAACAGGATTTTTTCCAGTAATCTGGGGATTTACCAGTTGGAAGAGACTGAGGAGGAGAAAGATCTCAGTTTACTGGTGAATTACAGGACGACTATGAGTGGGCAATGTGATGTGGCCATGAAAAAGGCTAATGCATTCCTAGAATGCATTAGGTGAGGTATTTCCAATTGAGATAATCAAGTTCTGTTATGATTTTATAAGTCACTGGTGAGATCTACTCACTGGAATACTGTATGAAGTTCTGGTCTCCCATGTTTAAGAAAGATGAATTCAAACTGGAACAACTGCAGAGAAGGGTTACCTTTTTTGGGGGCACAGTTCAAATGCTGGTTTGAAGTAGAATAAATGGCGGATTCTCTGTAACTTGAAATATTTAAAATGTGATTAGAGGACATCAGTAACTCAGTCAACAGGTTAAGGCCTTTTTCAGAAGTGTGTGGTTGAGGTTCTATGGATGGCAATGTACAGGATATCAAACTAGATGATCACGATGGTCTCTTCTGGCCTTAGAATCATAGATTCATAGAATATCAGGTTTGGAAGGGACCTCAGGAGGTCATCCAGTCCAACCCCCTGCTCAAAGCAGGACCAATTCCCAACTAAATCATCCCAGCCAGGGCTTTGTCAAGCCGGGCCTTAAAAACCTCTAAGAAAGGAGATTTCACCACCTCCCTAGGTAACGCATTCCAGTGCTTCACCACCCTCCTAGTGAAATAATGTTTCCTAATATCCAACCTAGATCTCCCCCACTGCAACTTGAGACCATTGCTCCTTATTCTGTCATCTGCTACCACTGAGAACAGCCGAGCTCCATCCTCTTTGGAACCCCCCCACAGGTAGTTGAAAGCAGCTATCAAATCCCCCCCCCCATTCTTCTCTTCTGCAGACTAAACAATCCCAGTTCCCTCAGCCTCTCCTCATAAGTCATGTGCTCCAGACCCCTAATCATTTTTGTTGCACTCTGCTGGACTCGTTCCAATTTTTCCACATCCTTCTTGTAGTGTGGGGCCCAAAACTGGACACAGTACTCCAGATGAGCCCTCACCAATGTTGAATAAAGGGGACTGATCACATTCCTCGATCTGCTGGCAATGCCCCTACTTAAACAGCCCAAAATGCTGTTAGCCTTCTTGGCAACAAGAGCACACTGTTGACTCATATCCAGCTTTTCGTCCACTGTGACCCCTAGGTCCTTTTCTGCAGAACTGCTACCTAGCCATTCGGTCCCTAGTCTGTAGCTGTGAATGGGATTCTTCTGTCCTAAGTGCAGGACTCTGCACTTGTCCTTGTTGAACCTCATCAGGTTTTTTTTGGCCCAATCCTCTAATTTGTCTAGGTCACTCTGTATCCGATCCCTACCCTCTAGTGTATCTACCACACCTCCCAGTGAATCCATGCTGACTGTTCCTGATCACTTTCCTCTCCTCTAAGTGTTTCATAATTGATTCCTTGAGGACCTGCTCCATGATTTTTCCAGGGACTGAGGTGAAGCTGACTGGCCTGTAGTTCCCCGGATCCTCCTTCTTCCCTTTTTTAAAGGTGGGCACTACATTAGCCTTTTTCCAGTCATCCAGGACCTCCCCCGATCGCCATGAGTTTTCAAAAATAATGGCTAATGGCTCTGCAATCTCATCCGCCAACTCCTTTAGCACCCTTGGATGCAGTGCATCCGGCCCCATGGGCTTGTGCACATCCAGTTTTTCTAAATAATCCCGAACCACTTCTTTCTCCACAGAGGGCTGGTCACCTTCTCCCCATACTGTGCTGCCCAGTGCAGCAGTCTGGGAGCTGACCTTGTTCGTGAAGACAGAGGCAAAAAAATCATTGAGTACATTAGCTTTTTCCACATCCTCGGTCACTAGGTTGCCTCCCTCATTCAGTAAGGGGCCCACACTTTCCTTGACTTTCTTCTTGTTGCTAACATACCTGAAGAAACCCTTCTTGTTACTCTTAACATCTCTTGCTAGCTGCAACTCCAAGTGTGATTTGGCTTTCCTGATTTCACTCCTGCATGCCTGAGCAATATTTTTATACTACGCCCTGGTCATTTGTCCAATATTCCACTTCTTGTAAGCTTCGTTTTTGTGTTTAAGATCAGCAAGGATTTCACTGTTTAGCCAAGCTGGTCGCCTGCCATATTTACTATTCTTTCTACACATTGGGATGGTTTGTTCCTGCAACCGCAATAAGGATTCTTTAAAATACAGCCAGCTCTCCTGGACCCCTTTGCCCTTCATGTTATTCTTCCAAGGGATCCTGCCCATTTGTTCCCTGAGGGAGTCAAAGTCTGTTTTCTGAAGTCCAGGGTCCATATTCTGCTGCTCTCCTTTCTTCCTTGTGTCAGGATCCTAAACTCGACCATCTCATGGTCACTGCCTCCCAGGTTCCCATCCACTTTTGCTTCCCCTACTAGTTCTTCCCTGTTTGTGAGCAGCAGGTCAAGAAAAGCTCTGCCCCTAGTTGGTTCCTCCAGCACTTGCACCAGGAAATTGTCCCCTACACTTTCCAAAAACTTCCTGGATTGTCTGTGCACTGCTGTATTGCTCTCCCAGCAGATATCAGGGTGATTAAAGTCTCCCATGAGAACCAGGGCCTGTGATCTAGCAACTTCTGCTAGTTGCCAGAAGAAAGCCTCGTCCACCTCATCCCCCTTGTCTGGTGGTCTATAGCAGACTCCGACCACGACATCACCCTTGTTGCTCACACTTCTCAACTTTATCCAGAGACTCTCAGTTTTTTCTGCAGTTTCATACCAGAGCTCTGAGCAGTCATACTCCTCTCTTATAAACAACGCAACTCCCCCACCTTTTCTGCCCTGCCTGTCCTTCCTGAACAGTTTATATCCATCCATGACAGTACTCCCTTGTTGGGGCGATGAACAGCAGAGGCTAACAGAGGGAGTTTGGCTGGGATCTGTCCGAGAGGAGGTACGCTAAGTGCTGCATGGGGGGATGTGTTGGTGAGTATCTGAGTGTCTGTTGCTGGGACAGTTTGTCAGTTTGACTGTCTGCTTGATTGCTTGCTTGCTTGTTTGTTTGAAAAGTGTGAATTGGGAGTGCTTTGTTCCAGGTGGGCCTTGAGTGAGCCTGACTGGTATGTAAGGGCCTTTTCCTTGCACAGGAAGGATGGACGAGAACACCACTTGCGCCTCAAACTCCTTTATCCTTCTTCTCAGAGCCACGTAGTCTGCAGTGAGCCACTCAAGGTCATTCTTGGCAGTATCATTGTTGCCCACGTGGAGAAGCAGGAAGGTGTAGCGATCCGAGGGCTTGATGAGTTGGCAGTCTCTCCATCACATCGTGTATCCTAGCTCCTGGCAAGCAGCAGACCTCTCGGTTTTCCCAGTCGGGGCGGCAGATAGATGACTCCGTCCCCCTTAGGAGGGAAGCCCCAGCCACCACCAACTGTCTCCTCCTCTTGGGAGTGGTGGTTGTGGAATACTATCCCTAGGACAATGCATCCGATACCTTCCAGTCAATGGGGTCTTCTTCTGATCTGTACCCTCAGATGACTCGTCCAAACCATTCTTCACCGCAGTACCTGTGCAGAGAGGCTGAAAATGGTTTCTTACCTTTGTCTGCATTAGAGGTATATGGGTTCTCCTCTTTCTTCTTCTGGAGGTCACATGCTGCCAATTTTCTTTCCTGTTCTGCACTGTCCTCTCTTATTCTTCAGCATGATGTGCGTGCAGTACCAAACTCTGACTTCTATCTAGAAAATGTTCATTTTCTCTGATGCAATGCAGGGTTGATACTTGGGTCTCTAGTTCTTTAACCTTCTCTTCCAATATGGAGACCAGTTTGCACTTCGTACAGGCAAAGTTGCTTCTATCCTCTGGGAGAAAGACAAACATAGCATATCCTGTGCAGGTCACAACAGCTGATCGCTCACTATCTATATTGTATTCCTTCCAAGAGACTCTTCAGATGTTATAACTACTTCTCAGAAGCCTGAAAGGCAAATCCTCTGTGGGAACTCCCCCCAGGCAAACTCCCAAGGAAACTCCCTCTGTTTGCTTTTTCTCTGTTCGCAGCTCACTCCGTTCAAAAGTGGCTGCTTTTTTATAAGTCTGCTGGCGCAAAGCAGTTGCCCCAGCTCAAAGCCTTCCCTCCAATCAACCACGCAAGGCTCACCTGGAACAAAGTACTCCCAATTCATATTTTTTGAACAAACAAACACACAATCAAACAGTCCCTGCAACTAGCAGCAGTCAAATAAATGGTCACAGCAGAAACTTGGATATTCACCGTACCAGCTCACAACACAGCCCCCTAATGCAGCACTCACCATAGCTCCTCTCGGACGGTTCCCAGGCAAATTCCCTCTTTTGGCTTCTCCTCTGTCCACCTACTCTGTTTTTCTGCCTGCAAACACTTAAGTCTTTCTCTTAAAAAGAACAGGTCAGAAATTGTGGCTTTAGTCTGGGGTTTTCCCTCAAGAGCAAGAAATGTACTAGATGTCAGGAAAAGGAAACCATATGAAAACAGAAGGAGTGTTTGGGATACCAATCCATACTGCTGCTTAAGCATATGGGTAGAGATTAGCACTTCAAGGCTCAAGGCAGATTGCATTCTTCCTCTTAGCATTTGTGCTTTACATCCTCTTTATTGTATTGATCTCCATTTTACAATAAACCTGCACACAGAAAACACACCAAGTGGGATGTCATAAGTGCTGCTGGAGATTATTTTGAGGGATCTGTCATTATTTTATAACTAGAATGGTAACAAATGAGTTTGAATGAAAATAAATCAGGGTAGGAATTCTGCACATTTGTCCAAACATCTTGTCACAGTTATCTAAATGTATCTCCCAGTTTCCATTGACCATTGCCATATGTATATAATATTATTTCTTGTGCTGAGGGCTAACTAAGGCCAATGTACCTTTCAAGTTCTACCTCATACTTATTTTAGAAAGCACCTACTACATTCAAATAAATGGTTATGTTTTCAGTTTATTAAAATAATAATTTGATTAGTCACTAACAGGGCATTTTGGGAAGGGACATGCAAATATCTTTTTCCATGAACTAGATACTTAGTAACAGGATAGATGCCAGATTTGAATCTTCATCATATGACTTGGCTATATATGAACAACAGGCGAAACTTAATTTTCATCCTGCTTTTGAACCTATGCGAAAAGGACTAAGCTTTGTATATCCATGAGCCAGAGATGAACAATCTTCTAAATCAAGCCTTCTGAACTGATGTCTTCTAAACCAAGACTTCTGGAAAGTCTTGAGAAGTGAGCTACAAACTAAGAATTAAGGATGAAAAAGTCTTTAGCTACTGCTTTTATTTTTTATATGAT
Source organism: Chrysemys picta bellii (assembly GCF_011386835.1). Classification (NCBI taxonomy): domain Eukaryota; kingdom Metazoa; phylum Chordata; order Testudines; family Emydidae; genus Chrysemys; species Chrysemys picta. Next base: position 40,111,726 of record NC_088793.1, on the reverse strand, counting down.
TATCTCAGCAATAGAATTCTCAGTGGGAGTTGTTGTAAATGGATATATTGTTGCCGTAAATTGTATCGACTGGGCCAAAAGCAGAACGCTGACTTCCTATGATAAGATCATAACCAGCCTGGCCTTGTCCAGATTTTGCCTACAATTCTTCATGACAGACTATTCCTTATTTAAGTTATATTCACATCTCTTTGTTAGATTTCAAACAGCTCAGCTTTATATAGCTATCTGGTTGTTCATAAACCAAATGAGTCTCTGTTTTGCAAGCTGCCTTTCTGTGTTCTACTGTGTGAAGATTGCCACTTTCAACCAGTCCCTCTTCAGCTGGTTAAAACTGAAAATCTCCAAACTGGTGCCATGGCTACTTTTGGGATCTGTGCTTTACTGCTTGGTTACCACAGTTGCTTTTACATTGTTCAGCTATTCCTATTGCTTATCCTCTCACAACTCCACAGATCGTCTATCAACAAATAGCACGATGTCAGACAAGATAAAGAACCTTATGGAACTCACTTTTCTGATACACAGCGTAGGATCTATTTTCCCCCTTATTGTATTTATTGTTTCATCTGTTCTGTTAATCATATCCCTTTGGAGACACATCAGGAAAATGAACCTTAATTCAGACCTTAATCCAAATTTCAGAAACCCCAGCACGGACGCCCATGTGCGTGCTCTTAAATCTGTGGTGTCCTTTTTCATCGTCTACAATATTTATTATGTGGCTTCAACATTCTCAATAGGAAACATATCTTATTTGAATGCTGAATGGAAAATGAGGGTGTTTTTATTTATCAGTGCTGCTTACCCTTCTGTACACTCCATTATCTTGATTCTGGGCAACCCCAAATTAAAACTGGCCTCAGGAAAAATTCTGCATTCTGCCAATTGCTGTTTCAGATAGGTTACTTCATAATAGCAATTCCTGTCCTTCTGGATCAAGAATGTTCATTACCTTTAAAAAGCCGAATAGTGGAAAAAATATTTGATTTTACCCTTTGTTCCCATATTCTCCAGTCTATTATCCATTTGAAATCTTTCTTTTTGTTATAGTACACAAAGCCACTGGCACTTTCCAAGAAAATCATTTTCACATTCCCCACCAATTCCCATTCAAACTCTTCCAATGGACATGAGTCCTTTCCTGCAGTAGAATTGCTATCTTTTTAAGAAGAGACTTCTCATTGGATGAGATCACCAAATTCATTTTCATATGATGGATTCGGCCAGGACTGAAATTTGGTCTCCACTTTTAAATGACATTTTGTTTATAAATAAATAAACCAACCATTGATAGAAATGAGATGACCCTGCCTGGATTGGTCCATGCATCCCTTGTAAAAGAAAGGACAGTCATAGGACTGTCTATTGGAATTTAATAAAAAAGGCTAGTCAATTGCAGTTCACTGTCCCCAAGCATCAAGAACAGTTATCTAGGTGATAAGGCTTAGTTAGAATCTGGCTGGATGACTATAACTTTCTTCTTTTAATAAGTAACTGTGTCATCATCTGACCTGCAGTGAAAGGCTGCAATGGAAAAACAAGCATGAAATTGTTAGACTGTCAGATACAGAGAAAACAACTTGAATCATTGAAATAACAGTTGTAGGAGCCACTTTTTCAAAAGGATACCCTGCTTTTTTCAGAGACTGTTTGTGCCCACAATTCAACTGAGTGCAGAAATATGAGTACTTGTGTCTCTACCTACCTGAGGATAAAACTGGCAATTTTTCAGGATTAAACTTCACTCAAAGAAGGAATCTTAGTCTCAGCCCTTTGAAATTCACCCTGTTATACTAAAAAGTTTATGCTTGATTCATATATTTTTTCAAAGTAACATAACCATACAGTTAATTATACAAATCATCTATTAGCTACATCTAACTAGTGAATTGTTTGGTAATTTAGTAAGAAGCTTGAACAAAAAGCATGAATAGTTAAGGTTGATAATTCAGTACTGTGATATAATATAGTTAAGGGAATGTACATGTACGTTTATGAGAGGGGAAAGGATTGTTCATGACCATTGCCTGGAAAAAAGATTTTTATAGAGGATTTAAATAATAAAACATAAATTATTATCAATACTGTGGTTAAGACATTTAAGATTGTATTCAGAGGAGTTTACAGGGTGGACAGTAATATGGAGTCCCACTGGAATAGGAGAATCCCCTTTTGAAAGGGACCCAGCATTGGCATCTAGCCCTGGAATAACCTGAGGCAATGAACATTAGCGATGGTTGAAATATGGTGACACTGTTATGAACATTTTTGAAATAGTGAGTTAAAATTTAAAAAACAAAGAGACCAGTCTACTAAATATAGTCTTTTGTGGGCTTCGGACCAGGGTAATTTGGGACATGTGGGACAGTTTGGAGAATATGTCTGTGTCAACTTATGAATTCCTTTCTGTTTTATGGATACCATTATTGTAACTTTCAGTGGATTAGAGATGCCATATGGTAGCAAGACCCTGGAACACATGCTTAGAAATGTGCAGCAAAGTAATCCTGGCCTCTGCCATTGAATAGTTGAAGAATAGTTTCTTTGAGAGCAAGGTCTTTGAATAAATTCTCTCTTCACAAAAACCTGTTTGGGGAGATGTGGAATTCCCCTTGGACTGAACACTTGAGTGGAAGAGCTGTAGTTTCTTCAGTGACCCACCTTATTAAAGAGAGAGAGAGAGAGAGATGGATTTTAAAAGGTGGGCTTCTATAAGCCAAAAGGAGCCACCAGGAATGGAAATCCCAACTGAATGAATGGAGGCAAGAGGGAGGTGGTGTACTTCTCGAAGGACACTGACCAAACCCAAAGGATTCTGAGGTGCAATGAGGACTCGGAGGGGATTGTATTCAGGACTTCGCTTTGCATAGCTCTGTAAATCTCCTGTGCTAAGAGTGTAAATCTCCTGTGCTGTTCCTTACTGTAGTTGCTATGTGTCCCTGAGTCTTCAATTACACAGCAACTACAGCCAAGTGGGACTTGGCAGGTGGGGAGAGGAAGGAATATGCATAAACTGCTGGGAAGTCTTTGGAGTGTCAGCATTGGTTTCCGATGATAGGGCAATTGGACTGTGAGGTCTCCCCGCAGAAAGAGGCCAAACAGTGAGTCTTCACCTGTAATTGTACCTAAGAGGCCATTACTAGAGACAGTATCTGGACCCATCTAGCTGGAAGCACATGGGATCCAAAACTTGGGTACAATACAACAGACTGGTGTAAGGAACATGAGCCACAATTCATGTCAGGCCTGGAAACATTGAATTTTTCAGTGCTGAATGAAGTCAGTTTAACAAGAAATGCTAAAGCAGTTTTATGTCTTCAGGTTAAAGGGCACAGGGGTTAGCTAAAATCCTGTATCTAGGCTGGGACCCTCAGAGTCATTTCCCTAATGTCTTTCCTAAGTAACTGTCATGGGTTTAATGAGTGTAAATGGGGGAGAGTGTGAATAACTAGCTTACAGTCTTTAATTATATTTCACAAAACAAATGCGGGCCTCGTGTCCATTGGCCTTAGACAAAAGTCTGTTACTGAGTTCTACAACATATGTATGAAACAGTACCTGTCTCTGTTGAGCCCAGCAGATTTGTCAAGAAAATGATCATTCCTTACTAGAACTTTTGACAATCACCTAATACAGACATTGCCCACTGCCAAATCACTGGACCACGTTGAACTACATCCAACATCCTGGGGGTCTGTAATTAGACTGTGAAAATACAAAGGTGACCCCTGAGGCAGAGTAAAGGGAACACTGACCCATATAAATGTTGAAAGCAAGCGGAAGAGAACCTTATGCTCTCTCTCATGTTTAAATGACATCTGAAGCAAAGTACCCCTCTCTTGTCTGGACAGGCCATCTGGAGGAAAAAGAGGTGAAAGACTCTGACCAATTGACTATGACAGCCTGAAACATCCTAAGCTGGTAGAGAGAGAGAGAGAGAGAGATCTCACAGGTTTTAAGATATGAGCTCAAAATTTTTCCCCATCAATCTTGTGCCAGATAAGAACAATCATGTAAGTGAAAGATTCCAGAAAGAAAATAGTGAGAATTCTTTTATATGGCTGCTATGATAATTGGGTCCACAAATTTAACCTAAGTGTAAACTCAGCTGTAAATTGTGAGTGAAAGTTCACAAATTGCCAAGTGATTTGTTATGTTAAATTTTGTAAGAACAGATGAAAGAAAGAGACAGACTGAATTAATTTAAACAGAAAAGGTTTTACTGATCCCACTCAACGATTATGTTAAGATTATGATGGGTAAACAAGAGGAGAAATCAATTAAACAAAATTGGTGTATTGGAAATTAGGTCTATTGGTGGACAAAATAATGAGAGGATCATCTATTCTGCCCCAAACTCCATTTTGGGCTTCTGAAAAAGAAAAGAGTTCTTAGTAAAAGAAGCAGTTGTCTGACAACAACCATTGCAGTGAGCTTTATCATCTTGGCTTCCATCCCTACTATCCCCTGGGATACTGGAACTTCTTCATCCTGGTCCTAACAAATATCCTGACCAGACCGGGCCAGGGAGAGGACACAGATGACATTGCTACCTCCATCAACTTCCAGCTAAATTCTGGATATCTCCCAACCCCATGTGTCCTTTTCCTTCTACACCTTATTTCTTTTCTTTCCTATCTCTCTCCTGTGACTGGAAAAAAGGAAGCTAAAAGCAATGCCCTAAACAGCCCAATGCTAGTACAAATTTGCCAGATCTTGGGTTGACTGATAAGACCATGTACTCTGCCTCTGTTTTTGTAGCAATGAGGTTCTAAGAGAGAGTCAGCATCCGAGACAGATGCTGCATTTTCTCTCTTTGCTGAGCCATTGGATACTGTTCCCAGGTTAATACCCTATTACCCTTACACTCGTCACTGTCCACATGAGCGGACTCAGCCAGGGCTATAACAATGTGTACATGTTTGTGTGGGGTGTATGTGAGAATTTCACATTTCAAAGGAAGAAGAGGACATATTATTCTGGTAGGTTGATATTTTTAATTTACAAATAAATGTTGTCTCTTTGAAGCATTTCTGAAGTGTGGAATGCTTGATGTAGTCCTGAGGAGATACATTAGTGAATGGAAAACAGTTGTGTGGTCTAAGATGCATTATAAAATATTACTTGGGTCTGAATCAGGTTTTCGCTCAGTTCAACACAAGGTTTCACCCAACTCATAACAATACCAAATCAACACATCCTGAATTTCTAATAGAAAACCATGGAGGAAATCCATGAAAAATTTGACCAAATAATGAAACAATCAAGAAATATGTATAATCGGTATGTGGGTATGCCATGGAAAGAAAAAGCTGTAATACATATAATTTATCATGATGAATTATTCCCTCCAGGCCTGGTCACACACAGCAGTAAAAAGTAGTCTGGTTCAAGAAAAAAAAACACTGACTTGTGTTCAGTAACATTCTGAAAGTAGCACTATGGGGGTCCTCACAACAAAAGTTTTGGTGGCCTCAGACTGCAACCACCAACTCTTGCTGGTGGCCACTCTTAAAATTTTTCCTAAAATACTTAAATAGTTTTATGAAAAACAAATAAATATGCACATATACATGTCCAAATCATTGTAATTTATTTATGTATGTTTTTTTTGCAGACTCAATAATAAAAATAATATACAGATGTCACTATTCTTTACTGAACTTAAACAGAATAGAAATACAAATAAGTTACTCTGCATGTTTTGCTTTTTTTAGTTGATTTTTTGTTTTAGATTTGCCAGCTAGTAAGTCTGCTACTGTGAAAACTGATATTTGTATATTTGTTAATATCACTTTTCACAGTAGATTTACTCATCCCTGGCAAGCTGGGGGACAAGTTAAACCCTGGATGGGAAGGTCGGTAAGGAGGCAGAAGGGCCAGGGGTGATGGGCATGAGTCATGGGCTGGAGCTAAGGTCCTGCTGCACGACTGGCAGCTGGAGGAGGCAGCAGGGGTCAGGGGTGATGTGGGGGGGGGGAAAGCCTGGGGCTGGAGCCCGAAACCCTCAGGCTGGGCGATATAGCCCGCCACCACATGGCCAGAGCCTGCTGCCCACTGCCCCAGGGCTGAAGCCCAAATCCTAAGCCACACCGCCTCCGGGAAGGAGGGGAACTCACACTGGTCGCCTGCTCCTATAGCGTTTGTAACTCCAGGAGGGGGCAGGGACCAACCCTGGCTGGGGGCCCGAGGGAGGGGCAAATCCATGAAAAATTTGACCAAATAATGAAACAATCAAGAAACATGTGTAATCGGTGTATGGGTATGCCATGGAAAGAAAAAGCTGTAATTCATATAATTTATCATGATGAGTTATTCCCTCCAGGCCTAGTCACACAGAGCAGTAAGAGGTAGTCTAGTTAAAGAAGAAAAACACTGGCCTGTGTTCAGTAACATTCTGAAAGTGGCACTATGGGGGTCCTCACAACAAATTTTTTGGTGGCCTCAGACGCAACCATGAACTCTTGCTGGTGGCCGCTCTGATAGTTTTTCCTAAAATACTTAAATAGTTTTACGAAAAAAGTCATCTGGTTGTAAGGTCGAGGTGATGGGCATGAGTCAGGGGCTGGAGCCTGGGGTCCTGCTGCATGGCTGGGGGCTGGAGGAGGCAGCAGGGGTCAGGGGCGACGTGGGGAGGTTGGGAGCCTGGAGCCGGAGCCCAGAGCTCTGTGGCTGGGGGACAGAGTCAGCCAGAGCTGCTGCCCACTGCCCCAGGGCTGAAGCCCAAATCCCAAGCCCCACCACCCTCAGAAAAGAGGAGAACACACACTGGTCACCTGTTCCTAAAATGTTTGTGACTCCAGAAGGGGGAAGGAACCAACCCTGGCTGGGGGCCCGAGGGAGGGTCTGCTGTTTTCCCCCCCACTCCCCATCACCACCCATGAGACCATGGCCACAAGAAAAGTCCCTGGTGACCACATTCAGCCACGGTGGCTGCATTTGAGAAAGGCTGCCTGTAATATCAATATATTCGCTATTCTGCTGTTCCTATTCCTACTCGTTCAAGGTAATTATAGGAATAATGTGCATATTGTAAATGTAAATATAAATGTACTTAATCCTAAGGTCCTAAATCATTTTTGATTCATTTCTCCCCCAACAAGACAATGTCCCACTTCACAACCTCAATCTTGTTTTAAAGGTTTGAAAGACTAGTCTATATACAGTGTGCACACTATGGATAAGGGATACTGCATTCCCAACACTGCATTGCTCTTCTTCTTGGTCATTTCTCCTGGTATCTCCAGATCTCTGTCAGCTCTGGCTTTGCTTCCCCAATTCTCCCTCTACTTCCCAAGCCAGAATCTGCTGCATCACTACGAATTAGCTTGAAAATTAATCCCCTGCTGCTACATTTACATTTCTTGTAATAATACAGATGGCTGTGATTTCATTCGTTAGATGTATAATGGGTAGGACTGGGTGAATAATTTGTAGAAAAGAATTTGTTCAACGAATTTCACTTTTTTCTGTTCTAGAATTGTCTGCCAGCAGATTACCATTTACTCTATGTTATGGTTATTCAAAATTATTGTTAAAAGTGTTTTTATTTAAATCACAAAAAGGCATGTCTACAAGGCTCTCGGATCTCTGCATCACTTAACTCCCACTTAAACTGTGAAAATAGGGCATAAATTGGACTTCAGTGATGCATAGGTTATATCAGTTTGCTGCTACCTCTTGTGGTTCCCAACCATCAGAAAAAAATTACAAAAAGTAAATAATTGCACCTATCCCTTAATTGGTAAGCTGACCTGATTTGTTTTGTAGCATGATCGCAGACATACATTTTGAGGAGGCATTTGAAGAGGGGAAGTGTAGATTCATAGATTAGAAACTCTGTTTTAGCTATGTTGAGCTTTAGCTGATAGCTAGAGATCCATAAGGAGATGTCAAAGAGACAGGTGAAGATTATAGTTTGAACAGATGGCGGGAGATCTGGAGTAGAAAAGTACATCTGTGAATTATCAGCATAGAGATGGTAGTTCCATTTATATTTGGAGATGAGATTACTCATAGATAAGATATGGCAAAGAAGAGAAGGGACCCAAGGACATAAAACTGGAAGAGTGATAAGGCAGATCCCCCAAAGGACACACTGAAGGAGAAATTACAGAGATAGGAGAATAACCAGGAGAGGATAGTCATGGAATCTGAGGGAGAACAAGATTTCAAAAAGAAGAGCATAGTCAAGTGTGTCAAAGGAGGCTGACAAGTCAAGGAGGATGAGGATAGACTACCGGTTCTGACCTTTAACTAGGAAGAAGTCATTAGAGACTACGGCCAGAACAAATAAAGTGGAGTTCTTTTTTACTCAGGTATTGATTTTGTCAGCCATTCCATTATATTGCCCGGGAAGTATGTGAGGCCGACGGGACTATGATTACGTGGATCATCCAGTTTACCCATTTTAAATATTAGCACAACATTAGCTTTCTCTCAGTCTTCTGGAACTTCCCGTGTTCCAAGACTTATTGAATACCATACATAAAGGGTCAAGAGAGCTCCTCAGTATTTGGTATATAGAGAAATATCTGGGATTGCATGTATGTAGTATGTTCAAAAATAGACCACAATCCTGTAAATACTTACACATATTCTTAACTTTACACATGTGAGGTATGGGTCAGTGGGACTCCTTGCATAATTTAGAGCATTTGTGTGTTTGAAGCATCCTGCTTATATATGGGATTATATTTTTTTCCCTCTGCAATGTGAATATATCACATTGTAGATGACCTTTGATATGTAATACAGCTGTACGTTAGGCACATTTAAATGTATATGTCTGAGCTAAGTGACTGAGTGAAAGTGATGAAAATCTCTGATGAACATTCCATTTAAAAAAAATTTGGATATGCAAAAGATCTTGCCATGACAATCAAAGCACCAAACCTCCATGACACTGAGAAAGCATTAAATGAGGGCCTCCAAATTATGGAACAATACTTCCGGAAATGAAGGCTCAAAAAACCCCGTGGAAAAACAATAGTAAATACAATTCATCTTGATAATAGGAGTGCCAAAAACACATTGAAAGTAGCTTTCTGTGGTAAAAATGTGCAACATGATTACACTCCAGCATGCCTGTCAATGAAATTCGACCACACCCTTACTTTCCATGATTACGTTGAGAAAGTAGCTGCAAAGATAAAAATCAGAGTGAACATAATTCAGAAAATAGCAGGGACAACCTAGGGTGCATCGGCATCAATGCTGCGAACATCTGTAATGGCACTTGTATATTCGGTAACGGAATATTGTGCACCTGCATGGAGCAGATACAGCCATAAGCAACTTGTTGACACCCTGGTGAATACAGTGATGAGGTTCATCATTGGATCCCTTAAGTTAACTCGAAGACCATAGCTAGCTGTTCTAACATCGCTCCCCTGATGATACGCTAACCTGCTGCGATACTCTGCAAAGCTCAATGAATCTTCTTATCCACTAAGATATTGACAATGCCCCCCACTCAATTTTTTACATCAGACAAGCCTTTCTAGGAACATTTGCTTAGCCTCATGCAATCAGGCTATGATCAGAAGGACACTTGGAAAGCAGAGTGGGCTAAACGAGACTTTAAAAATCAGCACCTTGTGATGCATCCCACTCAGAAGGCTCTTGGGTTTGGCCTTCCACAGACATCTTGGTCAATTCTGAACCAAATTCAAGCCAGTCATGATAGATGCGGACATCTAATGCACAATGGAAAATCAAGGACTCCCTACCTTGCGAGTGTGACTCCCATAACAAAACATCAAACATATCACCACCTACTGCCCAATTTATAAATATGAAGGAGGCTTCACTGCTATAAATTCTGATAGTCCTGATGTAGCTATCTGGCTTGATCAAGTTCAGGTAAAATTGTAGTTGCTGCTCTACACAAGCCATACAAAAGCAGAAGATGGAGCTACAACTTGGTCTTTTGAATGCCAATTCCAAGGGTGAAATCATGGATCCATTCAAGATAATGGCAAAATTCAAGCCACAATTTCAGACTAGGTATATTTGGTTCTCAGTCAAAACAGGATAAGGATCTGTGCCTTCTAACTGCATTTACACAGAGCAGCTGTGTTAGAAGAACATTTTCACCAAGGAATTCCATTGGAGTAGTTCAACAGAAATCAGGTATTTGGGGGATGGATAAAGTTCCATATATTATGTCTGCCTTTGATAAAATGAGAATCGTGAATTCTCAACATGAAGAGTGTAATGGATTAGCACAGGTTTTTATTTATCTATATCAGGCTGAAAACTCTTTTTGTTTTTGAATCATAGAATATTAGGGATGGAAGGGACCTCGGGAGGTCATCTAGTCCAATCCCCTGCTCAAAGCAGGACCAACACCAACTAAATCATCCCAGCCAAGGCTTTATCAAGCCAGGCCTTAAAAACCTCTAAGGATGGAGATTCTACCACCTCCCTAGGTAACCCATTCAAGTGCTTCACCACCGTCCTAGTGAAATAGTGTTTCCTAATATCCAGCCAAGGCCTCCCCTACTGTATCTTGCACTATAGTCTCCATCTTGAGCTGGGATACCCTGGAGGTGTCAGGAGAAATCCTTATACCCAGAAGAAGGGTAAACAATGGGAAAGCTATCAAGAGTCATCAAACCCAATAGTCCTCCATTCAGATGGGTCCACCCTAGAATAGCAGGCTGGATGCAGTTCCAGGAATTCCCTTTTCAAAATTTAGATGGGGGTAAGAGTGTGGATTTAACCAATCAGTTTAAAATTTCCTTTGCAAAGTTTGTGTGTTATTTGCTTGAATTGCCAGGCGTTTACTTAGGAGATGATGTACTGCAAACTAGATTTCTGAAATGGCGTATGCAAACAAGACTGGGCAAGAAGGATTTAATAAGACTCTGTGGCCTCAGTCAGTCCTCCTATGATATACCTGAAGTAGTGTCAAGCCTCGAGGGAGGAGCTAAAAGGCCTGGGCATGGCTCAGTTTGGGGCTGGTTGGTAAGAAAAGCAGATATCTAGCCCCCACTTGAAGAGAGAAGTCTGGTTGGATCCAGGAAGCAGAGTTAGATGGATGGCAGACAGAGACTCCCTGTTTACAACCAGGAGTGCAAGGCAGTTGTGTACGAAAGCTGGAGGAAGTGAAACTGCCAGGATTCTCTGTACTAATAGAGAAGCCTGCAGGGAGGAGAAAGCCTCCTAGTGAGCCAGGGAATGTCCTGCCGAGGGAGTAGAGAAAACTCTTCTGAAGCAGAACCACTGGGGTGACAGAAAGTGCTAAGAAGGTCTGCAGTGATCCTGGGTAAGAGGCTGAGAGAGATGCCAGTACACAATGAGCCTGGGAAGAGCCTGTGGGCAGAACCATCCCTTAGGTACCGTGATGAGGGTGACCACTCCAGGCCTGTGTTTTGGGTGGCCCTATGGGCCGGTGCTACTGGCTGTCGCGGTTGGACCCGGAAGTGACAGGTCAGTCCCAGAAGTGACAGATTTGTCACTTCCACCGTGGGCCCCGCACCTCCCTAGGAACGGTCCTGCCTCTGGGAAAGACCTAACATAGGTCAAGGTAGGAAGAGGTCCAGGGAAGCAGCAAGGCGTCTGCACTGACAGGCCTTGGCTGCTTAATAAAGGATCCCTGGAGCAGAAACCAGAGTAGAAGGAGGGCCTGAGTGCCCTTACTGGACCACCCAGGAAGGTGATATGGAAATACCCCTGACACAAAGGGGTGAGACCTGTGTTGGGCTGAAGACGCACCATGACATTGACAGACTATTGCTTATTGGACTTTTATTTTACCCCAATAGAGATGGGGCTATATTTAACCTGATTGTAAGGCCAAGATGCAAAAAGCAGACAACTGCAGAGCCGGAGTAGCTGTCAGCAGAGGTGCCACAGGAAGAGATCCTGCTAAACCACAACCAGCCACCACAAAGTGCACTGAACAATGAGTCACTCTTATAACTGCCCATTAAAGTGGAGATCTGCAGAGGTTGTGTTTAGTCTATTGGGAAGACTTGTGGAGGGAGGGGGTCGGAACTGATCAGAGGGCAGAGGGCAGCTGAACCATGGGGTCCTGCCCCCTAAGAAGGGAGAACTAGATGGTGGGCGTGGCAGAGGGCTGCATCTCAGGAGCATGTCAGAAAGGCCAGATTTAAAGATGGGGTCTGGACATTGCTCAGACCCAGCGGGTTTAAAAGCAAGTGGGATCCAAAGGTTGGATCCTGTACAATAGCCTGGTGCCCAGCGATAAGCAGGAGCTCAGCCAGGGCTGAACCAGAGTATTGATGTGGTAAGTCATATTTGGTTTCTGGATGGATAACTGTGTCTCTCTCACTGACATGCCCTGTATATTAGAGCAGGACGAAGTATTGTATTAATTAGAAACAATTGACTTTTCAGATTTGGTACATTTTTGTGTTTATGAATTGTCCATAAACTAAACATGATTTTTCATCAGATCACAACTACTCCTGTCTCTTTCCTGACTATTTGGATACATTATGCACCTCCTACCAGGGAACAGAACCAGTACTGTTCCTGTGACCAACCACAATGAGACAACTCAACCTGAATTTCTAATAGAGTGTCATAGAGTAAGTGACAAGAGAAAAATTGCCTTAAATAATGACTACAGTAAGGAAAATTGTGATGTAGATTAAGCTAATTTAGAATAAAGCCCTGTAGATGGTATCCATGGGCCAAAGGTGTTAACATACCTCAGTCACTGTCCAACATTAAGAAGTGTTGAACAAAATTCAGGGTTTGGTACAGAGACCTCAGCCTGCTTAGTACCATGGCAAACACATCATTAAAAAGACTTTTAACCTTTTATTAAAGATACAGAAAAGAAGGAAACAGAGTTAAAACATTTGAAATGTAAAGTGTTAAATACGACTTTCATTTTAACAACATTTTTTTTCCGTTGCCTTTAGCTGGAGAGAGTTTTTAGAAGAATCTGCTGGCCCCTTGGCTGACAACCTCTTCAATGGTAATAACTGTCCTTTTGGGAAAAAAGAAATTAGTTGAACTTGGTTGGAGCCCACACTGCTGCTGTTAAAGTCTGATCCCATTTCTAAGAAGGCAAAACAAGACAGGCACGCAAAAGGGGAGAGAAAAGAACTGCAAAGATAAAAAATGCAGTGTCCATCTCTGGCATTGACTTTCACTTGCAGCCTCCCTGCTGGAAAAACATAGGCCCAGCACACTCTGAGACCTGGCAAACTTGTATTAGCATCAGGCTGTTTAGGGCATTGCTTTTAGTTGTTTCTTTCTGGCCACAGTCTTACAGCAGTGTTGCAAAATATCTAGTCTTGGCCAGCTAAGTCAGAATCTTATTAGATGGAAGGAAAAAGGAATGGGATAGAAAAGAGAAGATATTAGAAAGGAAAAGAAAAGGGCACATAGTGGGTGGGGTGGGGTCCCAGAAGCACAATGAGGATGGCAATTATGATAGTGGAGTTCGTTCCAGTAGCTCCTGTAGGAAAAATAAATTGTTCCTTCAGATTCCCAGAACAGAGAGCAGTGGAAGGAAGTCTGCTTAGAGAATAAGAGTACTGGCCTGATTTGTGGAGTTCTTAATGTGGCAATACAGTATCTCTATTTTAGCTTTGCTCATTTTCCCCTGAACACCTGCTCCCCCATCCGTGTAAGCCATTATATTCAAATTTTGGAACCTAAGTTTGGCAAAGAGGGTATGTCTACAGGGCAATAAAATACTCATGGTTGACTTGAGCTAACAGGTCTTGGGCTGCAGGACTATGAAATTGCAGTGTACATCTTTTGGGCTCAGGATGGAGCTTGTGCTCTTTGATCCTGTAAGAGGGAGGGTCCAGGAGCCCAAGGGGAGGGATCCAGAACTTTGGCACAAGTATTTTACTATTCAATTCTCATAGAAAATCGATGGGACTTGGGTGCCTAACTGCCATATGTGCCTTTGAACATTCCCTTTTGCTTTTATGACTTTTTTCTGTTTAGCTCACCATACCAAGCTTCATTATTAGCTCATTGTGATATTGACCTTTACCTTCACTGCAATAATGCTTCCACCTTTTCATTATGGCAGTGCAGGAAATGGAATTTCCATTTCCTGGGAAATTCTTTGATTTTGAAACTAAAGATCAAAAATAAAGGAATTTCAGAATATCTTGGAGAAGAAAAATTAAGCTGAAAAACATTTAGGTTGAAGCAAAACATTTTGTTTCACTAAAATATAAATATCTCATTTTGATTTTGACTTGAAATTTTATTATATTCTGTAATATAAAATTAAAAAATGAAAGTTGTTAGAAATGAAAAATTGAAACATTTTTATTCAAATTAATTTTTGTCAACATTTAAATATTCCCACAAAGTTTTGAATTAGATGCAATGGTATTTTCTGATAGAGAGATATTCTGTTAGAATTTTTTTGATCTTCTTTATTATTACTATGATTTCTTTCTATTACCATCATGCCTGGGAGCCTCTAGCCAAAGACCATGACACCATTGTGCTAGGTGCTCAGTCCCTGCACCAAAGAACTTCAAATAAGGAATCTGGGGGAGTTGGAATTGGCTCATGTAATCTCCATGCCTGATGTTCACATTCAGTGGGAGGAATATCAAGTAAAGAAGGATACGGCAATAGAGAAAGGAAAAACAGAGGGCAGGAAACTGGACATCAAGAGGAAAGACAGTAAAAGTCAGGTAGGTGATATTGACAGTAGAATGACTGTACGTAATCTAATGAGGTATCTGGGCGAAAAGGAGCAGAAACAACTGAGATGTCTGTACACCAATGCAAGGAGCCTGGGTAACAAAATGGAGGAGCTAGAACTACTGGAACTAGACCTAATTAAAATAGTCATTTCAGCTGATTTTTTGCATGACATGTAATTTTTTCTTTTGCAAATGTGTTTTTTAAAAGTCAGTTTGGATAGTGTTATGTAAGCATTTGAAATGCTTAAATCATCTATAACTGTAAATAAATCATGTGGCATCTGTACTACTTAGAATGTTACTTTGTTTTACTCATGAAATTTTCTTTCTATGAGTCAATTACTTATTAAATGTATGCAAATAAATTAATAGAATACAGAACTTGTGTCCACATTTAGAGGTGCCCTCTTTGGTGATCAGTTCACTTAAGTCTGCCTTTGGGGTGTCATTTTCCCAGGTGCAGAGGGACCAAGCAAGATCCTCTGCAGCACCTAAATCCTGGAGGGAGGCTGCACAGGGAAGAGGCAGGAAAAGCAATGTGGCTGCAGAGGCTGCTAACTTCAAATTAGCTGTCTTGGAAGGCTCCACCAAGAGCAGACCAAATGCAGGTTGGATGAGGAGGCTTGTAATGGGGGTCACTCAACTCAAGAGCATTTCCTCCTGGCCAGTCATGGCCTAGCAGCTCTCTTCCCCTATGACACCACTTGCCGATGGTCACTCCATTGCTGTGGTGGTTTCTCTTCCTATAATTCACAGTGCTCCCTCTTCGCAACTCAGTCATCTGGTTAGGGCCAGTAGGTCACGCCTTCCAGAGTGTCAAAGTCTTACCAGATCAGCTGTCCAGATGACACCTTCAACAGACCTGTGCCATATCCCAGTGGCTGGTAGGGGAACCCAGGCCATCCCTTGATAATGGGTTCCAACCCAGAGATCCTATGATCCCTCTTTGCTTCCCCCCGGGCTTCTTCCTACCTTGCCTTCTCAGGCTTTCTTCCTTCACAACTCCTCTGGGGTTGACCTTTCTTCCAGATCTAGGATTCCAGAACTCATTCTGCCTCCTGGGTTTCCTCCTTCCACTTCTCTGCTCCCAGCAAGTAACTACACACTCTCTCCCCCTGCAACCCTCTGCTACCACCAACTTTCCCCCTTTATATTCCTTACATGGCTTCTCCCCCAGCTGGGCTTTATCAGCAATTAGTGTTTATAAATTCCTGTCCCTCCCTTCAGATGCAACTGTGAAGCTTAGTTGGCCTCTTCTTGACCACCTTCACCCCTATAGGGTTGGTGTGGGATGGACACCTCATAACAGGGCCATTGAAATCTGGATCAAGTGGCACAATGGTCCACAAACATTGTTGAAGGACAATCACTGCTGTTGCAGCCACTGCTTAGTTCCTGTGCAAAGACCATTGATTTGGTCAGTCTGCAAGGAGATGCAAATCTTACCTTTACTGAGGATCATATTATTGCCTGTTGTTCAGGGGATTTGTCTTTTGACAGTGAACCACAAGGACACAGAACATTATCTTCAAGATTCATGTTCACACGTGATCCCAAAGGGCATCTGTTTCTGGGTAGTCAGAATTTCAACTTTACTTTCTATGATAATTTTCAATGGAAATATTATTATAAGAATCACTCTGATCCATTCAGAGAACAGAAGCAGTACCACTTCTCTGACCCATCATAAGGAAGCAATGAATTCCAAACTTTTTCTTCTTAGCTCACACATCCTAGTCATATTCAAGTCTTTTTGTTTCCTACATGTCAACTTACATGCAAATGGATTTCCTTTTGTAGCTATCTTGATTCTCCTGGGGCAATGTAAGATATTTGGGTTTTATTTTGTTGTTTCCTGTCATTCAGGAAATAGACTTTATTGCAACATTACTGAGTTAACAAATGAATGATTACACTATTTGTAATTAGGGTGGGGTTTTCTGGTTTGAATAAAAGGGTACACAGAAGGAGAAAACCCAGAGATACTTTTGGTGCTCACAGAGTAAAAATTGTTTCTTTAGGACAGTTGCAAATTTCACGTGGATTCTGTTACAACAAGTAACAGAGCTGCACCTGGATGAAAGACATGAAAAATGAATATGAAAAAAATGAAAAAAAGATATTCAGTAGGATTCTGCTGTGTTCTGAGGGTAAAGTTGCTACAAGACATACTTATCTCAGCCAACCATTTATTATTTTATACAACACAAATGCAAAACTTGGTGCTGTTTTTTTGACATCTTGTTTGGTCCTCCTTGATTACCTATTTAATATTAATCAGATTTGCAGAACTCATGACAGGAGCCTAAAATCAGTCTTGTAAACTTAAAAGAGAGAAATGAAAGGACTCCACTTTGGGCTGGCTGTGATTCTTGGATGAGGGATAAATTAGTTTGGGGAACTTAAAAATGGGTGCAGAGGTTACAGGGACTTGTGACTAGCAAGTTCTATACTTTTGACATATATAGAATAATAAAATTATAGGTCTGGAAGGGACCCATCATGCTTTACTGAAACCATTAACAATTAGTTTTTGTCCATCTCTTTCTCTGCCTTGCCTATTATATTACTGTAAGCACTTAGGACGAAGAAATTCTCTTTGTGTCTACATCACCAAACACTGTTCAACACTGATCCTGACTGGGGCACTACTCTGATATAACTATTGATCAGCAATAAGAGTACAGCTGTAACCAGATCTGGCATGGATCTGTCACAGGTTCTCTTTATATGGATGGATGCAAATCACAGAGTTTTGTTAAGAAGATTAAAATCAGAATGTACCTGGATTGATGACAAGGACACTGAATGCAGGAGAGGATGGATTGTCAAATGTATACTTCTTCATGAAATTGTCCTTACGGACATCCTTACACCTCTGAGCAGAGATTTTTGGTAGCACATGCACCCTCACCAACCTTGTTCTCTGTACCTAGTGTATATAAGGCAGTGCAGACCAGCCGCCACACCAGTCTCTTCTCAAGTGCCATAGCCTGAGGCAGAGCTCCTGTGGCATCTGCCTCTAAGATCTTAGGTTATTTTTCCCTGTAAATATTTAGATAGGAGTATCTGTTATTTCTATAAATTTATTTTAATAATTTGGGGAAACTTGCAAACAGTTTTTTTTGGCAGGGGAGGGGACGGGTTAGGAGAGGTTTAGATTCCTCACCCACTCACTTCCTGCCCTCCCTCAAGCAAGAGTTTCCTCTTGAGAGGAATTATATTTTTGTTGTTTTTGTCTTGTTGTTTGAAGTTCTGGAACAAAGTTCCAGGAAGAGTAGTGGGTGAAAAAAAGCTAACTTGTTTCAAGACTGAGCTTGATAAAGTTATAGAGAAGATGGTTATTGATGATGTTTCCTACAATGACATCCACAACTGCTATTAGCAGATATCTCCAACAGCTGGTGCTAGGCATTAGATGGAGAGGGCTCTGAGTTACTACCGAGAATTCTCTCTCACCCACATAATCAGGGTCTAACTGATCACTATGTTTGGGGTTGGGAAGGTATTTTCTCCCAGTCAGATTGGCAAGGATCCTGTTTTTCTGGATTTTTTTCCCTTCTCTGAATCATAAGGCACAGAATGAATGGTGGATTCTCTGTAACTTGAAGTATTTAAAACAAGGTTAGAGGACATCAGTAACTCAGCAAGGAGGTTATGGGTCTTTTTCAGAAGTGTGTGGTTGAGGTTCTGTGGGTGACAATGTGCAGGATATCAAACTAGATGATCACGATGGTCTCTTCTGGCCTTAAAATCTATGAGTATCATTTCTATGAAGTTTCCTTATGAGATCTGTTCAATCCTAGCTAAATCCCAAAAGGTGTTGAATACCTGCAACTGTAGAATGTCTGCTCAGCAACACAAACTGCTAGGAGCACATCAGTCCTGTCTTCTGTTCTCTATGATGGTTTCCCATAGAATCTCAATTCATGGTCCTTGCCATCTCCATGACAGTTCAGATCCCTGTCAAATTTCAAGTCCCTGCTTTAAAGCAAGGTGGTACTAGAGTTTTCAAAGAAAAGGTTGCCACATTTTTTTTTAATATGGGCACAGCAATTTCTATTTGCATTCCCTTGTTCTTGGAAATGACTGGACCTTTCTATGGGTAGACACCAGCAATGGAACATTTCATCCTGAAAAGTTAGAATTTGGTAAAGTTATATGCAACTGGTAACAGGGTCTTATAATGAAATGAATCCTGCCCATTAGACGTGAATAGCCTTCCCCTTGAATTCAGTGTTCAATATAGTCCAGGCCTTGACACATAGCTTTTATTTTTAACTAACACTTAGCTACAAGAAATGCTTGATGATTGAATGTCTTTCTTTGGCTGATGCAATTTATTTTAAAGCCAATACCATACTAGAATTCTTTCCAACCAAATATATTAGTTATTATTAGTGATGGACAAATCAACTAGTCCAGGAGAAGGAGAACTGGCTCAAGCAGCCACCCAAATCTTGACTAAAAGCCAAATCTTTGTAAGTTTTAAGAGTTTGTTTATGTGTCTTTCACCGCCCTGCAACTAAGTAGATTTGTTAATCTCTCCTGGGATACCTTTCAATTAGATGAATTCCAAAACTTATTTGGGATTAAAACAGCAAGTGGCCATATCTTAATTTTTAAAATTACACTAAATAAAGAAGAGCCATAATGCATGCTGAGGTATTTCTGACTGTGAGCACGTTGACAGGAACTGTTCCCCAATAATCAGTTGGAGGTGAAGGGTGAGAGTTTGCTAATGCCTGGAGTATCTGGGTGTCTGGGAAGGCAAGGGGTAAGAAATAGTTCAAAACCAGCCAGGACTCCTTAATTTCCTTAAAATAAAACCTGAAGCAGTTTAAGAGAGAGGAAGACAACAGCTGGGAGTAGATCAACAGCCAAGTTCTGCTCTGAGTGGAAAGGCTTTGCCCATAATTTGTGTTGTTTTGTTGTTGCTTATGGAACAAAAAGGAATTTAAATATTATGTTGTCCTTCTGGAGCATAAGAGACTCAAGGACTGATTTAAAATAGGAGTTAAAGTAAGGGAGAGAAGGATATAGTTTAGCTCCCCTTGGTTTGGATAAGTCGATACTCCTCTTTGACTAGTACAGTGAATCTGCTCAGTCTATTTTGACCACTGTTCCAAGATACTAAGTACGTTCTTTCTGGAGCCAGACAAGGATCAATGCACTTTGTTTTTCCACCTTCTGATGCAGGACAGGAATCAAAAGTTATGTTTGCTTTTTCATATAGGCTGTCTGAGAGTTCTTTGTTTCCTTTTAAAGTAGAGGATCCACCTAATCTATTTTTTTGCTTGCAAGGGCTTTAGCCTTTCTTAAAAAAACCAAAAAAACAAACAAAAAAAAAAAAACAGGTCACGAATTGTGGCTGTACTCTGAGGTCTTCCCTCAGGAGCAATGAATGTACTAGATGTGTGGAAAAGGAAACCATGCCAAGACAGAAGGGAGACCAATCCCCATTGCTACTTCAGCAAATGGGCAGAGATTAGAACTCCAAGTTTCAAGGCAGGTTGCATTCTCCCTCTTTGCCACTGTTCTTTTCATGCTTTTTGTTGTATTGATCTCCTTTTTACTAAATCTGCACACAGCAAACACACCAAGTGGGATCTCATCAGTACTTCTGGAAAAAAATATTTTGAGGGATCTGTCATTATTTTATTACAAGAATGGTGACAAATGGGCTTGAAAGCTCACAAAAAAAATCAGTGCAGGAATTCTGAAGATGTTAATAAAATCAGGCCCCTTTCTGCACATTTGCCTGAATATCTTGTGAAAATTATCTAAAAATATCTATGATTTCAATTGACCATTGCTATAACTATTATATGTATATAATATTAGCTAATGCATTGCCACAGCTCACTATGTACCACTAAGGTTCTACTTAATCCTTATTTTGGAAAACATATTGCATATTCAAATAAAGGGTTATGTTTTAAATGAATTTAAATAATAATTTGATTAGTCACTAACACGGCATTCTGGGAAGGGACATGCAAATATCTTTTCCATGAACTAGACATGTAGTAATAGGATAGATGCCAGATCTGAATCTTCATGAAATGGCCTGGCTATATATGAACAACAGGTGAAACTCAATTTTCATCCTGCTTTTGAACCTGTACTAACTAAAAGGACTAATTTTGTATATCCATGAGCCAGACATGAACAGTCTTCTAAACCAAGTCTTCTGAACTGATGTCTTCTAAACCAAATCTTCTGAAAAGTCAGGAGTAGTGAGCTACAAACTAAGAATTAATGATGAAAAAATCTTTAGCTCCTGCTGTTATTTTTTATCTGATCATCTCAGCAATGGAATTATTAGCAGGAGTTGTTGCAAATGGATATATTGTTGCCTTAAATTGTATCAACTGGGTCAAAAGCAGAAAACTGACTTCCTATGATAAGATAATAACCAGTCTGGCCTTCTCCAGATTTTGCCTACAAGTCTTCGTGTCATCAGACAATTTCTTATATAAGTTATATCCAGATTTCTTTTATATGACTGAAACGTCAAGCCCTTATGCAGTTATTTGGATGTTTATAAATCAAGTGAGTCTCTGTTTTGCAAGCTGCCTTTCTGTGTTCTACTGTGTGAAGATTGCCTCTTTCAACCAAGCCCTCTTCAACTGGTTAAAACTGAAACTCTCCAAACTGGTGCCATGGCTGCTTTTGGGCTCTGTGCTGTACTGCTTGGTTACTACAGTTGCTTTTGCAGTGTTCACATATTCTTCCCACAACTCCACAGATTGTCTATCAAGAAATGTCACGATTTCAGACAACAACAAGAACCGTGCAGTGTTCACTTTTCTGATACACGGCATAGGATCTATTTCCCCCATTATTCTATTTATTGCTTCATCTGCTTTGTTAATCATATCCCTTTGGAGACACATCAGGAAAATGAACCTTAATTCAGACCTTAATCCAAGTTTCAGGAACTCAACTATGGATGCCCATGTGCGTGCACTTAAATCTGTGGTGTTCTTTTTCATCCTCTACAATATTTATTATATGGCTTCAACATTGTCAATTGGAAGCCTAGCCTATGTCAGTGATGAATTGAGAATTACAGTGTGTACAATTATAATTGCTGCCTATCCTTCTCTACACTCCATTGTCTTGATTCTGGGCAACCCCAAATTAAAACTGGCCTCAGCAAGGATTCTGCATTCTGCCAATTGCTGATTCAGAGTGGTTAATTCATAGTATCTATTCCTATCCTTCAGATAAGAATGTTCACTTCCCTTGTAAAGCACGGTAGTGAAAAAAATGAAATTATTCTATTTTCCCATGTGTTCTCCATTTGAAATCTCACCTGTACTGCTACAGTATGCAAAGCACTGATGATTTCCATGAAGATTATGTGCACGCTCTGCATCAAGCTCTTCCAATGCACATCAGTCCTTCCCTGCAGCAGCATTGCCATCCTTTTGAGGAGAGACTGCTCATTGTATGAGATGTTTGATGTGGATATATCATTAAAAAAAAAAAAAAACAGGATGAGACCACCAAACTCACTTTCACATGATATGTTCAGCCAGGAATGAACTCTGGTCTTCACTGTTGACAGAAGTTTCTGCGTATAAGCTTCTGAATATAAAGAATAGAAAATGAAAGCATTTGACTAAGTCTTACTCCATCTTCCATACAAAAGACTAATGACAGAGGAAAGGCACAGGGGAGCTAGTGAAAATGCAAATGGAAGATCCTTTCATGTTGCTGATACAAAGACACCAAAACACAGACATTGCAAGAGCTAATTCATAAAACACAACATAAACAGATGTGAGAATGAGACCTACAAAATGTGGCTATTCAGTCATGAGTTAAATCATGTGGTGTATTTTAAAGTTGATATTCACCACAGACCATTAGATTGTAAATAATATGTTATCATAATCACCTCAGTGAAAATTCTTAAGCCAAGCCTGAGCCTGAGTAGCCAAGGCAAGCACTGGACAGATGCATGGGAGGAAAACAGAGGAGGCATCTTTACCCCCAACCCTACAGTGAATATTTCAGCCCTATAGTGAGTGTAATTGTTGTGCTGGAATTAATAACAGCAGAGGATTGCTCTGACCTGTGGTACTCCAAGCAGATTTTCTGATTGGCTGATAATTGCCTAAACATTTTGAAACATCTGGAAACAAAAAGTTGGCATGGTAAGATCTAATGACTAAGTTTGAAAAATAAACCAACCATTGCTAGAAAGGCAAGAAGCTTGACTGTGTATGGATTTGAGAGAGAAAAGACAGTCAGTTACAGCTTGCTGTCCTCAAGCATCTAGAACAGTTACCTGGGTGATAACGCTTAGTTAGAATCTGGCCCAAAATGACCATAGCTTTTTTCTTTTAAGAAGTAACTGTGTCATCATCTGACCTGCAGTGAAAGGCTGCAATGGAATAACAAGCATGAAATTGTTAGAGTGTCGGATATAGAGAAAACTACTTGAATCACTGAAATAACAGTTGTAGGGGCCACATTTTCAAAAGGATACCCTGCTTTTTTTGAGAGACTGTTTGTGCACACAATTCAACTGAGTGCACAATCTGAGTACTTGCATCTTTTCCTACCCGATGATACAGGTGGCAATTTTTCAGGAGCAAACTTCACTCAAAGAAGGAAACTCAGTTTCGACCCTTTGAAATTCACTCTGTCATACTAAAAACTCTATGCTTGATCAATATTTTTTTTCAAATTAAAATAAGCATACAGTTAGTTATATGAATCGCCTGTTAGTTGCATCTAATTGGTGGATTGCTTGGGAATTTATTAAGACTCTTGAACATAAAGCATGAATAGTTAGGGTTGATAATACTGTGATATAATATAGTTAAGGGAATGTACATTTATGGTGCGGGGAAGAATTGGCCATGATCATTGCCTGGAAAAATGATTTCTATAGAGGATTTAAATAAAAATGAATTATTGTCAATTCTGTGGTTAAGACTTAAGATTGTAATTGGAGGAGTTTGTAGGGTAGACAGTAATCCTGGGTCCAACTGGAAAAGGAGAACCCCTTTTTGAAAGAGATCCAGCATTGGCATCTAACCCTGGAATGATCTGAGGCAATGAACATTAGAGATGTTTGAAAAATGGTGACACAGTTTGAGAGAACTTTTTGCAATAGTTAGTTAAAATTTAAATAAACAAAGATACCAGCCTACTAAATATGGTCTTTTCTTAGGTTCGGATCAGGGTAAATTGGAACACATGTGACAGTTTGGATAATATGTCTGTGTCAACTTATGAATTCCTTTCTGTTTAATGAATAACACTATTGTAACTTTCAGTGGATTAGAATCTTCATATGGTAGCAAGACCCTGGCACACCGTGAAGAGTTATAACTGGAAATGTGCAGCAAAGCAATGCAGGGGTCATTAGCACTGAATAACTCTCAACTTCTTGAAGAATAGATTTTCTGACAGCTGGTTCTTTGAAAAGACTGTCTCTTCACAGAAACCTATTTGGGGAGAATGGAATTCTCCATAGACTGAGCACATTATTGGAAGAGCTGTAGTTTATCCAGTGGACAACCTAACTAAAGAGGGAGAGAGATGGATTTTAAAAGGTGGGCTTCTGTAAGCCAAGAGGAGACACCAGGAATGGAAGTCCCAGATGAAGTAATGGAGGCAAGAAGGAGGCAGTGTACTTTTTGAAGGACACTAACCAAACCCAAAGGACTCTGAGGTGCAATGAGGACTCTGAGGGGGCATTGTATTCAGGACTTAGTTTTGCATAGATCCATATGTCCCTGAATACTTAGAACTATGGACCACAGCCAAGTGGGACTTGGTAGGTGGGGAGAAGAAGGAATGTACATAAACAGCAGGGAAGTCTTAGGAGTGTCAGCATTGGTTTCAGAGGATAGGGCAATTGGACTGTGGAGTCTACCTCCCATGAAAAGAGGCCAAACAGAGAGTCTGCACCTAGGATTGTGCCTAAGAGGCCATAACTAGAGATCATATCTGGACCCTTCACAGACCCATCTGCGTGGAAGCACATGGGATCCAAAAGTTGGGTACAATACAACACAGACTGGTGTAAGGAACATGGGCCATATTTCATGTCAGGCCTGGAAACATGTAATTGTTCAGTGCTGAATGAAGAAATTATAAAGCAGTTTTATATCTTCAGGTAAATGGGCACTGGGATTAGTTCTAATCTTGTATCTAGGCTGAGAACCTCAGAGTCACTTCCCTAATGTATTTCCTAAATAATTGTCATGGGTTTAATAAGTGTAACTGGGCAAAAGTGTGAATGAACAGGTTACAGTCCTTAATTATATTTGGCAAAACGAATGTGGGCTTCATGTCCATTGGCCTTAGACAGAAGTCTGTTACCAAGTGTAGATAAGCGGACTCACCCCTGCAGCACCTCCTGCTGGTCTCTTCTGGGAATTAGCTCTTCCAGCATCCTGGAGCACCCCCTGCAGGCCAGTAATCCACTTGTCCTGTGGCCCCCATGTCCCTCCCAGACCCAAGTGCCCTTGTATCTGAGGTGCTGCCCCCTGGCAGTACCCCTCACTACTAGGGTCTCCCCTTCCTGGGGAACCCCCACCCACTATCCCTACATTGCCTCAGACTAAGGCCACTGCCAGGCACCAACTAGCCCCCACTCCCTGGGGCAGACTGCAGTATAGGCCACTCATCACAGGCAAGGTTGGGTTTAGACCTGCTGCCTTGGCCTACCTATGGGCTGCCCTCTACAACCCCCAGTACCCCTTGGCCTCCTACTAGGCCACAGCCTGGAGCTATCCAGGCTGGAGCTCCCCAGCTCCTCAGCCTTTCCCCAGCCCTGCTCCATTCAGGTACTCTACCTCTGCTCCCTGCAGCCAGGCCCTTCTCTCTCTAAGTGCAGAGAGAGAGACTGCTGAGCTCCTGGCTCCCAGCCTTTTTATACAGGCCAGCTGTGGCCTGATTGGGAAAGTAGCCACAGCTGGGCCATGCTCCAATCAGCCCAGCTTTTAGAGCTGCAGCCCTCTGCCAGAGCTGTTTTAAGCCCTTCCAGGCAGGAGTGGGGTAACCACCCCGCTACACCAAGTTATCCAATGTGAGTCTTTCAAGTTTCCTGTTTATAAGACAATATCTGTCTTTATTGACCTCAGTGGATTTGTCAAGAAAATGATCATTCCTTACTAGAACTTTTGACAATGATCTAAGAGAGACATTGCCCACTGTCAAATGATTGGACCACGTTGAACTACATTCAACATGTTCATGGTCTGTAAGTAGACTGTGAAAAATACAAAGGTGGCCCCTGTGGCAGAGTAAAGGAAACACTGACCCCTTTAAAAGTTGAAACCATGTGGAAGAGAACAGTTCACACTGTCTCGTTACATCAATGACATCTGAAGCAAAGTACTCCACTCTTCCTTGGATAGGCCATCCAGAGGAAGAGGAGGTGAAAGACTATGACCATTTGACTATGCCAGCCTGAAGCATTGACAATTGAGAGAGAGAGAGACAGAGAGAGAGAGAGAATTAAGCTATGACCTCAAACCATCTGTTGTATCAATATGCTTTCCGCTAAGAACAAGCTTGTGAGTCAAACACTGCAGAAACATAGGAGTGAGAATTCTTTTATATAGCTGCTGTTATAATTGGTCCTACAAATTTATCCCTAAGTGTAAGCTCAGCTGTAAATTGTGAGTGAAAGTTCATAAATGTCACAATGACCTTTTATATACAATTGTTTTAAAAAAGGCATAAGGAGGACATGGAATGAATTAATTTAAACAGAAAGGACTATGTTAAGGTTATGAGCAGTAAACAAGAGTAGTAGAGGACTTGAAATCAGTGAAACAAAATTTGTCTATTGGAAATTTGCTCTATTGGTGGATAAAATAATGAAAGGATGGACTATTCTGCCCCAAACTTCCTTTTGTCTTCTTAAAAAGAAAAGACTTCTGGGAAAGATTAGTAGAAGAAGCAGTTGTCTGACAACAACCATTGCAGCGAGCTTTATCATTATGGCTTCCACCCCTACCTTCCCATGGGACATTGCACCTTCTTCATCCTAATCCTGAGAGATATCCTGACCAGACTGGGCCAGAGAGAGGACACAGATGACATTGTTACCTCCATCAGCTTCCAGCTAAATTCTGGATATCACCTGGGAAGTGCCACTTCATACCTTCCTCCATCTCCCGCCAGCATGTGTCCTTTTCCTTCTACATCTTATTTCTTCTCTTTCCTATCTCTCTCCTTTCGCCTTCTGTTTCATAAGAGTCTGGCATAGCTGGCCAAGACTATATATTTTGCAACACTGATGTAAAACTGTGACTGGAAAGAGACAGCTAAAAGCAATGCTCTAAACAGTCTAATGTTAATACAGATTTGCCAGGTCTTGGAGTGGGTGATAAGGCCATGTTCTGTGACTGTGTTTTTACCTATCTCACTGACTTTGCCTCAGATCCTTAAGTGGCCCCCTTAAGGATTGAACTCACAACACTGGGTTTAGCAGGCCAATGCTCAAACCACTGAGCTATCCCTTCCCCCCTGCAGCACTGAGGTTGCAAGTGAGATTCAGCATGAGAGCTACAAGCTGCATTTTCTCTCTTTGCTGTTCTTTTCCCCCAACCCCTTCATTCATGTGCATAACACGTCCCAACGATTGTACTGTTAACCCTTTTTGAGCAGCTAGTCCAATTTTGGAGCCCTAGGTTGTTTCAGTTGGCAGTAGAAATTGATGGAGTCTGGTATTATTATTTTTTTAAACGCAGTCTTGTTTATTTACAAGGAATGAACAACGTTCTTCTCCAAATTCAGGAGGAACCAAAACCAAAAAGAATAGTTTCTTAGCTTTCAACCCTAAATCTCTTTAGCCAACCCAAAAGCTTTCTCGCTAGCTTTTTCCTGGATCACACGGTGTTCACAGGCTACTACTTGTCTTTCTTTCTTTTTTGCCTCTGTCTGTTTGTTTCTCTGCTTTTGTCGGTTGTCAGTTTCTGTGTCTTCTCTCCCCAGTCCCTTTGCCCATGAGCACAAACCTGGTCATAATACCCAGTGGAACTCTCACATGAACATGCTGCTAATTTCTGGGCAGATTCTATTAGGCTTCATTTTTCCTGTGAGACCCCTTAAGTGTTTCTTGCAACTATCTTAAGTGAAGGGAATGTTCACACATTATTCTGAATCAGGCTTTAACTCAGTCCACAAAGTTTCACCCAAGGCATAACAATACCAAACCAACACATCCCACATTTCTAATAGCAAGCCATTGAGCAAATACACGAATCATAGAATCATAGGACTGGACGGGACCTTGAGAGGTCATCTAGTTCGGTCCCCGACACTCGTGGCAGAACTAAGTATTACCTAGACCATCCCCGACAGGTGAAAAATTCCACCAAATAATGAAACAATCAAGAAATACGTATAATCGGTGCGTGGGTATGCCATGGAAAGAAAAAGCTGTAATTCATATAATTTATTAGGACGAGTTACTCCCTCTGGGCCTGGTCACACAGAACAGTAAGAGGTAGTCTGGCTAAAGAAGAACAACACTGGCCTGTCTTGAGTAACATTCTTAAACTGGCACTATAATATCAGTATGTTCCCTCTTCTGCTGTTCTTATTCATACTTGTTCAAGGTAATTACAGGAATAATGTGCATAATGTAAAAATAAATATACATGTACTTAATCCTAATATCCTATATCATTGTTGATTCATTTCTCCCCCAACAAGATGTAGCCTGATTTGGGGTGTTAGTAATGTTGATTTAATTTATCCATTTCATTTAATTTTAATTGTTATGGATATTAATTAGTATGGGTTTAGGCTCGCCAATTTGTTTGATCAGAAGATAAAGTTCGTCCTGACTCAGGCTTCACAGAGTTTATAAAAGGACCTTCGGGGGTATGACAGAAAGCTCACACTGAAACAGATATAGTCATAAAGACCTTTTATTAAAATCAATGAAATATGAAGCAAATGGTAAAACAGTTAGAATTACAGAGTTACAATTGTATTATTGTTATTCAAGAGATACATATGATAATACAATATTATTTGCTGCAAACTTTGATTAATACTCACACTCTGTTTTAATAATCCGGTGTTGGAAGATAAGGGACCACGCCTCTGGCGGTTCCGTTTTCACACCTCTTAGCAGAGGAAGCTAATGCAGAGCTGTTAAAGCAGTTTACTCTTTAACTTAACTTAATAAGCCTTAAACTGAAATAAAGCATAGAGAAACCAAGCTTAGCCTAGTCCCCTTAAAATTTAAAGTTTGAAAAGAAATAAAGTATGGCCTATTCATAGTTAATAGCCATCGTAGATAGGTAGCATCGATACGTTGTTGAAGGTGGAGACAATGAAGAGTAGATAAGTGGGTAGATTGCCTCCCAAATGGCGAGATGAATAGCCTTTTTATAGGGCATTGGTTGGAAATCCTTCCTCTTATGTCCAAATTTCATCCTTCCCCCACAGAAATGTTAGGGTACACTTACCCCATAGGCTAGTATATATGTGCATATGGCTGACAGGTATGTACGCACTTGTGGTGTACTTGTTAATGCTGTGGGTACAACTTTGAAAAATCCCCTATGCCATTCTTCATTCTTTATTGGTTCATGCAAAAGGTCTCTAGACATCTGCATGGGTGTTTTATCTATTTTTACTTTTCTGGGTAAGGGTCCCAAAATGTGCTAACTTTGCCTTAGCTTAACATACATGGTTTTGGTCTGTAGGTCTCTTGCATTACAGCCAAACTTATTTTTAATATAAATCTATAAGCCTATTACATCAAATACTCAATTTTATAAGAAAAGATATAGTTATAAAAGCAAGCAGATTAATCCTTAGGGCTACAAAGACAATAACCCACTCCACAACCCCAATCTTTCTTAATGGCTTGAAAGACCAGAATACATAGTGTGCACACTGTGGATAAGGGATACTGCATTCCCAACAATGCATTGCTCTTCTTCTTGGTCATTTCCCCTGGTATCTCCAGGTCTCTGTCAGCTCTGGCTTTGCTTCTCCAATTCTCTCTCTGTTCCCAAACCAGAATCTGTTGCATCACTATGAATTAGCTTGAAAACTAATCTCCTGCTGCTATATTTACATTTCTTTTAATAATACTGATGGCTGTGATTTCATTTATTAGGTTTATAATTGGTAGGGCTGGGTGAATAATTTGCAGCAAAGAATTTGTTCAACAAATTTCACTTTATTCTGTTCCAGAATTGTCTGCCAGCAGATTACAATTTTTTCAATGTTTTGGTTATTCAAAATTATTTTTAAAAGTGTTTTTATTTATTCCAATTTAAATCTAAAAAGCCATGTCTACAAGGCTTTAGGAGCCTGGCCAACAAAACCTCAGCAGCATTAAAATAATTAATATAAAGGAAGTCTGCCAACCTACTTACTCAAAAAAAAAATCCTTTCCACCTTTCCTTCTTGATGGCAGTATAACCTCAGCCTTCTCCAAAATTGCTATTAACTATATGTCTTTTGCAGCATGGTCAGAATATCACCAAACTGGGGCTATTTCAGACCAAGACATGAAAGGGAGAGATTAGCAAATTCCAATGTCCTGGAGCTCTCACAAAGAATGCCAAGTCAACTGGAGGGAGACCCAGCTTGGGCACTTCTGCTGCCTGTAGCTCTGTCAGTTAAGCACATGGACAGAGGCCAACCTTCAAGTAGGCCAGACCTTGGCCATTCAGGTTGTGCGTTCCAAGCGAGATGCCCCACTCAGTAAGTGAACTGCTACATTCTGCACCAGGTTCAGTCTGCAATTGGTTTTAAGGTGTAGTCTCATATAAAGCACATTGTGGCAGTGTAATCTTGAGGTAACAGAAGCATGGTGGACAACAGTGATAATGTCCACATGTGAAAGACAAGGCCACAACCTCCAGCCAGCTGACTGGGTTACTGCTATAACATAATTGTCAAACAGCAGCTGGAGGTCTAAACTATCTCTGAGTTACACATCTAGTAACAAATAGTGGTTGTACTCCCTCAAGCCCATTTTTTTTCTTTTGGGATTAGTTTTGGGTAAATTCCACCCAAACTGGAATATTTTATTTTGTTGAATGGACATGTAACATTTCATTTCAAATCAGTTCAAGAAATATTAAACTGCATTTTCCTATTGTAGCACATTGCCGTGTGGGACTTGTAGTTCTGGCCTCTGGTCCATCTCATAGGCCAAGCTCCCTGGAGGAATACATTGATTTACTTATTCTGCCCACTAGCACTGTCCAACAAATAAATTAAAATTGGATTTGGGGCACAGACTGTTTTTACTTCATTTTTGAAATTCTTCCGGTACAAGTCCCTGACTTGGGCTTCCAGGTGCTAATATGCCCGCTGCCATCTTGTCCAACACACTGGGACCTCCAGAACTAAATACATGAGCCTCTTATGGGCTGTAAGAGACTTGCGTCCTCTGTGGGTAGGGCACAGAGGGGAACCCATAACACATGTTCACCTGGATTACATGCATCTCTGGACAGAGGGAGTCCATCTTGAGCATTGGATGTCCGCATCCTTCTGGATTATCAGGCATGGAGGGGAATGTGTCACACACAGAGCCTTCTGGGTAACACTACTAAACACTAATGAAAAGGCTAGTTAACTCTAGAACTGTAAGGAATGAAAAAGTTTGTAGCAATGGACTAGTATTCATGCTGATCATATTACAACATGTTATGATTGGAAGCTGTGAGTGCTCAGGTGCATATTTAGGTGCCTAAAGAAATATGGATTAGGTGTCTATGTTTGGGCACCCATATTTTAAAATTTTATACATAGGACACAAGATACATTTCTGATGCCTGATTGGATGAACATAAACTCTGGTTTTGGATGTAAATGCTGGCATTTATTAATTTAACTTTTGTTTTCTACAATTATTCTCCAATTTTCATTTTTCCTTACTATTTTTGTCAGTTCACTCATTCAGTAAAGCTAAACCAAACACAGATGAAGAGCAAATCTGGATAAAACACATTGGATTAAAATATGAGAGGAACATCATAAACATTTTAGTATTTTCCTGGTTGCACTATTTCTTCTGTTGATATCACACTTACATGTGGAAGACTTTCCTATAGTAGTTCAATTTGGTTTCCCTACATGAAAGTAGATTTGGGGTTTATTTTGGAATTCCTGTCATGTGGGAAATTGGTTTTATATCAGCATTACTGGGTTAACAAGTATATAATCTGACTATTTTTAAAATTATCTTCTGGCTCAGAAAGTAGAAGACAATGGAAGAAAAAGAGAAGAGATACCTCTGTGTCCACAGAGGACAAGTTGTTGCCTTAGAAATTTCAGAGGGATTCTGTTACTGACAGCTAGGGGCCCAAGCTGACATGGCAAAGGAATGCAGCAGAGGAGGTATTTAGTATGTGTCTGCAATGTTCTTGGGGTAAAGTTGCTACAAAACACAAGCATCTAATGCCAATCTGTTAGGTTTTATCCAGCACAAGTATAAAAATTAAGCAAACCTGCTACCATTTGGGGAAACTTTATTGAGTCCCCCTCACTGACCTGTTAAATATTTTTTTCAGATTGGTGAAAGCCACTGAAGCAACCTGTAATCAATCTGGCAAATTTGGTAATTTGTAAGTGTAGCTGTAATGAGATCTGATTTGGGTCCTGTTTAGAGATTATTTTTATATAGATGAAAATCCAGAGAAATTTTGTTAGCCCTACCAGTACCAGACTAATTAGAAAGCACCTGGATTATTAACAAGGCTGATGAATGCAAGAGAGAAAGGATTTGTCAGATGTATTCATACAAGTGTTATCTGTATTGTGCTAGTGCCTTGGGGCCTCAGTCGTACTGGGTACTGTCCATATATATAGAAAGACATGGTCTTCCAGTGCCAGAAAATGCAATCTAGGCAGCTGTTCAGTTTTATTTTATAGTTGGTGAAAAATCTTGATTTTTTTCTGTGATAATATTGATTGTATTTAACAAAATAAAAGTTGTAACAAAGTTTTCTGAGGGCCGTATAAAATATTTAAAGCCATATCCAATGAGCTGTGGAACATTTTCAACTCCCTTTGAAGTTAAAGCTCAGCACATCTCAGGTCTTGGCCCATAGGATGTGTTTGTGTTCCTAAACTGTGACATAAGTACAGCGGTTAATGATCTAAGGGTTTAATGATGTAAGATAATTCAGTACCAGGGTTGTACAAGAGTTATTTCTCAGATGAATACACTAGATATCCACTAAGTATAACAAAAACAATTCAGAAGTATAACAGCTGCCTCAAGCAGCCACCAAAATCTTGATAAAATCCCAAACCTCCAGAAATGTAAATGAGTATCTCTGCACCTGCTAAAAATACACTCAGTCCGTACTGTTCACACATATAGAAAGACAGTCTTCCAGTGCCAGAAAATACAATTTAGGGATCTGTCCCATTTTATTTTATAGTTGGTAAAAAAAAACACTTTTTTGAGGGGGGGTGAAAATTTTGATTGGATTTAACAAAATGAAATTTGTAAATAATGTTTTCCAAGAGCTGTATAAAATATTTACAGCCATATCCAAAAAGTAATTGAACATGATGTTAAGAAAGATTACTCTGTGAAGGAGACTTAACTTTGGAAAAAGCTCTCCAAATATGCCGGGCAGCAGAAACTGTGAAAGTACAAGCCAAAGAGCTGAATTCACTAGAAGGGGTTATCCATGTACTAAATACAAAAGAGTATAGCCAGAATAGGTCAAATCAAAGAGTGGAACCACTCACTATGAAAACCACAGCTAGGAGGAAAACTGGGTACAGACAATCATATGATTCATGCATATGGATCATAGCATGCCCCCAAACAGTGTGTTGTCTTTGACAAATTCTGTCATAAAATGTGGGGAAAATTATCATTTTGCAAAATGCTGCAGATTCCAAATATTCAGATTAATATTTTGTCTGAACAAGATTATGAGAGATTGAAAACAACCCCCCAAAAAGGGAGCAACAAAAATAAAAGTTATTCTAGAACAAATATATCAGTGAAGGGGAGGTGCATTGCTACAATCAACCATAAAAACACCATGTACAGTCTCCCATTCATTGTAGTGCCAAAGGAGGTGACTCCAATTTTAGGCCTGGCTGCATGTGAGAAACTTAGTCTGGTAAAATGGGTGCTCTCACTACAAGATCATACTGAACCTTGCTATGAGGCACCCTTTCGGGAATATCAATATCTGTTTCAGGGTTGCTTGCAGGGTGAAACACACAATCCAGATAAACAAGCACGTCTCTCCAGTTATCCATCCATGTAGAGAGGTGCCATTTGCACTCCGTGATAAACTCAAGGCTGAGCTTGCAAGAATGGAAGCAGAGCAAAGTAATGCAAAATATTGAGAAGCCAAAAGAATGGGTGAGCTCCCTCATCATTGTGGAGAAAAGTAACAGCCGTTATGCATACACTTAGGTTCAAGAGACCTCAACAAGGCTATTAAAAGAGAACATTTCAAACTACCAATCATAGAAGAAGTTATGGTTCAATTTGCAAATACACAATATTTCAGTAAATTGGATGCATTCTCAGATTTGTGGCAGCTAAAATTAAGTGACGAAAGCACAAAATTATGCTCCATTTGGAGATACTGATTCTTATGCTTAATCTTCAGAATAACTTCAACACCAGAAGTGTACCACAAAACCATATATATGATATATGAATGGATGACATCATCATCTGAGAGTCAAGAAAGAGGAGCATGATTGTAGACTTTGGGAAATTCTGGATGCAACTAGAGCTGCAAACCTCAAACTAAATAGGGAGAAATGTGCTTTAGGGGTTACAGAACTGACTTTTGTTGGGGACATTATTTCCAATGAAGGTGCAAAACTTGATAAGAAGAAGATTTCAGTTATTGAAATGATGCTACATTCCTCATCAAAGCAAGATGTTCAGTGATTCTTGGGGATTCTTAATCATCTTGTTGGTGAATACCCACTTGTGTCTGATGAAGTGGGTATTCACCTACGAAAGCTTATGCTCCAATACATCTGTTAGTCTATAAGGTGCCACAGGACTCTTTGTTGCTTTTTATAGATCCAGACTAACACAGCTACCACTCTGATACTTAATTGTCTTGAAAAAATCATACCTAATCTATCTTTCAAAGCAGTGGCTTTGAGAAAACTCCTAGAGAATACAAATGAATGGTATTGGGGTGCAGAACAGGATGAATCATGGGAAGTTTTCATAAAGCAACAATTGATATAAGAGCCAGTGTTGAAGTTCTATGGACCAGGAAGACCTATTAAAATTTCAGCAGATGCTTCACAGTCTAGGTTAGGTGCAGTGATTTTATAGAAGAATGAGGATTGTTGGCAATTACTGGCGTATGCATCCAAATCACTGACTGAGGCAGAAATCAGATACACTCAGATTGAGAAGTAGCTTTTAGGAATATTGTTTGCCTGTGATAGATTCAATCAGTATTTTTATAGCCAGACAGTGGAAGTTGAAATGGACCACAAGTCCCTGATAGTGTTATTTAGCAAACAGCTAAATGACAGTACCTTGAGGATTCAAAGAATGATGATAAAACTGCAACAGTATTATTTGGTTGTGATCTACACACCTGGTAAATAATATGCACTGCAGATGCACTTTCCAAAGCAGTGACTCCCACTATGAAACCAGAGAAGACTTTAGAGAGAGAGATGAAAGCTATGTAGATCTGATTGTAAAGTCAATTCTAGTAGCTAACAGGAAACTGCAACAAATAAGAGGGGGGAAAAGAAAGATGAATCATTGGGGATCCTTTAAGAAGTGATAATTAAAGTTTGGCCTAAAGAAATAAGTAGTTGCTGTCCAAGTATAAAAGGCTATTGGAACTGCAGACATTAATTTACTGTGCTAGATGGGATAATTTTCAAGGGCAGTAAGGTTGTAATTCCAATGATCCTCCAAAAAGAAATGCTACAGAAGCTCCACGAGGGTCACTTAGGAATTGAGAAATGCAATCAATGAGCACGAGAGGTGCTGTATTGGCAATGGATCAATCACAACATCACTTATGAAAAAGACTTTTGACAGTACAGGTTGATTTGTATAAAGCTTTATTGGTTTACCGATGTACACCTCTGGAAAATGGCTTTTCTCTAACTCAGCTGTTAACGGGAAGAAGGATCAGATCTAATTTTCCAATCACTGATAACTTGCTGAAATCTCAGAACAATGAAACCATATGAAAGATGATAGAAAATCAGAAGTGGAAACAGAAATATTATTTTGACAAAAGGGCCCATGATCTCCCATCTCTTAACCCAGGTGTCAGAGTATGCCTAAGGAATCACACCTCTAATACTTGGGACCATTAAAGAACAGCTGCATCCGAGGTTTTATGTAATCCAGACAGACCAGGGGGATTGCATTTGATGTAATCAAAGGGATCTAAAAGTAATCCCAGAAAGTTCCAAAACACTGACAGTGGATGTGGACTCTGGTATTTCCAATCTGACTGGTCCTTCATCATCAAAAGACAAAGGAGAAACTGCCAAGGAACAAGAGAACAACTCAGACTCTAAAGAAAGACTGATACTGAGAAGATCAGAGATGGAGATTAAACATCATGAAAGACTCAAAGACTTGCTAACCTGCCTGGAGAAGGGGTATTTGAGGAATGTGAGTGGTAAAGTCTGACTCAGGAGTGATGTGCTAGTAACCTCTCCTCTCTAGGTAGTTGATACATTTCCAGAAATCAATGTATTAGATGGGTTGAGAATTTGAATGTATGTGTCATTAGTTAGTTGTTATATACATATATAAAAAGAAGCTAACAGCTAATTGTTTTTTTCTTAAGAGGGAAAATGTTTGTGAAAGATTATAATTTAGAGACGTTCCCTTCTAAGGGACATAGAAGTCTCAAGATGTGCCCTGGAATCTGGGGTGGACAAAACGGGATAGCTGTGCACAGCAGTTCACCACATAAGCTCTCTAGTTTGTTTTATTAAAAATTGTATTCCTTTCTCATTCACTGGTCTGTTGTTTAATGAACCTCAAAATCATTACAGTGATGTCAGTGGACTATTGCTTATTGGACTCTTGGTTTACCCCACAAGGGATGGGGCTATATTTGACCTGGCAGGAAGTCCAAGATGCAAGAAACTGATCACTGCAGGGCCAGAGTAGCTTTCAGCAGGGGTCCAAGAGATCTTACTAAACCACAGCCAGCTACAAGGGGGGTGCACTTGCCAATGAGTCACTCTTACAATTGTGCATTAGGGTGGAGATCTGAGGATGGTGTGCTTAGTCTATTGGGAGGACTTGTGGTGGGAGAGGGTCAGCACTGATCTTAGGGCACAGTGCAGCTGAACCGCAGGGCCCCACCTCCTAAGAAGGAAGAACTGAATGGCAGGGGCAGGGAGGGTATGTGGCAGAGGTCTGTACCCCAGGAGCATGATCTGGACGTAACTCAGATCCAGCAAGTTTAAAAACGAGAGGGATCCAAAGGTTGAAACCTGTACAATAGCCTGCTGCCCAGCCACAAGTGGGAGCTCAGCCAGGGTTATAGCAGAGTATTGATGTGGTAACTCACAGTTATCCTTCCAATAACCAAATGTGTCTCTCTCATTGACATGTCCCGTATATTAGAGCAGCGTTAAGTACTGTATTATTTAGAAACAATCTAATTTTCAGATTTGGTACATTTTTGTGTTTGTGAATTGTCCATAAACTAAATATGATTTTTCATCAGATCACAACTACTTATGTCTGTTTCCTGACTATTTAGATACATGATGGCCATCCAACAAGGGAACAGAACCAGTACTATTACTATCACCAAACACAGTAAACAATTCAGCATGAATATCTAATAGAATGTCAAAAAGTAAGTGGCAAGAGAAAAATTGCATTAAATAAGGAATACGGTAAAGAATATTGTAATGTAGATTAAGCGAATTTAGAACAAGGCTCTGTTGTACCAGCACCACACTGTTTAGGGCATTGCTTTTAGTTGTTTCTTCCTGGTCACAGGCTTACAGCAGTGTTGCAAAATATCCAGTCTTGGCCAGCTAAGCCAGAATCTTATTAGATGGAAAGAAAAAGGAATGGGATAGAAAAGAGAAGATATAAGGTGGGAAAAGAAAAGGACACATAGTGGGTGGGGTGGGGTGGGGGTGGGAGGAGCAGGGGAGAGAGAGAGAGAGACTAAGTCTCACATCCCAGCACAGTTGTAAATAAGCACCCCGACTTTCACAATAAACCGAAAATCAAGCTAATCCCATTTCAAAACAAGGCCAAAACAAGCCATTCCCTAAGAACCCCAACACTCTATGTGACTAGATCCCCCGGGCATGCATCCTGGGACTGTGGTGGGCCCGCTCTGCACTGCTAACTCTCTCCCCACCTTGCCCCTGCTTGCCTCTTGCCCCTGCTTGCCTCCCTTTGCCTCTGCTTGCCTCCCTTTGCCTCTGCTTGCCAGGAGCCGATCAAAAAAAAGAAGCAACAAGCTACAAGCCAAACAAGCTACAAGCCAAAAACTAGCCAACAAGCAACTCACAAGTGAATTAAGCCAAAAGCAAGCCCAATTTTTGTATTTTTTTTCCATGGGTTTGGCATGTCTGCATCCCAGGTGGTTTTTGGGCTTCAGCTGATGCAGGAGACAATGCCATCTGTCTCCCTTTCTCTGGCCCAGTCTGGTCAGGGCATCTTTGATAATCAGGATGAAGAAGTCTCTTTGAGGACCCACAAGCGGATTGATAAGTGGAATAGCTCAGCCCTCATTATTTTGTCCACCAGTGAGGCCTAGTTTCCAACACACCCATTTTGGTTCACTGATTTCTGGTTTCTCACATGTCTTGTTACCAAACGTGATTTTAACATAGTCCTTGAGTCATATCACTAGGCTTTTTTGTTTGGACTAATTCTGCCTTTGTGTCTTCCTTTTGTACCTTTTCCCCCCATCAGCATTTGTTATTATAGATTATTGTGACATCTTATGAACTTTCACATTCTTTTTACAGTTGAGCTCACAATTGGGGTAAATTTGTAAGCTCAATTATCACAACTCTCTTCTTCTGAAATAACAGTATCCATACATAGTGACTGGAATGACTCATGACTGTGAGTGCCTACTTCAGGGCAGACTGTCATAAACAGACAGACACTTCAAACTGATGGTATGTTCTATAATTAGATTTTACTAAGTCAGTAACAAATATGAACTCCTGAATCATATTACCATCAAGTCACAGACTGTCCCGTTAGACTCTCCAGTTTATGTTGCCACTCCCAGACAAACTGGACTTAGTGATAAATGGTCACTTACACCAAAAATCAAACAATATTCAGGTTGCTTACAGTCCCAAGAGACCGGTCACATACCCCAGATCAATTGTTTCCCTTGATCTTACACCAAAGACAACGCCGTAGCCCATCCTCTAAGAAACTACTGAAAGATTTATTAACTAGGAAAGAGAAATAACATAGTTATTTACAGGTTAAAGCAAGCAAACACACACATAAATGAGTTGCAATCCAAATCCTAAGAGTGACAGAGTTGTAGTAATCTGTTACTTCAAAGTATCTTTCAGGGTGGACCAAGAGGCACCCCGTAGGGATCTGAGGCTTCAATTTGGTGTCTCTGGCCCTGTGAGAGTTCAAACAGCAAAGAGATGGAACATTTTACAGTGTCTTTGTCTTAGTTTCTTCATTCAGCTGCCAAGTCCATAGGACAAGCTTCCTTGAACATAGCATTTCCAAGGTGAGATAGGGTAAGTAACCAATCCTTTGTCTTTCAATGTTCCTTGACGGCCCATCTGATTTTTTTAGTTCTTCTGGACAGGTGGGGGGAAACACTCTTTCCATTTGAGTTCACAAGTTTAGAGCAAACATTTTCAAAGTTATAAATCAAAACATACATATTTCTTTATAGCATGGAATACAGACAAGTGAGATTAATCCATGAAGCAATTTATAAGCATTTCATAGAGTCTAAAAATTAAAGACATTCTTATAAGACTAATACTTATTTTGAACACTGCTAAAATACAGCTGCAGATCAGACCAGTTCAGCTATGAGTTTGTAAGTTCTTAGCTAATGTCTGCAGCCTTGGCAAGAGCTAGCACTTTGTCTGCCAGCATCACATGTAACTTTTCTCTTCAACATTTTTTTATAGGTTATTGTGACATCTTATGAACTTTTTCAATTGAGATCACAATTAGGGTAAATTTGTAGGTACAATTATCACAACAGCACTTTTCTTCTGAAATAAGAATATCCACACATGGAGTTAATTAGGAATAGTTAGTTAGGCATAGCTATTCTGGAATATCTCCTTGTATAGACAAGCCCTTAGTAGGTATTCCACAAATGTACAATTCATATAATTTTTTAAATAAATTATTCCTTCAGACTCCAACCACACAGAGCAGTGGAAGGTAGTCTGCTTGGAGAATATGAGTACTGGCCTGTTTTGTGCAGTTCTGAATGTAGCATTACAGTATGTCTATTTTAGCTTTGATGACCCCCTCCCCCATCTCCTGCTCCCCCATCCTTGTAAGTGGAACAATGTTCATATTATAAATATATAAATGCACTGTTTATTCTAAGTCTTTGTCCAGCCATTTCTCTCCCAACAAGGCAATAGCCCACTCCAGTAGACTAGCGTTTCTTGACTACTTGAGAATCTAGACAATATACAAAATATACATTATGGATGAAGAATGCTGCATTCCCCACTGCTTCTTTTCTTGGTAATTTTCCCTGTTGGCTCCAAGTCTTTGTCTGCTCTGTTTTTGCTACTCCTTTTCTCCCACAGTTTTGTCATGCTATAAATCTTCTAAAAGGAAAATTTCCTGCATTAATATGAATTAACATTAAAATTAATCTCCTGCTGCTAGTATTTTCATTCCTTGCAGTGTCACAATTGGATGTAATTTCATTTATTAGGCCATGTAATTTGTACAGCATGGGTGAATAATTCATAACAAATTTATTTGATTAACTTCAAGATGTTGATTGTTGATTGATGAATCATTGGCCAGCACATTATACCTCTCTGTTTTTCAGTTATTTAGAATTATTTTCTGAATAATTTCAGTGACTCAATCTGTAGTTTGTCAATAATTCATACTGAATATTCTGTATTCATGCTTCAAAATATTAATTATTGGTTAGTTTTTATTGGGCCCATCATAATATTCAAATTTTAGTATCCAGACTTAGGCATAGAGGATATGTCTACACTGCAATAAAACACCCATGGCTGTTCCATGTCAGCTGACTTGAGTTCACAGGGCTTGGGCTGCAGGGCTTTAAAATGGCCGTGTACATGTTTGGGCTCAGGATGGAGCCTGAACTCTGGAACCCTGCAAGGGGGAAGGGTCCAGGAACCCGGGAGAAGGGTTCCAGAACTTTGGCACAAGTGGTTTGCCATTCAATTCCCATTGAAAATCTATGGGACTTGGGTGCCTAACTGCCATCTGCGCCTTTGACAATTCTCTTTGCCTTTAAGACTTTTCTCAGTTTAGCCTCGCCATACCTAGCTGCATTATTAGCTCATTGTGAGATTGTCCATTATTTCACTGCATTAATGATTCTATCTTTTACTGTTTATTATAGCAGTGCAGGAACCACAATTCCCATTTCCTGGGAAATTCTGTGATTTTGAAGCTAAACAACAAATATAAAGGAATTTCAGAATTTCCTGGAAAAGAAAAATTTAGGTAAAAAACATTTCCGTTCAATCAACTGATTTTTTTTCACTAAAATATAAATCTCATTTTGATTTTGACTATTTAAATTTTATTATATTCTTTAATATAAAATAAAAAATGAAGTGAAAGTTGTTTTGAAATGAAAAATTGAAACATTCTGCGTTTTTTCAAATGAAATTTGTCAAAATTTACATTTCCCCACAAAGTGTTGATTTAGATGCAATGGTATTTTCTGATGTAGACATATTCTGTCAGAATGTTTTTGAACCTTTATTATTACTATTATTTATTTATATTACCATAGTCCCTGGGAGCCTCTAGTCAAGGACCAGGACACCATTGTGCTAGTTGCTGTAGACAAAAAGATAGTTCCTGCACCAAAGAATTTTAAAGTAGGAATTTGGGGGAGACAGTTCCTGCACCAAATAACTTTAAATTAGGAATTTAGGAAAAGACAGGCATAAAGGTATAGGTGATGGTGATGGAGTAGCATTGTATATTAATGATGAGGTAGATTGCAAATAAATTAGAAGTGATGGAATGGAAAAACAGGCTCTGTTTTGGTCAAAATCATTTTGGAGAAGAAAGGTAACAGAGACTCCACTGAGATAGTGCTTGGGGTCCCCTATAGACCTTCATGATCCAATTTAGATATGGATAGAGACCTCTTTAGTATTTTATTGACATAAATACTACAGGGATTTGTGAGATTATTGGGAATTTTAACTTCCCAGATATATACTGGAGGAAAAGTGCAACTAATAATGGTAGGGCCCACATTATCCTGGATGTGATAACTGATAGATTTCTTCACTAAATAGTCACTGAACCAACAAGAAATGATGCCATATTAGATTTAGTATAAGTAGTGAGGACATAGAAGAATGGGTTGTAGAGGACAGACTTGTTTGAGTGATCATGAGCTAGGTCAATTTAAACTAAATGGAAGGATAAACAAAAATAGATCTGCAACTAAGGTCCTTTATTTCAAAAGGGCAAACTTTAAAAAAATAAAAAGGGAATGAGGGAATTGAACTGGACCAAAGAACTCAAGGATCTGAATGTGGAGTAGGCTTGGTATTACTTTAGGTCAAAGTTGCAGAAGTTGTCTGAATACTGCATTCCAAGCAAGGGGAAAAAAATTGTAGTAAGGGTCGCAGACCAAACCAGATAAACAAACATCTCAAATAGTTTAAGAGAAAGCAGAAGGCCAAAAAGGAAGGAAGGATGGGAAGGTTCAGCAAGTAAATCTACCTGTTAGAGGTCAGAAAGTATAGGGGAAAGGTGAAAACTGCCAAAAACCAAGCACATTTGGACCTTGCAAAGGAAAGTATAACCAATAGTAAAACATTTGTAGCCATAAAAATAAAAACAAAAAAGGAAAGAAGAAGTGGGATCACTAAGTACAGATGACAGAGTGGAAATTAAAGATAAACTAGGCATGGCCCAACACCTAAACAAATACTTCGCCTTGGTTTCTAATAAGAGTAATGAGGAGCTTGGGGTAATGGCTGGGTGGCTAATAGAAATGAGGATATGGAAGTAGAAATTACCAAATTCAAACAGCTTAATGGGACCAACTTGGGGGAGGGGGAGGGTTTCAAATAAACTCCATCCTAAAATAGTAAAGGAACTGGCACATGAAATTGCAAGCCCAATAGCAAGGACTTTTAATGACTCCGTAAACTCGGGGACTATACACTATGACTGGAGAATTGCTAATATAGTTCCTATTTTTAAAAAAGGGGGAAAAACATATCCAGGAAACAACAGACCCATTAGTTTGACCTCAATTATATGCAAGGCCTTGGAACAAATGGTGAAAGAGAAGGTGTTCCTTAGGTATCGGTCTTGGGACCAATCTTATTTAACATTTTCGTTCATGACCTTGGCACAAAAAGTGGGAGAGTGCTAATAAAAGTTGCAGATGACACAAAGTTGGGCAGTATTGCCAATATGAAGGAGGACCAGAATATCATACAAGAAGATCTGGAGGACCTTGAAAACTGGAGTAATAGAAATGGGATGAAATGTAATAGTGTAAAGTGCAAGGTCATGCATTTGGGAGCTAACAACAAGAATTTTTGTTATAAGTTGGGGATGTATCAATTGAAAGCAACTGAGGAGGAGAGACACCTGGCATATTGGTGAATCATAGGATGACTGAGCTGCCAATGTGATGCAGCTGTGAAAAAGGCTAATGCAATCCCAAGATGCATTGGACAAGGTATTTCCAGTAAAGATAGGGAAGTGTTATTGCACATGGCACTAATGAGACTTCATCTGGAATACTGTGTGCAATTCTGGTCTTCCATGTTTAAGAAAGATTAATTCAGACATGAACAAGAGCAGAGAAGGGCTACGAGGATGATCAGAGGAATGGAAAACCTACCTTGACTCAAGGAGATTGGCTTGTTTAGCCTAACTAAATGAAGGCTGAGAGCAGATAGGATTGCTCTCTATAAAAACATCAGTGTGATAAATACCAGGGAGGAGAGTTATTTAATTTAACCACCAATGTTGATGCAAAAATAAATGTATATAAACTGGCCATCAACAAGTTAAGGCTTGAGATTAGATGAGGGTTTCTAACCATCAGAGAAGTGAAATTCTGGAACAGCCTCCCAAGGGGATTAGTGGGGCAAAAATTCTAACTGGCTTCAAGAGTGAGCTCAATGTATTTATGAAGGGGATGGTATGATGAGATTGCCTACAAGGGCAAGTGCCCCATCTGTGAGTGCTAGTAGGAAATATCTCCAGTGGCTGCAGATGGGCACTAGATGCAGAAGGCTGTGAGTTACTACAGAGAATTCTTT
The DNA here is from genome assembly GCF_011386835.1 of Chrysemys picta bellii. NCBI lineage: Eukaryota > Metazoa > Chordata > Testudines > Emydidae > Chrysemys > Chrysemys picta. Next base: position 40,067,588 of record NC_088793.1, on the reverse strand, counting down.
CCCAGGTGTCTGGCTGGTCTGTCTTGATGACATGCTCAGGGTCCAACTGCCTGGCATATTTAGATTCAGGAAACCCCAGCTCAGATTTTTACCTTCCACTGCAGCATGGCACAGTTTCAGTTGCTGGTTTAAAATAGAGTAAATGACGGATTCTCTGTAACTTGAAGTCTTTAAATCATGATTTGAGGACTTCAGTAACTCAGCTAGAGGTTTTGGGTCTACTGCACGAAAGGGTTGATGAGTTCTGTGGCCTGCAATGTTTATGAGGTCAGACTAGATAATCATAATGGTCCCTCCTGGCATTAAAGTCTATGAGTCTATAAACAGATGGCAATCTAAGTATAAGTCAAGAGGCAACAGATGGATAGGGGAGTACAAACAAACAATGAGACCAAATACTGGTCAGCGTGAAAGAGTACTGGTGGCCTAACCATTGCCAAGTTTATTGCATTACAACAAAGAAAAGTTTTGAGGAGGATTTGAAGGAGGACAATGGCATAGCTTTATGAATGTTTACTGGGAGTTCCTCCCAAGATTGGGGTCAATATGCAAGAGAGAACACAAAACTATTTGAAAATTTAACAAGTGGGTGATTGAGGCTGGCATAATTAGCCCAATGTAGGCAGGAATGGACATTTCAATAGTGAATGAGATCATATGTAGGGTGGGGATACGTGTGAAGAGTCTTGAAAATGAAGACAATCAGCCTGATGTCAAGAAGAGGAGATAGCCAGTAAACAGACACAAAGAAAGATGTTACATAGTGAAAATGGCAGGCTAGGAAAATGATCCTGCAGCAGCATTCTGAATGGACATGAGCAGGGCAAGATTTCATTTGCCAAGGCCAGAGAAAAGGGTGTGCACCATTTGAGATGTGAGATGATGATAGCTTGGATGAGAGTTTTACCTGTTTGGATGGACAAGAAAGAACATATTGTAAAAATGTAATGCAGAAAGAATCAGCAAGACACAGGCATTGTCTACATGTTGGTGTAATGCATGTATTGGGATTGAATTGTTAAAGTGCACAAATGTGGTGTGCATTAACTGGGTCATGTAGACCCTGCTGGAGAGCACTAAATGTTCCCTAGTACACTTTAATATAGCACTACATTAAAGCACACTAGGGAACTTTTAGTGTGCACCATGGACCAATTAAGATGCAGATATTAGTACACTTTAGAAATCACCTCTTCCGTTTCTTTTGTCTACCTCTTCATCCATCTAGTCCTAAACTGAGATTGTATGCTCCTAGGGGCAGTAGTTGGCCAGTTAAAATAATTTTTCTGTTCATATCAAACTTACATAAAAAAAACCAAACCTTCCCATAATATTTCACCTCTGTTCTTCTATATGTACAATGTACATGTGGCTCTTATTGTGTGGTTTTCTATAGTGTTGTTGTAGCCGTATTGGTCCCAGGATATTAGAGAGACAAGGTGGTGGGGTGAAATCTTTTATTAGATCAACTTCTGTTGGTGAGAGAGATAAGCTTTTGAGACTACATAGAGCTCTTCTTCAGACCTGTGTAAGCTCAAAAACTTGTCTCTCTCACCAACAGAAGCTGGTCCGATATTATTTCACCCACCTTGTCTCTGTGTGTTTTACTGTTTCCTGGGGAAACTGGCCTTATGATTACATTAGTGGATTAACAAATATAAATTCTTGCACTATTTCTGTAATTATGGCTTGGATAAAAGACAAAAAAAGCTCAGGGAGACAACTGTGTTTTTTTGGTATATGTTGTTATTTTAAGACACATGCAAATTGCAAAGGGATATTACAATTATTCATGCAAGCTGCACCTGGATGAAGGACATGACTACAGAATTCCAGAGGAGATATATAATGTGTGTCTGCAGTGTTTGTGGGGTTCAGCTGATAAAACACACACTTAATCCACGACTCCAATCTCATGTTTTATCCAGCACAAGCACAAAAAACAAATGAACCTGCTATGGTTTTTGAAAAAAAAGTCCTCCTTGCTTACCTTTTAATATTTGTGATATTTGTGAAAGTTGTTCAAGGATCCTGCATTGGTCTTGCAAATTTGGAGCACAGAGTGTAGCTGTAACAAGATCTGACTTTGGTCTTCCAGCAAATTCTATACAGATGTAAATCTCAGGAGTTTTTTAGCCCAGTCAATACTAAACAAATTGCAATGCATTTGGATTGGTAACAAGGCAAATGAATGCATTAGAGGAAGGATTTGTCAAGTGTATTCTTACTACTATTTGAACTGGAGCCTCATTGCAGAGAATGCTGTGCAAACTTTCAGAAAGACACAGTCCCAGTGCCAAAAAGCTTCCAGTTTAGGGATGAACTGGCCTGATTGATGTAAATGGGAGATTTACTATTGACTTTATTGGGGCCAGGATTTCACCCAATGTGCTATTAAAAATCTGATTTTTTTCTTGACTTTTTCATTGGAAGAAGTACCTAATTTTCTGGTTTATGTGAGGAAAAAATTAGATAAAATTTTCTGAGCAGCTCTATTAAATATGCATATCCAAATCCTGAGGGGTGTTAAGCACCTGAACCTTCCCTGGGTGTCAATGCTCAACATATCTCAGGAGTAGGACTGGGCCACTAACATTTAACTACGGTACATCATCATTACAACAAGTTCAACAAACCCTAGTGGGCTGAATATTGTACTCTAGATGACATAATCCAACCATACTAGGATTCCTGCTAAATATGTGTAAACTAGAAATGGATGTACCTTACAGAAGAGGAAGGATTATCCAATGGTTAGGGGACTACCCTAGGATTTGGGAGACCTGGTTTCAAGTCCTTGCTCTGCCAGAGACTTCCTGTGTGACATCGAGCAAGTCACATAGTCTCTCTGTTAGTCTTAAAGGTGCCACAGGACCCTCTGTTGCTTTTTATAGTCTCTCTGTGTCTCAGTTCTCCATCTGTTCAAGAGGAATAATACTTCCCTATCTCACAGGGAAGAGAAATACATTAAAGATTGTGAGGTACTACAGTAATAGGAGCCACATAAGATAAATAGTATACCAGTCTCATCTGGTAAAATAATTTTTTGAACTGTCTGAAAAATTTCAGCTTTCATTTTTTAAAAATGAAACTTTTCTAGCCCTCTAATGCAGTGGTGGGCAACCTGCGGCGCGCGGGCTGCATGCGGCCAATCAGGGTAATCCGCTGGCAGGCTGTGAGTCAGTGTTTACATTGATTGTCCGCAGGCACAGCCGCCTACAGATCCCAGGTCCCAGTGGCCGCGGTTCACCGTTCCCGGCCAATCGGAGCTGCGGGCGGCCATGCCTGCGGACGGTCAATGTAAACACAGTCTCACGGCCTGCCAGCTGATTACCCTGATGGGCAGCTTGTGGCCAGTGGGCCGCAGGTTGCCCACCACTGCTCTAGTATCAAAGTTGAACGCTCTTTCCTGAGATTCTTTCCTAAACACCTTGGACAAATCATAGTCCTCAACACAGGTGCCCAGGACTGGCCTTTTTGGTTCATGGCGCCACAGGTGCTACTTACCCCATTGTTAGGATACACCTGCCTCCTATTACTTTTTATGGAGGCCGCTGAAAATACCAGTGCTGTGGATCATGAGTTCTCTCCAGGCAGAAAAGTTATTCTTCTGACCTGCTGATATGGCCTCTTGCCCCAAATAGTTGGGTCAAGGAAGTGGGAATTCCACTCTGCAGTGGAGCAGCATCAGCTGCATGCATCTAGCAAAACAATGGCTGAAATAGCCTCTTCTCCAAATATACAAAGCCACTGCCTACAAGTCAAAGAGAGAGATAGTCTATAGGGCCCAGTGTAATAGACCTAAGGTCCCACTACCCTCAACAAGAGCTGAAAGAATGAATATGCAGGGACCATGAAGAACAAAACCCATCTATCATCTCTCTTTTCAAAAGGAAGGGAGTGAGAAGATAGACATGGAGGAGAACATATAGGCTCACTTGCTCTGTGATTGGGGGATGCTGAGATACCACGAGGATGAGCAACATATAAGATCAGATAGCGAGGAGATATTGTAACTTAATGAAATGATTTAGCCCCTAAAATGTTAAGATGATTTTTTCTTGTATTGGTATTATGAATATAAATAAAGGGGGGGAAAAACAAGCAAACAAAAACAATGGAAGTGGTCTCCCAGGTGCTGGTAAAAATTCTAGAACAACATGTATTGAAAATAGAATTTAACAACTTATTCTTCATATTTTATTATAATGTGATGATTACTAGACAAGTGACCTCCTAGTTAATTTTCCTACAGTTGAGCAACATATTGGATAAAGTATATCAAACATGCATTTCTACAGTGTGGCTGGAGATGCTTGTTTGGTCTGATGCTTGCAGGTTATGGTGGAGTACTGTGATATTTTGGGAATTTCTACCAATTTGCTCCAGCAGTTTAGTTTAATTGACTACTGAATGTTCTTGAATGACCCTCATTGTATTTTTTTCAGTGAGATCTTGTATTTAAATATAAAAATAATAGCGATATGGCCAGTAGGGATTTCATAGATCATCCATCTGGAATCTCTATTTTGGTGAAGGTTATGATCTAGAGAGTGGGTTCTCAATCTGGGGGTCAAGACCCCTTTGGAGCATTGCAAACAGATTTTAGATGTTTCTGACCAACATCCCTTTCTTCATGGCTTTCTGGCAAGGGATTTTGAAACTATTCTCTGTTGTAACATAGAGTCACAGTATAGAACAGGCTGAGAGCACAGATCTAGAATAACTTTCTGAGTGACTATATAATCTCTTGTTGTTCCTTTCCATTGGTTTTCTAACCGTTCTTAATGTGGGCAACATGGTTCCATCACATTTTTAAACAGAATCCTCATTAGTATAAATGAGGATTTCTACTAGCAATTGATATGGCCTCAAGTCTCTCTTGTCCTTTTCTTGCCTGAGCAAAGATGAATCTGCTCCTTAACCATCCCTTCCCATCTGGTGGCTGCCCTGACCAACTATTCAATCCATTTCATGTCCACCACTGCTACTACTATGCTCTTCCTGCTTCTCCCTTACTTCCCAATCCATACTTCTCATGGAACCTTTCTCCAGTTTCACCCTCCTTTCTTCCCACAACTCAAAATTCAATCCATTCTGCTGCCTTGGCTGCTTTCCCTGATTCAGCCCTAAGTAGAATAGGTGACAAATTCACTTAATTCTTTCTCTTAAAACAATTAGCCTGTTATCCAAGCTAAACAGTTACTCCCTAGCCATGAATTAGTTCATTTAACTCTTCCTCATAAATAATTCCTTAGAATTCCTTACTTGTCTTTTTTTTGCATCCTTTCTTTTTAATTGGTATCCATTGTATAGTAAAGTACCAAGTTTGAACATAGTATTGCAAGTAGGATCTTATCAATGCCATTGTCAACTGAGAGATTATTTATTACTTAATTGGAAGAGAGATTACCTAGGGGTTAGAAAACTGAAGTAAAAATCACTTTAAAAATTACACAGATTTTGGATAATTATCATGCACTATTCTTCATATGATATTTGGAGGATCTCTGAATATCTTTTCGAAATTACCCGGAGATTTCTGTTGACCTGGGCTGTGAGCATAAAGATCATTTTTATAGATGTGTTTTGTTTCTGAGCGAAGATTTGGATAGCACTTTGTATATTCAAATAATTGGCTTGGTTTTAAGTTTATTGGAATAATAATTTGATTACCAGAGGGCATTCTGAGCAGGGCCTTGCAAATATTTTCCCAAAATAATAAATAGTAACAGAATACTTCCCATATTTTTATCTCCTTGAATTCACCTGGTTATCTTGGAGCAACAAATGGAAATAAAGATCTCCAGCCTCTGTGTTAAAATAACTAATTCTATATCTATGAGCAAATCATATGCAGACTAGTGCTGCACTAACATCTTCTAAGCCAAATCCTCTAGAAATCCACAAGTATTTTGGAATTGATAGACAGTAAGAAACAATGTCTATTCATCTTCTCTTTTATCATTTAGAGCCTAAGATCTTTCTTCCCCATCATCACTTTTATTGCTTCATCCATTTTGTTGAACATACCTCTTCGAAGACACATCAGCGGAATATAACATAAGTGAAACTCGGTATGGTGATGGTTGCTACCCCACTGTTCTGTACATTCCATTATCTTGATTCTGGGCAACCCAAAACTAAAACAGGCCTCACTAAGCATTCTCCATTATGCCAGTCACTGTTACGAAGGGGAAACTTGATAATATGTATTTCATTCCATCAACAGCAAAGAATAATATGTTACCTTGTGAAAGTAGTAGTGATGATATGAAAATATTTCTTGTTCTCCATTCTATTTTCCATTTAGCATTTCCTCTAACAGTTCTGATAAAGAAAAATTTCTATGGAATATGTACACACTTTCCACATCTACACACACATAACTCTACTAATGCACATCACTATCTGCAACGGATTATTATTGTGACACCCAGCCTTTCTTAAGGAGAGACTGTTCATTATATCAACCAGTGCTGTAGATCTGTGATATGGATATATGACTCACAGATACTAGGACTGTACCAACAAACTAATTTTCACATAATAGCCAGGATTAAACTCAGGTCTCCACTGGTGAAAGACATTTCTGCTGAAAGCTCCTGAAATGGATTAAACTATTTAAAGAATGAATTTAAATGGATTTAAAGAATAGAAAATTAAAAACATTTGCCAGTAGTTTTCATTCCATTTTCCATAAAGCAGATTAATAATAAATAAAGCAGAGGGGATCTATCATAGAAAACCGCAAGGCAATTTCAAGCTGCAGATCAGCAAATATCAGAACAACAAAGTTTCAAGAGCAATTCATGAAACACAATGTGAAAGCTGTGAGAACAAAAGCCACAAAATGTGGGTAGTACGACTTAATTCTCAGGAATTAAATTATATAAAATCCAAATGTGATATTAGGCACAGACCACAGAAATCATGTTTACAGATTGGTCTATGAATGTCTTGTGAAGGAGAAACCAATCATTGAATGCAGAATTCAGTGGGACAAGACAGAGCAAGTCACTTTCTTTAATTCAAAGAACCACCTGTAAAGGACTTCAGAGAAACCTGGCCTTCAGCAAGCTACATGAGTCTTCTTGCTCATAATACCAAAAAAAGCTATCAAAGACAGGCATAACTGTCTTTCCCTTCCCACCGTCTTTCCACCCACTCTGATGCAACTCAATGATAACTCTAATGAACTGAACAAATGGTTTTCATCTATTTTTGAATGGTCAGGGGAGAGGATAATTGGCATGATTTATACACTGATAAACCACACAGGTTTTTAACAAGTGTATATATTTAGGTTTTTTTTTTTTATTACTTAGTTATATCTATGAATATGAATGAATGACTTCTTATTGTGTACCTGAATACTAAAAGAAAATGAGACTTAAGCATCGCAGACAGCCACTCATCTATATAATTGTCTTGTTTTCCACTAACATATTCCACACTAGGCACTGAAATGCACAAAGTATGTGGTGAAAGTTGCAAAATAAAAGGGACATCTAGACTTTATTACGGATTAATTTAATTTTAAATAACTGCTTTGCAGAGGAGAAAAAAATGCATGCATCAGTAAAATGTGAAGTGTATTAAACAAGCTCATGTAAGATACATCCCAAGAAATTATAGGCTCCCCCTATTTACCTTTCTTAGGGTTGATGTAGAGGCTTCTACACGCTTCCTGACTTCTTCAAGCAGTGGCTAGCTGATTTGCCTGCTTCCCCTTACTGTCCAATTCTGATATTTTAGGGACTGGCTGTTGGGTCTACATCTTCCAACTCTTCCAAGTCATCTTCTGGTGGATGAATAGCCTGTCCACCCTGCAATTCTGCACCAGTGAGGCCTAACTACTCCCCTGAGACCTGCTGTTGCTGCCATTCCTTTTGTCCCATTAATGCACTCTTTGGCTGTGAAATCACAAAGTGTGCTACCATATGCAGAAATCCACAATCACCTTCAAAAAAAGGGAGTTGGCTCAGAAAATGTGAGATAGAGGAAGGGAGCAAGCCAGCCAGCTCCCCTTGAAGTTGCCAGTAGTGAAGGATATAAATCCACTAGGTTTTTCTCTCCTGAGCGAGTCTAGGCCTGTTGGAGGGCTGGTTGTGTGGCCTATGAGTAAAGAGGATTGTTTATCGGTAATGGAATTATAGGAATTCCCCTATCAGGAGTGAGAGATTGTGGATACAGTTATTTATCAGAGGTGTTCCACCTACAATTTCTGACTAGCCATAAAGCGGAAAAACTTACCCAGACCCTTTAAAACCTCAAATAAGGTTTTAATTCAAGTTCATTCTAAAATAAAGTAAAGGCTTTGGGCGTTTTGAGAGAGTCCTATTTTACCTAAACTGGTTTTCCCATCACTGCTATCAACACAGAAGCCAAAGTAACTGGGCAGAAATGTGTTGAAGTGATATAGAGCATTCTTGTCTACTCCATTACACTGTTTTAACATCAGTAAGGTGTTATTCCAGTCTCACAGAGTAGAGAATCAGGCCCAAAGTATTATGTACAGCTTAACATTATGAGAAGTCTAGAAAGCTGACCAGAAAGGCAAAATGAAGAATTAAAGTAATAAAAGGGGTATTGTAGAGGAATTAAAGATAAACAGTTATAAGTTATTTAAATACACAAGAAGCAAAGAGCTTTGCAAGGAATCGCTGGGGCCATTAAGGAATGAGTGGGAAGTTAGTGCCAGATGTGGTTGATGCTGCTGACACCCTGAAATAATTCTTTGCTTCATTATTCACACAAAGAAGCTGAGGGTCAAGTTCCAGAGACAAGATACAGTGCATTTTCCTCAGAGGCATGGGGAAAGGATAAAATGTTTAAAGGCTCTATGATTGATCTGTCTGCTAAGGCATAAACTACTCTATTAAAAGTGGAGAAGGCATCGAGTCCATATAAATTATATCTCTGAATGTTGAGGGAATTATCAAGGGATATAGGCAAGGCATCACACAGATTTTTAATAGCTTGTGAGTAACTAGGGAAAGGAATGCATCAGAATTGCTAATATAGTGTTAGATGATCCCTGCCTATACTATTGGTAGGACAGAGAGTGGGGGAAAGAAATAGAGGTATATCCTCCCCTCTCTGTGCATCTTGTGCAGTAGCCAAAGAAAATCACAGACCCTGCTTTTAGTGGAGTAGAGAAACTACTTGCTGGGTAGGTAGATAAGCACTCTGCATCATCCAAGCACTACTCCACCAGTGCTCATTAGAGCTCCAGGAGGGACTGTGGCCTCTAGTAAAATCCTTTCTGAAGCTTGCACTGGGGTTGGGCAACTCTGTGGTGACCCCTAGTAAGTGCTGAGGCTAAAAGTCTCAATCTAGTTCATAGTTTTCTTGTTGCTGTCTTTCCTTCTCTTTTTTAAAGATCAGGAAACTGAAGTCTGACATTGGGATAGTCCCCAAGGCAGACTAGGAGAACCTGAAGGGTTCCCTAACTTGCTATTCCTACTACCATAACTCCAATATAGATCACAGCAGAAGACTTGGATACTTATTAAAGAACAAGGCTGCCCTGGCCACATTTCTTCTTCCCCTAATCTGCCCCTCATTCCTTTCATCTACTCCTGCACTGGCAACTCTGAGGGGATTGATGCAGATTTCCCACGTTACCCCTTTATGGCTGCCCCTTTACTCCAGAACAAAGCACAAAAAGGCCATGGCCACATCGCATCTGGCTCTATGACTGACTTCAGGCAAGAATGAAATATGGACATGAGACATAATGATACCGTATTAATACCCTTTTATACTCAAGCAGTAGCCAAAACTTGGGTCTTGTGGGTTCTTTCCATTAGAAGGAGAGACTGATGATTGAGTCAGGTATTTCTTTGGTGCAAACCTGTTTATTTACAAAGAATTTACCAGCAGGTATGTTTCCCTGAACATAGTAGCAATCAAGCAGCAGGAGACAATTTCTTTGCTCACCGCTTTCCAGCCAGGATTTTACTCAAAAGTTCTCCATCTTTGCTCTTTTCAGGGTCATGATACAAGTCCTTCTCTGGATGTTCTTGGTTTTCTGCTGCCTTCTCTGTCTATTTCTGTGGTGTTTCTCCCTCAGACACATGGCTGCACTCCAGTAAGTTTGTTGGAAACCCCTGGGCCTCATGGCTTGATTCCTACTCCAGTCTTGCCTGTGTTTGGGAGGAGACTCCTATTGTTTCAGCTATCGATTCCAGGAAGGCGCTGAATTGCTTTTTACATCTACCCTGAATGAAGGGCAACTGTTACTCCTACTAGCTTCAGTAAAGTTTCCCCCAACCCCTAGCATAACAGTATTTAGAAATGGTATCATTTTGCTTATTCCTTTCTCTATCCTGCAGTCCTTACTTTGGCAAAAGTCCCATTGAAGTCAAAGGGAGTTCCTATTTGAATAAGGATTTCAGAACCAAACCACTTTTTGAAACTTACAGCAGCTGAGATCTAACTGTGTACAATAAAAAGCCACTTCTTTTGATGTTTTTCTCTTAGTACAGTGACCAAGTCCCAATTGCTATGCATTATACCTCAGGCTGCTGGGATTTTTCTACATTAATTCCTTAATCTCTTTCTAGTACAGTATGCACTTTTACTTTTCCATTACATTGTTACCCCTCATGAAATTTTTGCTCCAAGATTTGTTATTTTACATACTTTTCTGTTTAACTATATTTTTCAATTATTGGCATTTTTGCTTAACTAACCAAAATATTTCTCACAAAGATGTCCTCATATCTCAGTATTAACTAATGCCAATTTAGCATCATCTGGATTCTTTGAAACTATTTCTTTCAGTATCATTAGAATAACTTGTATACATAAAGTTAGGATAAAAAATACAGCCCCAAGCCTGCAAACAATTACACACATGCTTAGGTTTAAACATATGAAAATCCAAATTACTTCTCATGCTTAAAGGTAGACATGTATAAGTGATTGAAGAAATGGAGTTTCATTCTCTAAGGATGGCAAGTCTTCCATTTCTATATCACTCTGTTAAAAATGATTCATATTTTAACCATGTGGGAAATTTCCTACAGCTTTTAAAAATATTTATTGTGGTTACTGTAATTCATAATGTATTTAATAAAGTAATTCAGAATAAAACTCTCTCTCATTAAAAAATATTTAAAACAGAGTAGGGACCTTTTTAAGGAATTACCTTAAGAAATTGGCTATGACTGTGCATTTCTGTTTTATTATTTCACACTCCTTGGATTATAAAAGACACTGGGTTTTCAGTCTGATACCACCACCACCCCAAGCATAAAATTAATGAAAATGCACTGACTCAACTGATTTGTTAATTGAAATAACTTCTTCCCCAAGAATGGGCCTCAGCCTCATGTACTATTGCCGCTACTGGTACCAATGTTCTTCGTAGAGCTATTATTGTTACTGTCCACTTTATTGGTCTAGCTCAGGGGTAAGCAACCTATGGCACGCGTGCCAAAGGCGGCATGTGAGCTGATTTTCAGTGGCACTCACACTTCCCGGGTCCTGGCCACCGGTCCGGGGGGCTCTGCATTTTAATTTAATTTTAAATAAAGCTTCTTAAACATTTTAAAAACCTTATTTACTTTACATACAACAATAGTTTACTTATATATTATAGACTTATAGAAAGAGACCTTCTAAAAATGTTACAATGTATTACTGGCATGCGAAACCTTAAATTAGAGTGAATAAATGAAGACTCGGCACACCACTTCTGAAAGGTTGCTGACCCCTGGTCTAGCTGCTTCAGCTCTGTATCAGTTTGCTGACTTTTGCTGGCTTGTGTTCTTGACCAGCTTGCCTCCCTCTTCTAGCTGGTTGTTGATTCAATGGCCAGATGGAAAACAAATCATTTTAGGAGCACATATTGGAGCAGATCTTCAGCTGATGTAAATCACTGACTTCAGTGGAACTGCACTGATTTACACCATTGAAGGATTTGGCCCACTGCATTTAGGATAAGGACAGATCTCCAGCATATAAATGCTGTGGTGTTAAGCAAAGTGATTCTAAGATGAATCTCACAGCTGGTATGTTCTGTTCCTTTAGGAACAGCAGGCCTGGTAATTTTGTGAGTGTTCTGGAGATAAGGGGCTGGACACTGCAGGGAACACTTCAAGGACTTGGGGGCTGGTGTGTACCTCTCGCTACCTGTACAGAAAGAGCAAAGCCTGTGAGGTCCTGGAAGGTAATGCTTATGCTTCCAGAGGGTGGTGGTTTCAAGGAGCTGGTCCATTGCAAGCCCAGACTGGACAGCCTCATGCTAAGGGCAAGTGGTGGTGTCTCACAACCCTGGGTACCCCTGGAAAGCATCACACTGGCAACACTGGAGTCCAAGAGGAAAAAGAGTAATGTGTATTTTTGCAATGTTGAAGCTGTCTGTATTAGTCCAAAGGCTCTGATATTGTAGATATTCATATAAAAATAAACCTAAAATTCACCAGGGTGCATATAAAACCCTCAGGTGGCCGTGGACATTCCAGAATTTTACCTTAAAACTGTCACTTGATATTATTTATAAAGTTCACAATTTTGTAATCCCCTTCCCGTGCCACTATGACCAGTTTTTCCTTTACCCTGGCTCCTTCCCTCCCATAACAACATAGGGAGGGAAAGATAGGAAGGCATTTATATAAGGTTTTTAACAGCATAACATTTTTATATGTACTGCATGGAAATGTAAGTGTTTCACACCTTTATACTGGCATAAGGAATTTTTATAAGAAAATTGCATTGTTTCCCCAGAAGACCGAAATATTTTTAATCAATACACATAGAAAAGCAATGCATGCAATGAAGTATGTGTTAATCAAATAGTATACACACATCATTGGAGTATTGAGAGTGAGGAACAGTAGTAATTTCCTAGCAGACAATACATTATGAAGGAGAATTGACTTTGTGTCTTTTATCTAGATATTTCACAGCAAATTTAGGGCCTAATGATATGAATATGCTAGAGCAGGGAGAGGCCAGTGCTTAATTTGCGTCAGGGCTTGCCAGGGCCGAGCCCCGGCACCTCTAGGCTCGGCAGTTCATAGCCCTGGCACATGTGGGCTTGCCAGGTCAGGCTTGCCTCTTTCATTACAAATTAAGCACTGGGAACTTGAAATATCTAGGAAAGAAATATTTAGGAGCCTTATCTTCTCTGCTTGGCTATATAAATGCATAAGGAATAGGTCATGAATTTGAGTCCCAGTTATTCTAAATAGTGAAAAGTAAAATCATTTGGGCTCTGTTTGGATTTAGGGATCTGCCCAGAAGGAGCTTGTGGCAGAGTAGAACCTTCGTCATTGAAAAAAAAATCAACAAGGATTCGAAGTGTTAGAAGCATATTTGTACATGGGCCTTAATCCAAGATCATCAACTCCATTTCAAGTAGATCCCTGAATAACAATTGGATAATAATTGTGGCAATAGAGATGTTCTGGGTTAGGGAGCAATAAAAAGGGTTGAACTCCAGTCCTCGGGGGAAAGGTAATTAATGACTGACAAATGTTGCAAATTAAAACAGTTAACATAAGGACATTATACTCAGACTCTCACAAAACTAGACCTGTTTCTCTGGATACTTCTTTTCTCTCTGGGCACTACTTTTCTTACAGGATTAATGAACTACTGTGCCATAAGCTACTCTCCTCCTGCATTACTATAATTGAAATTGGCTGAGGCTTCCCATGACTCTTTTCATTGCTGTCTCCTTATTGTGCTGGACTCTGAGTCATTCACTCACAGGTGAACCCTTTCCTCCTAAATGTCCCAATATGAAGGAAAAGCAGCCAGTTTACCATTCAAAGGGGGTTATAGCTCCGTTGTGCTGCTGCTGTAGTAGCATGACTTTTCTCCTGAAGGAAACTCTTCCAGAAGAAAAGAAAAGGTTAGTTCTACAGGAAGTTGGGTAGCAGTCTTTAATATTAAAAGATAAAACGCTAACCCCAGAATCCTTTCTGGGCTCTTAATAAACCTCTTAACAGGTTCCCCTGAAACAAATATAACTTCCATACAAAATGTCAGTGTTTTTTAAGGATAATGAGACCATAAGCACAGCATCATTTGAGATATACTTCACAAATGTATGATAATCCATGTGTTTCGCAGGTAATACATTGTCGAAGCAATTAGTTTTGATCACTACTGGGGCTAGACTCAATCTTACAGTACTGTGGGAAAGGCTCTGTATTCCTCTATCAAGACCCCCTATAAAAGACAATGCAACAATAGGGTATGTATTAATCAATTTAAAAAGCCTCTAAATCACGTTGAAAGGGGGATTTAGGCACCTAGGTAATTTAGATGCTTTTGAAAATGTTACCCTATATGTTTTCTATAGCATCCGTAGAGCCCAGTTATGACCGCAGGACTACTTGCGGTCAGTTTGGTGTTCTGGTGGAACCATTCTGCCAGAGAACCAGTCAGGAATGTTGGTGGGTGGATGGGGGAGAGTGGGCCAGTGGGTCCCAGCCCAGACCTATTGCAGAGGGACAGGGCCTCTATACAGATGCTATACATAGCTCCCTTGGGATCTTTGTGGGTTCTTGTGGATCCACCAGGTTGTGGCAGTTCCTGTGGTTTTTGCCATTAGAGTAGAAGAACTGGGACAGTTTAATGCTTTAAGTATACATGATCTGAGAGGACAAAGGGAAGGATATATTCACCACACTTAATTCCTCCCATTTCTTTGTATCCACCAACGAAGCATAGAAAAATATATATTTTTGCTTTATGTGCATTCATGTGTAAAAATGATAGTTTTACATTATTTAAACGTTATACTGTTTTAAAAAACAGAGGGAGATTTTGGATAACTAGATCTGTGAGGAAATTGCTATTTTTGTTATAAAATTACATGCTTCTGCCTGCAAAAATTGTCATACTTGTTCACTGAAAAACCTAGAGAAAACTTGGTGGTCGGAAGGGGGGTGTCATGAAAGCTACAAAAACTTGTTTTTTAAGCATGATTTATTTTATTTTTTTGCTGACACTGATCTTTTTCCATGCTGCCCTGATCTTTTCTCCCTTGCCTCACCATCTGCCCTTCTCTCTCCACTGTATTTACAAGGCAATATATTAATTGACCCAATAGTGAATTCCTTATGCATCCAAAACTCACATTGATCCTTCAGTAAGCTCTGTGTGGGAGGACACCTTTGCTCTCATAGAGCCTCATTGACTTCATGGCAGGATCTGCTTTAGTATGTTAAGCACGAAAGAAGCATAACCAGTATGCAAAACCCTCCTTGGGCTCCATGCAAATGAGGACAAAATAAGTATATTTTGGCTCTGAGCATCAGTTACTATAAATAAAGTTCCAAAGATTTTATTTTCTGGACCTGTACTAAGTGCATAGGAATACCCCTGTATTTGCCCATTCCACACTATTTTTTTTGGCCTGAGGATGTTATAATTTAATATAGGAAAATGAGAGTTGCTTTCAGTGCTGTGAAGTTTTGAGGACTGGAACAAAAGGAATTCTATGATGAGTCAGATACCCAGATTCTTCAGAAAAAATGCATCTTCACTGCATTGCATAGGATAAAATTTTCTATTGTACTAATCTGCTGCCAAATAAAACAAGCACTCACACATTGATTTGAACTTTTAAAAATGGAATTACCTTCTTTTGACACTTCAGTTTGACATAAACAATAAATGATTTCAAAACTAATTTACAAAGCAGCCAGTAGGTATGTATGTTTCAGAAAACACTGGAGCATTCAAAGACAGATAAGGAGGAATTGGACTGTTTCTCAGTGTTGTATTTTTGAGAATTGAATCTAAAAGTCATTTTATAGCCATATTAAGCAGCCTGAGATCTTAAGTAAAACATTTTCCAGATAATCCTTAGATTTTTTTACTTAAGATCTAGGGCTGCTTGATACAGGATTTCTGTATGTCCATTTATATATGAAACATACAAAACATGCTTTTAAGCATAATTTATTTTATTTTTCTGTGTATACATGTATGTGTATAATGCTTTTATAATGAACATTCAGAAATTGTAATAGGCTACTGCAGAATGAAAACGACTAATTTTGCAAGATTTCTCAATAAAATTTAATATAACCATGTTTCAGACCACTAACTGTGCTCTTATTTTGTATCGTAAACATTTTTTAACAATGAAACCCATAATGTATTTTTTTTTAAAGAGAGTGAAAAGAAAACTCTAATCCATATGGATTAACAGCTTTCCTAGTTATAATTAAAGAGTTTTGTTCAACCACTATCTACAGCCTATACAATTACAATCTGAAATAGCATTTCAATAGAGCTGAACTACATAATAAAACGTCTTTAGCATGGTAATTAACAAGGTTAAATGCCACTTCTATAGTACAGCAAAATTATTGTTTAAATAAACCTCCAGTAAGATTGAATTGAGAGAAATAACAAGCAGTAAAATGCATCTGACGAAGTGGGTATTCACCCACGAAAGCTTATACTCCAATATGTCTGTTAGTCTATAAGATGCCACAGGTCTCTTTGTTGCTTTTTACAGATCCAGACTAACATGGCTACCCCTCGGATACTAAGCAGTAAAATGTCATATATACACACTATAGTGTGCCTGTAATATTATCTTGAATATAATTATCCTGGTAAACTTTTGTAGAGATACTTTTGAAATTAAATGTATTCAAAACTAATATATATATTTTTGTGTGTGTGCCTCTAAACTGTAATTGGGGTCATGGTTGCTATAAAATGATTTGGAAAATAAGACATATGAGGATAGAGGAAGAGAATTGGTATATTTATTGTAAAAGGGGAAAAAAAGACTGTGGAAGAGAAAATAACTGTCCATAAATATATAAAGGGAAGTTATGAGGACAATGATCAACTGTGTTCATTAATGAACAAATTCAGAAATATACATAGTGAGATTAAGCTGTAGTCAGGTTTGTTTAAGTTACATACTGGGGGAAAAAATGGCCCTAGTGATGAGTTAGGCAATGGAACAAGTGGAGAGAAGAGAATGTGCAGGCAATTTCAATAAGTATGCAAAGCCAGTCCACCAATGTTATATATGCCATCATGTGCAAGCAATGCCCTTCTGCTATGTACATTGGCCAAACTGGACAGTCACTATGTAAAAGGATAAATGGACACAAGTCAGATATCAGGAATGGCAATATACAAAAACCTGTAGGAGAACACTTCAACCTCCCTGGCCACACAATAGCAAATGTAAAGGTAGCCATCTTACAGCAAAAAAACTTCAGGACCAGACTCCAAAGAGAAACTGCTGAGCTTCAGTTCATTTGCAAATTTGACACCATCAGATCAGGATTAAACAAAGACTGAATGGCTAGCCAACTACAGAAGCAGTTTCTCCTCCCTTGGTGTTCACACTTCAACTGCTAGCAGAGGACCTCACCCTCCCTGACTGAACTAACCTCGTTATCTCCAGACTGATTCTTGCTAGCATATTTATACCTGCCCCTGGAAATTTCCATTACATGCATCCGATGTAGTGGGCATTCACCCACAAAAGCTTATGCTCCAATACATCTGTTAGTCTTAAGGCTGCCACAGGACTCTGTTGCTTTTTACAGATCCAGACTAACACGGCTACCCCTCTGATACTTGAAAGCCAGTTTAGTCACTCAGCTAATGGACATAATTAGGAATAATTAAGTCAATATTGTCAGAATGCAGGGGGATGGACTGGATAACAAACCTTTACCCCAAATCACGCCATACTGTCATAGAGGGGGAGGGGAGGAGGGATAGCTCAGTGATAAGAAAGTACCTGTCATTTTAGGGGCAGAACCTGCAAGATTCTGGATTTCACCTGCAAAGTAATAAGTATTCTCATCAACTTGTAGGAGGCACTCCTCATTTGAAATGCTCAGACCCTCTTATTATAGTAAGTTTGTTAGATTTAATCAAAACAAATGGGTTTTCAGGAAGAAGTGAAAGGGTAGAATTTTCTTCTCCTGTTGATCAGATTCAGATATTTTTCTATGTTAAATCATGCTTTTTTTCTTTCAATCCTTGTTATTGTAACTTGCGGTGTTTGCCACACAGTCTCCACATGAATGCTGAAGGTAATTGGAGTGAAACATGGTAAATAATGCAAAAGCAAATTAGGTAAACATGTGGGAAAATGTGTTTACCTGTATTGTTTGCAGTAGTGCAATGCAGTTTGTTAGATGCTAGAATGAAGAACAATTTGATCAATTATATCAGGAGAAAGCAACAAAGAGTCCTGAGGAACCTGATAGACTAACAGAAGTATTGGAGCATAAGCTTTCGTGCGTGAATACCCACTTCGTCAGACGCACTTCTGTTAGTCTATAAGGTGCCATCAGACTCTTTGTCGCTTTTTACAGATCCAGACTAACACGGCTACCCCTTTGATCTTATATCAGGAGAAGTGAGCAAATTGTATATGTAGCATATGTACTTTTGGCATAAGAAATGCCTGAAGAGCACCACTTAGCTTTGCACTATTTAACTTTCTGCTGTGTTTAAAAAATAGTTCATTTAGGTAAAGCATCTCTGTTTTCATATATAGGATATATATTTCCTATCTCTGTTTCCCTAATTTTGGAAGTAGGTTATTTTAGTTATAATTTTGAGGTCAACTGTCTCAACTGTGGCTAGCTACTGCAACTTACAAGAAATTAACACATGGAGTTGAGAAGAAAACTCAGCATTGTGTTGTACAAGGCTTTGAAGAATCAACTGTGAACCTCAGCAATAGAACCTTAAAACTGATATAAAAATGGGTTAAACCTTATACAAAAGGTCATTCTTTCTAGTATTTTGTACTTTTAAAAAAATAAGACCGATTGCCTAGGAAAGTCTGACATTTCCTGCTTTCTCTTGAGTTATCCGTTGTGTCTTCTTTACCTATTCTTGTAATCTTTATGAGAAGAACACCAAAATTGAAGTATCTCATATGTTTTTTTTCCTTTAATTTAAACAGTTAGTTGTACTGTACGGACCCAGGGATGTTTGGTACCAGGATATTTTCTGTATAACAGTTCAATTTTTTTTATTAATGACACATCATTAAGGCATCATTGCTATAGCATCAGATATGGAATCTGACAATCCCCTGCACCTGGTCAGAAGTGCATAGTTGCTTATACATACACAAACCCCTTTTGGGCAAGCATGAACCAGATACATGAAATCAGATCACCTTAGCATTTTTAGTGGGGAGTGTTTGTATTCCTTGATTTCTGCTGACACAGTACTTACTCTGCAAATGTACACTGAACCGGTCAGGAGGCTAGCAGTAGCCTTGCTAGGCTGACCTGTGGAATTATTTGTCTGCTCTCCTCTATGTAAGACTGATGGGGGAGCTGCTTATCCAGCTATTGGTATGAGTTGGAATGCCAGCTATTAGTGCAGTAGAACCTCAGATTTAAAGAACATCAAAGTTACAAACTGACCAGTCAACCACAAACCTAATTTGGAACCAGAAATACAGTACAGTATTGTGTTAAATGTAAACTTAAAAAAAAATCTAAAAAGATTTGACAAGGTAAAGAAACTGTTTCTGTGCTTGTTTCCTTTTAAATTAAGATGGTTAAAAGCAGCATTTTTCTTCTGCATAGTAAAGTTTCAAAGCTGTATTAAGTCAATGTTCAGTTATAAACTTTTGAAAGAACCATAACATTTTATTCAGAGTTATGTACATTTCAGAGTTATGAACACCTTGGGAATTGAGGTTGTTCATAACTGAGGTTCTACTGTATTGGTCTGTGGGTTTGACTTCTCCTTGAGCATCCTTATTATGTCCCTCTTATTACTTTCTGGGACTGATGATCCCTGCACTACATTGATATCATCATATGGACCCACAGGAAAGAGGCCCTTGAAGAATTCCACCTGGATTTCAACAATTTCCACCCCACCATCAAACTCAGCCTGGACCAGTCCACACAAGAGATCCACTTCCTGGACACTACAGTGCAAATAAGTGATGGTTACATAAACAACCCTATACCGGAAATCTACTAACCACTATACTTACCTACATGCCTCCAGCTCCCATCCAGGACATATCCCACAATCCATTGTCTACAGCCAAGCCCTAACCGAATTTGCTCCAATCCCTCAGACAGAGACAAACACCAACAAGATCTTTATCAAGCATTCTTAAAACAACAATACCCACCTGGGGAAATGAGGAAAGAGATTGACAGAGTGAGATGGGTACCCAGAAGTCACTTACTACAGGACTGGCCCAACAAGGAAAATAACAGAACACCACTGGCCATCACATACAGCTCCCAGCTAAAACATCTCCAGCACATCATCAATGATCTACAACCTATCCTGGAAAATGATCCCTCACTCTCACAGACCTTGGGAGGCAGGCCAGTCCTTGCTTACAGACAGCCCCCCAACCTGAAGCAAATACTCACCAGCAACTACACACCACAGAAACACTAACTCAAGAACAAATCCCTGTAACAAATCCTGTTTCCTACTCTGTCCCCATATCTACTCTAGCAACACCATCAGAGGACCCAACCACATCAGCCACACCATCAGGGGCTTATTCACCTGTACATCTACAAATGTGATAAATGCCATCATGTGCCAGCAATGTCCCTGTCAGTCATGTACATAGGCCAAACCAGACACTCTACATAAAAAAATAAATGGACACAAATCAGACCTCAGGAATGGTAACATACAAAAATCAGTAGAACACCACTTCAATCTCCCTGGACATACAATAACAGATTTAAAAGTAGCCATACTTCAACAAAAAACTTCAGAAACAGACTTCAAAGAGAAACTGCAGAGCTACAATTCATTTGAAACTTAACACCATTAATTTGGGCTTGAATAGGAACTGGGAATGGCTGGCTCACTACAAAAGCAATTTTCCCTCTCTTTGTATTGACACCTCCTCAATTATTGGGAGTGGACCACATCCACCCTTACTGAATTGGCCTTGTCAACACTGGTTCCCCACTTGTAAGGTAACTCCCTTCTCTTCATGTGCCAGTATATTTATGGCTGTATCTGTAATTTTCACTCCAGGCATCTGAAGAAGTGGGGTTTTTTTTACCCATGAATGCTTTTGCCCAAATAAATCTGTTAGTCTTTAAGGCGCCACCGGACTCCTCATTGTTTTTGTGGATACAGACTAACATGGCTATCCCTCTGATACTTGATAAAATCATGTGAGTTGCAACATTGTTGCAGCGTAACAGCGAAGAAGCAATTGGAGGGAAAATGGTATTTCCCTTAACTCAGTGGCTCTCAACCTTTCCAGACTACTGTACCCCATTCAGGAGTGTGATTTGTCTTGTGTACACCCAAGTTACACCTCACTTACAAAAGTGTACATAAAAGTACAAAAGTGCCACAGCACGCTATTACTGAAAAACTTACTTTCTCATTTTGACCATATAATTATAAATCAATTGGAATATAAATATTGTACTTACATTTCAGTGTATAGTATATAGAGCAATATAAACAAGTCATTGTATGAAATTTTAGCTTGTACTGACTTCACCAGTGCTTTTTATGTATCCTATCGTAAAACTAGGCAAATATCTAGATGTACCCCCTGGAAGACTGCTGTGTACACCCAAGGGTACATATACCACTGATTGAGAACAACTGCCTTAACCCATTGTAGAAGCAGTTTAGGAAATGCCTCCAAACCATGGCAGTGAGCAGGGTATTTCCCCCAGAGAGGCAGGTAAAAGGATTTTGAACAAGTGGGCTGGGACAGGGACAATGTCCAAAGTACATTTAATTTGGGTAGACTGTGTTGTCAGCAGCATCCTAGGCAGTGATGAAATCTTGCTAGGGACTCCTAAGGGGTCAGGCCCAACTTCCAAATGCATTGCTCTGCCCCAGTCTGCGTGGGCAAATAACCAATTGCTTGTGTACACAATTTTTTTGTGCATATGTAACCTTTGGGTGGGTTAGAGTTCACTTAATTGCCCTTCTCCAGTGACTAAAAACCCAACTCCCATAGAAAGTAGCTGGAGACCCAGAGTTCAGTCCCCAAGGATTTTCCGCAAGGATTGCACAGGGTCAACCTCCCCACATTCAAGTTCCAAAAGGAACTAAAGAAATGAATTTTAATAAATAACTTTATAAAATAGCCACGTTATGCTGTAAAAATTAGATTATTGCTTTCTTTATCATAAGGTGTTATCTATAGACATTACCTTCACAGTCATACATAAACACAAATAAAGAAAACAAATTAAAACCTGAACAGTTCAGTCCCCACAGAAACACAGTGAGAAGAAACTGAGAGTTCCTAAAAACTTAGGTTGAGTTCACCTAAGTCTCAGTTAGAGTCTTTGATCACCAAATCTATACAGTCTGCTGAGCCTAAAACATCTTCCCTCCACTTGCTTGTAGGAATCTTCAGCTGGAATCCACTGTGACGTTATTGACATAATCTGGGACCATATAGAACATGGTTGCAACCAAAGTCCTGTAGTGGCACCAAATCTTGTATAAAGGGGGTCAAATGAGGTGTCTAAGACTAGGGTTACCATACGTCCAGATTTTCCCGGACATGTCCGGCTTTTTGGTCTTCAAATCCCCGTCCGGGGGGAATTGCCAAAAAGCCAAACATGTCCAGGAAAATGTCGGCATCCTTGCCCCAGTCCCCTGCTTACCTGAGTGGCTCCAGCAGGCTGCAAGCTGCAGGTGGATTCTCCGCTGCGGCGGCAGCTGCTGCTGCTCCCCCCAGACACCTCAGCTCTGTGTAGCTGAAGAGCCGAGCTGCCCGAGCGCTACCGGCTTCACGGTTTGCCGGGCAGCCCCCAGACCTCCAGACCCTGCGCCCCCAGCCGGGCGCTTCCCGCCACCCCCATTGGCCCGGGACGGCGAACAGCGGGGGCCGCGATTGGCCGAACCTGCCGTGTCAGTATGTAAATAAACTGGCCCGGCCCGCTAGGGTGCTTACCCTGGTGAGCCGCGTGCCAAACGTTGCCGACCCCTGCTCTATGCTGTCTGTATTTCAAACTTATGCTATGCTTGTGGGAAACTTCCCAGACAAGTTGGTGTTAGCTCTGCCTAGACTGCTTTATGGATTGAGAGAAGGCAAATACGCCTTGTAACTCAGCAAAGTATGCAGGGACTGGCCCATGTGACTCCAGACTCCATTTTGCTGTAATTTTCCACAGTAAGGACAAAGAGGTGTTCTTACACCTGGAAAAGACTATAAAAGGCTGATGCCTCTCCTCCATCTTGTCTTCAATCCTGCTTCTTACCGCTGGAGGGACTTTGCTACAGACTGAAGCTCCGAACAAAGGACTGAATGACCCATCCCAGCTGGGGATGTACTCCAGAGACTTGATTTTGAACCTGCAGTTTATTTCATCACTGCTACAAGCCTGAACCAAAAACTGTGCCATTACTGTATGTAATTGATTCCATTTAACCAATTCTAGCTCTCATCTCTATCTTTTTCCTTTTATGAATAAAATCTAGATGTTAGATTCTAAAGGATTGGCAACAGCGTAATTTGTGGGTAAGATCTGATTTGTATATTGACCTGGGTCTGGGGCTTGGTCCTTTGGGATCTGAAGAACCTTTTTTTCTTTTATTGGGGTATTGGTTTTCATAACCATTTGTCCCCATAACAAGTGGCACTGGTGGTGATACTGGGAAACTGGAGGGTCTAAAGGAATTGCTTGTGTGACATGTGGTTAGCCAGTGGGGTGAGACCAAAGTCCTCTTTGTCTGGCTGGTTTGGTTTGCCTTAGAGATGGAAAAATCCCAGCCTTGGGATGTAACTGCCCTGTTTTAAGCAATTGGTCCTGAATTGGCACTCTCAGTTGGATCCCACCAGAACCAGCATAGTTACATCCATGCAGACCCTTCCTCTACTGAAATCACTGTTAGCCAGTCTAACTGATTAACCAAACACTCAGGTAAGTGTATAGATTTAAAGAAAACTCTGTTACAAGAAAATAAAAAAAACTGAGAATAGCAAAATATAAATGACCATTTTCCCCATGACTACATTTAAAGAAAAGTTGGTGAATCATACTAGTTGAGACAATTTAAGAAGAACAGTTTGGCTAAAATCAAAACAACATTCAAAGCATACAATTAAAATAGAAGTTTTTTTTCCCTCCCAATTTCCCCTGGCTATAATTAGCATTGGCCATGCTTCCCTGTTAGAGAGTTAACCATATCACTAACCTGCTGCAAAATGCTTCAGAGTTAAGGACAACAGCCTGCTTTCTGCTTCTGGGCTTAGCTTCTCCCAACTCACACAGGGCACGTGGCCCTTTGTAAAGCAGCTGCCCTGACCACTTGCGCTTGCCCTCAGGAAGTCTGACCCCAGCAATAGGAAACCTATTGGAGCATACCCAAAACTACCACACCCAATTTCAGAAGCTTCTGGATGTGGATTGCTAAATCTGCCTAGCAACAATGACCCAGACACAACTCATGCCTACCTCCCCCAGTGGGTCTCTTAAAGAGATCTTTCCCTATTAGGCACATGGGTTACACATGGTCACTTCTAGCAGTGGTGTTTTACATGTGTAAATATTATCATATGGAAGTGTACCTTGCACTTATTTGCCTTGCACTAATTGTCCTTGTGGGCCCTACTGCAATGCACTAGAAGCTCCTGGGGGTGTTTTAATCTTCTGTTTCAAAGCATGATAGATTAAAGTGCACTTTGGAAATTAAAGTGCAAAGCAGTATGATCCAGATGGACAGTTAGCAGACAGCTGGTGAGCACAAGGTAGATTTACACCATGGTTTGCCATGCGCTGTTTGTTTAGACAGGCCCCTAATTATATTTGATATTCAGCATTACAGTGTTGAGGTTCCATTTGCAGAAAGAGATTGCAACAAAAGCAAACAGAAAATATATGGTCCCTTCCTCTGGGGGAGGGGAGGAGAGAAGGAAAGGGGAAACGTCTACCAGCTGAACTCCTGTGTCAGTCAGATAATTGTGTAATGCACTGTCTGCGATGATGGGTGAAATTCACCCTAGTGAAAGGGGTGAGACAAAAGCTTATATAACACTTAATCCCCATGGTAAGAAGTGCATCCTGTAATTCATAAAATGGAAACAATTTAATGAGATGGCTAACTTTGTAAATATTACACTGTTCATTTGTATGCCAAGGACTTCATTTTGTCTTATAGTATTATGCATAAGAGTATGCATTTGGAGTAAAATAAATTTTAAATCAGTATGGGAGAAATCCATTTAAATGGGAGCTGAAAGGCTGAGTCCATGTGCATTGCTTGGAAAGTATCCCTCACATTACATACCAATGACCGCCAAAAAAGAGCGATCTATCTCCATGAGCCAGCAGTTTGCCATATACGTGTGATTTTGTATGCCTAATAGGGAGATATCTCTTTAAGATCTATTGTGTTTGGTATGAATTTTTTATGTCTGGGTCATTCTTGCTAGGCAGATTCACATTTAGCACTCAACACTCAGAAGTTTCCGGAATTGGGTGTGGCATAGGTGCTGACTTCCCCTCTTCCTGGTGGGTGCTCAACCCCCACCCCGCCACTGGTCCCGCCCCTGCACCACTCTCACCCTGCCCCCATTCCACCCCCTTCCCCAAAGTCCCCGCCCCTGCCCTGCCTGTTCTCTGCCTCCTCCCCTAATTGCGCTGCGTACCCACTCCTCCCCCTCCCTCTCAGAAAGTCCTAAGTGCCGCTAAACAACTGTTAGGCTGCTAGGCGGCAGGAAGCGCTGGGAGGAAGGGTGAGGAGCAGGGATGCAGTGCGCTCTTGGGGGGAGGGGAGAAGGAGGCAAAGATGACTGAGCTTGGCTGCTGGTGGGTGTGGAGCACCCACTAATTTTTCCCCGTGGGTGTTCCAGCCCTGGAGCACCACGGAGTTGGCGCCTATAGGGTGTGGTAGGTTGAGTATGCTCAATTTGTTCCCTGTTGCTGTACTCAGACTCGACGAGGGCAAGTAGTCAGGGCATCTGCTTTGCAAAAGGCCATTTGCCCTGTGTGGGTTGGGCGAAACTAAGCCCAGGAGCAGAAAACAGGCTGTTTTCTCTAACTTGGAAGCATTTTGCAGCAGGTTAGTGATATTGTTAATCCTTCAACAGGGAATCCCTGGCAGTATTAATGATAGAATGGGGAAATTGGGAGGGAAAATTAATTTTTCATTTTAATTGTATTCTTTGAATGTTTTATTTTAGCCAAAGTATTTCAGTTAAATTGTCTCAAGTAGTATGATTCACTAACTTGTCTCTTATTTAAATGTGATGATGGGGAAAGTTATTTTGCTATTCTCAGTTTTGCATTTTTCTTGTAACAGTGTTTTTTAAAAAAAAGTATATACTTAACTGAGTGGTTAATTAGTTAGCTGACTAGCTAACTGAATGATTTCAGCAGAGGAGAGGAGAAACAGTCTCATGGATTCCAACTGAAAATTTCTACAAGCAAGTGGTGGGAAGAGGTTGGTTTTGATTCAACAGACTATATAGATTTGGTGATTGAAGATTCTGAGACTCAAGTGACCTCAACCTAAGCTTTTGGGAACTCTGAGTTTCCCCTCACTGTGTTTCGGTGGGCACTGATCTGTTTAGATTTATTTTTTTTATTATTAATGTATAACTGAGGATAATGTATGTTTATAAAGTAACCATGTTATGTTGTAAATATTTAGTTATTACTATTTATTTCTTTATCATAAGATTTTACATAGTTGGTACACAAGAATTAAATTAATTCCTTCTGTTCTTTTGGACTTGATTGTGGGAAGGTTGACCCTGTGCAATCCTGGCTGAAAATAGTCAGTGACTGAATTCTGGGTCTCCAGGTGCTTTTCTATGGGAATTGGGACTTTTTAAGGACTGGAGAAGGGCAATGAAGTAAATTCTAACCCACCCAAAGGTTACACTTTCATCTAGTTATATTTTTCAACTAGTTTCTCCTGTACCATCTTTAGAGATGGCATATGTCCACTAGTTTTTCCATAAAAAATTACATGAGAAAAAATTGGTATTGAAACACAGTGGAGATTCAGGAAAATTGAAAGAGATATTGGAATGATGAATATTTAAGCAAGTATGGAATGATGAATATTTGTTTCAACAGACCCAGAGAGTAAAAATGAATGGGTAAATATTTTATCCACAGCATTTGAGTGAATATATGCAACTGACAATTATATGAGTAACAGATATTGGAGCATGGACCTTGAAATTCTTCTATTTCTATCAAATGCATTCTCCTTGAGACTCAGAATCCTAACAAATAGTCAGATTTTGTTCACCACTACCCCCACCAAGTATTCTTTCCCTACTTAATATTTTAAAATGTCATTATCAAATATTCACCTTCATAGTCAAGTATATTTATTGCCCTGCTGCCTCTTGTCAAACCATTCAACATGTATTGCAACTTCATTCTCCTTCCATCAGCGTGAGTAGAGTGACAGAGGTGAGCTATTCTTGAGCACAGGGTTATTCTGGTGCCAAATAGCCTTTCATTTTGACATTACATTTTCTCTTTCTCTGCCTTATCAACAGCTTTGTTCTGTTTGCCTGCCCTTTATTATCTAACCCTTGGTCGGTGCTCTTCTTCATTATAAATTATTCCCTCTCAGATATGGTTGGGGATATATATATTATTTAAATAGATAAAATAATGGATACTTCTTTCGCATTTATGGTGATAAAATACTTCCAATGCATCCTGAAGACCGTGCTCCCCTGCTAATAAGAAATGGGGGTAAAGAGGACAAGTGTTGCAATTTGTGTGTGTGTGTATTTTATATTTATATATATATATATATATATATATATATATATATATATATATATATATATATATATAATGAAATTGGAAGGAAAATCTCTACTGACATGGATAGAAATATATAGTTACTGTCAGAGTGTAAACTGAAAAGCTGAGTTTAGTAAACTTAAGAGAGGGGAGTATGGGGACTCCTTTCAAATGGCCTTTCAGGTGTAAATTTTCCCACAGGGTGGATGTCTGTCTTAGGGTGTCTTAGGATCAAGGGGGTTGTGTCTGGGAGTGGGTCTGACCCAGCCCCCGCTGCTCCATGCGGGGGAAGAGGAAGTCCCGTCCTCCCCCAGCCCAGCCAGGATTAGCAGCTAAGCCCAACATAGGGTAGGAGCCACCAGATAGGGCATCCTCAACCCACCTCTTTGGAGTGATTTACTTCTCTGCCAACTGCTCTGGGTGCCCAAAACAATGTGCCTGCCCTGCTTGGGAGGGGCACTTGACCATTCTTGCGGCTTCCCTTTGCTTCCCCATCAAAGTAATTTTTCTACGGAAAGCAAAGACCTTTGCAAGGAACATGAATTCTGCATGCAGAGTAGTGCAGAATTGCCCCAGGAGTAACTTCCAGTTTCCCTTAACTGAGAATGCTTTGTCGCAAGTTCTCTCATGTTTCATCCTGGGCTTGTTATCTGTGTTGACCCAGAGGAGCACAGCAGTTCATAGAGTGACATCCATGGGGCTTGATCCGTTAATTGATTTGAAAATTAAAATGACACCTTGAACTGGCATTGAAAGCTGGCCAGGGAAGGACTTGAGCACAGGCCTGATGTGTTCATGGTGGCCTAACCTCTAGCGAAGGTGGGCAGGTGCATTCTGTATCAATTTAGCATGTGCACTGTATTCATACTCAACTTCATATACAGTGAGTTACAGTAATGAACCCTGGAGTTGTTGAATGCATGGATCATTGTGGTTAGATCTCTATCCACAAAGCTGAGTGGAAGGGTGGTCCAGTGATTAGCCTACTGATATCATGGGCCTTCGGAAACCCAGTTCAGTTCTCTGCTCCACCATAAACTTCCTCAGTGACCCTGGGCAAGTAACTTAGCCTTTCTGTGATACCAATCTGTAAAATGGAGGTAATAGAGCTGGACAGAATTTGTGTCTCAGAATGATTTTCTGACAAAGTTTCCTTTTTGCAAAATTGAAAAAAAAAATGGCTTTTCCCCTGGGAACATTGAAATGACAGCTGCCCACTTTGGAAGACTCTTGTAATGTAAGAAAATGACATTGACAAAGGCTTTCCAAGAGGGATGCTGAGGCTGAGCACCAATATTACATTCATCTTTGTCTGAACAGAGCTTCAGCCAACTAGCCTTCAGCCAGGTGTCAAGCTCTCCCAAGACAGAGTGCTATGGCAGTCTGATCTCCATAAGTGCATGTAAGAGTATTCGGACTCACCCCTGCGGCACCTCCTGCTGGTCATCCAGGGAATTAGCTCACCAGCCTCTGGAGCACCCTCTGTAGGCCAGTGATCTGCCTTTGCTCTTCTCTGGCCCCCGGTTCCCATTGCTCTGGGTGCTGCCCCCTGGCAATACCCATACATATGCTAGGTCTCCCCTCCCAGGGGAACCCCCACCCACTAACACCACCTCACAATAAGGCCACTGCTAGTCACCAGCTAGCCCCCACTCTCTGGGGCAGACTGCAGTATAGGCCACTCATCATCAGCAAGGTTGGGTTCGGACCTGCTGCCTTGGCCTAACCCTGGGCTGCCCTCTGCAACCCCCAGTACCCCTTGGTCTATTACCAGGCCACAGCCTTTCCTCCTCAGCCTTTCCCCAGCCCTGCTCCACTCAGGTACTCTGTCTAGCTCCCTGCAGCCAGGCCCTTCTCTCTGCCTTCAGAGAGCAATTCTACTGAGCTCCAGGCTCCTAGCCTCTTATATAGGCCAGCTGAAGCCTGATTGGGGCGTGGCCCCAGCTGCAGCCACTTCCCTCAATCAGCTCAGCCTTCACGCTGCCTGCTCCCTGGGCTATCTCAGGCCCTTCCAGGCCGGAGCAGGTGTCCACCCTGCTACAGTGCATTATTGACGCTCATATTTAGTAAATATCATGCAAATCTTCTGATACCCTCCTTTCCCCTCTGCCGTTTGGTTAAGGAGACAGCTCATTAGCAGAGTGTTGTATCTATAGTCCAGGGTCTCAAGCTGAGAAGTAGCATTGATTTTATTATGAGCCATTGAAGGTGACCGTCAAAGAAAGATAATTGTGCCATTTTTGAGTTCTTTATGATGTATAAATAGATGCCTGGCAGGATATTCCCTCTTTCCCCCCTCCCCCCCAAGAAATATCAGGAATGACAGGTTTTGTCTTCCCTGTTTTTGCTTAAGGACTCATTAAGGGAAGAGGCAAGACAGCACTGAATTTTTAACCAACAATTAAAAGTCAAGGGGACTACTTATGTGTGAAGTTATGCATGTGCATAAAATTTTGCAGGAATGGGACTTGAGGGTGAAATTCATTCCTGTGCAGAGGAACTGCAGAAGACTCTGTGTCCCAAATAAGCTGCACTTCAAAGGCTTATGTGTGCTTTGAGATACACAAGGCTGATGCAGGCCTGCTGGTCTCTGTGGTGAATTTCACACTGGGTAAGGACTGCAGAAGAGGGCCCTAGCTCACATGCTTCTTTTTAAATGTACGAAATTATGGATGACACTACTCTGCACACTTTTTGAAAGGTATAAATTCAGGATAGTTGAATTCTGCCAATAGTCCAATTTGGTTTTCACCAGTTATTATCCCAAGAAACAAAAAAAAAACATAGACACAACAGAGAAATTAACTGACTTGTAGTTATGACTTTTGTATATCACCAGACAATAATAAAAGCATCTCAAGAAAATTAAACATTGTAATTTTGTCTAGCCTTATTGATAATGCATGAGGGATAGCTTAACCAATTTAAATTAATAGTGCAAGCAGTAAAGCAATAAAAGATGTTATGTTTTTTTCCCCCAGAATCAACATGTAACCTAATGCATGAAAGCCAAAGCACTTATAAAAACATTTCGTGTGTGTGTGTGTGTGTGTGTGTGTGTGTGTGTAAATAACAAAGATATACAGCCATGGTAATATCTCCTACCTCTTTATTTTGCTTTTTACTATATTTCTCTTCTCAACTTTTTTTTTTGCAATAATATAAGTAATGAATTTACAATAAAGTGAATTAAACAGGGCTTTTTGCAAGCAACAAATCATTATACATAAAAAAAGGAAAACTAATGTGACTTACAAAGACTATTAAGTGGAGAAAATAATTTTTTTGAAGCATTGATTTTTAACAATCATGTGACACAACAGTAAGGTATAGATTCAAAAATGTAACAGCTATTATAAATGGGATTGGAGAAGAAAGCAGGGAATTGAGATTCTGTCTGGGTTTGTCTAAAAGAGCTGTTTCAAAAAATGTACATAAAGATTTTTCTGCCTGGTGTTTAACTTTTGTTTTAAGTGTATATGAATTTAGTACTTGTGAAAGGCCCTGGATTAGCAGATGTAATTTTAAAATGTCCATAGAGCAAGTACAGCAACAAAAGTGGGTAGTAGCATCTCCCTCAACAATAGCCTACCAATGTGCCTTATGCCTGATTTGAAGGGAGTCACCTATATTGATGTCAGTGAGTCATAGGCCTAGTAGTTGAAGCAAGAGTTCCGCCTACCAATTAGAGCTGAATCCAGATGGGACAGCTCCAGGACTGAAACCAATGGTCATAGCTGGGAATCAGAGCCTAAGCAAAAGAGTTAACTGGAGTCACAATCAGAAGGCATAGTGAGGGTCGGAGTCAGAGAAGGAAAGAGCTGGGGACTGGACTAGGTACAGGATAGGGCAGGAGCAGGAGCAAAGTTAGAGACAGTGGAGGCAGGGACAAGACTAAGCACAGTTGCAGACTAGAAAGCATTGAGCAGCCCCTGGCTAGCTGCTGCTACTGAGTTAAAGTATCAGCCTGAAGACTCATGCAACCAGTCAGGTAGTGCAATCAATCAGACAGCTTCTACCAGGGCCAGCTGTGCTCACTGGATGTCCAGGAGACTGGCTTTGCTGCAGGCTGGCCCCTGACAATGCCTTCCTGTGGCAGGGTGTACCACGCCCTGAGGCCCCCTGCTGGAGGCCTCACAGCCCTACCATACTCAGTCCCAGGAAAAGTGCAGTAGAGGTGAGTCCTTCAGACTATCTACAGTGGCTGTGGGGAGCAGCCAGAGTCCAGCAGGCCCATATAAAAGAAGCTGCTGGTCAGTTGCTGGCTAGAACCAGAGGAGTAAGGACAGTGCTCCTGGCTGAATAGGTGCTGCAACTAGGGATGCTGGGGGTGCAACAGCACCCGTTGGCTTGAAGTGGTTTTCATCATAAACAGGATTTAGTTTCGTTCAATGGCTTTCAGCACCCCCATTATAAAACTTGTTCCAGCACAACTGGAAGGATAAGGTTCACTTGTTCTGTCTGCCTGTTGGTCTGTGGGTGACAGACCAACAAGGTAAACAATTCCATTCCTAAGAGTCTGCAGAGTTCATGGCTAAATCAAGAAGTGAATTGCAACCCTCAATCTGAGAGTACTTTGCCTGGCAGCCCATGCAACTGAAAAAATGATCTAGAAAAAGGTGGACTGTTTCCTGGGCAGCTAGGAGGCAGCAAATGGAAATGCATCACCTTGGTTTGGAGATCAACACCGACCAGGAAGATGGTGCATCCCGGCGAGTGGGGTAGCTCTATAATGAAGTTCAAAAATACCAAGGCCCAGGATTGAGATGAGGTAGGCACAACCTGAAGAAGATTGAGTGGTTTGGCACATGGGCACTTGCTCCAACAGCACAGATCACATGAATTAACATAACTATTAACATCAGTAATCAGCGTTGGCCACCAGAAATTCCATAACTCTAGGTCTTGGGTTTTGAAGTGGCCAAAATGGCTGGTGATTAGTATATTGTGTCCCATCTTTTAACACCTTGAGTCTGGGCTGGCCCTCTTGGATATAAAAGGGCCTTCTGCGATAAATGAGAACATTCTTCAAATGAAACCGTGAGCTAGGCAGAACTTTAGAAGCATCTAGGGTCTGACAGATCTTGGTAGTTTGGAGGTCTTGGGGAAACTGGAGCCAGATGAGGGACATCAGATCCCTGTTTGCTGTCCCTTGAGTAAAATTTGATGGATGTAAAATGGTAGCGGAGAGAGCAGTGCCTGATTCAGCATATTCATCTTTGTGGGTCAGGGCATCTGCCTTGCCGTTTCGTAATCTAGGGCATGAAGTGACAACAAAATCAAGCCTGACAAAGAAAAGAGACCAATAGATCTGTTGCTGGTTAAGATTATGAGCAGTTTGATGATATTCCAGATTCTTGTGGTCAGTAAGGATCTGGATTGGGAACCAAGCTCCTTCTAGAAGGTGTCTCCATTCCTCAAAAACTGCCTTTATCATAAGAAACTCTTTGTCCCAGATATCATAATTCTTCTCAGCAGGGGGTTAGTTTTCATAAATAAAAGACACAGGCATGGAATTGGTTATGAGAACCACTGTATTATGACAGAAAACCTCCGCAGGCAAAATTGGAAATATCTCTCTCTATGGTGAAGGGTTTGGCAGAATCTGGGTTCATTAGCATAGGAACTGAGGTAAAAGATCTTTTTAGCTAATCAAATGTGAACTGTGCCTCTGGTGACCAAACAAAGTGGACTCCCTTTCAAGGAAGCACAGTTATCGGGGCAATAAGGTGAAAGAATTAGTGCTGTCAAACAATTTAAAAAAGTAATCGCGATTAATCGCACTGTTACATGATAGAAGAATACCATTTATTTATATATTTTTGAATGTTTTCTACATTTTAAAATATATTGATTTCAATTACAACACAGAATACAAAAAGGATACAGTTCTCACTTTATATTTATTTTTATTACAAATATTTGCACTGTAAAAAACAACATAAATAGTATTTTTCAATTCACCTAACACAACTACTGTAGTACAATCTCTTTACCATGAAAGTTGAACTTACAAATGTAGAATAATGTAAAAAAAAAACCTGCATTCAAAAACAAAACAATGTAAAACTTTAGAGCCTAAAAGTCCAATCACTCCTACTTCTTGTTCAGCCAATTGCTCAGACAAACAAGTTTGTTCACATTTGCAGAAGATAATAATGCCTGCTTCTTGTTTACAATGTCACCTGAAAGTGAGAACAGGCACTTTTGTAGCCGGCGTTGTGAGATATTTACATGTCGAATTTGCTAAAGATTTATATGTCCTTTTATGCTTGAACCACCATTCCAGAGGACATGAGTCCATGCTGATGATGGGTTGTGCTCGATAATGATCCAAAGCAGTACGGACCGACGCATGTTCATTTTCATCATCTGAGTCAGATGCCATCAGCATGTTGATTTTCTTTTTTGGTGGTTTGGGTTCTATAGTTTCCGCATCAGAGTGTTGCTCTTTGAAGACTTCTGACAGCATGCTCCACACCTCAACCCTCTCAGATTTTGGAAGGCACTTCAGATTCATTAACCTTGGGTCAAATGATGTAGCCATCTTTAGAAATTTCACATTGGTATCTTCATTGCATTTTGACAAATTTGCGGTGAAAATGTTCTTAAAACAAACAACATGTTCTGGGTCATCATCCAAGACTGTTATAACATGAAATATATGGCAGAATGCGGGTAAAACAGAGAGGAGACATACAGTTCTTCCCCCCCCAAGCAGTTCAGTCACAAATGTAACTTACACATTATTTTTTAACGAGCGTCATCAGCATGGAAGCATGTCCTCTGGAATGGCCGAAGCATGGAGAGGCATATAAATCTTTAGCATATCTGGAACATAAATATCTTCTGATACCAGTTACAACAGTGCCATGAGAATGCCTGTTCTCACTTTAAGAAGTAGGCAGCATTATCTCCCAAAAATGTAAACAAACTTGTTTCCCTTAGCAATTGGCTGAACAAGAAATAGGACTGAGTGGACTTATAGGCTCTAAAGTTTTACGTTCTTTTGTTTTTGAGTGAAGTTATGTAACCAAAAAAAACCTGACATTTGTAAGTTGAAATTTCATGATAAAGAGTTTGCCCTACAGTACTTGTATGAGGTGAGTTGAAAAATACTATTTCTTTTTATCATTTTTACAGTGCAAATATTTGTAATAAAAAATATATAAAGTGAGCACTGCACTGTATTCCGTAAAAGCAGCAAAGAGTCCTGTGGCACCTTATAGACTAACAGATGTATTGGAGCTTTCGTGGGTGAATACTCACTTCTTCGGACTCATGCATCCGAAGAAGTGGGTATTCACCCATGAAAGCTCACGCTCCAATACATCTGTTAGTCTATAAGGTGCCACAGAACCCTTTGCTGCTTTTACAGATCCAGACTAACACGGCAACCCTTTTGATATTTGTATTCTGTGTTGCAATTGAAATCTATATATTTGAAAATGTAGAAAAACATCCACAAATATTTAATAAATTTCAATTGGTATTCTAATGTTTAACAGTACAATTAATCATGATTAATTTTTTTTAATCATGATTAATTTTTCTGAGTTAATTGTGATTAATTGACAGCCCTAGAAAGAATCCTTTGACAAAACTGGCAAACTCAAGAAAACACTGAATGCCTCTATGACCTTTGAGGAATTCCATCTGGAGATGGCAGATACCTTCTGTGGGTTCATTGTTATTCCTTTGTGTGTGTGGGGGGGGAATTATATAACCAAGGAACTTGACTGTCTTTGTCAAACTCACATTTCTCAGTTTGGCATAAAATCTGGGTTTGGGTTTTGCTGGATCTGTGGAGAATGTGCTGCATACGTTGCTCATGCAGTGCTGGGTTTTCTGAAAAAAACAAGATTATCCAAATAGATAATCACATATTGGTCCAATATGTCCTACCAGATATCATTGACTAAATGCTGAAACGTTGCCAGAGCATTATATAACCCAAAAGGAGTCACTAAATAGTTCAAATGTCCTTATCGGGTGTGGAATGCAGTCTTCCATTCATCACCTTCCCTGATTCCAACCAAGTTATAGGTCTCACAAAGGTCTAACTTGGTAAAAATCTTGGCTGAATGGAGCCTCTCAAAGAGTTTGTTAATAAGTGGTGATAGCAGTTTTAGACCATCACTTTGTTCAGAGCTCAGTAGCCAATATAAAGGTGTAAGGAGTTATCCTTTTTGCCACAAAGATTGGAGCCCCCAGCAGAGAGGTGGAGGATCAAATGAACCCCTTCTCTAGGTTCTTGTGGAGGTAGTTCTGGAGCACCTGGAGTTCAGGTTCTCAGAGGAAGTATATGCAGACAAAGGGTATCTCAGCTCCAGGTTGCAGGTCAGTTGGACAATTACAATCATGATGTGGCAGCAAAGCCACATTCTTTTTATTGAACATATCAGAGTAATTTTGATATTTCTCCAGGATTTCTGAAACTATGAAGGGGATTCCAGGGGTGGTGGCGGCAGTTACCTTCAGTGTGCCATATTCGGTCTCTGAATTTTCAGGTAGGTGGCAAAGATTGTATGGGGCTTCAAATCCGGAACATGGTTTTGGGAGGCAAAATTGATGGCAGTCTTGATGTGAAGCATATGGTGCCTGGCCCCCAGCAGATGTGTGAATCATTGGTGGTAAGCCAGGGAATGTCATGGATAACAGGGGAATGAGGTACAGGAATCAGACCAAACAGTCGAACCTCCCAGTGACCCTAGAGAGTGGTAACCATCAAGGGTGCTATTTGATGAGTAACCAGGCTGAAGGAGAGGAGGGCTTCATCAATAGACTACACTGGGGATGGTCTTGCTCTGAGTTGAAATGTTGTGAACCCAGACAAAGTCTAAGCCCATGAAATTGCTGGAGATCGCCAAGTCCATTAGTGCCCTCAGCTCAGCCTCTGGTAGGATGGGATGTTGTAGCCAGAGTGGGATTGGGGTGTGCTGACAGTGTCCATCCATATCCAGGGTATTGCTAGGCAAGATGGGGCATAAGGTTTTGGAGTGGGGAGGGAGGGTCACATAGGCTCAGTCCAAACCCTTTTATTTGGTCTGAAATCTCGAGTCTTTTTGGTTGAGACACTGGTTGGTGCTTAGGAGGGCATCTCATGGTATAGTGTCCAAATTTCTGTCAATACAGGCATAGGCCCAAAGTAGGGTTGCCAACTTTCTAATCACAGAAAACTGAACACCCTTGCCCTGTCCCCTGTCCCACCCCTTCCACAAGGCCCCGCCCCCATCCTGCCCCTTCCCTGATGCCCCACCTCCTGCTCACTCCATCCTCCCCTCCCTCTTTGCTCATTCTTCCCAACCCCTGCCCACTTGCTCATTTTCATCAGGCTGTGGCAGGGGGTTGAGGTGTGGGAGGGGGCTCCTGGAAGCAGTCAGCATGTCCCTCTGGCAGAGGTGCGGCTGGGGGGCTCTGCGTGCTGCCCCCACCTGCAGGTGCCTTTCCTGCAGCTCCCATTGGCTGCGGTTCCCAATCAATGGGAGCTACAGAGCCGGCGCTCGGGGTGGGGGCAGTGCGCGGAGACCCCATAGCCACCTCTCTGCTTAGGAGCCAGAGGGACATGCTGACCATTTCTGGGAGCCATGTGGATCCGGGTAGGGAGCCCCTGCACTGCAACCAGACTTTTAACGGCCCAATCAGCGGTGCTGACCAGAGTCACCAGGGTCCTTTTTTTGACTAGATGTTCTGGTCAAAAACCAGAAACCTGGCAACCCAAGCCCAAAGTACAGCCCCAGCCCTTCTCTGTGTCAGAGAAACAAGGCCAAACCTAACTGATCTGCATGGGCATCTGTGATGAGAACACGGAAGGAGATCAGGAACTCAACTCTCTCACCAGGCAGCATCCAGTCAGGCAGTCATCAGTACTAATACACAACTTGACCAAGACTTCCAGCTCAGGCAGCATCTCCACCTGTGCCAGCTTGTCCTTGATATCCTCACTTAGGGCATGTCAGAAATGATGGTGCTGTACTGCCTTGTTCCATTTGGTGTCTGTTGCCAGGCTCTGGAACTCTCAGGCAAACTTGGCAACCAGCCTGTTTCCCTGATGCAGCCCTGAAGTGAATTCTTAGTGGATTGTGCGTGATTCAGATCATCAAACACAATTGCAATAGCTTGGATGAACTCTTTGAACTGCCCCAGCAGGGGGCTAGAAGACTCCAGGAGGGTAGACGCTCAGGATAGGTCCTTCCCAGTTACCAGACTAATAATAAGTTCTACTCAGGTCTAGTTAGTGGAGAATGATGGGAGCTGAAGAAGGAACAGGAGCCGCCTGGGTTTCATGAAACCACAGAACTTGTAACAGTCCCCATCAAACTTATCTGGCATTGGAATCTCTGGTTCTCTAGAAGTTGGGGTGGCAGATACGGGCAGGAAAGCTTGCTACTATGCAATACCCTGAGACCTTCATGAAAGATTTGACTTTAACTTCATCCTGATTGGCTAATACATGCTGGCAAACATTTGGCACTTCTAATCCCATCTGTTTTCCTACTAACTTGATTATTAAGGAGGCTCATCCCCAGTGGATTCTCTGTCAGGCTGACCTACCAATGTAAATCTGACTTTGAAGTCAGCAGAAATTTTTATTCTTTGCTCCAGAAGTACTTAAGGGATCCCTGTATTGCATTACATATGCATTTCCTCCAGTGCCCAAGTCATTCTCTCAAGGAAATACTTACCATAATGTAATTCGGACTGGTAATCTAAAGATTTGTACTCTTAAAAGAAAGACAGCCAGGTCCTCAGTTGGTATAAATTGTGTAATCCCATTTAAGACAATGGAGTTATGCCAATTTATGTCAGATGAGGATCTGGGCCATAGAATGTGTCACACAAAAGGGAAAACATATTCTCGTTTGGAAAAAAAGACATTTTTTGTGCAAAGAAAAGACTTTCAGAGGGAATGATGAATGCAGGGCACAGATGGTGTATTTGATATGTCTATTTCTTTTGTTTAATTAGCAGCTCTCTAGTGGGGAAATGAGAAAGCTGTAAATGTGGCTACATTATTGAATGAGCACTCCAAAGCCATAAGAGATGTTCAACGTATACAAAACTGTGACTCCCACAAAGAATTTGACAAATCAAATAATTTTTGCCAAAATAGTTCATCTATACTTTAGGCTGTATTCCAATATGTCCTGCATTTTCATAGTCTCATTTTCACATAATTTAAGTAGGAAGGTGATCTGATGTGTTTTAACTCTCACCTATTAAACTAAGCTGCATCATTCCCCTACTTTGAATGTGCTATCGCACGACAGGGAACAGCAAATCTATGAAATATGTAGGTAAGTTCAAACAAGAAATAACAGTGTTCTGGTAGTTCTAGTGCTAGCATATTACACTGCTGCATGATTCAGAGATCAGGGCCAGTAATGATAGACAAATCTGTTGATATGTAGTGAGAACCAAATCGTACTTTCTCCCTTATCTCAAACCAACTTTTTTAAAAAGCTCAGTTGTGTCTGGTGTTTTTACTTCTTGTGCTTCTTCCCTTTCTAATTTTCTCTGGAGGAAATACCTACAATAACATGAGAAATTCTTCTTACAATATCTCCACTCAAAGCCAAATAATGAGAGTCTCATGAGCAAGCCTAATCACGTGGGACTTCCAGTCCCAGGGACAGTTTGGGCATTCACTTTAACTGCTAGATGTCTTCATGTGCCTCAGAACCTTTTAGAGTTTCCCCTCTAATTAATCAGTCCTTGAGCTTTTTTCTTTGCTCTGAGTGCTGCACAGGTGTAACTCATCAGTCAGTGTGTGTTATGGGTCCTTCTCTATGCCCAGTCAGTAAAAGATGTGAGTCTACTGCAGATCTCAGCTATAGAGCCTCTTTGTTTAGCTCAAGCTGTAGAAATTCTTACTTTTAGCTCTGGGAGTGCCTGGTTCAATCCTTCATATATTGGCCAATATGGTGGCTGCCACATTCATTGGACATTAAGAGCCAAATCCTGAGGTGCTCAGCCCCTTCATCTCCCATAAACTTCAATGGAAGTTTCTTTTTCTAAGTAGTAAAGGATAAATAAGGAATGTAACTACTGCAGGATTTGGATAAGGACTAGTGGGAACTTGAATTCACATCCAATAGCTCAGAAGGTAGCTGAGAAATCCTATAGGACAGAACAGCTGAAAAATCCTACAGGGCAGATAGACTAGAAATACTGCAGAGGGGAAAAACACACAAAAAAGAAGCAGCCACTTTGGCTTTACAAGGGGATGGTCAAAGATGTGAGATTAAAAAAAATACTGAAAATTAAGACAGAGTGGGGGATAGGCAATGAAAAGCAAATTGTTGGTTACAGCGTTCAGCGGAAAGACAAGAAACCAATGAGACAAAATAAGTGAATGCCCCTAGTCAAACCTCTTCACTGCATTCTCATCTTCTGCTTCAGATTCTTTAGCCTCATCGTCACAGCTGTACTTAACTGAAGGCTTGTCTACACATGTTGTGCATTAATTGGTCTATGTAGATGATGCTGGTGTGCTTAATGTAGTATTGTTTGAAACAGTACTATATTATAGCATACTAGAGAAACTTTAGTGCAACCAGCAGAGTCTACACAAAACAATTGATGCACAAGATGTTATTGATTTTTAGAAATCATACCCCCATAGAGCACACCACACTATGCAGACAAGTCCTTAGTCTCTTCATACTGCTTGGCACTTGTTTCTTTTCATTCCCCATCCTGACCCCTTCTTACCACCCATGCAACACAACCAGTCATTTCATTCATGACTGCCTTTTGCCCTTTTGTAAAATCTACTGTCTCTTCTGCCAAAACTTCAACCATTCTGAGGTGCCAAAATTCCAAACCAAGTGTCCAAGGTCCCAAATGCCCCTTTAACCTGATCCATAAAACGAATAGAGTTTACTATCAAATTAAATAACATAAGAGATCCTATAGTGATTTATTTTTCACTTATCAATTAATTCAATAAAAAATCCCTCCATTTACTTGAACCTGCCTCAAAAGTCAGCTGGCACAAACCATAGTGGCCTTTGCTACTGAACAAAGGTTCATCTTGACTGGTCCTTAATTATAATCTGATTTACATGGGAACTTGACAATATGGGTCAAATGAACATTGCAAGAGTAAAGATGACACATTGATAAGCAAAAACTATAAACTAAAAATAATACCCAGTTCTTTCCTTAGCACTCAACTGTATCACTTTCAGAGAAATAATTTTAGGGCCAGATTTTGGGCCCTCTAACCTCCTTGCATAATGATGCAAAAGCTTCAAGACTCCTTAAACACAAGGAACATTGGAGTCATAGTGCTGCCAACTGTGCTGAAGCCCCCAAGGGGGTTTAGCTTGTGTGGTAGAGCAAATGCTATGATCCTGTTCTTCCCACTATCTGCCACACCAGATGGCTTTGCAGAGCTAGTGCTAGGGAGTAAAATGTATGCTACACCGTGTTAAAAAAGTATAGGTAATTCCTACACATGTTCCTTCAGTGACCCAGAAAGTATTTTATTGCCTGTAACCTCTGCAAACAGAATACCTCTGGATTGATGTTCCTCTGAATTCCCTCCTGGAATGCAACTGTGGCTCCTTAAAATCCAATATCATTTCAGGCTAAATGTTAGTCCTACTAGAATCCATGACAATACTCCCACTGAATTCAATGGGACCACTATTTGGCCCTTACGGCTACATTCTGCTCTCATTTATGTGGCCTAAATCTGTATTTCTTTCACTGACTTTGTGGGAATGAGAGCAGAATTTGGGCTTCCAGGTTTAAACTAGTGAAGATTTTTAATCAAAGCAAGTACATATTCCCATTACGACCATATGTGTTCTTTCAAATTAACTAAGCAATACAAATCTATCCTTCAGCTACCTTTTTTTAGTTACAGTTGCATGAATCTTAATATTTTGTGTCTTTAGGAACCTTAATGATCAAAAAGTGCATGTCACAAAATATTTGGAAAAGGGGTGGAGCCCGTTCTCCAATTGGAGAAAATGCAGAGTGGATGTGCTCTCATTTTGAAAGCTTACGTTTCTATTTTACTGTTGCCTTTGCCAAGATAAACTTTACCAAACTATTGGCAGAGTACGTGAGGAAACTGAGAAAAAGTCTGCACAAAAGACAAAATACCCCAAAGCAAGAATGTGTCAGATAAGTGACATTTTGTCTCTTTTTGCTTCTGCGGCAGTCATATTAGCAACTGCCATGATAGATTCACCACTCTTGAGTTAAATGATCTGATGTACTGAACTCCTGAATTTTAATTTAAGACTCATACACTAAAGTCACTAGCCACAATTAGTCCATTGGATATCTGTGTATGTTCCAATCTCACACCCATTAATGTTTTGACAAGTTAGAGAACAGTATTGACAGGGAGAGTCCTGGAAGCCTCAAAGATTTTAATTTGTTTGGCCTTGTCTATATGAGAAAGTTGCACCAGTTTACATTAGCTTAGTTTTTTAAATGATGTAATTAAACAGGTGCATCTCCCCCTCCCCCCATGTGGATGCTCTTATTTCAGTTTGGGTGGTTTATTTTGCTTTACCTTAAATCTGTTCCCTATTGACTTCAGCTAAACTGAAAAAGCCACTCTTAAACCAAAATAAAGGTGTCAGTGTGGGGATTTGCATGGGTTTATCCAAGTTGGTTTAAATGCACACCTTAGGTTAAACCAAGCACCTTCCTCCCGGAGATGAGCCCTTTGGATTTCTTTAGGAAGGCACATGAGACCTGCAAGCCTTATATACATTTTGGGGGGATTGGTCTTTGTACTTCAATTTTACTAAAAGATCTTAAACTCCAGTATATACATAATAGCATTGTAAACTATTTCCTAAATCCAGTAATTGACTGAGGTATGGAGTGTTATCTGACAAAGGGGAAGAGTCACTTTCTTCTAACACAAACAAGGAACATCATTAAAATAAGGAAAACAATGTCATCCCTTCTCTCTCTCTCTTTGCTTCACTAGAGAACTTCAGTCTATAACCATTCCCAACTGCCTGGCTTCCTATCATGGTTTTAAAGAAGCAATGCACGTATTCAAAGTGGCTATATTATAACATTAGTGATCCAATTCAGCTAAAATTAAATGTTTGCAACCCCATTGAAATCAACACATTTTAAAAAAATAAATGTAGCATTTTCTAGGATGCTCAGAGCTACTTGGAAAAGGGTGTAGCAACATTAGGATAATCTCTCAGTATTCAAAACTCAGCTAAAGCTACTGATAAGATTCATTCATATAAATAGTCTATCGCATGGTGATGTCACTTTGACAGGATCAGTAAATATTAGTTTCAGCAATGTGTGCCATACATACTGTTCAAAGACATCAGGCACATTGAAATGCTAAGTGTGTTTTGTAAATCATATCCAGATGGCTTGATGGTGTGATAGAAATGTTTTATTTGGGCTGAAATTCTATCATGTCATCTATAATCCACTTGGCAGCAGAACAAGTATGAGGCAGTTAATTCTTATACCGTACATTAAAGATTAGATCAAGGCTCTGTATTTTCCTCAGTTTTCATGACCATGGACCCATTTCATTGTTGTCAAATCTCAATGAGATAATGAAGTGGGGAATCTAATAGTTGCATAGAACCAGTTCAAATAAAAATGAAACTACCATTTCAAACAGACGACTCTGCATTCCAAGGTGACTGATGCATCAAAAGTGAATCAGGGCAGTGTCTATACTGGCTATGTGAAATATTGCCCACCTGCAATAGACTTTACTTCCATCATTTGCAGTTTGTGTGCATGAGGAGGGGCACAAATCATTTTTCTTCTGATGGAATTTTAATGTCGAAGTTCATTGCTGAAAGTTTTTTTCACTTCTCCAAAGCACCACATCCCATTATTTCCCCCTACTCTTCCCCTGGGACTTCATGCCCTGTCTTTCTCCCTGAACAGAAACCTCCTGGGCCCAAATAACCACAGAGACCAAGCAGTGCAGATGTGGAGAAGGACCATCCAAACCCATCTAAATCTACTATGTGACCGATACTGAATCCCTTACTCCCACTGATGAGCAATTCCCTCAGATGAGATGCAACTTCAATATGACTACCTGTGTGCAGAATTGCTCATCGGTGGGAATAAAGGGTTTGGAAATCTCATTAGACCACTTCCCAACCAGAATCATATCTCTTCCTTAGTAACTTAGAGATGGAAAAGGGTTGTGTTTTACATCAAAAGATTTGTGTATTACATCTGCACTGCTACAGACTAGGGACTGAATGGCTGGCAGCAGTTCTTCAGAAAAGGACCTAGGGGTTACAGTGGATGAGAAGCTGAATATGAGTCAACAGTGTGCCCTTGTTGCCAAGAAGGCTAATGGCATTTGGGGCTGTATAAGTAAGGGCATTGCTAGCAGCTTGAGGGACGTGATCATTCCCCTCTATTCGGCATTGGTGAGGCCTTATCTGGAGTACTGTGTCCAGTTTTGGGCCCCACACTACAGGAAGGATGTGGAAAAATTGGAAAGAGTCCAGCAGAGGGC
The DNA here is from genome assembly GCF_011386835.1 of Chrysemys picta bellii. Classification (NCBI taxonomy): domain Eukaryota; kingdom Metazoa; phylum Chordata; order Testudines; family Emydidae; genus Chrysemys; species Chrysemys picta. The sequence continues at coordinate 40,023,359 of NC_088793.1, read as the reverse complement.
AACAAAAATGATTAGGGGGCTGGAGCACATGACTTATGAGGAGAGGCTGAGGGAACTGGGATTGTTTAGTCTGCAGAAGAGAAGAATGAGGGGGGAATTGATAGCTGCTTTCAGCTACCTGAAAGGGGGTTCCAAAGAGGATGGAACTAGACTGTTCTCAGTGGTAGCAGATGACAGAACAAAGAGTAATGGTCTCAAGTTGCAGTGGGGGAGGTTTAGGTTGGATATTAGGAAAAACTTTTTCACTAGGAGGGTGATGAAGCACTGGAATGGGTTACCTAGGGAGATGGTGGAATCTCCTTCCTTAGAGGTTTCTAAGGTCAGGCTTGACAAAGCTCTGGCTGGGATGATTTAGTTGGGAATTGGTCCTGCTTTGAGCAGGGGGTTGGACTAGATGACCTCCTGAGGTCCCTTCCAACCCTGATATTCTATGATTCTATAATCAACAAGTATATCCCTGTTCAAGATAGAATATAGCTCCCATCTAAGGCCTTTCTAAGCATTTATAGAGGGCTCATCACTGCACTATCTAGGCAGATGGTAACCTGATACACAGAAGATCTTAGCCAAAACTGGACAAGATTGGACAAATTAAACAACTAAATTAGTTTTGGTCTCATTTTAATTTGGGTGGTTCATGCAATAAAAGGACCTGATCATTACTTAATACATTTTGTATTCTGAAAAATAAACTAAAAGAACTTGAAATCACATTAGTAATACACCACGATTATTTTGTTGTAGGCTTTTATTTATATTATTAATAATCTAAAACGGAGGATCTTCTTTCATTAATGCACAGGGGAGTAACACATGTGACCTGTACAATTGCTATTAATAGGATAGATTTGGGCAAATCCCGTGTGCATCAATACAGAAAAGTTCTCTAATTGTGCAAACACTTAAACACGTGCTTAACTTCAGGCAAGTGAGTAGTCCCATAGATTTCAATGTAGGATCAGGGTTTAAATTCCTAACAGATAGTGAAAGACGTACTCAGATTAGAGTCCTGGAAGCTAAACTAGAATTATTAAAGATTTGATCAATAATATTTTTTGTGTCAAGGTCCAAATGGCTTACAGGACCTTTAATTTAAGTTTCTTCATCTCCCATTGAATTAGTTAATATGAAATATAAAACATCAAAGATCAGAGTTAAAATACAAAGAGAAATGTTTTCAGTGCTATAAAATACAATATTCATAAAGTAACCTTTTAGTCATTTGAATTAGTTCCTGGTGAACTATGTTACATTTTAGATTAAAAGTTTCCTGTTCAGGATCATTCTCACCCCAAAGTCATGTTTTTATGCTAGGGAAATCCTAACAAGCCAGTCACAGACATCTATTTTTAAATGCAATTTATAATAGTATTTATAGGACTTACTTGATTAAACATTTTTCTGTAATGCCTTTTGAGAATGCCTGCTACAGTCTTGCCATGTTTTTGAAGAACAGATGAAACCATCCTACACAAAGAAAAAAAATCAATTTGTATCTCACTATGTGGCTATAACTTCACTACTGCCTGAGAAGAAATATACTTTTTCTGTTACTTGTGAAATAGAGCTATAGATATGCTAGAACAAAAGTTATTTAAAAAAAGCAAGCTATGGTATATTGAACTGTCTTGCTTGTATACATCTCAATGTCACTTGATTTTTATACTGTAAGTATTAATGTATAAACTTTATTGGCTATAATTTAGTTCTCTCCATCATCCCAGTTTATATCTGTCTCAGCCACTTAAAATCCACATACCCATCAATATATAGTGTAGTAGATTTTAAGAGCAGCTGAATATTGATTATGTACAGTTTCTGGTTTGTGTGAATAATGGAAACATAGAAATGATGATGGGAAGGAAACAAAGGCCCACCAATGATCATACTCCTAAAATCACAAGAACTAATTATGTGGCCCACCTCATCCTAATATATGAACCCTGCTCAGTGATTATCGACAGGTCAAAAATCCTCTGGAGTTCCTGTCACCTTCTTCTTATTATTTATTTCTTGTAGTGTTTAGAGGTCCCAAAGGAGATCAAGTTCCAATTATGGTAGGCACTAAAAACACCCAGGAAAAGACTATCCTTGCCCTGAAGAGCTTATTATCTAAAGAGACAAGGAGTAGAAGAAAGGAAGTATTATTAGCCCCATTTTATAGATGGGGGACTGAGGAACAGGGAGACTTTGTCACATGACATAGGGATAATAGATTGTGTCCATGCAATATATTCATAGAACAAACTTCAGATCCAGCTGCAGTTTACTGCCAAAGCCCATGGTAAATGGCAGTATGTCAGTCCACATCTGTAATTGGTACTCCATAGGTGGGCGTAATGCCTTCACAAATATAGGGTGCAACCTGTGCTCCCCTTAGTGCGGACCCATTGTTGAAGGACAGAGCATGGTAGGGGAATACAAGGATTAACACTGTGCTGGCCTCAGCACATGGGCAAGAAAGGAAAGACCTTTCAGTTTGCCTCCTCAATTGCTCACAGGGCTGGCCACAGTTGAGCCCTTTATCTAACATGAAGTCATACATTGCACCTTTCTACGTGGCCCTTTTTTGTATATCCTACCAGAATTCACTTTCATTATGATATAAAAGATATATGAAATCTAATATTAGTTTTTATCACATTGGACCAAACCATTCCCTCCAGTCATGATAGAAAAAGAATGAAGGCAACAAATTCATGGCCCCAATTGGTTGGTATAAGCCAGCAGTAAATTATTATCTGTGTCAGTCCTAGAGCAAGGAGGGAATCACTGGGATCTGTTGACCAAGCTAAGCCAAAGCCCCGTGATTCTTCATGGCACTGTTGACTAAACTGAACCAAAGTAACAGAATGCTTTGTGTATGGGCTAGAAGGAGAAAGGAAGAATACTGACTGAAAAACTATAAACCTGATGTTGTAATGTTACCATGTAAGAAATAGAATTTATTGGAATTTGTTAACTCTGAGCTTTCACAAACAGAGCTATATGGAATCTATAAAACTGAGCTATCACAAACAAAAATATTAACAAGTAATGTAAATAGCTTTATTGCTAACTACCAGTTTATCTGGATAAACTGTATTGGTAGCTAAGAGTAAGCAAGTAATATCCTATATTGTATTGGTGTATCTATGCTAATTGTATACTTGCAAATATATTCATAGAGAGCTTTTATAAAATGTATAATTAAGGGGAAATACGGTATTGTAATTTCAAGACTAAGTATGAAGACATAGCAGACAAATAGATGTATTTAGATCTATTCTGCTCTTACAAGCAATTGTTGTATAACTGTAAAACTGTACTGTAGTTAGGTGCTGTAATGTTTGCATGACTCCTGCTCCACATACTGTAGATGACTGATAGATATCTCTTTTTGTGAAATATGTATGGCAGTAGATAAAAGCAAGTGTGCAAAGGTTATCATATTAGTGACAATAATAGACAATATTAATGGTGTACACAGTATGCGATATCAAAATTATATCTATATCTATATATATAGATATAGGTATATATATATAACCCCCAAGGAGATTACCTAGAATCTGCTGGCAGCTCAGGGAGAGGCACACTGTCCCTGGTAAAGAAGGGGAGCCAAGGCAAAATCAGAGTCTGCCTGGCAATCAATAGGGAGTGAGATGCCCTTCCCAGGGAGTTCAGGAAAGGGGAAAAGCCATTTTGAGTCATTCTGGAGCGAGTCCGGGCAAGGGCAGGACCGGCTGTGTGGAGAGCTGGTGAGTCTCAGGCCTGCTTGCAGGGTTCCCCCTGAAAACTGGCCTCTAGGGACCTGAAAGCAAGATCCCTCAGTTGGGCTTTTTCTTCTCCAGTGATGATTCCCAGTTTGTAGAGTTTTGCTGGAAAACTCGCCCAGTCAGGCTGAGTTAGCCCTCCAGCTCCCTAGGTGACACCAGTCACCACATGGTCAGCTCTGCTCTGCCTGCTAGTTCAGGGCTGCTGCCTGCTGTGTGTATGTCTGGACGCTGGGCTAGGAGACCACGGTTTGGATTTTAGTACAGTTGTGTAACATGCAACTTGAGCCCTGCACCGCTTTGTGGTGAGAGGAAATCCTGGGACCGAAGCAGTCTGATTCCTGCTTGAAGAGGATCCCTGCCAGCAGAGATCAGGCCCTCTGCAGTGACTGAGGAGTCCAGAATCATCCCTGAACCTGAGGATCATTCATGGAGTTTGTGAGTGCACCATCTTTTAGTTAGTTAGTCAGGGAATTTGTTTTGGGGACCCCCTATTCCCTGAACTGTGTTCTTGAGCCAGGGAATAAGTATTTGGGGATTTTACAACCTGCTGCATATTAAACCTGTGGAGGGATTTACCATCTTCTCCCACTTGTGAGTCCATTGGGCTGTTCTGAACCCAGTCAGCCACACTGCTAAACTACTACAGAGAAGAATTTAGTGGTCATAGGTCATCAAGAGCCCCAACAAAGTACGCATACCAACGGGACACTAATCTTACATTTGCTACATCAGGTCCCGTGACTGGGGAAAGTCACTGGTATTAGCAGCGTGAGCACCGGTGACCCTAACAATAGTGTTTTACCCTGTTATGTTATATTTGTCTCCTGTTTAATAAAATTATTGTGTTGAATATATTGTATGTATTTGTGTTATTTCTTGGGAGTCTCCAGCTATCTGGCAAATAAGTGGGGATTACCTTGTGGTTAGAATTTTCCTCCTAAGTTGCCCTGGTGACCATGCCAGGAAGGAACGAGGGGGGTGGAGGTACCACCAAATAAATTCATAGGAAAAAAGAAAGACGATTCACCCTGCTGAGTGGGGACGGGATCCAGAAGAACCCAGACCTGTCCATCAAAACCTGTAAGCAGATTAGCATTAAAGAAGGTAACCGGGTGTATGTTTCTGTATAACTATAAGCTCTTTCCAAGATGCTTTTATTTATGTTAAGTTGTATCAAGGAACAGATGTCTCTAAACTTTGCTGACTTCTGGAATGCTATAATCAAAACAAGATAGCTACCGGCTGTAATCTCCATCCTGCAGATGTGAGACTATGTTCTTTGTGTATGTAAAACCTGTCAAGAAATAAGAGGAATACTTTGACGAGGTCTGCAAAACGTGCACAAATTACCTTGGACAGATAGATTATCTGTACTCAGGTCTTTGCATAGATGTTCCTTTTTCTTTGAAAATATGTCCAAGAAGCGAGATAACAGATGAGTGGTAGGTATGCAAAAATACAGAGAAATTCTGAAACTTTTTTGTCTGTGGTAAACAACGTTCGTGTATATAGGAATGAAATGGTACTCAAGCTCTGAGATGGTCTAACCAGCTGTACTTTTGTCTCCTGGATGGGTTGATAATATATTGAACTTTCCTTTCTATATTATGCTTTATTATAGAATCATAGGACTGGAATTGCGAGGTCATCTAGTCCAGTCCCCTGAACCCATGGCAGGACTAAGTATTATCTAAACTACTCCTGACAGGTGTTTATCTAAACTGCTCTTAAAAATCTCCAATGATGGAGACTCCACAACCTCCCTAAGCAATTTATTCCAGTGCTTAACTACCCTGATAGTTAGGAAGCTTTTCCTAATGTCCGACCTAACCCTCCTTTCCTGCAATTTAAGACCATTGCTTCTTGTCCTATCCTCAGAGGTTAAGAACAATTCTTCTCCCTCCTCCTTGTAACAACCTTTTATTTACTTGAAAACTGGTATCGTGTCCCCCCTCTCCTCTTTTCCAGACTAAACAAATCCAAGTTTTTGAATCTTCCCTCATAGGTCATGTTTTCTAAACCTTTAATTATTTTTGTTGTTCTTCTCTGGACTTTCTCCAATTTGTCCACATCTTTCCAGAAATATGGCACCCAGAAATGGACACAATACTCCAGTTGAGGCCTAATCATCGCAGAGAAGAGCGGAAGAATTACTTCTCGTGTCTTGTTTATCACACTCCTGCTAATACATCCCAGAATGATGTTCACTTTTTTTGCAACAGTGTTACAATATTGACTCATATTTAGCTTGTGGTCCACTATCACTCCCCAGATCCCTTTCCAGGCAGTCATTTCACATTTTGTATGTATGCAACTGATTGTTCCTTCCTAAATGAAGTACTTTCCATTCATCCTTATTGAATTTCATCCTATTTACTTTAGACCATTTCTCCAGTTTGTCCAGATCATTTTGAATTTTAATTCTATCCTCCAAAGCATTTGCAACCCCTCCCACCTTGGTATCATCCACAAACGTTATAAGTGTACTCTCTATGCCACAATCTTAAACATTGAGGAAGATATTGAAAAGAACTGGACCCAGAACTGATCCCTCCGGGACCCCACTCATTATGCCCTTCTACCATGATTGTGAACCACTGATAACTACTCCCTGGGAACGGTTTTCCAACCAGTTACTCACCCTCCTTATAGTAGCTCCATCTAGGTTGCATTTCCTTAGTTTGTTTATGAGAAGGTCAAGTGAGACAGTATCAAAAGCTTTACTAAAGTCAAGATATACCACGTCTAGCACTTCCCCCCTATTCACAAGACTTGTTACTCTGTCAAAAACGCTATCAGGTTGGTTTGACACGATTTGTTCTTGACAAATCCATCCTGACTGTTACTTATCACCTTGTTATCTTCTAGCTGTTTGCAAATTGATTGCTTAATTATATGTTCCATTGTCTTTCCAGGTACATAAGCTAAGCTGACTGGTCTGTAATTCCCTGGGTTGTCCTTATTTCCCTTTTTATAGATTGGCACTATATTTGACTTGAAGATATCTAATTTGTCTACATCATTTTTAACTTGTTCTTTCCCTATTTTAGCCTCTTATGATTCTACCTTATTTTCACTGGTATTTACTGTGTTAAACATCCAGTCGCTACTAACCTTCTTGGTGACAACCGAAACAAAGACATCATTAAGCACCTCTGCCATTTCCATATTTTCTGTTATTATTTTCCCCCCAACTCATTCAATAACGGTCCTACCCTGTCCTTGGTCTTCCTCTTGCTTCTAATGTATTTGTAGAATGTTTTCTTATTACCCTTTATGTCTCTAGCCAGTTTGATTTAGTTTTGTGCCTTGACCTTTCTAATTTTGTGTTTACATACTTGTGTTATTTGTTTATATTCATCCTTTGTAATTTGATATAGTTTCCACTTATTGTAGGACTCTTTTTTGATTTTTAGATCATTGAAGATCTCCTGGTTAAGTCAGGGTGGTCTCTTGCCATACTTCCTATCTTTCCTACACAGTGGGATAGTTTGCTCTTGTTCCCTTAATTGTCTCTTTGAAAAACTGCCAACTGTCTTCAATAGTTTTTCCCTTTAGACTTGCTTCCCATGGGATCTTACCTACCAACTCCTTGAGTTTGCTAAAGTCTGCCTTCTTGAAATCCATTGTCTGTATTTTGCTGTTCTCCCTCCTACCATTCCTTAGAATCATGAACTCAATCATTTCATGATCATTTTCACCCAAGCTGCCTTCCACTTTCACATTTTCAACCAGTTCTTCCCTATTTGTCAAAATCAAATCTAGAACAGCCTCTCCCCAGGAGCTTTCTCCACCTTCTGAAATAAAAAAATTGTCTCCAATACATTCCATGAACTTGACTGATTAAGCCTAATTATTTTACACCCCATGTTATTAATTTATATTAAATAATACCCATAACAGGTTTGCCTGAGGCAGACTAGTCCTGGGGTGGTGCAGTTCACATGCCACTCTTTGCTCTTGGCTAGACTTAAAATACATTTTAGCCCAGAGTTATTATGTTGTTCTTGTCCATACTCAGATCCCTCTATATCACTTATCAAAGCCTGACATACATCCTATCAAAGGAATCCTTTATTAAACCTAAGTGGTGAAGAGAATTGTCATTGATAAATGAGTGTAGGCTTACAAGATGTTGCTGTGAAGCTCCTGTTGTCAGTGTTCCTCAGGCAATCTCATTATCTGGTATTACAAAGCCTGGAGCATGACCTGTTTGAGTGACTTGACACCTACAAACAATTGTGGGTAAATGCCCCCACATTCCACACTCAGCCCCTGGTGCTGCTCCTTATTCCATTGCTCCATGTGGAGCAGTGGCACCACTGCCATGGTGGGGTGACTTAAATCTGTTACAATAAACCCTGTTACACACATTTAGCTTTGAATCTCTGCCTCATACTATTACAGTATGTTACCAGATCAGACTGCAGTTGAGTGCTCATTTGCCAACTATAGGGCCATATTTTGCTATCAGTTTCACAGGTGTAAATGTGGACTAGTTTCAATGACTTCAGGTTTTACAGTTGTATAAGTGGGCATGGAATTCAGCCCTTAGATTTTAAAAGCCTCTCCTTCTCCCTAAACTGTAATCATACTATAAAATATACACACAGTTGATTTACAGATATAATATTATACATATCATTCATTACTGCAGTTCAGGTCAAATATTGTTGTAAATGAATTTGAATAAATTATAGACATGGGCTGAGAAGTTCCTAATTAATCAATTTGGTTTATGCTAGAAGACCTTCGAGCCCACTCAGGTTATTATTCTCAGTTCAATGTAGTTTCCAGTTACCATATACTTAGACATTTTTTTCTTTTTACATTAAAGTAGATGTTTTAGGCAATGAGTTTTGAAATTGACTGGTATTGTCTATTATTAAAGTAAGTTAATAAAACATCAGTATGGACATATTTTGTATATATTTTTATAATAGCAAATATTCTCTCACTGCCTGTAGCTAAAAGATAAGTGGCAGGAATTGTACAATTGGGACATCTTTTTCTATTTGCCATTAAAAAGAATACTATATGTGGAATTATCTCTTTGCATACCTTATGTTAAATGAAATGAAACAATAGAACACTCTACTGGTGTTAATTACAAATAAACATCCTAAAAGTCTATTACCTACTAAGGAAAACACTGGCTGTACTTTAATTGCATCAATACACTGTATTCAATAGAGAAAATAAATCTTACAGTTCTAGGAGGAAACTTGGTAGCATTGACACATACTAATGGAAATACTTAGATGATACTTAAAATGTGTGTATCATGGGATTAGCACATTGGTTTTTGACTTCTAGAAAACTGAGTAACAATCACAAGAGAAAATGAGTTTGGTTTCGTTCATCTGAAGACTTCTACCACTTGTTTCCATTAGCTTCAAATTGGTCATGTCAAAGCACCATAATATTTAGTAGAATTGATAGTCTATGCTCAAGAGGCTCTCAGGCCTGCAATACAGGGGGTATTATAATCTAGGTTTGAAATTAATTGACAGAGCTACATGGAGAAGTGTGAATTGGCACTCAGGCAGTGTTCTTGTTTTTCACTATCCCAAGTACTAAAGTTACTTAATTTTTTCACAAGCAGGCTACATGTTTAACATATTTTGTAGGTAAGTCTTTTTTCTTAATTTTACCCCTCACATCATGAAATAATGTAGGTAATAGAGTCTTTACAACAGAAAATAAAATACCTTTGATTCTTATATAACACTTTACCTCAGATGATTGCTGAGAGGATTTGTGTTTGTAAAGAAAATATCAAACGGAGACGATAAGGCACAGTGTTTAGATCATTTGACTAAACCCACAGAGTCAGCGTCAGACACAAAATGAAAATTCAGGTGATCTTATCTCCAAATTCTGTTTTTAGTCCACTAGACAAGGTTTCTAGCCCAACATTTTTTGGGGGTGAGGTTTAGGTGGGATACTTTAATTTCCCAGATAAAAATCCTAGGCCAAATGCTACTAATAATGGTAGGGCCAAATCTTGCATATGATAGCCAACAGATTTCTTCACCAATAGTCACCAATAGTCACCAAGAACTGATGCCACTTTAGATTTAGTATTGTTAAGAAGCAAGGACCTCATAGAAGAACTGGCTGTAGAGGACTACCTTAGTTTGAGTGATCATGAGTCAATTCAGTTTAAACTAAATGGAAGGATGAATAAAAATAGGTCTGAAACTATAGAGCCCTTGAACTCAAAAAGGCAAATTTTAAAAAATTAAGGCAATTAGTTAGGGAAGTGGACTGGACTGAAGAACTCAAAGTTCTGAATCTGGAGGAGACTTGGAATTACTTTAAGTCAAAGTTGCAGAAAAACTATCTGAAACCTGCCTCCCAAGCAAGTATGAAAAAAAAAGTATAGGGAAGGTTGCAGACCAAACTGGATGAACAAGCATCTCAAACATATTGTTAAGAGACAACAGAAAGCCTACCAGGACTGGAAGAAAGGATGGGTTAGCAACTAAAGCTACCTCTTGGAGGTCAGGAAGTGTTAGGGAAAAGTGAGACTTGCCAAAAGCCAAGCAGAGTTGGATCTCGCAAAGGAAATTAAAAATAATAGTACAAGTCTCTTTAGCAATATAAATGAAAAGACAGTAAAGAAGGAAGAAGTGGGACCATTAAAGACTGAGGTTGGGATAGAGATTAAAGATAATCTAGGTATAGTCAAACAAATAAATGAATACTTTGCCTCATTTTTTAATAAGGGTAATGAGGAACATGAGGGCAGTAGAAGGGCCATTGATGGGCACAAGGATATAGAAGCAGAAATTACCACATAGGAGGTAGAAGTCAAACTCAAGCAGCTTAATGGGACCAAATCAGGGGCCCTGGATACTCTCCATCCAAGAATATTAAAGGAACTGACACCTGAAAATTCATGCCAGTAGCAAGATTATTCATGAAGCCATAAACTCAGGGTTGTACCCTATGACTGGAACACTGAAAACATAGTACCTATATTTGAAAAGAAATAAAAAGTGATCCAGGAAACTAGAGGCCTGCTAGTTTTACTTCAATAGTATGCAAGGTTTTAGGACAAATTTTGAAAGAGAGAGAAGTTAAAGACATAGAGGTAAATGGTAACTGGGATAAAATGCAACATGGTTGCACATACCAGACAAACCTGATCACTTTCTTTGGAAAAAGAACAAGAGTACTTGTGGCACCTTAGAGACTACAAATTTATTAGAGCATAAGCTTTCGTGGACTACAGCCCACTTCTTCGGATGTTCCATTCTATATGCATCCGAAGAAGTGGGCTGTAGTCCACGAAAGCTTATGCTCTAATAAATTTGTTAGTCTCTAAGGTGCCGCAAGTACTCCTGTTCTTTTTGTGGATACAGACTAACACGGCTGCTACTCTGAAACCTTTCTTTGAAAAGATAACTGATTTTCTAGATGAAGGGAATGCAGTATATCTAATCACCCTGGATTTCAGTAAAATATTTGTTACAGTTCCACAAGAAAAATTCTTAGATAGATTGGAGAAGACAGGGATTAATACAAGAATAAAAAGATGTTATAAGAAAGGATCTGGTTGAAGGAGAGACTACAACAGATTATGCTGAAAGGTGTACTGTCAGGCTTTAGCAAGGTTACTAGTGGAGTTCCTCAAGGATCAATCTTGGAAACAATCTTATTTAACATTTTCATTAATTACTTTGGCACAAGAAGTGGGAGTGTGCTAATAAATTTGTGGATGACACAAAGTTGGGAGGTATTTCCAATATGAAGGAGGTCCAGAATATCATACAAAAGATTTGGACAACCTTGAAAAGTAGAGTAATAGAAATGGGGTGAAATTTAATAGTGCAAAGTGCATGGTCATGTACTTAGCAACTAACAAGAAATTTTGCTATAAGATGGGGACTTACCAGTTGGAAGTGACAGAGGAGGTGAAAGACCTGGGTGTCTCGGTTGATCATAGGATGACTATGAGCCACCGGAGTGATGCAGCCATGAAAAAGGCTAATGTAAGCCTATGATGCATCAGGTGAAGTATTTACAGTAGAGATAGGGAAGTTAATTACCATTATACAAGGCATTGGTGAGACCTCATTTGGAATACTGTGTGCAATTCTTTCTGCAATATGGTGTGCAATTTAAGAAAGATGAATTCAAACTGGAACAGGTGCAGAGAAGGGCTGCTAGGATGATCACAGGAATGGAGAATCTACCTTACTCCAACGAAAAACTGCTGAACTTGAATTAATATGCAAACTAAATACCATCAATTTAGGCTTGAATAGAGACTGGGAATGGCTGAGCCTTTACACACATTGAAACTATTTCCCCATGTTAAGCATCCTCACATCTTCTTGTCAAACTATCTGAAATGGGCTATCTTGATTATCACTACAAAAGTTTTTTCTCTTAATTAATTAGCCTCTTAGAGTTGGTAGGGCATCTCCCACCTTTTCATGTTCTCTGTATGTATATATATATCTCCTTACTATATGTTCCATTCTATGCATCCGATGAAGTGGGCTGTAGCCCACAAAAGCTTATGCTCAAATAAATGTGTTAGTCTCTAAGGTGCCACAAGTACTCCTGTTCTTTTTGTGGATACAGACTAACACAGCTGCTACTCTGATACCTTATGAGAACTTTGTTTAGTCTAAGCAAATGAAGGCTGAGGGGAGATATGATTACTCTCTATAAATACAACAGAGGGATAAACATCAGGGAGGGTGAGAATTTATTTAAGTTAAAGACCACTGTTGGCACAAGAATAAGCTGGATATAAACAAGTTTATGCTTGTAATTAAATTACAGTTTCTAAGTGAAGTGCTGGAACAGCCTTCCAAGACAAGTAGTGGAGGTTAAAAACCTAATTTGTTTCAAGACTGAGCTTGATACATTTATGGAGTGGATGGTATGATGAAATTGCTTACAATGGCATATGGCCCAACTGCAACTGCTATTGACAAAAATTTCTAATGGCTAGAAATGGGAGGGCTCTGAGTTAATACAGAGAATTCTTTTCCAGGTGTCTGGATGGTGAGTTTTGCTCACATGCTCAGGATCTAACTGATCACCATGTTTGGGGTCAGGAAGGAATTTTTCCCCAGGTTAGAGTTGCAGAGACCTTAAGGGGGGGGGGGGGGAGTTCCTCCCTCTGCAGCATGGGGCAAGGTCACTTGATGGTTTGATCTAGACTAAATTATGGGTTATTTGTAACTTTAAGTCTTTATATCAAGATTTGAGGACTTCAGTAACTCAGTCAGAACTTATGGGCCTACCACAGGGGGAGTGGTTGAGATTCTGTGACTTGCAATGTGCATGAGATCAGACTACATGATGATGATTGTCCTTTCAGCATCTGAGTCTATGAGACCCCTTAGGAAGATCGCACAAAAAAATTGCCAAGATGTTTGCAGGTATAGCATGGTTGGGCATTAAAGAAAGGTTTAATAACATCTGCAGATTATTTGGTACAGTATAAATTCCATGTCAACAAATCTGGCCTCATGTTGTTTTTTTTAATTAAAAGTCATTTAACAACTTTATTGGGCTCCTCCAGAGAGATGTCAAGGATTTTAACTATTTAGACATAACACTTGATTAGAAGAGTTGAAAGAATTGTGTAATAATTGTCCTCTTATTCTTAGAAATGGTGTTTAGAATTTCTACATATGATGTGCACTTCTATTTCCAGATTTCAAGGAATATTGTTTTAGGTAAAAGAAACTAACACTTTTCTCAGATGCAGGAGGGTAAAATTGATATAACTCTTTTGTGGCTTCAGTGAAGTTCCTCTGACATTGTGGATGTCCCTTCAAATGTTTTCAGTGGTGATCAGGATTATGTAATACCTGCTGTACTTCTCCATTCTCTGAATCCTGTCTCAAAATTTGTGAAATTGGAGAACAGACAGCAGAGTGGTTCATAAAGGAACGTATGCTACTGGAGTTTTGCTGTCATGAAGCCTGGTAGGGTCTTTTGGGGATAAGGGAAGGAAACATGTGAAGTCACTTTGGCCATGATCCCGCAACTGCATGTAAGTGGGTGAACCCCTGTGCCAAAGTATAGACTCACTGAAGTCAAAGGGAGTCCATGCAGACACAGAGGCCTGCTTGTGAGCATGCAGTCGCCAAACTGGACTCTTTGTGTGCAGAGCTGCAGATATACATAGGATTTGGAAGCCAAACATCTACAGAGAAATAAACATTGCCATCCCCAGATTGGACATACATTTTGAAAGCCCAAATTTACTAATGGTCTGATTCAAAGCCAGTTGAAGTCAGTAGAGTCTTTCCGTTAGCTTCAGTGTCATAGGTTTAAGACCTGGAGTTTTCTGCCCTTTAGAGGGATACATAAGAGATGATCTAACCCAGGGATCGGCAACGTTCGGCACGCTGCTCACCAGGATAAGCACCCTAGCGGGCCGGGCCAGTTTATTTACCTGCTGACGCGGCAGGTTCGGCCGATCGCAGCCCCCACTGGCTGCGGTTCGCCGTCCCGCCACCCCCATTGGCCCGGGACAGCGAACCGCGGCCAGTGGGGGCCGCGATCGGCCGAACCTGCCGCGTCAGCAGGTAAATAAACTGGCCCGGCCCACTAGGGTGCTTACCCTGGCGAGTCGCATGCCGAATGTTGCCGACCCCTGATCTAACCCATAGTATTTAAATACAGTATTTAAATTTCAAAGTGTAATAAACAGTGATTTTTAATAAGACGTGGAACACTGGGGATGTTCCAGGAGACTGAAAGAAGGCTAATATTGTGTCAATATTTTAAAAGGGTAAATGGTAATCTAGGTAATTATAGATTTGTCAGCCTGGCATCGATTCTGGGCAAGATAATGGAGCACCTGATATGGGATTCAATTAATAAAGAACTAAAGGAGCATAATGTAATTAATGCAAATCAACATGGCTTTATGGAAAATAGATCCTGTCAAACTGATTTGGTATCTTTTTTGGACGTGATGACAAGTTTGGTTGATAAAGGTGATGGTGCTGATATAATATACTTAGACTTCTGTAAGGCATTTAACTTCGTACCACAAGCCATTTTGATTAAAAAATTAGAAGCATAGTCGCTGACTCTATGGGTGCTCCAGAAAAAAAAATAGTGGGTGCTCCGCACCCCCCGGCAGCCCCACTGATCAGCTCCTCCCCGTCCTCTCCCAGCGCCGCTCGGCTGTTCAGTGGTGTACAGGAGATGCTGGGGGGAAAGGGAAGAGTGAGGGCAGGACATGCTCAGGAGAGGGGGTGAAAAGGGAAGAGTTGGGGTAGGGGCAGGAAGAGGCGGGGTGGAGGTTGGAGCTTGGGGGAAGGGGTGGGTGGGGCCTGTGGTGAAATGGGGGTCGAGCAGCCCTCGGGAAATCACAAAGTTGGTGCCTGTGATGAGAAGGATTTAAAATTAACATAACACACATTAAATATATTAGAAGCTGGTTAACGGTTAGGTTTCAAAATGTAATTTAAATGGGGAATCATCATCAAAAGGGTGTGTTTCAAGTAGGGTCTTGCTGGGATCAGTTCCTGGTTGTATGCTATTTAACATTCCTATCAACGACCATGAAGAACACAAAAACATCAATGATTAAGTCTGCAGATGATACAAAAATTGGTGGTGGGGGTGGGTGGGAGTTGGTGGTAAATAATGAAGAGGACAAGTCACTGATATAGAGCAATGTGGATCACTTGGTAATCTGGGGGCAAGCAAACAATAAATATGCATTTTAAAATGGCTAAATGTAAATGTATAAATAGAAACAAAGAATGTAGTCCTTACTTACAGGATGGGGGATTCTATTCTGCGTAGCAGTGATTCTGACAAGGATTTGGGTGTTGTGGTGGATGATAAATTGAACATAGCTCCCAGTGCAACATTATGGCCAAAAGGGCTAATGCAGTCATTAGATATATAAACAGGCGACTTTCGAGTAGGAGTAGAGCGGTCTGACAGGGCACTATCAGCAGCACCCTGGTCACTGACATTGAAGGCCTAGCTGGAGGCAGTTAACCTTTCTGTTGGGGATTATGAGCACCTGAGGGTAATCACTGGGGATAACAATGTAATTGGGGGGATACAAGTGGAAGGACGGGAAGCTAGGAAGGAACTCAGAAGGAAAACTCAGAAGATGATCCTGGGCTGGCTGAGGAATGAAGGGTGTGGGGAAGCCTCCCTCTGCTATAAACCTGCTTTACACTGTGCTAATTTGAAAAAAAAATACACACCTTGGTGAAAGAATAACCTGGTGTGTTTTTGTGACCGCGAGAACACTCAAACTGGCCAGCCAGTGGTGTACACTGGATAGTGACAGAGATGCTCTGTGACAAGAGGTTATTTTACTTCTGTATTTGACACAGGTGTGGCCACTGCTAGAATACTGTGTCCAGTTTGGTGTCCACTATTCAAGAAGGATATTGATAATTTGGAGAAGGCTCAGAGAAGAGCCATGAGAATGATTGAAAAAATATGCCTTATAGTGATTAGACTCAAGAAGCTCAATCCATTTAATTTAACAAAATAAACATTAAGGGGTGACTTGATAACAGTCTATAAGTGCCTACATGCGGAACAAGTATTTAATAGTGGGCTTTTCAATCCAGCAGAGAAAGGTATAACATGATCCAAAGGTTGGAAGTTGAAGGTAGACAAATTTTGACTGGAAATAAGACCTACATTTTTAACTATGAGACTAATTAACCAGTGGAACAATGTACTAAGTGTCATGGTATAATCCATCACAACAATTTTGCAATCAAGATTGGATGTTTTCTAAATATATGCTCTAGGAATTATTTTGGGAAAGTTCTATGGCCTGTGTAATACAAGAGGTCAGATCAAAGTGGTTTCTCCTGGCTTTGGAATCTATGAATCTATGACTGTCAACTCTGTAAAAGTTAGTTTCCATTCAGATGCAATGATGTCACAACAGAACCTAAAATAGGAAGTAGGAATCCAGATCTATAGGCCTCTTTTCATACAGCCCTCGCTATTTAGGAGCAGGCTGATTTCTTATTTCTTTATTTCAATTTGTAATACAGTTTTTAAAAGTGCCTGTAATGGGCTCTTGGTCCCTTGCCATAATTTAAAAATACATTCAGATACAAAGCAAATAAAGCAGCAACTACTTACCAACCCCAAACCAGAAAATTGGCAAGATACTGAGAAAAATCTTTAAATGCATTGGAAAAATGGGGCAAAATTATCACAGGGGATTGGGAGTATTTATTATTATTACTGTTATTTATTTATTTTATTATTATGTATTATTTGTATTTCCAGAGGACCTGAAAACCTCAGTTGTGGACAGGACCCAATTGTATTTAGTGCTGTACAAACCCTGAAGAAAATACGGTCCTTGCACCAAACAACCCCCCTCATGATCTTTACTTATTTCCACCATGATAGTTCTTGTGCTATTTATTTATTTTTATTACTGTAGCACCTAGCTGCCCTGGTCATGGAACAGGACTCCATTGTGTTAGCCGCTATACAGACAAAGAACAAAAAGATGGTCACTGCACCAAAGGGCTTACAATCTAAGCATAAGAGAAGTGACCACAGGTGCATACAGATGAGGTAGCACAAGAAAACAATGAGACAGCGTGATAGGATGTGATCTCAGCACAGCTAACCATTGTCAACATTTTTGTGCTAAATGTCTAGATCTTTCAATCTTTATTTGAGTAGGGGCTTTAGGATTTGTTCCTAAATATATAAAAAATGGAAACAACCTAATGTGCTTGGAAAGATAAGCAGGGGAAAAAAGGAAATATTACAGATTTTGGCAATCCTAGAGAGTCATTGCAAAGTACTATTCTGGAGCACTCGGGAAAAGAGCTTGTCTGAATACTGTACAGTGCTGTGCCTCCCTATAAGGCACCAACATGTTTACTGGAAAGCTCTGAACCCTTTTATTACAACAGGAAGATCAAAATATTTACTGTGGATATAGAAGCTTAAAGACAAAACAAAGTAATTGCCTTTTCTTTTTTCCAGTTCTTCCACATTTGCCAGGTATCTGCCCACAAAGAAAATGCAGCTCACAGACCAAGAAGTATTCTTCTATTCCCACGGAGAATTTCAAAGGGAAACTTTCTTTTAAAATGTAAATCTACCACCAGGTTAATATAAAAAAAGGAAAATACCAAAAAATAAAATATAAAAGAGTATATCCTCGTATTAGTCAAGGTTGAAAGGGGATCAGTACATATGCAAATATGCAATATGCAAATTCTGTAGCTGGTTCTGCTCCTCTGGTGAATGGAAAGATATGCCTGGTATTTCTGAAAACAGTATGAATCAGTGAGATGTCTCAAGTTATGCAAAAATAAATTGTGAAGAGTCTAGAGGTACACAAATAAACTATGCAGTCTATTACGTATGACAATAATCAGGAACTGATACAAGGAAGAAATGCTTATTTAGACCTTAAAAAATGATGGTGAATACTACAGGTGCATAAGTTTCGATTTCCAAAAATGACTGAGATTTAGATATAAACTTCTTTCCTTTAATTTTAATAACTGTTGTGTGCCTAACTTCTGTAGGCAGCTTTGAAAATCTCAGCCTCGCATATTTTGCGGGTCATCTATTCAGACAACCCTAAGGAAGACTTCAGTGGAGATTTTAAAATATGCTATTCAAAGGACCCCAAGCTGAAACTGCTTTTGTATTATTGCCCCTTTCATAAAAGTATTAACAAGCAGTGACATGCCTTCTCAGTAATGGAGCACTGTGGATGTTATTATTAATGTGATTAAATGTTACACAATTTGGCAGCTATAATGGTGGAGACCGTCATGCATAAGGCAATACTAAAAAGGCTGTCATCAGAACTATGGCCGAGCCAGTGAACGTGTCTGAAAAGAAGGCAGATGGTCAAAGGAATGTTGTCACAGAGGTGGGGAGAACCTGAAAATTAGAAACCTATATAAATGACTAACATCAGCCCTGCTCAAATGTGGTGGTATTCAAAGGATGTAAATAGATGTGTGGATCAAGGATGCAATTTGGACCTTACTTTGTAAGACATAAAGGAGGAGTTACTTGAAAAGCCAAACCGTGCACAGGAGGGCTAAAGGTACTCAGAAAACAACTTGGGTCACATCTTCAGATTATGTAAATTGGCATAGCTCCATTGAATTCAAATACAGCTGTACCAATTTGCATCAGGTAAATCATGAGTTTTGCATGTAGATATTGAGAGTTTGCATTCCATTACTGGAAAGCAAGTGCAGAGGAATAGGACGAGTCAGATGGGTTAAATCTAATCTAATCTGTCTGCATTTAAGGTATTTAATAAGCACATAAAAACTTACAGACCCTGCAGAGACCAGGAAAAACTGTTCATCGGTGCAGGGAGAGAGAGGACAAAAAAGAAGGGATGCTGATACATAATCTTCGGAAGATTTATTTGGGTCTTGGCAGTACAGGGTATGTGGTTGCAGGAGATAGGCCACACGGTGAGTGACCCCTGGTGTTGAAGAGCCAAGAAACAGTTTTCCACAACTCCCCTAGTCTACTTAGTCACACACCCTACTTCCACAGAGCTCCAAATATACTGTGTCTATGTGTAGGGGAATCCATCTGGGTAGCAGGAGAAAGGGTTGATGGAACATTGCCTCACTTTCACATTCTCTGATAGACTCTGGGCCACATTAACAGGTTTTTTTCCCCACTGCTTTCATTGTCAAAAAGCAGAGGAGATGATCTGAGCCAAAGCTATTAATTTTACTGAAGACGGAAATAGAGTGAGCTTAAAAGTTTTCTCATGAGGCTTGTCCAGAAAATAATTGGAGAGTAGATAAAAGGACTAATAACAGGTTTGGTGAAGTCTGAATGAGCATCTGAACCTTTGGATGCTTAGGCAAACGAAACCTCAGAACTTTTTGAAGTTTGTCCAGGGCTGCTGAGATGTATAAGGTGGTTTTCAGCACATTCCCTCAGCAGAAATGTTAGGGGCTCCTTGAAATGACAAAGAAGGAACAAAGAAGGCAATAAGGAGCAAATCTGAAGTGTAGTACTGGATAAATCATGTGGGCTATAGCTGAAAAGATAGCAAATGGTCTGTTCAATTGAAGGCTATAAAGTAAAAGAACTTATGCTTATTGCTGTTAAAAGAGTAATTCAGGTGAAAAATATACTTATTTTTCTCAACTATAGAAGGTGCTAATGTTTCAGCTGAATTGCTAGTGACAGTGATGCATACTCTAAATACTCCTCTGCTTATTTATTAAAACAGTGCATTGCAGTGGGAATATGCTAGCAAGTTTCCATGGTTTAAATTGACTGGGATTTGGAAAGCCATAGTCTCTCAGGGATAAAAACAAGACAAAACAACTTTTCATTAGTGTCACTGTACCAATTCCCAGCACAACTATTTGTCCTTTGAAAATGACCCCCTAGAAGGAATTATACTGGCAAGAACCAATTAATGATATAGAGATTAAAAAAACCACACCTTAAATAATCAATTGATTTCAAAATGAAAATGTTTTGCTATTCCCCATTCTGCACCAGAGAGCAAAACACTGTTTTGTTTCCTTACACAAAACTCTTTCATTAGCTTTTGTTCTGTTTCACAGAAAAAAACCCAACTTCTTGGAGGTTTTTTGTCCAGACGAACACCAGGGATATGATGCTTTAACAGCATAGTTTTCATCTAGTTCTCAATCTGACTTCCATTATTGCAGGTATAAAACTGTGTCTGGAAATAATTGTGGCTGCATCTTTGAATCCCAGTTCATTATGGGTAAATTCATATTAGCATTTAGAGATCTGATATGCAAGCACAATCAGTTGGGTAGGGAAATCTAAACATTTATGCCCATAAATGGAGGCCATTTATGAAAAATATGGGTATTAATCTTATTTGAGGGGGTTCCTCTCTTTTAAACTGAAGATTGATTTTGTCTGACTTATCAAAGGACCACTCTTCTGTATCAGTACCACTTTGTGATAATATCCTCCAAGCAAAGATAAGAACTCTATGCCCTAGTTTGGAACATTGATTTCAACATGACATAATATGGAAATCCCTCAACTCTATCTAAATATATGATCCTCAACACCATAGTATATGAGCACCTAAAACAGTATAGTACCTAAAATCTTTTTGCAAAGTGGTATCAGATACAGCAAAGAGTGCAGGAGCTTCCACTTACACCAGTTTAGTCAGAGGAACCTGTCTAGAAAAACACTAAAACTATTTTTAATATAAATAAGACTCACATAATAACAGATGTTGGGGGCTGGGGGGAGAGAAACAGCTCTAACATGACATGTGCCTGATGCCATGACCCTGAACATTGTGTTGGTATATTGTATGAGTTTCCTCTACCCTTTGTTTATTTTTATTATCTTCCTAGATTGCAGAGTCTTTGAGGCAGTGACTGGTTTCTTGTGTGTTTGTATAGTGGCTAGTGAACCTAATGGGCACAATATAAATAATAATTATCCCCCCAAATCAGTCAGTATGGGCTACCATGGTAATGGCAGGATACATTCTTTTTCCTCTCCTCACAGGCTGAAAGTAGCACATCTGCAAAACTCTTATTTCCTGCTGGCCTGGGGCACAAAGGACTGAAATGAAGGTGTAAAAATATTCAGATGGGACAGAGCACAAATTACTCTTCTCCTTCTCCCACAAGTCTGTAGTAGCTACCCCATCTTCACTTCCACCCAAGTCTCTGGTGGCTATAAAATAAAATAAGTTATCACCCTCTCCTTCATTCCTGATGTGTCTGGTTCTTTTTCACTTCCAGTGTCTTTGTCTACATAGCACGTATGCTTGTAAATGGCAAAAGGGGCTGCCTTTGCCTGTTACTTTCATTTGCTTTGCAGATAGTTGCTTCTGCACATCTTCTGGTGTTCTTACATAGGGGAATTCTATGGGTTATCATAAGAATTGGTGGGATTAGTAGCTGCAAAAAGGGCTGTCAGCTACTTTCCACAGTTCTTTGATAGCAGCCGAAGCTGCCAAAAGTGAGGGTGGAGATTTTTCAGCTTTACCATCCCCAGCTGATCTTGTCTATCCCCTGAAGCTATCACTGTGGCTACTCCCTACCCACCCTTCCCCATGGACTGTGATTTGATGCAGTGAGAAGGCTTGCTGGCTCCTGTCACCTTGAGAGCTATGCTGGTGGGCGTATAACTGGTGGACAAACCATTCAGTGCGATTTGATGCAGTGAGAAGGCTTGCTGGCTCCTGTCACCTTGAGAGCTATGCTGGTGGGCGTATAACTGGTAGGGCAACCCATCCTAGACAGTCAAAGGGTAGGAGCTAGATTAATGGCAGTCCACCAGATAATGGGTTGTGAATGAGCTAATAAGCTGCTGCTGTAAAAAACAAAGCTGTTATGGAAACCTACTCTACTGTTCGGCTCAGCAAACTCAATTTAGTTTGACATAGAAGAGAAATGATTATGCGAGATGGCCAAACCCAGAAGGAAGCTACTCCTCTAATGAATTTTCTCCCTCCTAAATTCATAACTAAAATTGGTACATGGAACATGCCGACACCATATGAGCCTGGTAAGATAGCTCAAGTAACAAAAGAAATGCACAGATATAAACTAGGTATATTAGGCCTAAGTGAAATGAGATAGGTAACATCAGGACAAGTAACTTTGTCGACTGGACACTTACTATATTCTGGGCTATGGAATGCCAGTAATGTACACAGAGATGGCATGGATCTGATACTATCAAGGAAGGCAGCTAAAAGTCTGATAGAATGGACAGCAGTTTGGGAAGAATCATAACAACACATCAAAGCTCCAGAAAGTGTCCATTATTCAGGGTTATTCTGTAACAATTCAAGCTTGCCAAGATGAAAACGAAAATTTTTATAAACAGCTATAGATCACAGTAGACAAGATCCCAGAAAAGGTTGCCCTTCTAATAATTGGAGACATGAATGCTAAAGTGAGGAGCAACAATAATAGCAGAGAAATAAATATAGGGAAACAAGACATGAAATGGTGAAATGTTTGCCAATTTTTGTGGAATGAATGAACTGATCATTAGAGGAGCTATTTTCCCTCACCATTCTATCCACAAGGTGACCAGACCATACAATAACGAACCAGATTGTAATTTGGCTCTAGTGAAGAAGAACTTTAGAGGATGTATGTAGCAGGAAGGGTGCAGATATGGGAATGGACTATGCACTAATGATAGTTAAATTGAGAAAAATAAGAATAAAAATAAGAAGCAGAGGTGCCCTCATTATAACATCACCAAGCTAAAACAGACAACAGAACAGCAAACGAAACCTCGGGACTTTTTGCAGTTTGTCCAGGGCTGCTGAGATGTATAAGATGGTTTTCAGCACATTCCCTGAGCAGAAATGTTAGAGGCTCCTTGAAATGCTAGCAAACAGGTGCTTGAAGATGAAGATGATGGAACTGTAGAAGGCAAATGGAAACATGTAATGGAAACTTTCAAAAAAAAAAAAAAAACCTGTGAAGAAGGACTGAGATTCAAGAAGAGATCCCACAACAATTGCTTGTTGGAGGATATATTGTAGAAAATAGAAGAATAGCGTAAAATTAATCTGAAACTAAATCAATCAAGCACAAGAACACAGAAACAATGATTTCTGGGAGGAACATAATGCATAGAATAAAGAGGTCAAAAAGAGTGCAGGAAAGACAAATAATATTTTATATAAAAAATAGCAATGGATGCACAGATTGACAAAGCACAAAATGACATGAAGACCCTGTACAATCTCACTAGCGTGGTAGCTAAGACTCAAAAATTATGAGTGGTTACTATTTAAGAATTGTCCAGGCATCAAGGCCTTTTAGAAAGATGAAACAGAGGGCTAAGAGAATAAAAACACCAAGATCTAATGGCTAGATTTCTTCCATAATCTGAGGAAATTTAGACTTGTTGCAGCATTTTGCAAGCGTGTACTGATAGTGCAGCTAAAGACACTTGCCATTTTTCTCCCTCTGTGAATCAGTAAATGGATTAAAATCATGTTGATATCAAACATTGATGTTATATGATGTGCTAGATACAGAATTAAAATGGAAAAATTTAAGGAATCTAATATTATAGTTATAATATATATAAAAGGGAAGCTAACTGTCAGAGAAACAGCTTTGGACAAAATATTGTAAACTTTAATGACAGGATTTACCAAATGGTTAATCCCATTAGGAAAGAAAAGTGTTGTGTTCATATTGATTTATTTTAGTTTAGTTTAAGTGATAAAGTGGGTAAGTAAAGCTAATGTTTGCACTCAATCGTGTTTATATTTTCAAGTTAGTGAAATGTATCTGTATGAACAGAAGCAGTAATTAAAAGTAACTAAAACCAAATGGTGGGTGTTAATGAGAAAGGACCTTTGACCACAATGTGGAATAATCAAAAATATAACTAATAATATACAGAGTCTGCTGTGCATGACAAGATTCTCATCATTGTTGTCAAAACAAGAGAACAGAAATGAAGATTTACGCAGCTTTTCTGGCCTGCTAGAGAACAACAGTTCTTGAAGTGACTTTGCATGGTATAATGGATTGATAAAACAAATTTCAGGAACATCAAAGAACATGGAGAGACTTTGTATACATTATATTAACTTTACTCTGGGCATTTCAGCAGCTAGCAGGGTCTTGATGGAGAAGCTGTAATTTGAGCAAGCATAACTACAAAATTGACCAGGGATGTACCACAAAAGAGCACATGGAAAGTGACTTACAGAAGTAAGTTGCTGAGGAGAGCAAAGCAGCAAGTGTTCAAAGTATATCCCAAGATGGTTGTACCAACAACTATGGCTTAACTTGTCTTACACAAGATGGTGTGACAAGATGTGTTGCACGAAGAGACTGGAAAATTCCAAGCCCAGTTGCAAGTACTTAAAAACTGATGGATGCTGAGAGAGCTTGACTGTCATTTTATAGAGACATTTTGAATCTCCGGAACACCATCTGGTTGATCAATGCCAGTACCTCCAAGAAGAGGAACCAAGTTGGACCACCAGCAGGTTAAAATGGCCTGTCTCCTTCAGCACAGTGCTTCCCGAAAGCCGAAGACACCTGGAAGGGAGAACAGTGAGGCCTTGAGCTAGCCACCTCAGAGTTCTCCTGGTGACATCAAGTTCCTGTCTTGGATAGGCACCTTTAACTATCTCTTTCTATTTTCAAGCAGTTCAGGTTTCCCACTAGCATACTGGAAAAACACAATAGTTGTGTCTGTCCTTCACTCCACCTGTGTTTGAAAAATCAATTCTTGCTCTGAATGATAATTGAGCCAAAAGCTGACTATTGGGCAAAGATCTGGTGATGAGTAACACACAGACTTTCTCATGGCTGACAACCTAAATCAGTCAATTGACCACTTCTTGAAACTGAGTACCTAATTAGTAAGAAAGTCTACATGCCTGTTTATGTGTTTTAAAGATTGTCATATTTACAGTGTGTCTTTGTTTTGTAACAGGTTCAAATCAAGACTGCTGTACAGCATCTTTAAAACTGAACAAATTACAGTTAGCTAGGATTATAGAATACTGTAAATCTGTCTACTTTAGTTAGTAGTTTCACACTGCCTTTCAATTATAGGCGTAAATGGACATAAAATCAGAGCAAGCATGCAAGCTTTTAGAGATGCACTCAGTCTATACAATGTAGGTATTTATCTTAGAGCAGGGGTGGGCAAACTTTTTATGCTGGCCCTCAAGCTACCACTGGGGAGCGGGGTCTGGGGCTTGCCCTGCTCTTGTACTCCAGCTTGGGAGCAGAGTCGGGGGTCACTCCACGCAGCTCCCAGAAGTAGTGGAACGCCCCCCCTCCAGCTCCTACATGTTCCAATGGCCCCCTCCGGCACTCCAATGGGAGCTGCAGGGACAGTGCCTGCGGACAGGACAGCGTGCATAGCCACCTGGCCGCGCCTCTGCCTAGGAGCCGGAGAGGGACATGCCGCTGCTTCTGGGAGCCACTTGAGGTAATCGCAGCCTGGAACCTGCACCCCTGAGCCTCTCCCCACCTCCTAACCCCCTGCCCAGCCCTGATCCCCCTCCCGCCCTCCAAAACCCTTGATCCCAGCCTGGAGTACTCTCCTGCACCCCAAACCTCTCATCCCCACCCCTATCCCAGAGCCTGCACCCCTAGCCAGAGCTTGCACTCCTTCCCGCACTCCAACCACCTTCCCCAGCCCTGACCTACCTCCTGCCCTCTGAACCCCTTGATCCCAGCCCAGAGCACCCTCCTACACCCCAAACTCCTCATCCCCAGCCCCCTCCACAGCCCTCACCCCCCACACACACAGAGACCCAACTCCCCCACCCCAGCCCGGAGCCCCCTCCCACACCCTGAACTCCTCATTTCTCACCCCACCCCAGAGCCCAGACCCTCAAGCAGAGCCCTCACCCCCTCCTGCACCCCAACACCATTCAAGGCCCTCCATACAATTTCTATTCCCAGATGTGGCCCTCAGGCCAAACAGTTTGCCCACCCATCTTAGAAACTTAGGGGTGTTAATCAGATCCTCAGGCTAATATCAATCCCTGGGAAACAGGGTAAAAGGATTAACTGCTATTGATCCATTGGGAAGGAGAGTTTGGTGAATTGACATATCAGTAATTGAAAAATTGTCTTGTGATCTAGTTTTGGATTGGTTTTCCTCTGTTGTGTTAACACTGAATTGGTAACCAATTGGCATCAGTGAGACCGTATTCTTAGGGACTCAGTCAAAAATCTAAATAAAGTCACCTTGCATACATTTTATTTTCTATTTTGGTTGTGTGATTTGATTCTGAAAACTTGAATGGTTATATAGACCAGTTTTCTTGTTTGTGTTAGCCAAATGACAGCCCAATATAATTTTCGCCTTCTCAGATCCTATATTATTAATTGCTACTGTTAATATTTAATGAAACTCTGTAAAACTAAATTTAACTCTCAAGTCTTTTTTTAGCTAAGCAACTGAAATTAAAAGAACCTCACAAAAAGTGGTCTAGGTAATTTTTACCCTATCTTTCATACACTAGGCTCATGAGCTACACATGGCTCTTTAATGTCTCTCCTGCGACTCTGTGCAGCACATGATATTAAAACACTGTGTGATTAATAACCAATCTAAGTTATTAACCAATCAGGATACTTTTACTGTGTTATTAACCAATCGTAGTTGATAAAATAATAATACTTGGTCATTCATTTTGCTGTGAGAATTATATGTATTTTATATATAAAATAGTATGTGAAATTATATAGATATAGTTTCTATATAAAAAATAGTACATGAAACAATTAATTCACAGTACTATGGCTCTTTTGAGTATTGTTGATCACTAACTTGGCTCATGAACCACTGAGGCCTGAATATTATTGCACCAGACAATGATCATGAAAAAGAACACATGCCACGGATCAGTCCAAGACTATGACTGCAATTTAACAATGAAGACATGTGAACAATTTAATATATAGAGGCAGTACTTCTGTCAACTACTGAATGGTGAGCCTCTGGTCAAACCCTCTGTGTCTGGAGGCCCTTAAGGCAGATTTGAAGAACTCAATAGACAGTTTTATAGGCCTCTTGCAAAAGATGTGTGAAGAAGAAAAAGATAGCAAATGAGTGGGAAAATGGCCATATAGTGAAACTGCCAAAGAAAGTTGGAAGTACGAAAACTGGAGGGGCATTTAATTGGTGTCCATCCCATGTAAAATGCTTACACACATTATCCTAGACAGTTGAAAGAAAACAGTAGATTTAAGACTGCAACGAGAACAGAAGGGTTCAGAGAGGAGAAAATATTCACAGATCAAGTAGTAAAGCTAGTTATGATCATGGCAATCACTGCTCAACATGAATTTCTTAGATTTCCAAAATGCCTTTGATACAGTAGATAGAACAGTCTTATGGAAGTTGCTATACCACTAGGGAATTCACCAGAGATTTTTAAACATCATTCAGAGCTTGTGTGAAAATACAACATGCTATGTAATACAGAACAGTGAACTGACGGAGCCATTCCTGGTAACTACTAGCGTCAGGCAGGAATGTTTTATGACACCCATGACCTTACTTACTGGTAAAAGACAGAGTAATCATAAACACCACAGAAAAACCAAATAGCTCAGATGGCCAGAAAAAATAATAGAATCATAGAATCGTAGGGACCTCAGAAGGTCATCTAGTCCAACCCCCTACTCAAAGCAGGACTGATCCCCTACTAAATCATCCCCGCCAGGGCTTTGTCAAGCCTGACCTTTAAAACCTCTAAAGAAGGAGATTCCACCACCTCCCTAGGTAACCCATTCCAGTGCTTCACCACCCTCCTAGTGAAAAAGTTTTTCCTAATATCCAACCTAAACTTCCCCCACTGCAACTTGAGACCATTACTCCTTGTCTGTCATCTGCTACCACTGAGAACAGTCTAGATCCATCTTCTTTGGAATCCCCTTTCAGGTAGTTGAAAGCAGCTATCAAATACCCCTTCATTCTTCCCTTCTGCAGACTAAATAATCCCAGTTCCCTCAGCCTCTCCTCATAAGTCATATTCTCCAGCCCCCTAATCATTTTTGTTGCCCTCCACTGGACTTTTTCCAATTTTTCCACATTCATCCTGTAGTGTGGGGCCCAAAACTGGACACAGTACTCTAGATGAGGCCTCACCAATGCCGAATACAGGGGAATGATCATGTTCATCGATCTGCTGGCAATGCTCCTAGTTATACAGACCAAAATGCCGTTAGCCTTCTTGGCAACAAGGGCACACTGTTGACTCATATCCAGCTTCTCATCCAATGTAACCCCTAGGTCCTTTTCTGCACAACTGCTGCCTAGCCACTTGGTCCCTACTCTGTAGCAGTGCATGGGATTCTTCCGTTCTAAGTGCAGGATTCTGCACTTGTTCTTGTTGAACCTCATCATATTTCTTTGGACTCAATCCTCTAATTTGTCTAGGTCCCTCTGTATCCTATCCCTACCCTCCAGCTTTTCTACCACTCCTCCCAGTTTAGTGTCATCTGCAAACTTGCTGAGGGTGCAATCCACGCCATCCTCCAGATCATTAATGAAGATATTGAACAAACCTGGATCGACCCTTGGGGTACTCCACCTGATACTGGCTGCTAACTAGACATGGAGCCATTGATCACTACCAGTTGAGCCCGATGATCTAGCCAGCTTTCTATCCACCTTATAGTCCATTCATCCAGCCCATACTTCAACTTGCTGGCAAGAATACTGTGGGAGACTGTATCAAAAGCTTTGCTAAAGTCAAGGAATAACACATCCACTGCTTTCCCCTCATCCACAGAGCCAGTTATCTCATCATAGAAGGCAATTAGGTTAGTCAGGCATGACTGGCCCTTGGTGAATCCATGCTGACTGTTCCTGATCACTTTCCTCTCCTCGGAGTGCTTCAAAATTGATTCCTTGACGACCTGCTCCATGATTTTTCCAGGGACTGAGGTGAAGCTGACTGGCCTGTAGTTTCCCGGATTCTCCTTCTTCCCTTTTTAAAAGATGGGCACTACATTAGCCTTTTTCCAGTCATCCGGGACCTCTCCTGATCACCATGAGTTTTCAAAAATGATGGCTAATGGCTCTGCAATCTCATCCACCAACTCCTTTAGCACCCTCGGATGCAGCGCATCCGCCCCATGGACTTGTGCTCATTCAGCTTTTCTAAATAGTCCTGAACCACTTCTTTCTCCACAGAGGGCTGGTCACCTCCTCCCCATACTGTGCTGCCCAGTGCAGTAGTTTGGCAGCTGGCCTTGTTCGTGAAGACAGAGACAAAAAAAGCATAGAGTACATTAGCTTTTTCCACATCCTCTGTCACTCGATTGCCTTCCCGATTCAGTAAGGGGCCCACACTTTCCCTGATCTTCTTCTTGTTGCTAACATATCTGTAGAAACCCTTCTTCTTACGCTTAACATCCCTTGCTAGCTGCAACTCCAAGTGTGATTTGCTCTTCCTGATTTCACTCCTGCATGCCTGAGCAATATTTTTATACTCCTCCCTGGTCATTTGTCAAATCTTCCACTTCTTGTAAGCTTTTTTTTTGTGTTTAAGATCAGCAAGGATTTCACTGTTTAGCCAAGCTGGTCGCCTGCCATATTTACTATTCTTTCTACACATCGGGATTTTTTTTCTTGCAACCTTAATAAGGATTCTTTAAAATACAGCCAGCTTTCTTGGACTCCTTTCCCCCTCACGTTATTTTCCCAGGGGATCATGCCCATCAGTTCCCTGAGGGAGTCAAAGTCTGCTTTTCTGAAGTCCAGGGTCCGTATTCTGCTGCTCTCCTTTCTTTCTTGTGTCAGGACCCTGAACTCAATGATCTCATGATCACTGCCTCCCAGGTTCCTGTCCACTTTTGCTTCCCCTACTAATTCTTCCCTTTTTGTGAGCAACAGGTCAAGAAGAACTCTGCCCCTAGTTGGTTCTTCCAGCACTTTCACCAGGAAATTGTCCCCTACACTTTCCAAAAACTTCCTGGATTGTCTGTGCACTGCTGTATTGCTCTCCCAGCAGATATTGGGGTGATTGAAGTCCCCCATGAGAACCAGGGCCTGTGATCTTCTGTTAGTTGCCTGAAGAAAGCTTTGTCCACCTCATCCCCCTGGTCTGTTGGTCTATAGCAGATTCCCACCACACCATCACCCTTGTTGCTCACACTTTTAAACTTAATTCAGAGACTCCGTTTTTCTGGAGTTTCATACTGGAGCTCTGAGCAGTCATACTGCTCTCTTACATACAATGCAACTCCCCCAACTTTTCTGCCCTGCCTGTCCTTCCTGAACAGTTCCATCCGTGACAGTACTCTGGTCATGTGAGTTATCCCACCAAGTCTGTGTTGTTCCAATCGCATCATAATTCCTTGACTGTGCCAGGAGTTCCAGTTCTCCCTGCTTGTTTCCCAGGTTTCTTGCATTTGTGTATAGGCACTTAAGATAACTCACCGATTGTCCTGCTTTATCAGTATGAGGTAGGAGTCCTCCCCTCTTGAACTCTCCTGCTCGTGCTTCCTCCTGGTATCCCACTTCCCCACTTACCTCAGGGCTTTGGTCTCCTTCCCCCGGTGAATCTAGTTTAAAGCTCTCCTCACTAGATTAGCCAGCCTGTTTCATAAATGAAGATCTTTAGAGAAGGATGAAAAATACTGATGGGACAGGGCATTATGGAACCAAAAATGAGATGGTTAGGACATACGTGGAGGGAAGAGTAGAAAGACATAAGATAGGAATTGGATTGGAATCCCCAGGGCAAGAGATGGTGAGGTTAAACCAAGGACAACTTGGAAACACACAACAAAAGGAGAACTGAATGTTATCAAAATGGCATGTGAAGAAACTTAGACTGCAGCAATAGACTGCCAAGGATGGAAGGTAGTGGTGAAGGCCCTGTGTTCCACATGGAATAGAGAGGCATAAATCAAGTCAAACTCAGGGAAGTCATTCACAGGGAACAGCAGCCTTTGAAACCTAATTATTCTCTCTGAGGCATTAGCTTCTATATAAGATCCCTTTGTCTCTTGAAACACCAAGCACTGCACAGATGATTGACAAGGATTTTATACCCATGTTGCAACTTGAGGCCCAGTTCAGAATCCAGGCTCTTGGGTCTACTATATTGTCAAGCCCACAGGGAGTGGGAGCACAGTACTGCTAACAAACTCCATTTTACCAGGGACGCCAAAGTATTCTTGTAAGAACTGGAGAAAAGAGCAACTTCAGAGCACCTGGGAGATGTGCGACTTTAAAACATCTTTTGCTGCCTACATGGTCCCGCTGGAGCTCCAGCCAAAATTTAATCTGTTCCTCCTGTTGGGACCAAGAAAGTGGTGATGGCAGCACCTCAGATACCATGATGAAGGGCACAGGATATGAACCTGAATAGACCAGAATGCCACCACCTTCCCTCCACCAGGAATGAATGCCTCTGCTGGCACAGTTGCCCCCACACAAATAGGCAGTGCAATTTGCACCTGCATGGTGAATCAAACCCAACTTGTGCTAATGTTAGATTACCAGGCCCTGGATGAAAATTGTTGCGATTTTCACACATGTTCCCAAAACTGTAAAATTTTTGTCATATTTTAAGGAAATTCTGCTAAAATAGGATTTCTGTGTTTGTATATATGTAAATACAAGAGCACTTCCCTAAGTACAGCAGCCACACCAGTGATTGATACTGGTTGGTTATGGCAATGGGTGGCATATGGGCATTTAGATATACAATGCTTGTTATTGTCATTGAAAACTGTATTTCAAATCCTCACACACTGCACTGAAGGCTAATCTCTGAGAATCTGCCATTGTCTCTCAAGATTAGTATACAGGGAAATTGACTTTCATACCTGGCATTCACTCACAAAGTCCACCTTGGCAAATGTAAACCTGCATTTGATTGCAAATGTGTACAAATAATTTGCTTTGTTAAATTCTCCAACTGTACTTTCAGAGGTATTTTTTACTCTGCATTTATGGCTCTCCACTGTATCTAGTGAACTGCTGTTATCCTCTAACATGCCAATGGATGTCCCTACTAGCAGTAGGTGCAATAGACCACATCTGGAGTATAATCCCTCCAATGTCAGAAAAGCATATATTAGGGGAAACGCAGAGAAGAACAGCAAAAACTATTAGGGGTTGAAGGAATTGATCAGATGAGGAAAGCTTTACAAAAGTAATATAAATGAGGACTAAGGGTGGACATGATAACAGTCGATAGATATTTTAAGGTTGAAACACCTGGATGATAGAAGAAATATTTAGGATATTTCATGACACTGAGCCATATTTGGCTGTGATGGAAACCTGATCGCTTGGGACATGTAAATACAGAATGGAGAAAGAGCTACCGAATGTATTGGAGCTACTGTTTCTAGGAGAATGGACTATCAGTGGCTCCTAGACTTTATTGATTTGTGTACCACCATCTTAAAAAAAAAGTTATTAAATGAATGGACAGAACATCTAGCTCACATACCGCTAGGCAATCCCTCGACTAGATGATTTATCAAGCCTTTTCCATCAGTAATATCTAAGATCCTATAATAATTCCAGTTTGTAAATCCACAAAGTTTATTGGGATAAGTATGGAAACATTTGGGTGCTCCTATGTATTGAACCTCCAAACTTTCTGATGCTTATCTATAACTAATGTATACTATTAATACAGTATTCACTGTACTATAAGTTTTCTATAAAGTGATTAATAAATATTATTTGGTGGAGGAGTGTTGTCAGGTGTTTAGACCAGCAAACTATGAATTCGGATTCCTATATTCCTATGTTCTAATCCTATATCTGCATTGATTTTCTGTGTGATTTTGGTTCAAATCCTGTAACTCTTCTGTCTCAGCTTAGACATCACGATGGACTATTCTGGCCCTAAAATGTATCCATGTATGAAAATGGAGATGGTTTAATACATACCTACTTTTCCTGGGTAGAGTGAGAATTAGTTAATGTTTTTATAGACTTTGAACTGTTCAGTTGAAGGATACTATGTAAATGCTAAATATTATTTTAAGAAAGTTTCATTTACATTTTTCTATTTCTCTTCTCCTGAAGTGAGGGAGGGAGTAGCACAGGGGTAGGCAACCTTTCAGAAGTGGTGTGCCGAGTCTTTATTTATTCACTTTAATTTAAGGTTTCACATGCCGGTAATACATGTTAATGTTTTTTAGAAGGTCTCTCTCTATAAGTCTATATTATATAACTAAACTATTATTGTATGTAAAGTAAACAAGGTTTTCAAAATGTTTAAGAAGCTTCATTTAAAATTAAATTACAATGCTGATTTTACGCCGCCAGCCTGCTCAGCCCGCTTCCAGCCTGGGGTTCTGTTCACCTAGGCCTGCAGCGGGCTGAGCAGGGCCTGTGGCCG
The DNA here is from genome assembly GCF_011386835.1 of Chrysemys picta bellii. Classification (NCBI taxonomy): domain Eukaryota; kingdom Metazoa; phylum Chordata; order Testudines; family Emydidae; genus Chrysemys; species Chrysemys picta. The sequence goes on along the minus strand of NC_088793.1, from coordinate 39,989,750 downwards.
GGATGCCGGCTGGCAAGGGGCCGGCAGCTGGGACCCGAGACCTGGAGGGGGTTCAGGGCAGAGGGTGCAGGGCAGAAGGCTGGATGTGTGGGGTGGATTCAGAGGTCAGGGCAGAGGGCAGTGAGGATGTGGGGGGTTCAGGGCAGAAGGCCGGGGGTGTGGGGGGATTCAGAGGTCAGGGCAGAAGGCTGGTGGGTGTGGGGAGGTTCAGGGCAGAAGGCTGGATGTTGGGGGGACTCGAGGGCAGGGCAGAGGGCTGGGGGTGTGTGGAGGTGCAGGGCAGAAGGCTGGGTGTAGGGGAGGTTCACAGCAGAGGGCTGGGGTGTGTGTGGAGGTGCAGCGCAGAAGGCTGGGTGTTGGGGGGAGGTCAAGGCAGAGGGCTGGGGGGGTGTGGGTGTGCAGGGCAGAAGGCTGGGTGTTGGGGGCAACTCGAGGTCAGGGCACAGGGCTGGGGTGTGTGTGGGGGGTTCAGGGCAGAAGGCTGGGGTGCTCGGCTCGTGCGGGTGCTCCCAGCCCCCTGCCCTGAGCGGCTCATGGCAGGGGGCTGGGAGGGATATGCCCTGTTCCACCCCCTTCCCCAAGGTCCGTCCCTACCTCTCTCTGCCTCCTCTATGGGGCAGGGACCACGCTGCCGCTCGGCTCTGCTCCGCTCCTCCTCCCCCTCCCCGTCGCAAAGGCCATCACCAGCAGGGAGAGGGAGGGGGAGGAGGAGGGGCCGGACTGCACCATGCTGTGGGAAGAAGCAGGGGAGGGGGGAAGCTTGGCTGCCGCAGGACCAAGCATCTCCTCCTGTCCCTGCAAGGGAGAGCGGTGGGCGGGGGGGCTGAGTGGGGCGGGGGGCCGGGACCCCCCCACCGCTCTCCCCTGCGGGGGCAGGAGGCAGAAGCTTGGTCCTGCAGCAGCCAAGCTTCCCCCCTCCCCCGCTTCTTCCCAAAGTGTGGCGCTTTCCAGCCCCTCCGCCCCTCCTCCTCCTCCTCTCACCGGGAAGGCAGCGTGCCACTCAAAATCGGCTCACGTGCCATAGGTTGCCGACCCCTGGAGTAGCACCATATATTGTACATACAGAGAAGAAAGTATTTAATTAATTTTAATTGCACATAACAGGTTAATTACTTATAAATATAATGTATGGAAACAAAGGTTCCTTTATGACTTGATCCTTTAATATTATCAAAGAAAGACAGGTTTACATTCTCATTATAGAAATCCATTAAGCTGCTTTTGGGACAACCGATAATATTAGACACTTCATTCTTGTGAAAAATTAAAGGTAAGGATCTGTCTGTAGAAAAACACTTAAAGTTCTAAACTGCTCAGATGTTCCAATAACTTTCACAACAACCTGACTCCCCTGATAACCATAATTAATTCAAACTCAAGTTGTATCATCTGGTTTAGTTTGATATGAACCGACAGATGCTTCTGATATGATTGGCATCAGAAAAGGAAAAGGAAAGTGTTGATTAAAGCTGAAAACAAAACAAAAGGCCAAATTCATTCCTGTTATAACTCCCCTGAAGTCAATGGAGTTTAGCCAGGGGGAGAATGTATACCAAAACATTTAGCACAACATAAAATGGTGCCTGAGGGGGGCTAGAATGATAAAATTGAGCTAGCACAAGAATTGGGACAGTAAATGAGAGATGTGAAAGAATTATGAAATATATACTCAGGCTGGGATTCTGTGCTGCACCTCTAAGTCTATGTCTGCGCTTGTGTGCATACACAGGTAGCATATTATGTAATCTCTCATGTGCTTCACTTACCCATGGCTGAGAGTCCACATTTGCTGGGATAGATATGTGTATAACATTGTGTATATACACATAGCCACATCCACAGTGCTGCTGTTATGTGTTGTTAGTGCTACCATTACAGGGGAGTTATCCCAGAGTTCTGTGTGTCACAGGGAGACACTTTGGGAACCACTTTGCTGTGTTTTCTTGGTACTGTCTCTCACCTTCACACACTTGCTGATGGCATTTCCTGATTATGTTATTCCCTGCCAAACTGGATAGAAGATATGGAGCAGAGGGATGATGAGCTGGTTCTGCTCTTCCTCCTTATTACAGGACAAATAGTTATGCAGTGGAGTAGGTGATCAGTGATGTGCTGGATGGAATTTGGACAGAACTTTCAGACACATAGAAGATGGTTGACCTTGCGGATCAATGAAAATTAATTCAGCTCACATGATACTGATATAATGAATGCCAGTCTGGTCATCGTATGCCCTAATGTTAACTGTCACTTCTGGTGCAGGAGAAGTGCATGGTGCATGGAGTGGTGGGATCAAATTGGTTTGGAAATCTGGGATGACCCGCGGTGAATTCAGAACTTCCAAATGAGGAAACAGACTTTCATGGAGTGATGTGGGGAGTTTGGACCAAACCTCTGGCACCAGAACACTCAATTCAGGGAAGCAATATCAGTTCAGAACCGGGCTGCTATTGCTCTGTGGAATCTGGTTACGTCAAATACCCCTAGGTCTGTTGCAAACCACTTTGGGGTTGGAAAATCGATTGCTTGGGTCATGGTTGTTCAGGTTTGTGAGGCAATTAACACTGTTATTTACCCATAGATGGTTGCCATAAGAAAAATTCCAGCAATAATAGCTGGATTTCAGAGGATGAGTTTTCTGAACTGTGCAGGGGGCACAATTGGAAACCATATCCCAGTAGTTTGCCCACAAGTAAGCATGTGAAACAAAAATGTTACTATTCAATCATTCTGTGAGCCTTAGTAGCTTAGAGAGGCAAATCCCTGAATACAAATGTGGGAAACACTTTAAAGGTTCAGGATGCAAGGATGGGGAGATCAAGATAGTACTTGAAAGGGGCAAGAAGGGATTTTATTCCCCAGAAATTATATGGTTCTGTATGGCATTTCTGAGCCTGCTCCTGCCGTGGCTCATGAAACTATATGTTGACATCAGTGACCTTGGAAAAAGTAATTGAGTTAAAAACTAAGTAGCTGCTGAATGTTGGTGAAGTGCGCATTTGGTAGGCTGAATGCTCGTTGGTGCTGCCGATGCACCCATCTGGACGGCAGTGTGGCAAAGCTGTTCAGATAATCATGGCCTGCTGTGGACTACATAACATATGTGAGGGTAGTGCTTCCATCCCATGTGCTCTCAGCACAAGTCTGCCTGTATAAAGTTTACAAACCATCCAGACCCCACCCACATGCACACTGGTAATGATTCCCAGTGGGCAAGGGAAATCAGGGATTCAAAAAGAAAGGCAGAGGATGACATATGCCTGTGCCAAAGGACCCCTTCATATCCTGTACAGCTGCTGGAAACGCACATGAGGGAATATTGATACATACTTATGAGGTTCCATAGCTTTATGAGCATTTTGTTCAATAGTCGAAGGTCTTTAGCTGTTAGTTTGTGTGACATTGCATTAATTAAAGATGATTATAAGAGGGCACCTCCATTGGATCACTACATTTGTTCAGTTCTCCAGATGAGAAGTGGTGAAATTTGTGCTGCAGAGGGTGGTGGCTGAGTTATGTGGTCATTGTGTAATGTATGTGTCTTCAATGTTCACAGTTCTTCAGCTCTGTTACCGAGGAGAAGCACTTAAATGTTTTTAACGAGCTCATGATGATTTTGTTTAGATGGGGAATACTGCACCCATAGCGTTTTTTTTTTGGTTTTTTTACTTTTTATTGTCAGCAGTGCTAAGTACTATTAATGGCTGTTATAGAGCCTGATATGGTTGAAAATCCTTATTTATTTATTTTTTGTGGGGAAGGAGGCAAAGTACTGGCAGATGCTGTTATTGCTGGTATGTTCCCTCTTTCTTTGTTATTGTTCTTGGGTTTTGATTTTCATCGTGTTTAATAAAGCACTTAAGACACTGATCGACCCCTTTCGTGTGTTTTAGACATCTGCTATGTAGATTAATGGTAGTGCTTTTAAAGTACATATTCCCACCCACAGCACTTTCCCCATCTCTCCTGTGTCTCTGTGTAGCTTAAGATATTTCTGAGCCTTGGATGGGGAGACTCAAAAATATTTGCATTGTGATGGCATCAGATTTTTACACACCACTCTAATACATGAGGTGAGAAGCTTTCAGCCTATTCAGAAATGTAAAACCCAATTCAGTTCATCATTAGGGAGGAGGACCCACACACAATTAAAAAAAGCATAACTTTTAATAAAAGTGTGGCGTAGAAGGTTTAGTGGACAGAGTTTGAAATCAGAACTGCAACAAACTGTTACCAAAGTAACTGTTCACAACCAAGAACACTGCCCACAGTTTAATGTCTTTGCACACTCATCAGAAGGAGTGAACAATGGCGGTGAGATGGTGGGAACCGGGAACGTCTCCTGCAAGGATTTCAGGAGCAAGTACATGATAAGGTTCTGGCACTCCTGAAGGCTCAGCATTTTCCTCCTGGTTGGTCAGGAGGAGAGGCTATCACTGCAAAAGGATTCACCAATTCGGCATCACCCTGGGCGGTAGCTGGAGTTGGAGATGATGGCTGATGGGTTGGTTCTGAGGCCTTGGCAGCAGGCAGATGCTGCATTCTTTTGGCCACCAGTTGAATGAGCTTCTCTGTTAGGGAATGTTCACGTTCCCTACGGCGTCTTCATGTCTATGAAATGTTTCATAAGTATTTTCTCTTGCTGAATGCTCCTCCCATGCACTGGGGAATTGAAATTGCTCCTTGTTTCTCCCGTCCATCCCTATGAGCAGCTCCTCCATGGTCCTTCTCCTACCTCTGCTGTCTCTGGCATGCTGCTCCTGCCCTCTTAGCAGCGTCTTTTCACCCTGAAGAACCATAGGCCTTGCCAATTCAAAGACAGGGAAAGCATTATATTTTTGCCTTTTGGAACAGGCCGAGAAATCCCCCCTCCAAACATAAATTTGCTATGGAAGGCTACAATTTTGATAGTTTTCAGCATGCCAGGAATGTAGAATTCTCACTATCCTTGCTTCAAACAACTTTTGCAGCCCTTCTGGAAGGAACAGAGGCTAATAATGGTAAGAAAACTGTACTCATGTCTTAAATAATTTAAAATGTTCATAGTGTCTCAATGGGGATGAGGGGAGGGAGGGTAATTCCTTCCATGGTCTATGTTACCAGTTTACAATTTCATGCTTTAAGGCTGGCCAACAGTTGGAGAACATAGCGGTTTTCAAGGTACAAGAACAGAAAAGAGAGATGGTTTTCCAGGCCTGTGGAGGAGATCTGGAAATGTATTCCAGAGATATGTTTCTGATAATGGTCACCCATCTACATATTGCTGAACAGAGGGGCATGGTCATCTACGAAGGGAGACCAAGAAGATTTGCACCACCAATGAACCTGAAAAACCAGCTAGAGTTTTTACTGAAACAGAAATTTGCTTGAAATATACTTACAGGATTGGGAGGCAATTCACTTTGAAATTGATTATATTCTCAGGTAGCATAGAGATTTCATGCAAAATGAGAGATTGAACCACCCGCATCCACCCATCTCTAACTTTCCCTGAAAATCCTGGCCCTGTGCCTACCTAAAAATGGTAAAGTGGATAGCAAAAGAGGTACACCACAACTTTATTGGGTTTCCTGAAGATTCAGCTCAGCACCACAACCCCATTGCCTAAGACAGCTGGAAAGGGGCACTACACTATTTATATCTAACTGTGAGAGCAGATGCTTCCCTGACCCCTGTCTCCCCTGGCTTCTGCAGCATAGCTCTGTGTGGGGAAAAGTCAGGGCAGACACCAGGGACCGAGACCGTAAAGTCTTCCAAGGAAGACAAGACTAGGGTAGTTAATTTTTCCTTACAGAACCAACTGTAAAGTTTTCCATAACTGTGTTCTTTTCCCTTCCCCAACTGGATTTTTCTAAACTGCACCCCAACCTGTTTCCACATGGCCCTAGGACCATCTCTTTCTGACTACTGGCTATGAAATGCATAAATGCAGGGGCACCCTGATTTTCCTTCATAAAATGTTTGAAAAAATAGCTTTTGAAGCCAAATGCACAATTGTGGATCATTGGAAATCAACAAAACCATTGATTTAGAACTTTGTCTTGCCTGAGGACTATTTTCAGGTTGGAGCAGAACAGGGCTGGATGAAGGGAAAGGTGGAGGAGTTTGGTAAGAGTATGAGCCATGATAGTGCTTCAGCACTGCAGTTCAAACACACAGCAATGGAGCAATGGATACCATAGTATCCAGGGAGCAAAAGTCAATGCACAGTACTTCAAATATCCTTGATCTTAAAAATCAGAAATGTAGCACCAGAGCAAGAGGTAATATTGGTGAGGATGGGGAGGGTGCATTGTAATTTACCAACTGTTGGAGTCTTTGGCCTCCCTGTACAGGAGCGTCAAGTGCTTCATATGTTCCCGGCACTGGGATGGACTCTGCTGAATGCTCCCCGTTCCAGCCTCTGTGAAATTTCCCAGTACAGGTAAATGTTCCTGCTGCTCCAGCCAAATTCGTGGAGAATGGTGTACCCCCCACACATTGATCAGTACCTGGATATACTCAGCAGGCCAAACAGCTGCTTTCAGAGCTGGATCAATTTTCACTTGTAAAGAGTGTAGTAGAAAGATCATAGACATAGACTCATAGACTTTAAGGCCAGAAGGGACCCTCGTGGTCATCTTGTCTGAGCTCCTGCATATTACAGGCCACAGAATCTCATCCACCCACTCCTATAATTGTCCCCTAACCTCTGGCTGAGTTACAGAAGTCGTGTTCTATTCTGATCAGTCAGTGTACCGTGCTACTGCCAGTGAACAGAAGGACAAAGACCTATATGATATAAGGGTCAGGAAGAAAGGGGCTCAGTGCATTGTGGGAATGGAGGTGGCAGACTAATTAAACTCAAGACCTGGTACATGCCACATTCACTCTGCAAACAGGTACAGGGTTCTACCACAGCTTAAGGTGTGTATTTACCCACCCCTGACATATGCTAGCTTACATGCCCTGTGCTTTCCTTCAGACACATGCTTCTGAGGTTTTAGTGTGGAGAACAGTGGGATTATGGCACAAGGCCATGCATAGACAAATGTACAGTCACTAGTATAGCCATGCCATAAGAAGTGCAGCACCAAATTTGCAGTCCAGGGGGGAGGAGGAATTATGTTGGCTTTAAGGTCCAGAAGCTGGAGGTGCCCCTTCAGGCCCATCTGTGTTACCACAGCCTCCTGTGACTGCCCTAGGGGCTGCACTGGTGCCTAGAATCTCCACAGTACTGTATTCTGCAGCTCTACCCCGCCCACCCCTTCCCAACTCAGACCCACTGCTAGTATGACCCACACATCAGGGCATATGAGGGGGATGTCAGGAGGTAGCCTTGTAACAGACTTCTACTGCACTAGTATCCTGGGAATTCTTTTTCTGGATCAGTATGGTTTTTAGGATCTCTTTATGTTGCTCCAGCCTTTTTAACCATGGTAAGGGGCCAGAGTGGTGGTGAGATTCCTGTTTGAAAATCTGTTATTCAGATTTACCTATATTTACTATACATATAATGCAAAATAACAAAGTCCCTTAGAATAATAATGAAAGTGGAAAACCATGCGATCTGATGCTTTAATTAATATTAGGCTCACTGTGGGAGGTTGACAATGTCAATTTCCATTGCCTCTATCTGAGCTGAGCTTGGAGTCTAGCCCACAGATACGTGAATTAGGTCACCAGAGAGTAAGGGTACATCTAGGGTTACCATATCTCATAAATAAAAAAAGAGGACCCTCCACGGGCCCTGGCCCCGCCCATTTCCCCACCCCTAGCCCCGCCCCAACTCCGCCCCTTTCCACCCTAACTCCGCCCCCTCCCACTCCCAGCCAGGGGGAAAGGGCTGCCCCAGTGCTACCGGCTTCAGGGTTTGCCGGGCAGCCCCCAGACCCTGCGCCCCCAGCCGGCGCTTCCCCAGCACAGCTGGAGCCCGGGAGGGGAAGCGCCCAGCTGGGGGCGCAGGGTCTGGAGGCTGCCCAGCAAACCGTGAAGCCGGTAGCGCTCGGGCTTTGGGCAGCCCCTATGCCTCCGGACCCTGCGCCCCCAGCCGGGCACTTCCCCTCCGGGGCTCCGGCGGCTCTGCGTAACTTACACTGTGTAAGTTACACAGAGCCGAAGAGGAGCAGAGCCGCGGCGGCTGGAGGCTCTGCTCCTCTTCGGCTCTGTTTAAGAGCCGGGCTGCCCCAGCGCTACCGGCTTCGGGCAGCCCCCATGCCTCCGGACCCTGCGCCGCCGGAGCCCGGGAGGGGAAGTGCCTGGCTGGGGGCGCAGGGTCCGGAGGCACGGGGGCTGCCCGAAGCCAGTAGCTCTCGGGCAGCCCGGCTCTTAAACAGAGCCGAAGAGGAGCAGAGCCTCCAGCCGCCGCGGCTCTGCTCCTCCCCGACTCTTCGGCTCTGTTTAAGAGCCAGGCTGCCCGAGCGCTACCGGATTCGGGCAGCCCCCGTGCCTCCAGACCCTGCTCCCCCAGCCGGGCACTTCCCCTCCCGGGCTCCGGCGGCGCAGGGTCTGGAGGCATGGGGCTGCCCGAAGCCGGTAGCGTTCGGGCAGCCCGGCTCTTAAACAGAGCCGAAGAGTCGGGGAGGAGCAGAGCCGCCATTTTCCCGGACATGTTCGGCTTTTTGGCAATTCCCCCCGGACGGGGGTTTGACTGCCGAAAAGCCAGACATGTCCGGGAAAAAGAGGACGTATGGTAACCCTAGTACATCTACACTACCCGCCGGATCAGCGGGTAGCGATCAATCTATCGGGGATCAATTTATTGCGTGTAGTGTAGACTCAATAAATCGATCCCCGGTCGCTCTCCCGTCGACTGTTGAACTCCAGCTCAGTGAGAGGCGGAAGCAAAGTCGATGGGGGAGCCGCGGCAATCAACCCCGTGCCATGAGGACGCGAGGTAAGTCAAACTAAGATACGTCGACTTCAGCTTCACTATTTTCGTAGCTGAAGTTGCGGATCTTAGGTCGACCCCCGCCCCCTAGTGTAGACCAGGCCTAAGATATAGAGATAGCTAAACAAATGCCACAAGAACTGTGGGTCAGATTCATTGTTTGATATTAGATTCGCACGTGAATTTGCATATATCGTATAATACTATTCTTCCCATTTTCGGAGGAAGATGAGCAAATCAAGCATCACCCATTCCTGACTAGTTCAATTCACATGCCTTATCCTGTATATATCACACTTCCCATGTGCACACAGACTCCTCACTTCTACAACAAACTTTACATTTCCAACCTGCAACAGTCCACAGCAGTCATATCCAATTTCTCAAGATTGTGCACTCACTCACCTCCTTAATTCCAGAAATATTAAGATATCGTACTCATAGATACACTTATTTCAAGTCTAATTTGTTATTATTACTCCCAAATTGTGAATTGTGTATGTGAGAGAGATTTACAATCTATGTGTAGAGGAGAGCAGTTTTGGATGGGACACTTGATGATCAGCTAGACCTAATATGGTCCTTTATCCCATAAACTGTACAGAAGGGTCTTGACAGGACAACATCAAGCTGAATGTTTTGATAGAATAGCATAGCCATACAAGAATAAAAATAACTGGATGCATTATCAAGGGCATTTGCTAGTTTCAACAAATTGCCTATTTCAATTATCAAAAAAATTTCCTCTGGTTCTTCAATCATGCCTTCCTAGCTACAGCAATACATTTGAACAAATGCAAGAAAGATGCCATTACAACTTGTCTAGGATGCCTTCACCAACATTGTTGAAAATCTCATCATAGCAAAAATATTAATATATGGTGACTTACTACAGTCAGTTTTTCAGGATAGGCATTTAATGACATGACTAAATAGAAGTTGAGTCAAGCAAGTCTTTCGCTGAAGATGGTATCTTGCCTTTAGCAGTAACTAAACCTGATGCCATAAATTACCTTGAGACATTCTGCTGTTTTATTCCAGCAAAAAGCAATGCTGATATTTTTACAGTATTGTCTGCATTTTAAAACTTTTAAGCAGATTAAAAAATATATGAACTTTATCTGAGTAAAATCCACCTCTGTTTCTTTGATAATATTCTCAGCAGTGAACTAAACTCATGAATCCTATTGTTGCTGTATTATTTACTGTTTTAACATAGTGACTATTTTTATTTTTGTGATCTTTTTTGCATGTTTTCTTTTTAATGAGCATTGTAAGTTTGTTTGTTTTGGTGGCTCAGAGCTTTACATGTCATTTAATAGATTACAAACTTTTCATTGTCTTTGTCCTCTGAATGTAAAGCACATTTTATTCTGTGCAACTGCAGCTTTCATTAAGTATATATTACAGCCAATTATTTCTCATTACAATATAGCTGTCTACTTATCTCAAAGCTCATCAGATATAAGGTCCTGGGCCCCAGGAGTTCAAAATAATTTAATACAAATCTAAGAAAAATAAATATTGAGTTTATTTTGTTTTACTTTTTAGCACAACTTCATCAGATCAGAATAAAAGAAGGCCAGGAACACACTGAGAAATTAGGATGCTGTTCTCATAAAATCAATTAGAATGTAGTCATGTCTCATGTAACTTGATGCGGGACAGTTAGAATGTTGGGAGCATCATTCATCAAACTAAGCATGGCGAGGCTTGTATTGGATGTAGAGTATAAAACAAAGCAATTAATCATGTTACATTTTAAAAGACATGCTATTTTGTGTCGTATATGCTTTACAGCCCATGTTGCCTAAAACTGTTGCTGGCCTACAAGGAGGATTCCAGGCTTTCAGGGGAATTTACACTGAGTTCCACTAAGTACCTTCAAAGCAGACAGTTACTGCAGGGTATAAATGCTTTTAGGCAACATGTTTTATATGTACCTTATGTAGGGCTAAATTGAGCCTACCCTTACTATGTCCATGGAGGGGAAAAGAGGAATAAAGGATTCCACCTTATTTTGCATTATCATGATTTTTGCACGATCATGTTTATATAATATATTAGATATTTAGATAATATATTAGATAATTTATTACATATCTAAATCTAATAAAGGATATATATAATAAAGGATATAGCTATATATATATCCTTTATTCCCTGCATATATATATATATAGGAATATATATATAGGAATAAAGGATTTCCCCACTATTTTATATTTATATATATATATATATATTTTATTCCCTGCATAGCTATATCAGGGCTAGATTGTGTGCATCCCTGATATAGCTATGCAGGGACTAAAGGATTCCCCGCTATTTTGCAGGTCCATCAGGACTTCCCAGATCATGGCTCGCAGTATTCTAGGGAACACAGGAACTCTTCCAGAGATGCTCCTGTAGTGGGTCTAAAACAGTGGTGGGCAAACTAAGGCCCGTAGGCCGGATCCAGCCCATCAGGGCTTTGGATCCGGCCCGCGGGATTGCCACCCCCATAGTGCTGCGGGTCCCGCGCCGCTCCCAGAAGCGGCCGACACTACGTCCCTGTGGCACCTGGGAGACTGGGGGGCAGAGGGCTCCGGGCACTGCCCTCGCATGCAGGCACTGTCCCCCACAGCTCCCATTGGCCAGGGAACCACAGCCAATGGGAGCTTCAGGGGAGGTACCCACAGGTGAGGGCAGTGCGTGGAGCACTCTTCCTCGCCTCCCCCAAGGGCCACAGAGATGTGGTGCAGGGCCAGGGCAGGCAGGCAGGGAGCCTACCCTGACACCGGTGCACACTGCTACCACCCTGGAGCTGCACCAGGAAAGCAGCGCCGGGCCAGAGCCCGCACCCTGAATCCCTGCTGTACCCCAAACCCCTGCTGCACCTCTCCTGCCCCCTGCCCCCAATCTCCTGCCCTGAACCCCCGTCGTACCCTGCACTCCTCCTGAACCCCAACCTCCTGTCCTGAGCCCCTTCCTGCATACCACATCCCCTCCTACACCCTGCACTCCCTCCTGCACCCCGACCTCCTACCCCAGCCCTACATGCAATTTCCTCACCCAGATGTGGCCCTCAGGCTAAAAAGTTTGCCCACTCCTGGTGTAAAGGGTGAAGAGTGAGTGGAGAGAGATGGGTAGTAGGTGGAGGTATGGGTTTTCCTCCCAATAAAGAGCAGGACTGACTGGGTGAATGGGAGACCGGAAGTATGCAGCACACCTTTAAGAGTGGTCGCAAATTATTCTCTCCCAGGTCAACAAGGGAGCCCTGGAAGGACTTGTGACTGTGAGGGTTGTCTCCAAGACATACTGTTTATACATGACCAGGTTGCTTATGCATAAGGCTGCGAATATTTCACAGAGGTCATGAAAGTCAGATTCAGTGACTTTCTGGGACCTTCATGACTTCTTCAGCAGCTGGTGCGGCTGAGCCCCAGGCCCTGCCACACTGACTACTGCTTGGGCAGACCCAGGGCCAGCTGCATCGGCTGCTGCTCAGGTGGCCCTAGGCAGCTGGTGCCAGGTGCTGCCCTGGAGCAGAGGTCTGGAAGCAGTGGCAGGGCACCAGGCTGTCCCCCAATTGGAGTAGCCGGAGCAGTGGGGCCCCAGGCTTCCCCCCCTCCTCTCTCCTTCCCCCAGGGGCAGCATCAGCATCTGCTGGACCGCCCCCCTCCCCCCCCCCAGCATCTAAGATTTACTTAGGGATATTTATAGTACAAGTCATGGACTGGTCATGGGTCGTGACTTTCTGTTTATTACCTGTGCCCTGTCAATGACTTTTACTAAAAATACCCTTGACTAAATCATAGCCTTACTTATGCACAACCTAGTCCACAGTGGATAATAATTACAGATTGTACTTATATATTAGTGCTCATTTAATAATAAATTCAGTTTCACACTATCCTGGGAAGATTTTTTTTATCCTTATTGGTGGGGCTGGGACAGACAGATCCTAGGGTAATATTAGGTACTACAGTTTGAATTATGAAAACAGGACGTTAATATAACCAGATTCTAAATCAAGGTAGTTTAATATTATTTTAAAGTTTACCCTTCTTATTTATAGCTACTGGTTTATGAGTAACATAGTTATCTCTTGTCATTTGTACTGCTCCCTTTTCTGAAAACTAAGCCATCGTTTCCAGAACTGCTTACAGAACACAATACTTGTACAAATGGAATTACAGCATTTAATGAAGTACAGCATTAAAAGATACTTAATGGCACAACTTTCATATCTGGGGTTTTAAATGAGTAGTTTTAGGTATGATACTGATGATTTTTTCATACCTGGCCCAAACTTCTTACAGCATAACTGCTGTCCTGTCCGCCTCTCCCCGGGTGAACAACAACAGACAGACAAAAGGGGAGTCTTGTTTCAATTTTAGTAAATTCTAGCCTTCCCATTGGCTCTTTTGGCCAGGTGCCCACTCGCTTCCTTTTACCTATGCATAGCAGTGAGGCTTTTTAACCCTTTACAGGTTGAGCAATTAGAGAACAGCTTCTAAGAGGGATTTTATAGCTACTGGCTGGCTGGGTGTCCATAAAAGGGAGCTACCCCCTCCTCCTTTCATCTATCACATCCTGCCACGGTGGGGAAGGAGGAAAGGGAGAAATGAGGGAGCACATACAGTTCCTGGCATGTGGTGGAGGGGAGAATGAGAGACACACACAGTCCCTGGCATGAAGGGGGATGCAGAAAGTGTATGAAATAGATGGAGGTGGAGGATAGCCACAGGGAGCTTGTGGGGTGGGATGGAGAAATACAGGGAGTTCCTGTTGTATACAATGACTTTAGCCTGCAGAAGCTATGAAGTGTAAAACTCCCTAGTTACATATATTTATTATGTATTTTTAAGGAACAGATTAAAATCAATGGGAAACTAAGCTAAGAGATCTCAGTGTAGCCCTGATGTGCTGACGATTGATTGGCTGGTTATCGATTGCTTCACTTTGTTAGAGTTGTCTTGGCATTGCTCCAGCCAGGGAAAGCACGTTCCTCTACATCATTCACTAGTGGAAGAAAGTCGACATTTACCCCATTATCTCCCTTGTGAATAAAAGTCATGAACATAGAAACATGAGATCTGTAGCAAGCTGTCTGCAACAAATTATTTCCTCCAGGCTCATATCTTTAGCTCTTATGCTCATGATGAAGGCTGAGCAAAAGTCAAAGCAAAATGCTAGAAAATGTCAAGTTGCTCCAAGCATGGAAGCCAGTGATGTTGCCAATGCAGAAAGGGGAGTACTATATGTGATAACATGCAGCAGCTGTGGAGGATGGGAATTGGTGACCTTGGGGGCGGGGGTTACCTCCTATGCTCAACTATTGTGATACAGAAGTGAATAGTGCAAACAAAATCCATACATCACTACTGCATTCAAAGCAGGATTTCTGTTATGGAGTGTGATGCAAGCTCTACTCCACACTGGTGTATGTCAGCAAAAAAAAGAAGAAAGGGAAACACATGCTGTGAGCACCAAAACTCCCAAAATAGCACTTTCAAGTGCTGAAAGACAAAAAGGGTGGGAGGAAGATAACAGGAGAAGTAAGCACAGAAAATATCACACTCAGTGCATAGTCAGAGGATAGACCTATAGTGAAGCACTTTGAATTTTAATAGGAAGCGAGTATGTACTTGTACACTATATCACATTAGTATCACTAGATTGGATATACATTGTACATCCATAGGCAGAAGCAAGTGTTAATTTGCTGTAATTCGTAGTGCTTTCTTTTTTTTTCCTTTTTAGCTGACATTATTTTTAAATTCCTCCTGGTTGTGTTCACTTATGTATGTCTTTCCCATGTCTTTCCTCTTCAGTCTCTCTTTCAGATGTTCTAGATATGGCAATCTTGTGGAAGTAGGGAGATGATGCTACTTTGGCATCTCTCAACAGCCAGCAATAAGCAGAACATTACTAGCAGTGTCAGGCAACACCGTGTTATATTTTTCTCAGGCATAATAATTTCATATTTGCTGCTGCTCTTAAATGTACATCACTGAGACTGATCTGGCATTGCATTGCAGCAGTAAAAAAATGCTCTCTCTATATCAGCAAGCAACTCTACAATGTTGTTGTTAGTGTATGTTTAGTGATCCAAAAGTGTCCATGGTGTCTGTCTATGCGGCTGTGTGTGCTGTTTCTTCGGAAATGCAGTAGCAGAGATGGACAAAGTTCTAAGCAAAAGATCTACAGTAAAGCAGAAAATGAGAGAGAGACAGAGTACCTGAGGTGAAAAACCTATTGTTCTTGTTCTAATAAAGTTCCTTGTTCAGTGTTGGGAAAAAGTGATTCTTTCTGTGAACCTTTGGCACATGACAAAGTCCGTGCCTAGAAGAGTTTAAAATCCATGGACCCAATTCTGTCTCCCTTACTCACAATGAGGAGTATTTTAGGCTGTCAGTGATTTCAGCGGAACTACTTAAGGGGAAAGGACTACACAGCAAAACAAAGTGATTGAATGTTTATTGTTGGCTTGTTAGTTCCATGGCTTTTGCTATTATTTAGCAGGATTTTTTGTTTTGTTTATTTGGTTTATGTTACAGTGTGACTGTAGACTCTCCATCTCCCACCTTACTCAGCCCTTATCATTCCTGCCTACTTGCCTATTGGTCCTGCAAGTTTTGTCAAGTATTTTGTATGTGCACATCATTTTTGTTTGCCTTTGACATACTTTATCTCCATTTGTATTTGGTTAACTCTGACATTTTTTGTCTTTATTTTCTTTATTCTAATTCTTTTATATAGCAGAGTCACCCATTCTACAACCAAGACTAGAAATCTCCATTACTCTGTGAGTTAATACTCCAAAAAGAGAAAAGATCAATAGTCACTCTGCTGCATCCCTCTGAGGTTATGTTTTGGCAATGAACTCTCAAGGTGTTTGGGTAAGAAAGATGCTTTTTTCAATCAAATTTGCTCATGTTGTAACCAAAGCATTAGTGTGACTGTAAAGGTGTTAAAATGCATCTACATGGGTGTTGAGAGAGCTTTTCAGTCACATTCAGCTAACTTGATTGAATAAAGCACCTTTTTTGGCCTGCGTGCATAGGCCGAGGACTCCCATATCTTCCTTAAAGTAAAAAATAATTTCTTTGCAAAGAAGTGTAATATTTTATCTCCAGGAAGGAGAGATCCCTACCACATCATTCTTACAGCTTGCCTCATGCCTTTGCAGTACAATCCATAAAGCAACATTTTCCTTAATGTTTTCTGTGCTTTCATTGTCCGGCTATACCGAAAGAAGGACAGGAGACACTTACTCTTACTCTACTCAGAAATGGGTTTAATCAGGCTGCAACTTTATTATTAGATGTCTTGGACTACCCAGCAGATAAAAGTGTACAGTGCAGATAACCCCCTGTTTATTCCTTAATTACCTGGGGGGGGGGGGGTTTCCACCAGCTCCCTCTCTTTTTCCATTCAGGTCCCTCCAGCACATCCATTGCTGGGCCCATACCATCCAGGGCCCTAAACCCCCGCACTGTTCTGTTCCGTTAACCAGTACCTCCTTTTTAAGTTCTTTACCAGGCCATTTATCTGGTCATTGGATGCCTTCCCTATGAAGTACCTGCACCTTTACAGGTACATGATAACATGTACCACTGACATGTTGTCGCACCAGAAACACACCCTTTTATCCAGAGGGAGCTGTAATATGTCTGCCCTTGTGTCCCGTTCGATCCCCAGGTATGCTAATGTAGTGGAAGGGCCCTCTGTTTTGTCTTCTGTGAAGGGTGGTACCCCCAAATGTTTTGCCAGGGTATGTGGTCTATTCCACTGTTAACGGAGCTGCCTCGTGGGTATGAAAGATGATATATTAATCGATATTCCCCTGGGCTGCTGTTGGGGACTGAACCCAGGGAGGAAACACTTAGGGTTCCCTATAGGTAATTGGTTAATTGGGCCTGTCATCCTACCCTGCCTCTTTTGACATTACATGGGTTCTACTCCATGAAAAAGGGATCTGAAATCCCACAGTAATCCTCCTCACGCAAATATGCCACATGTGCTTTATTAGGGTAATCCCATAGGAAACTCTTAACACCGTAAGTCTAACTGCCAATGATGCCCATGCCCATTGGACCACCCTCAGCTTGACTTCCTCTCCTGTTCTGCACCCCATGAGCTGCTTCAGCTGAGCCAAACCTGCAGTTGGCATTCGATCCACCCCCAATCCTGTTTCCCCTTGTGACCATCTCCTACCGCTCTGGCAGGAATGGGCAAAATGCGTCGCAAAGCATATCTTGCACGTATGCTTGAATTTACAGGTGCTACAAAAACAACCATTGTTATTAAATGCCCAGGAAATATTATTATGTGACTCGTGCCCCTCCTCAGCTTGTAGTGGAAGGAACAGGTCACTATCCGTGTGAACGCCTGGTCCCCGCAGAGTCATCCACTCCAACCACAGTGTGTGATGAGGTATGTCCCACCGGATGCCAGTTTGTGTTGCTGCCCTTAATCGAAACTGTTTGTCATAATTAAACCAAGACATGCCCCCAAACGTATTATATGCCCGCCTGATTATATCCATATACTTAAACAAGGCTGACCTTCTCTCTGGGTAAGCCTGTGCTATAACACCTGCATAGCTAAGGAAAG
Source organism: Chrysemys picta bellii (assembly GCF_011386835.1). Taxonomy (NCBI): domain Eukaryota; kingdom Metazoa; phylum Chordata; order Testudines; family Emydidae; genus Chrysemys; species Chrysemys picta. The sequence goes on along the minus strand of NC_088793.1, from coordinate 39,972,277 downwards.
CAGCCTCCCAATTTCCCCACATTCTAGGCACCCTTGGCTGCTTGGGTAATTCCCTATTCTGTGTGCTCTGTCCCAGCTTACTCTCTGTCAACACCTCTCTGTGCAAGAGGGGTAATATTTCCATGTATTCCCCTCTCAGAATTTTATCCTTAGTTGTACTGAGTAGGTGAACTCACATTGGGTCAGCCAGCCTGGCATAACTGTACTCGGGACTGACTGATGGGGCCTCCTCAGTGCCCTTTTCCCCCACAGCTCCACCAGGAAGCTCAACTCTGTTCCAGGAGGTCTTAGTGACCTATCTTAATGACCGGTGAGTCAAAATGTGCCCAGGGGTTTCATCCACACTGCTGCCCGCCCCCCACCCATGCAGGAGGTCTGCCCCACCTGCCTGTCTCCCGAATCCCAAACTCGTGCCCATGCTGGGTCTTCCCTGGAACCCAGACCAGACCCCTGACCACAGATGCCTGAAGCTGTTGCAACAACTGTAGATTAACTTGCAGCAGCTGCCCAACACCATTAATGTCCTCAGCAGGGGCGCACACTCCAGATGGGTCTGATACAGATTCTGGGACTCTCATTCCTAGCCCTGGCCTATTTATACCCCAAAAGGCCCACTCCCATCCCCCTCAAGCAAACTCTGAGAGGGACAATTTGAGCCTGGACCCTGCACCTCCCTGAGGCAACTGCCACCCATTGCCACACTGCAAGGCAGGATATCACCTGTGCCACCTGTCTCCCCAACCTCTGTTGCAGAGCACACTCACATCTGGAATCAGCCTCACCCCCATCTACTGGGTTCCGTGTAGAAGAACATCCTGGTTCTGGGCGACCCAGTACACTTTGGAAGCCCCGCAGTGCTGTAAAAACAACCTGACTGACCACTTGCCGCAAATGGCTGTTGACTAACCCACCAGCAAACACAGCCTGCTCACCTGCATGCGTGGTTGCTTCCCCTGGAGCATCGCCCTCCCCCAGTGCACGAGGCTGCCCTGGATGATCTAACACACCACAATGGGCTTCTCCAATCCCTGTCCTGGTAACATCCCCTTACCCCTGGTGCGATGAGCCCACCCCTGGGCTACCATTTACCCTTCAACCCCATTAGAACTGTCCTGTGCAGTGTTTGTTACACCCCCTGCCCCCAGTGAAGGTACATTTCTGGCAGTGCTAATCTGGCCACAGCAGGAATGAAGTGAAGGCCAATTGGTTCCCCATGCCTCTGATAACAGCAGGATTGGGATGAGAGGGAGCTAAACTACCTCCCATCTCCCGCCCCCTCCCAATGCCTGGCGATCTGATCTGATGCTGATCAATTGCACTAGCTGACTCACCCTCCCTGTGAGCTGCTTCTACCCTGACTGTGTCTGTCCCACTCTGGAGAAAGGGGGAGCTTCCTGCGACCACATGGAGCCATGCTACCTAGCGTGGCTGGATCCTCTGCTGCCTTGCCTACTGTGTGGAGAAAGGGGTTTCCAATGCCAGGGCTTGCACCTTTAAAGCATTCCGCCCCTTACATTCCCAGTGGGTGAGTCAGTACTGCAAAGCTGACCACCTTTTTGTAGCAGTTTCTGACCTTGTATTCCCTCCCCCACCCTCACCGCCATAAGGCACTACTGTCTTCCTCTGGCAAGCCTGGACAACGTCCCCTCCTGCTTTAGGTGCGGTGTGATCATTTGCATGCCTGTTTTGCCAATGGCTCTTGACAGTGATCACCAATTTTTGAAAGCTATTGGGTCAATGAATGGCAATAAAAAGAGAGCCACAAAATAATTTATTACTGGCAACTCAACATCATTATGTACTATTGATGCAATGCCATGAACATAGTGTCAGTACATCTGTTAGATATTGGTTTGTAGTTCTTAGCAACCCTATTTGCCACTTTTATACTCCTACTCTCAGCTCCTTCACTCCTCCTGCTGCCTTCATTATTTATTCTCCCCCTTTCCAGCTCTTTGGAGGTATGGGAAAGAATCTCGGATTCCATCATCTGTTTGCTCAATGATACCTGAGCTGCCTCATCTATGGCAGGCAGAACTACAGGATGATCACCTTTGTGAATTATATTCAAAACATATGCAACTGTAGAGCGTCAGATTGGGTATCACTGAATTAGACTTTGCTCAGTGTTTTCACAGGTATCTTAAATGATACATCTTATTGCCACTCTCCTTGCTGTAATCTTTACATACCCAGTGTTAGTGGTTCTGTCTTTCCCAAAGCTATTTATTTGAATGTAAATAAAGTTCAAAATAGTGTAAAAAGCCATATGTGAACTGAAAAATGTGAAAATCTTCACATTAGCCTCTCATTGTGAGAAGTTGACACATAACTTGATATAGGAGCGTTGCTGATGCAAAATGCATTAGCACCACAGCATGGGCTGTAGACAAGACAACAGCAAGGGGTTAAACTTTATGGACCAAATACTACATTCACTATCATGTGAAATTTGTTAGTAATACAGTGAAAGTTTGCTAATGTTTAATTGCTCTCACTGTTACCTACTGCTTTAAACATTTCATGTTCTCATCTATATTGAATTTTGGATTCCACTGAGACTAATTTACTGTTCATTTACAGTGAGTGAGGCATATGGTCCACCCATTAAGCAATTGTTTTTCCTACACTTATTGATACTGAATAATTTCCATGCCCACTCATGCAGTAAATTAACAGTGCTAGTGGTGGATAACCTGTTAAGGGCATAATTTTCCTCTATGAAGATGATAGTAGTATTCTAATGTGGTAGTTATAATCTAATGTGATCTGTGTATTGCAATATAGCACATTTTATATAACCTGGAGAAGGGCCACCAATTCAGCTTTCTCTTGAAGGATTAAGAACTGGCATTTAAAAGATTTTTTTTAAATCTGATCAAATTTGTTCATATATTTCATAGTTTTCATACAATATATTTAAATAACTATTTAAATTCTTGCTTTTTCAATAGTTTGTAGTTTTATTACATAATCTTTTAAAAATAGGCTTAAAAACCTATATTCAAAGAGATTATCAAAGCTATAGATGCTTCTTTGTAACAATAAAGTTATACTCAGAATACCAAAGAAAGTGAGAGAGATTTTGCCTTATAGGACCAATCCTGCAAGAGTCTGAGTGCCCTCAATTCCCATTGAAACTGTTATCAGTTCAATTTATAATTTCAGTGGGGGATTCAGCATGTGGCCGGATTGGACCATATTATCAGTTATAGAGTTGCATGTTAATGCCTTCTTTAAAAGTAGCAAACTTGCTGATAAGGAGCATGTTACAAGAAGATAGCTTTAAATGAATAAAAAATTATAGAGCAGTTCTATGGAATCAATTTATGAAACAAAAAAATGTGACAAGTTTTTTCAGAATTTTTATTTGCAGTGCTGCAACCATGAAAAAGTTTCTTCTTACTTACATATGTTTACAAGAGATAATGTTGACAGCATTTATTATGGAAATTGAAATGTTTCATACTGCATAATGCATTTGTAGTTCATTCACATGTCCATTTTAAAGAAAAGTCATCTTCATTTTCTGCTGCAGGGGAACCATATTAATCATGTCATGTAGTAGCCTAACATGACAAGGAGGTTAAGAATAAATAAATACATATACCACCATTCCAAAGTCTCTGTTTCAGACATGCCCTTCCCAAATAATATTAGTTTTAGCAGGAAGAGGAAACTGATACATAATATTTCGGATTAAAAATATGTTGGATTATGTTTGTAGAGCCTATCATGCAATTCTAATCAGAACAGAAAATTGGAACAAAAACAGTTAACAGGTTTATGCATAAAGAACAGGAGTACTTGTGGCTTCTTAGAGACCAACAAATTTATTTGAGCATAAGCTTTCGTGGGCTACAGCCCACTTCATCAGATGCATAGAATGGAACACACAGAAAGAAGATATTTATACATACAGAGAACATGAAAAGATGGGAGTAGCCATACCAACTGTAAGAGGCCAATCAATTGATGAGCTATCATCAGCAGGAGAGAGAAAAAAACCTTTGAAGTGATAATCGAGATGACCCATAGAAAGTGTGAGGATATTTTAACATGGGGAAATAGATTCAATTAGTGTAATGACCCAACCATTCCCTGTCTCTGTTCAAACCTAAGTTAATTGTATCTAATTTGCATATTAATTCAAGTTCAGCAGTTTATTCATGTTTGTTTGTTGGTTTGTTTGTTTAAAATAGGGCATTCATTGACTGTAGAGAACAGCCGTGGTAACAGAAAAAGCATCATAAAAATGGCCTCTGCTCATTACTTAAACTACTACATAGAAGGATTTTGAGCACTAGTAAAAATATTTCAGACAAAGATTTCTAAAATAAAACTCTGAAAAGAATTGTTACCTTTTAAAAAAATTTCAAAATTATTAAAATATTCTCTCCTGTTGATCAGATAGAGGCTGGCATTATTGGTGAAGTGAAGGCAGGAGTCAGCCTTGCACTGAGATAATAGGTAAAGGCTAAATTGTTCAGGGCTTTGACAGTAAGGAAAAGAAGTTTGCATTTGATGTGGTAGAATTGGGAGGACAATGAAGGGATTTAAAAGGGGGGTAATGAGCCAACATGTTACAAGCGACGGAGATTTTTGCAGTAGAATTTTGAATGGACTTCAGAAGGACCAAGTTTGGAAGCATCAAGGCTATGCATAGTCAAGATGTGAGATGATCAGAGCTTGGACAGAATGTTGGCAGTGTGAGCAGAGAGGCAAGGTCTAATCTTGGGGATATAGTACAGGCAAGATTTAGACAATTGTCTGAGGTGTAGTCAAAGGAGTGGGGTGAATCTAAGATAAAGTCAAGATAACCATCTGGAATGATTGGTAGGATGGTGGTGACAGCGAAAGAGTGGAAAGCCTTGTGGGAAAGATCAGGAACTCATTATAATCAATGTAAGATTTACTATTGACTTCAATGGAGCAGGACTGAGTTGTTCAAAAATAAGAGATTGACTTCTTTATGTTGTACTACATTGTAATTCTAGCCTGAGGCAATTGTTTGTTGCTTATTACTGAGCACTCAGCCCTTCTCAAACTGGTTTGAGGACTTTTAAATCTAACTAGATATACCTTTCATCTCACATATTATTTATCTGTATGTAATGAACATGTAATCTGAAATTCCACATTTATAAAATAATGAAAAGGAATATGCAGATTAAACTGTTGGGATATACCTCATGGGCCTAGACCAGAGCATCTCTTTGGCAAATCACAAATTATTTGTCTACAAAAAGGTGTTAATGATACTTACACTGTAAATATGCCTTTGTCTATTTTAATTTCTATATATTTTCAGATGTTTACTATGGAAAACAACATTTAACAGAAAACCAGGAGTGTGCTTGTGGAGAGGTGCGGGAGGGTAAAAAGGTATTTCACTATTTATATGTCTTACTGCAAAACAATTTTATTTTCCCCAAAATTAAATATAATAATAAAGTGTGTGAAATCAACTGGCTAAAAATTCCAATTGAGATTTTCACTAAATATTTTTCACCAAGTTTTGCCAATCCCAGGGTTGTGTTAATATAGAAAATTGGCCTTATTTACAATCAAAAGTTTGTGAAACATGTAAAGGTGAGGTAGGAACTAGGAAACTGTGAAGAGGTTAAAAGGTGGATGTGGCTGGTTTATTTTTTGTTTCTAGCATTGTTTATTGTGATGTCCTGTCACTTTAAATGTTCAGGGGGCTCTAAGCTCTCCCTATGATCCCCAGTGAAAAGCCTCACTTTTGTGTTAGTTTCAGTTTTGCAGCCAGAACAATAAAGCAAGCACACCAGACAGCTGTGTTTACATCAGCTACCTCTGTGTCTGTTTTTCTATCTCCTCCTTTGCTGGCTCCAGAAATATAACATTGGCAGAGAGGACCTTCTATCCCATGAGTGTCCATTGCTCCCATTACCTGAACAAAAAGAAGAAAAAGTAAGCAAATAATGCTATAATAAAAGGGGACTGAAGCTCATCTAGAGGCACAAGGTGACAGACTGCTGATTTTGCTTCTGGGACAGTGTCAAGGTTCCTTCCCCACTCTAAACTCTGGGGTACAGATGCGGGAACCCACATGCAAGACCCCCTAAGCGTATTTTTACCAGCTTAGGTTAAAAACTTTCCCAAGGCACAAATTCCACCTTGCCTTGAACAGTATGCTGCCACCACCAAGTGATTTAGACAAAGAATCAGGGAAAGGACCACTTTGAGTCCTATTCCCCCAAAATATTCCCCCAAGCCCTGCACCCCCTTTCCTGGGGAAGGCTTGAGAATAATATCCTCACCAATTGGTACAGGTGAACACAGACTCAAACCCTTGGATCTTAAGAACAATGAAAAATCAATTGGGTTGTTAAAAGAATAATTTTAATTAAAGAAAAGATAAAAGAATCACCTCTGTAAAATCAGGATGGTAAGTACTTTACAGAATAACAAAAGATTCAAAAACACAGAGGATTTCCCCTCTAGGCAAAACTTTAAAGTTACAAAAATGGAGATAAACACCTCTCAGCACAGGGAACATTCACAAGCTAAAACAAAAGATAACCTAACACATTTCTTTGCTATTACTTACTATTTCTGCAATATTAGATGCTTAGCTTAGATATGGCTTAGGGAAATGTATTTTTCCTGCCCTGGTTCCTTGTTGACTCTGGGAGACACAGACAAAAAAACCTTCCCCCACAGATTTGAAAGTATCTTCTCCTCTTATTGGTCCTTTTGGCCAGGTGCCACACAGGTTATCTGAGCTTCTTAACCATTTACAGGTAAAAGAGGAATTATCCCTTTATAGGGTAAAGAGGGATTTTATGCTACCCTTAGCTGTATGTTTATGACAGACAGTGTGAGACATTTGCCTATCTCCCCATCTAGAAAGGGGGAGGTAGGCAAATAAAGCTAGAACAAAGGAATAGATGGCTGCCTGAAGCTTGTACAAGCAAAGCAGTGAAGTGGAAGCAAGAGCCACCTTTGTTGACCATGAGCAAACAGGCAGGCAAACAGACTTAACCTGCACTGAAGGCCTATAGCCAGCAGAGGGAGACCAAGTACATCCAAAGAGTGCATAAGCACATAGGCAATAGAGGGTAATCCAGTGCAGATAGTCAAGTGTACAGTGAAAAGGAAAAAGAAAAGAATTTCCCTGCGGAACAAAAGGTGTCTAGGAGGCCTGAAGTCCAACAGGTTAACAGAGAAATGGCACCTTTTCTGGGCGTTAGTGCGTTCGACAAAAATTGCAAATCCTGGGTGGTATACCTTGATCAATTTGTAGCCTGCAACACCATTCGAGAGGTATGAGTTTCAACCCTGCTGACAGGATCTGAAGGCATACAAACTATTGCATCACCTATTGTCTCCAACTGTGCCTGGAACTGCCATGTGTGCCACAATTACTGCAGTGATGCATGAACATTTTTCTTCAACCCCATCAACAACAGCAGCATGATATTGGTTTCATCATTGACATCAAGGAAATGGTGAGTTGGTAGCACAGTTTGTTGCTGCTTTAGGGAAGTTGTCAGAGCATTGACAGTTTGGACAAACATTAAGTGATCCTCCTGAATGACCAGTTTGTCTGACACAGTAACCAGGTCTGGAAGAAGTTATTGACTATCAGTGCTTACATGGAAGAAGGCTGTTGAAGTAGTGTACTGGGAGATTTTGGCAAACCAGCAAAGTGCCTGAAACCACTATTGTTTATTGCTAAAAGCAGCCAAGTCAGCAGGCTGTAAATTGGCCATGCAGCAGCCTCAGCTTAACCAAGGCAGGAGGGGAGGGGGGGTTGGGTGCTACAGAAAGGACAGCTTGACCCCACATCCTTCCTGATAAGAATTGTGTTAAAGTTGCTGATACATGCATTTTAGAAGAGCAGGATGTGCCCTCAGGAATGTCTGTTAGGGTCTCAAGGCTTCAAACTCTGGGAAAAAAACACACCTAGTTAATCAATAATCAGAAGGAAACCTCTTGCTTGACTGCTGAAACTGCTTGCTTCACAGATTTCTCCATCTACCTATCACCAGACTTTATCACAAGTTCCTCTGCAAGAAACTTCCACAATTTTGAAGATTTATGCTGGAAAAAAGTTAGTTGCAAAAGGGATACTCCGGGTGAAAGTTCAACTAGATGGACAATCAGTCATTTTATTTTTGTATGTGATTGAAGGAAAGTATCCAACATTATTTGGCAGATCTACATGTCACAAATTCAGCATGATACTGGCCCAGCTAGTCTACACCCTGGGTTAGGGCCTCAGACGTATTGATATTTTGATACCTCTCCTTGATATGTATTCATGTGGAATTTACTGGACTTTAGAAGGTTATATGTTTTTGGTTGTAGTCAGCGCCCATTCAAAATAGCCAGAAGTTTTCAGAATGACTTCTGCTTCAGCTACTAAGACCATCGGACATCTTCATACCTTGTTTAGCCAGTTTGGTTTCCGTTACAGTTGGTCAAGGACAATGGACCTCAATTCTGTTTTGAAGAATTTCAGAGGTTCCTAGCTTTAAATGGGATTCAGCACATATACTCAGCTCCTTACCATCCTGCTACAAATGTTCTAGCAGGATGCTTTTACTTAAGCATGCCTTAAAAGCTAAGAAGTCTATTCTGAGTCATTAGCAAAAATTGGATAACACATGGAACACAACACATGCTACTATCCAGGAGCCACCTGCAACTCTTTTTTTAAAATGATCTTTGTGTACCTACTGGGACATGCTACATCCTGATATTGATTCACATTTAGCCAAATCCCAAGCTATGCAAATTGATCAATTACATGAAAATCATCATCATTCTTTTCAAGTCAGAAACTAGTGTGGATTTGTAACTGTGGTTCTGGAATTAAATGGGTACCTAAAGAGCTTGTAAAATACATGGGACCTGTTTCGTTCATGATAAAACTATTCCAATGGTATTTTATGGAAATACCATAAGAACCAGTTGTAGCCTCGACTACTACTGAAGTCCAGAAATGTTCCAGTAGGACTTTCTGTTCCTACAGTCGAACCTCCTTCCATTATAACTCCCAATTTTGATGATCTGGTGGAAGAAACTTTCGTACCAGATTCAGTTGATTCCTTACCACCGACTGTTCCCCTTGTTCAAGACACTGCCACGACATCATCACCACATTCTCTCAAGAGAGTGTGAAAACTAGTGTGCGCCTGACCTTATAAATTTTTTAGTTAGCAAGTGTTATTCCAGGCAGAATAATCCATTGTAATTTACAAGTCTGTGGTAGTCCACCTACAACTTTTAGTTAGGTTATATTGTGTTTCATGTTAGCCATGCAAATGATAATGTATATGTGTTTGGAAAGTTTTTTAAAGTAGGGCGATGGAATGTAATTCTTGTCCCTTTAAATGTTCATGGACCTCTGTGCTGTCTCCCCCACCCTTGCAAAGCCTCATTTTTGTGATAGTTTCCGTTTTGAAGCCCAGGAGCACAGCAGACAGCTGCGTTTCCATCAGTTCCCTCTGCGTATGTCTGTCTATCTGCAGACTCCAGAAATATAACACTTATTATCTCAGATGGAAAAAATAAAATCAGAGCCCACCACAATAAAACATATAATGAACCTAAAAAGAGCAGCATGTTGTGTTTTTTTAATCAAGTGCTCATTAAAATCTAACAGTGAAAAATGAATCTTTAAAACAAACTGTGACAATTGTTCAAATAGGTTCACAAAAACACCCCTCCTTCGTACGGAAAACACTTCTGATCATCACCCACTTTGCTGGAATCCTGATACAAAGAAACCATGAAAGCAAGTTCATTTCCAGTGGGCACAGCATCTGTATTGTTTAAAATTGCCTGAAATGAAAAAGTTACCCTTTATATGCTAATTGGCTCGGTTTAAAGAACAACTCCGTGGCTAAAAATTTGATCAAAGTGGAGAGAGGGGAAGGGAAGAATTATGAGAGAGACTTTGTATTAGGGAATAATAAAGTATGTGGCAATAAAAAAAGGAGAAGTTGCCCAGCCCTCATTAGAAACCTCTTCTTTCAGCAACTCCTAGCTGGAGGGAGGGCAGCCAATGGAAGAAAACTAGATTACTTTTTGTCACCTCACTGATCATGTCTGACAGACTAGTTTGTCAATACAAAATGTGAAATAGTAAACATATTTTAAGGGCCATAAGCAATTTATAAATGGCTGTTGCAAACAATCTTTTACTCTCTGGGTGAGTCAGGAGGTTAATTTCCTGCAATCCTTGTTTTTGGATTTCCACTTAATGTATATACATTGGTTTAAGTATTTTACGTTTGCCTATGCAATACCTATCATCAGGGCAAATAAATCAGTGCAATTAGTCTCAGCTAACTTTTTTTAAAGTATTTTGAAAATTGTAATTCTTTTTTATGGGCCTTGAGATAACATATCCTGTTATATCTCCTGGAATGGAATACAACATAGTGAATGCAATCAGACAAAGCGTGGTGCTTTCCTGATTAGTATTGTTTTAAGAAAGACGGGTTTAAATGCTCTCTCCATTATGTTTTACTAGCATTTATCAGTCCAAACTTGAGACTAAGGGGAGAATCCATGACTGCCACTGGAAAAAAAAGTCTCATTCCTCTTGCTTACTCAGGATTACAGATTGTCACTGATCATTCGGTAGGACATTCAGGATGAAACAATTGTGTAATGATGACACTAGGCAGACTTAGGGCATGATCTTCCTGGGTGCTGAGGGTCCATGATTTTAATGGGAGTTGTGGTAATTGTCACCATTCAGGACAGGGCCCTTTGATTTCAATGGAGCAAGGCTGATTGACCCCAGATGAAGATCTGGCCCAGACTCTGGGTATTAGGTTTCTGACCTGTTACCATGAGACTAGTTTTAAAGAGGATAGGGAAGTGGTGCTGTCCTTCCTAATTAGAATTCCAGCCATTTCACTGGAGTTGGTTTGTCACCCTGTGCCTGAACTAAAACTAAACGTATCATTAAAGTTACTGTGAGCTCCTTTACCCAGGCAAACAAGAGCACCATCATGCAGCTGGGGAGTGAGAATGGATGTTAAATTGGCAGCTTTTATGTAACCATGGTTAAGTATGCATATATAACATCCTTCCTTGCTGACTCCCATCAGTGGTACCCACTTGTAAAGTGTGACCAGACCATTTACTTCATTTTGTATGAACGAGGATTATGGTGAGGAATAGACCTTTTTTGGCCTATTTTAAAAAATGAAGTGTAATGTTGTTAATTTGGGGGTCCCTGTAGTCCCTTTCTTTTTGATAGGGAGAAGCCCAGCTTTGTCCAGGAAGTTGCATAGCAGAGTTAGGGTCTGATGCAGGTTTATAGGAGAGGGGACATAGGGAAACAACAGCTGCAGCACGTGGAATAAACATTGTCCTTTAGAGTCATCTTCTCACCGACAAGGTGTTTTATGCAAAAGGCCTTCAACAGGGGTGACACAAGGAGTTTTGCATATTCCTGTTGCAGGATCAGGCCCATAATGGAGAAAGGAGAAGGAGGAATGCCTTTGTCTTAATACAAGTTGCAATGTTTAGTGCAGATGGTGCATTGTGGGCAAACAAATGCATTGTGTTGTCATTGAAAACATTTCATATTCCAGAGCTGCAAACTTCTTGAATGAAGTAGTTTATTCGTAGGAGTACTATAAATGTGCTATCAAAAAATGTAGCAGCACACTTGTAGAGGAAAAGAGGAGCATTCATCATCTTGCCTTAACATTATGTTGATATAAAACTACTAGGAGACCATAAATCTCTGAAAGAAAGGAGCCTGTTTTATCAGCTGGGAAATAATAAATGTCAACACATAAAATAACAAGGCAATTATATTTAACAGTCTGTTGACACTGATTGGCAGAAATAGTGGCAGAGATTCTTAAGCCATAATGACCTATGGGTTCATTTTGGAAAGCATCATTTCAAAGACTCATATTTGTCTCTTCAAACGATAGAGATAGCAATAATGAAGTTCCTATTCCTTGTAATAGAATTAAACTGGGTACATGCTCAATGACTCATACACATATCTTTCTCCTTGGTGAAAGGTAATTGCAGCTGTGCCATGAAATTTCTACTTGATTTCACCTCACCACAAGAAACATTTTCTGTGTATACGTTTAGATGGGCTGTGGCTCCAAGATGATCACTAATAATTCTTTTCTATTTAGTGATTCTTCTGGCTAAATTCATTGCCCATTTATGAGAGGCATTATCTGTTATGGTAAAAGCCATGGAGAGGGATAGAATATGAAAAGCTAAAAGATTTAACATTAGTTTGGAGAGAAACATAAGAGATACAACAGAGGCATATACAATAAGGAAAGATAGAGGAAAAATTAATGAGGCCGAAGTTCAGGGCTGTTAGATTCTGTGACTTTGGAGTGCTCCATTATATAATAGTTGGCCAGCTATGAAATTCAGATCTGTATCTGTGTTTGGAGATAATGGGCAGTTCAGAATCTGAACTTTGGAGTATAGAGATCGGGGTTAGGTTTTATTAAATTGTTTTGATGCATTACTGAGGGTTTTGGCAGGGGGAGAGGGAAGCATGAATACAATTGTTATTATAAATCAAGTGGGCAAGTACATTTTCACTTTCCTCTGAAACATATAGGTATCCTTTAGCAGTCTTAGATACAGGCTACCATTTATCTGGTGCTGTAAGGAGATTCCTAATTCCTATTCAATATGAAGCAGGCTAAATGAAGACACTGGAATGTACTCCTTCCCCAAACTTGCTAGAGTCTCTAACTTATTTTTTCCAGAGCCTGTCCTGTAGGCTTTGTATTCTTTTGCTAAAGCTGATGGGTGATAGTGTCAGTAAATTCTGCAGTAAGCAGCTTTGCTTTTATAAGGATGAAAATGTACTTATGTTCCTAATTCCTCCGAGGTTATAATATTATTCTGGATTGTCTTTCAATACACTAGTGTTATAGGTACAGCTGGTTGTAAAAAAAGATGTCCCTCCTCTCTGGGAAGATTTTGAGGGGAAAACTATTTTAATTCAAATTCTCTTCTGAAAATTTCTAGTGTTAATTGAAAAACCGAAAACTTGAATTTTTTTTTTGTTTTTCATTTTTCTTACAAAAATAAATAAGTAAATATTTTGAGGAAAGCAGATGCTTTCTGGGTGGGCAGAGGGGTGCACAGGAACCATACAGCTGAGTCAGGAATTGAACCCAGATTTTTATTTATTTATATTACAGTAGTTCCTATGTCTAGAAACCTCACCTGAGATCATGGCCCCATTGTGCTAGGCACTTTGTGAGTATAGTGATGGTCCCTGATGTGAAGAACTTACAGTCTAAATAGATAAAACATAAAAAAGGTGGGGGTTAGAAACAGAGGCATGGAGGGATTAAGTGATTTGTCCAAGGTCTCATAGTAGGGTAGTGATACAGCTAGGAATTGTACCAAGGCCTCCTGAGTCATTGTCCAGTGCTCTAGTCAATTGACCATCTTCCCACCCATTTACATCCCTAAGAGGGAGGACTAGTGACGTTACTTGTGCCTAGAGAACACAAAAACTGATTGTTCCACCACTGATGCTAACCTGAAACACAATTTCTGTTGTTAGCTGCCACTGAAGGATGCTTCTGCACTGCCCATCTATGCTGGGACTAAGTCTTAAGGACATAAAATAGCCCTTGATTAAGAAAAATAAAAATAAAGATTACCAGGTATTACAAGGAGAGTCAAGAAGATGCTTTAAGGACATATAATTCCATTGGCATTATCTGTTCCAAATTATATTTCAACAAGAGATTGCTTAGTAGAGGAAAATTCCTCTCAGTCCCCCCTGCCGTCCCTCCTCGTTCTTTTTATTGGAGAGAAACGAGATATTTCTTTAGGAGCACTCAATCCTACACAGTGTGGAATCAAATAGTGCTGCTGCCAAATAAATTACCTAGATTTAATTTCTTACCTCGGCTTCTAAAGTTGATTCCTCCCTTTCCTACATATTCATGCTCAAGAGAGCTGTAACAAACGTAAGCAACTGACCATCTATTTCCCTTAATGTTTTCAGTTCAAGTAATATCTATTTTACTTTTAATTGGTTGAAAGAGAAATTTCCCCAGCAACCTACATCTCATTGGAGAAATTGCTGTTAATCACTTTATCCAAAGATAGTCAAGTGTTCGGATACTACAGTGATGAGCAATATAAAAATACCTATAATTAAGTCCCATGGAATTAAGCCTTGTTAATCTGTCATGTCTTTGAGATCCCTTCACCATTAGTCTAACTACAACATGAATTGCTAATTTGTAAAGATCGTCTCTGATCTGCCATCAAAGCTAGTAAGCAGTTTAATTTTGTTTTGAGTAAGGGGCAAGGGAGAAATTTCCTGAGCAAGTTTTTTAGTCCTATCCAAATATCCCAGGGATCCACAGACACACAGAGACATTACATACAGAGTCCATTCTATTGTGCGGGAATAGAGATGCATCAGCTGCTTCCTGTGGCCTGGTCTACACTATGACTTTAATTCGGATTTAGCAGCGTTAAATCGAATTAATCCTGCACCCATCCACACAATAGAGCCATTTATTTCGAAATAAAGGGCTCTTAAAATCGATTTCTGTACTCCACCCCGACGAGTGGAGTAGCGCCAAAATCGATATTGTCATTTCGAATTAGGGTTAGTGTGGCCGCAATTCGATGGTATTGGCCTCTGGGAGCTATCCCACAGTGCACCATTGTGACCGCTCTGGACAGCAATCTGAACTCGGATGCACTGGCCAGGTAGACAGGAAAAGCCATGCGAACATTTGAATTTTATTTCCTGTTTGCCCAGTGTGGAGAGCACAGGTGACCACAGAGAGCTCATCAGCACAGGTAACCATGTAGGCTGATAATCGAAAAAGAGCACCAGCATGGACCGTACGGGAGGTACTGGATCTGATCGCTATATGGGGAGAGGATTTGTTCGAAAAGACAAAATGCCAAAACTTTTGAAAAAATCTTCAAGGGCATGATGGAGAGAGGCCACAATAGGGACTCAGATCAGTGCCACGTGAAAGTCAAGGAGCTCAGACAAGCCTATCAAAAAACAAAGGAGGCAAACGGTTGGTCCGGGTCAGAGCCGCGGACATGCTGCTTCTACGCTGAGCTGCATGCAGTTCTAGGGGGGGCTGCCAACACTACCCCACCTCTGACCGTGGATTCCGAGGTGGGGATAATCTCATCAGCTACACCTGAGGATTCTGCGGATGGGGAAGAGGAGGAGGAGGAGGAGGAGGAGGAGATTGCGGAGAGCACCCAGCACTCCGTTCGCCCCAACAGCCAGGATCTTTTTCTCAGCCTGACTGAAGTACCCTCCCAACCCTCCCAACCCTCCCAAGCCAGTATCCAAGACCATGACCCCATGGAAGTGACCTCAGGTGAATTTACCTTTTAAAATATAAAACTTGTTTTAAAAGCAAGCGTTTTTTAATGATTACTTTGCCCTGAGGACTTGGGATGCATTTGCGGCCAGTACAGCTACTGGAAAAGTCTGTTAATGTGTCTGGGGATGGAGCGGAAATCCTCCAGGGACATCTCCATGAAGCTCTTCTGGAGGTACTCCAAAACCCTTGCCACAAAGTTTCTCGGCAGTGCAGCCTTATTCCGTCCTCCATGGTAGGACACTTGACCACACCATGCTTGCAGCAAGTAATCTGGTATCATTACATGACAAAGCCTGGCAGCGTATGGTCCCGGTGTTTGCTGGCATTCAAGCAACATCCATTCTTTATCTCTCTGTGTAATCCTCAGGAGAGTGATATCGCTCATGGTAACCTGGTTGAAATATGGGAATTTAATTAAGGGGACAGAGGTGGCCATTCCTACTGGGCTGTTTGCCTGTGGCTGAAAAGAAATCCTTCCCTGCAGTTAGCCAAGCGTGGGGGAAGAGGGGGGCGGGGGAGAGGGGGAATTGGCCCAGAGCTTTTCTCGTTTGGTTAGCAGGGATCTTCCCTGATACCAGCCACGTGGTGGGGGGAGGGGTAAAGCGATCATCCCAGAGTATTCATGGCGGGGTGGAGGGTTTTAGTTTGGTTCCTGTAAGGATCTTCCCTGATACCAGCCATGCAGTGGGGGGAGGGATAAAGCAATCATCCAGAGAATTGGATTGGGGGGGGGTTAGTTTGTTTTCTGCTGCTGAAGGTTAACAGGAAAACCGCAGCACTCAATGGGCTTTGCTTGATATGTGGGAAAGGAGGGTGCAGAAGCCGAAAGACAATGGCTTACCATGGCCACATGCAAGCCAAATTCTGTTGCCCGGACCTGCGTCTGTGATCTCTAGCAGCAAAGCCACAGCGCTCAATATTAAGAGGCAAAATGCGACCTTGCACAGAAATCACATGTGCTATGTAATGTGAATAGTGTTGGTCACCATGAAAGAGTATAAGCATTGTTCTGCAAAATGTATCTTTTAAAAAAATTCTCTCCTTTTTTCCCTCCCTCCAGCAGCTGCAAATTTTTCAAGCCTCCCTCCTCCGTCCCGAAGGCTATCTCAGATAAGGCATCGGAAAAAGAAGAGGCGAGACGAGATGTTCGCAGAAATCATGGAATCCACCCACAGTGAAAGAGCTCATCTGAATGAGTGGAAGGACATGGTTTCAAAGTATAGGAAAGAAGCCAGTGAACATGAGGACAGAAGGGACCAACGTGAGGACATGAGGGACCAACGTGATGACAGAAGGGACCAACGCGAGGAGAGGAGAGACGCTCAAGATGAGAGGTGGCGGCAGGAATATCAGAGGAGGCAGGATGCAATGCTGGGGCTGCTGCGTGAGCAAACAGACATGCTCCGGCGTTTGGTGGAGCTTCAGGAACAGCAGCAGGATAACAGAGTGCCGCTACAGCCCCTGTATAATCCCCCCTCCCCCCTCCCCATGTTCCATAGCCTCCTCACCCAGACGTGTAAGAACGCGGGGGAGGGGGGGCAGGCTCTGTACACCCTCCCATTCCACCCCAGTGGACACCCGGGTTCTCTCCCTCTTTTTATAATCAATTAATAAAGAATAAATGATTTTTAAATGATAGTGACTTTATTTCCTTTGAAAGAAAGCTGGGGGAAGGGGGAGGGTGGGTTCCTTACAGAGAATGAGTCAATAAAGGGAGCGGGTTTTCATGAAGGAGAAACAAACAGAAATTTCACACTGTAGCCTGGCCAGTCATGAAACTGGTTTTCAAAACTTCTCTGATGCACAGCGCTTCCTGGTGTGCTCTTCTAATCGCCCTGGTGTCTGGCTGCATGTAATCAGAAGCCAGGTGATTTGCCTCAGCCTCCCACCCTGCCATAAAGTCTCCCCCTTACTTTCACAGAGATTGTGGAGCACACAGCAAGCAGAAATATCAATGGGGATATTGGTTTGGCTGACGTCTGAGCGAGTCAGTAACAATCGCCAGCGACCTTTTAAACGGCCAAATACACATTCTACCACCATTCTGCACTTGCTCAGTCTGTAGTTGAACAGCTCCTGACTCCTGTCCAGGCTGTCTGTGTATGGCTTCATGAGCCATGGCATTAAGGGGTAGGCTGTGTCCCCAAGAATAACTATTGGCATTTCAACATCCCCAACAGTTATTTTCTGGTCCGGGAAGTAAGTCCGTTGCTGCAGCCATTTAAACAGAGTAGTGTTCCTGAAGACAAGAGCATTGTGAACCCGTCCCGGCCAGCCCACGTTGATGTTGGTGAAACGTCCCTTGTGATCCACAAGTGCTTGCAGCACCATTGAAAAGTACCCCTTGCGGTTTATGTACTCGGTACTCTGGTGCTCCGGTGCCAAGATAGGGATAAGGGTTCCATCTATCGCCCCACCACAGTTAGGGAATCCCATTGCAGCAAAGCCATCCACTATGACCTGCACATTTCCCAGAGTCACTACCTTTCGTAGCAGCACCTCAGTGATTGCTTTGGCTACTTGCATCACAGCAGCCCCCACAGTAGATTTGCCCACTCCAAATTGATTCCCGACTGAATCAATTTGGTAGCTGTCTGGCGTTGCAAGCTTCCACAGGGCTATCGCCACTCGCTTCTCAACTGTGAGGGCTGCTCTCATCTTGGTATTCTGGTGTTTCAGGGAAGGGGACAGCAAGTCACAAAGTTCCATGAAAGTGCCCTTACGCATGCGAAAGTTTCGCAGCCACTGGGAATCATCCCACACCTGCAACACTATGCGGTCCCACCAGTCTGCGCTTGTTTCCCTGGCCCAGAATCGGCGTTCTACTGATAGAACCTGCCCCGTTAACAACATGATCTCCAAAGCACCGGGGCCCGCAGTTTGAGAGAATTCTGTGTCCATGTCCATGTTCATGTCCTCATCACGCTTGTCGCTGCGCTGCCGTCGCCACCGCCTCCTCGCCTCGTTTTTCTGGTCTTGGCTCAGCATAAACTGCATGAGAACGCGCAAGGTGTTTACAATGTTCATGACTGCTGTCTTGAGCTAAGCGGGCTCCATGCTTGCCGTGGTATGGAGTCTGCAGTGTTCACCCAGGAAAAAAGGCGTGAAATGGTTGTCTGCCGTTGCTTTCATGGAGGGAGCGGTGAGGCTGTATCCAGAACCACCTGCAACAATGTTTTTTGCCCCATCAGGCACTGGGATCTCAACCCAGAATTCCAATGGGCGGGGGAGACTGCGGGAACTATGGGATAGCTATGGGATAGCTACCCACAGTGCAACTCTCTGGAAATCGACGCTAGCCCCGGTACATGGACGCACACTGCCGAATTAATGTGCTTAGTGTGGCTGCATACATTCGACTTTATACAATCTGTTTCCAAAATTCAAATTATATAAATTCGGATTAATCCTGTAGTGTAGACATACCCTTAGTTGCATTTTCTGCTTCCATAGGTCTTGCAGTGGCTCCATGGTTCACAGGAGGCAGGGAAGATTTGGGCAGGGAAATAGCCAGGTTGGAAGCACAGTGAGTAGGGTAGTCTCATTGTCCCCCCAGTAACATGGTTCAAGTAAGCACAGGTCCAAGGATCTGCACTGGTAGGGGAGGAAAGAGAGAGTTCCAGAGCCGGTGTGGTGATACAGGGACTCTACTATAAATCTTGTGCCTTCCCCAGGCACCTCCTCCCTGATTTCCTTCTATATTTTCATGCCTAGTTCAGTATTAGCGTGGTAAAGGACTATCATAGGCTTAATGGTCCATTTTCATCTCTCACCTTTGGGTCAAATTTAACATGTTAGTCTCATGATAATCAGTTATTACCTATTGTCTTCTACTATTCAGATTTTTCATAGGCAACTCTCTCATACTCTGGGGTCAAACATAATTCTGAATAGAACAAAATATATTTATTCTATATTTTGGGTCCTGTAAATTTCTTAGAATCCTGTTTTCATTGTTTCTGCAAGCCCCTTTGACTTAAATATCTTATCAGAGAGGAATTCAACAAACATGAGACTCAAATTCATGTATGGCACTTTGACTTCACATTTTATAACAGCTGACTCTTCAGTTTTCTCTGGTGTAGTTAAGGGATCATTAATTTCCATTTTTTCAGGCTTAGTGTATTGCATTCTGTCTATCATAACACTATCAGTGAGGATAGAGGCTTACTGAAACTAAAACAGCGTATCAGCCTGGATACAATTTTAACACATTATTGTTAAGACATCTTGAATGGCAGATTGGCAAGAAAAAATACTTTAACTAGAGGCAGGAAAACCAGATTCAGGTTTAGTGAAATGTCTAAAACTTTTGAAAGGTTCTGGAATTTTTAAAAGTCTTCTTGAGTTTCACTAAACTTTTAATCTCATAATATAAAATTATTTGTTTTTCAAAGGGAACTTTATTTTTTAAACAATTTCTAGTTAAACATGAGCTACACAAATAATAATTATACATATTTTAATGTAATTCTTGTTCTGTGTCAAGAAAAACTAGGGAAGAATATAAATATTCAGCAGCCTAGAGCATATACTTTACTAGGACCAAATGGAATTCAAAGACTTCAAGTTCATCTACCTTGGCTTAATCCTGCAAATATTTAATACCAGGTGTTGTTGAATTAATCAACAGTATGTTCATAACTGAGTGTTTGCAGGATTAGTTCCTTTATCTAGAGCCCATAACTTTCAAGAGGGGTCTAACATTTGCAAAATGAGTTTTTTATCCCAAACATTAAAGTTATTTCAGCTATTTACTAAATATGTCAGTTGGTTAAGCCTTTAGAGTGACTGTGGATGTTAGTTATTGGAGTACATTAAAACTTAATTGGCAACCTTAAATCAGGATTTCCTTGATTTTGTGGGCTTATGTCTCAAACTACCCATTTTTTAATAATGTAATATTAAAATGTTTATAACTCCCTGTACAATTGTCTGTCACTGTATCAGATCAGCAATTTAGCACTACAAAATGTGGCATACAGTGAAAAATATCCCAGCAGCCCAGTCCTTATCAAAGGCGCTGATTATTCTCCTTTTTAAAATGTATTCTGGTTTAGCCTTCCAATTGTGATCTAAGTGACATAATCTACACCATGGAGATGCTTTTGTAACTTCTACCTATACTGGATAATTCTATCTGTTCTATTAATGATCTTTAACATCCAAAAAATATGTATATACCAACCAGCTTATGCAAAATATAAAAGCCAAAATTAATACAGGATTTCTCTTTTCTTTCCTCATTCAGTCAGAGAAGCTTTCATCAGCTGCCAGTTCAGGAAAACTCCATGAGGTCTATAGGCAAAGGGGCTCATTAATTTAAATCAGGAACATTCTGCACATTCACCTGATTGCACAGAGTACATGCTATTATAGTACTGATATGTCTTTGGCATGGTACTGTAAGTTATTATGTATTGCACGCTGCCTATCATAACACAATTGTGAGGAAAGCAGCTTACTAGAAGAGAAAAAAAATCAGGAATGGGCTGTATAAATTATGCCTAAACAATTAGCGTGCATACCCACTGAGCAAACAAAATCACGTAATAAAATAATGATCATGTATAATAATATTTTACACTTATGGGACCTGAATTTCAAAACATTCCATTTGCCATTCTTGAGTAATATGGTCATGCCAAACTCATACTGATAAAATGTTATATTACACCATTATATAGTGTCTCTCTCTCTTTAAACCTCCTGCCTCACACAAACACACACACTCACACACACAGGGCTAACTTTTCAAATAGGCTTGAACCCAGCTTCAGCTTGTTATATACTCAGCTTTTCACTTGAAAACACCTTGGTGTGTACTTTCCAAACACTAACATCTTAGCAGCACTGTTAATTAGTTTTAGATGTTTAAATTCTACCACCTGCATAGGCAGATGTTATAAATCTATCATCATAGAGAGGAAATCTTTTGAAAAAATTGGCCTAGTATTTCCTCTTTATTGGCAATGAAAATCAATTTTCTGGGTGAGGCTAACTGAGTCTAGGAACCCAATCCTACAAACCTTTCTCACCAAGCATTTCCTAGTCACGCTCAGTGAAGGCTAATTATACAACCAAGAATCTGCCTTTCCAGTAGTATGTACCATTTGATTTCATTCTTTGTAGATCCCAAGATATTTGGTGTTGTGTCAATGGGACTACTCATGTGAATAAAGATTGAAGACAACACTCTGTTTTAGATATTCAGAGGTAAAGTACCAGATACATTTTTGACAAACCTCTAGTGCCTTGTTGGTGTCACTAGGCATAGCTACCAGGTAACTCGGGGGAGTGGAAGGCCATAAGTGCTGATGAAACTCCTGCGCTCTGGGTCTAGGTGAGCCACAATAACTCCATCTTGTGAACTCTCACCTACTTCCATGCTAACTGCTTACATGCTGTAGCAGAAATGTAATGGTCAGCTTTTCTAGCAAAACTTGTAGTGATAATGCGGGGGAAAAGGGGGAGGGAAAGACTGCGTAAGACTGCGTGCGCATGAAACTACAAGGTCAAAGATAAGCATACGGACGGGAATCTTTCTAACTGTAACTACTCGAGGAGGGAGGGGTAGGAGGGGTAAAAGGGAGTAACAGAACAAAGGCTTGCACAGAAACAGCTTGGACTATAAAATGAGACACTTGCTTGTATTTGCTGCGCTTGATTTGAGACATGCTGGTCTCCTAGTGCCTATTCAGAGCTCTTGAATAAATTTGTTTTGCTTCTCCACCTCAGTGTCTTCATTGGTGCAAAGCACACCGGGCAACGAACCCCGCTGTGGCCCCCTTTGGGTCCTTTTGGGCCGGCAACAGCCTTACTCATCATTTTGTTTCACTGCCAAACAAGCACACAACTCCCTCAGCATCCTCTTCTATTTAACCATCCATGAAAAAATGTATTGGCATGAATAATAACATTTTGAGGGAAGATAACAGAAAATAAATTAGTGTTACCAGTCCAATAATAAACTACGCAGAAAAACTCTATTCCTTTCTTAACAGTTTTAGTATGATTTATTTTTATATTATTAAAAGTGATAAATAGTTGTTTAAGACCTCGGTGTAGCAAAGCACATTAGCCAGTGCATAGCATTAATACTTGAATAATTCCACTGAAGTCCATGGGACTTCTCAAGGGATTAAAGTTATGCACGTGCTTAAATGTCTTGCTGGACTGTGGCCTAACAACCTTCAACATTGGTTCTAAATCTACTAGGGGGACACTTTGTGATTATTGCAATGAGGTCATAATTGCACAACAAAGCTTAAATCTATCTTTAAACTATGGTTATACTTTGTCATTTTCTTTTTCAGCAACTCTTGTTTCATGCCATGAAATTTACTCTTATGGAAATGCTTTTGTTTTCCTATAGTTAATAGGAAAACCACAACAACAAAAAACAGGTGAATGAAACCATTAGCATGTACTAAAGCTGTTCCCAAATCCGGCTCTAAAATTATTCTTCTTGTTTATACACAAATATTGCAGGTCTGTAACTTCAAATAAATTAACCAGCAGACAGTTGTATTGTCCCAGGTGTTTTTCAGTAATTTCATACCATATGCAGTCATTTGTCTATAAACAATATATCTCAAAACCTAAACAGATTGCAGATATCCTGCTGAGGTAAAATGTAATCAATTATTTTTAACTCTTTTCCTCTGAGTTTGGTGAAGGTGGGCACTTTTTTACAGATGGACAAAACATCTTAGAAATAAAACGTGGGATACCTGCTATTTCCAGACAGAGAGAGAGAATTCAGTTTGAACTTTCATAAAAGCTACAAGACTTTTTCTAAAAATTCTAGTCGTCTGTGAAAATGTCCCAGAATTTAAAAAACATAAAGGCAAAAAATCATTCTTCACCTCTCTTTATCTCACTTCCCTTACACCCATCAGCTAAACTTCTATAATCAAACAATATGAGCCAAATGAAGAAAAACATTACTATTTCTTTGAATGAAATACACCACTGCACGAGCCCTGCATAAAGCACATATAATGGATTCTTCAAGATTTCAGCCAATTAATTAGGTTTTCTAAAAGGAAAACTTTGTGCAGCAAATTTTTCAAGGGATGGTGTGACCGGGATCCTAGTGGGGAGCCAGCCAAGGTCACTCAATTAGGGTGAACTGCAAAGAATGGGGCAGACAAACCCCAAAGCTGATACTTAGATTAGCAGCTTCTGTTATACTACCTTACTGGTTACTCTGAAGTACAAACAACACAGTTTCCTTGAAGTAACCCAGCCTCAGGCCTCCATCCAAGTACCCACGTCAAATATGATGAAGATTTCTGAAAATCTTATTTCATCATATAAAAGAAAAGGTTCTACCAATCCCAAAGGATCAGACACATTACCTGCCAGGTTAATGAATATTCCAGATGTCAGATATCAGATTTGTGTCCATTTATTCTTTTGCATAGAGACTGTCCGGTTTGGCCAATGTACCTGACAGAGGGGCATTGCTGGCACATGATGGCATACATCACATTGGTAGATGTGCAGGTGAATGAGCCCCTGATGGTGTGGCTAATGTGATTAGGTCCTATGATGGTGTCATTTGAATAAATATGTGGACAGAGTTGACATCGGGCTTTGTTGCAAGGATAGGTTCCTAGGTTAATGTTTTTGTTGTGTGGTGTGTGGTTGCTGGTGAGTATTTGCTTCAGGTTGGGGGGCTGTCTGTAAGTGAGAACTGGTCTGTCTCCCAAGATCTGTGAGAGTGAGGGATCATCTTTCAGGATAGGTTGTAGATCTTTGTTGATGCGCTGGAGAGGTTTTAGTTGGGGGCTGAAGGTGATGGCTAGTGGCGTTCTGTTATTTTCTTTGTTGGACCTGTCCTGTAGTAGGTGACTTCTGGGTACTCTTCTGGCACTGTTTTTTTTCATTTCAGCAGGTGGGTATTGTAGTTTTAAGAATGCTTGATAGAGATCTTGTAGGTGTTTGTCTCTGTCTGAGGGATTGGAGCAAATACAGTTGTATCTTAGAGCTTGGCTGTAGACAATGGATCGTGTGGTGTGTCCTGGATGGAAGCTGGAGGCATGTAGGTAACTATTGTGGTCAGTAGGTTTCCAGTATAGGATGGTGTTTATGTGACCATCGCTTATTAGCACAGTAGTGTCCAGAAAATGGACCGCTTGTGTGGATTGGTCTAGGCTGAGGTTGATGGTGGGATGGAAATTGTTGAAATCATGGTGGAATTCCTCAAGGGCTTCTTTTCCCTGGGTCCAGATGATGAAGATGTCATCAATGTAGTGCAAGTAGAGTAGGGGCATATAGCAGGGTGGTCACCCACTCCTGCCTGGAAAGGCTTAAAACAGCCCTGGGAGAGGGCTGTGGCAGGGGAAAAGCTGGGCTGATTGGGAGGAAGCAGGCTCAGCTGGGGCCATGCCCCAATCAGGGCCCAGCTGGCCCTATAAAGGCTTGAGCCTGGAGCTCAAGCAAACACTCATTCTCTCTCTGCCTTTAGAGAGAAAAGGGCCTGGCTGCTTGGGAGCGTACCTGGGTACCTAAGGTGGAGCAGGGCTGGGGAAAGGCAAGAGGAGCTGAGGAGCTCCGGCCTGGAAACCCCCCACGCTGCAGGCCTAGGGTAAGGCCAACTGGGTACTGGGGCTGTGAAGGGGCAACCCATGGGTAGGCAGAGGCAGCAGGTCTGAACCCCTTTGCCTGTGATGAGTGGCTGATGCTGCAGTCTGCCCCAGTGAACGGGGGCTAGATGGAGACTGGGCAGTAGCCAAGACTGAGGCGAAGTGGGGATAGTGGGTGGGGGTTCTCCTGGGAGGGGGATACCCAGAACTGTGGGGGCACTACCAGGGGGCAGCACCCAGAGAAAGGGGCACCGGGGTCCTGGGAGGGACACGGGGCCAGTAGCAAGGCAGATCACTGGCCTGCAGAGGGCGCTCCAAGGCTGGGAGACCTAATTCCTGAGCAACAGAGAGTCCTGTGGCACCTTTAAGACTAACAGATGTATTGGAGCATAAGCTTTCATGGGTGAATACCCACTTCGTCAGACACATGCGTGCGTCTGACGAAGTGGGTATTCACCCATGAAAGCTTATGCTCCAATACATCTGTTAGTCTTAAAGGTGCCACAGGGCTCTCTGTTGCTTTTTACAGATCCAGACTAACACGGCTACCCCTCTGATACCTAATTCCTGAGGACAACCAGCAGGAGGCACCACAGGGGTGAGTCCACACCCTTACAGGGCATTAGGGGATGAGAGCTCAGAAAGTGTTTTTCTAAGTCAGCCATAAAAATGTTGGCATACTGTGGGGCCATAGCAGTGCCGCTGACTTGAAAGTATATATTGTCCCCAAATGTGAAATAGTTGTGGGTGAGGACAAAGTCACAAAGTTCAGTCACCAAGTTTGCTGTGACATTATCGGGGATACTGTTCCTGATAGCTTGTAGTCCATCTTTGTGTGGAATGTTGGTGTAGAGGGCTTCTACATCCATAGTGGCCAGAATGGTGTTTTCTGGAAGATCACCGATGGATTGTAGTTTCCTCAGGAAGTCAGTGGTGTCTTGAAGATAGCTGGGAGTGCTAGTAGCATAGGGCCTGAGGAGAGAGTCCACATAGCCAGACAACCCTGCTGTTAGGGTGCCAATGCCTGAGATGATGGGGCATCCAGGATTTCCAGGTTTATGGATCTTGGGTAGCAAATAGAATACCCCGGTCAGGGTTCTAGGCATGTGTCTGTACAGATCTGTTCCTGTGCTTTTTCAGGAAGTTTCTTAAGCAGATGGTATAGTTTCTTTTGGTAATCCTCAGTGGGATCAGAGGATAATGGCCTGTAGAATGTGGTGTTAGAGAGCTGCCTAGCAGTCTCTTGTTCATATTCCAACTTATTCATGATGACGACAGCACTTCCTTTGTCAGACTTTTTGATTATGATGTCAAAGTTGTTCCTGAGGCTGTTGATGGCGTTGTGATCAGCATGGCTGAAGTTAGGGGGCAAGTGATGCTGCTTTTCCACAATTTCAGCCTGTGCACGTCGACGGAAGCAATTTATGTAGAAGTCCAGTCTGTTGTTTCGACTTTCAGGAGGAGTCCACACAGAATCCTTCTTTTTGTAGTGTTGGTAGGATGGATTCTGTGGGTTAGTATGTTGTTCAGAGGTGTGTTGGAAATATTCTTTGAGTCGGAGATGTCGAAAGTAGGATATAGGTTTGCATTTCAAAGTTTTAACCTATTTACCATGAATGGCCCTAATTACCATTCGCATACTCTTTTTACATGACTTTAAAGGTGGGCTCTGGATCATTCAGCCTGCAAGCTGCTTAACCTTTTCTGGCCATGAGTTATATTTCGTATAAAATTTGTTGCGATTATATAACAGTGGTAGCAATAATGATTTGCATGGTTATATTTTAATTAGACAACATCACAGATGGGTAGGACAGAATCCTCTGTCGAGCCTACAGACAGCCTATGGGGTAGGACAGTTATCACATCCCCTATTTACACCTTTGTAGCAGGGTGGAGCACACTGTAAGTTCCTAACGAATAATATGAAGGGAGAGTGGAGGGCTCTTGCACAGTTACTCAACTTGTGCTTTGTAGTAAAGTTGTCATGATAGTGTTAACTTGATTACTCAGGGTATTATAAGATGGAGCTATGTGCCACCCTTCTCTTAGTTCCTGGTTTAGTCAGTAGAAGTTTTCCCCCACTCTGTTGTGATGTATTTAAATAAAGCAGCAAATTCCCAGTCCTGTAAGTAGACTTATTTTTTTTGCAATAAGCAATCAGTTTACAAAATGTTCTCTCCACCCCCACCCCCGCTCCAGCTGAGGCTTTAGTGGGCCCTCTGTTCAGGCCTATTTGGATAGAGAGAGAATAGTTTCCAAGAAATGCATGTTTCAAGAATTAATGCTATGCTGGACATGATCTGTATCTCGGCAGTGTGGAGACATCTGCAGGATCTTAGTAGTAGTCATGAATGTGGTACAGTGAGTTTATTTACTTCCCACAACAGGAAGTCCTGAGACCTGGCACAGAATGCTATAGGGTGAACTTCAATGAGGGCCCAAATCCTGCTAGTCTTACCCATGAAAACACCAGTTGGACCTACTCATGTGTGAGCCAAACGGAATTTGACCTAAGATACATCTTCAGTCTTTGTCTTCATTCAGTATCTCTTATTGGAGTTTTAATTTTGTCTTATTACAGCATATATGTTTTTATATCTGTACATAAGGGTACGTCTTCACTACCCGCCGGATCAGTGGGTAGTAATTGATCTTTCGGGGATCAATTTATCGTGTCTCGTCGCGATAAATCGATCCCCGAACGCGCTCCCTGTCGACTCCGGAACTCTACCAGAGCGAGAGGCGGAAACGAAGTTGACGGGGGAGCTGCAGCCGTTGATCCCGCGCCGTGAGGACGCGAGCTAAATCAATCTCAGATACGTCGACTTCAGCTACGCTATTCTCGTAGCTGAAGTTGCATATCTTAGATCGATCCCCCACTCCTCCCAGTGTAGACCAACCCAGAGAGATGGAATGCAGGATATGGAGATCCAGACGGTGCCTTTACACAGGAGGAGCTTTGGGAGGCTCAATGGAGGAACACTAAAAAAGTGTGCTCACTGCATCACTCCTGAAAGGTGCACCCTGAACTTTCCTGCACTATGGGCTATGTTTGCCAAAGTCCTGCCTGCTCTGCTCCCCTCCATGTCTCTTTTTAATAGATAGTGTCTATGGGAGCACTAGGATGGAGCAGTCCCTGAACTCAGAGGGTATCATAGAGCTTGAAACTGAGCTAAAAGAGGGAGAAAATCAGCAGAGTTGCAATCCATAGTATTCTGCTCAGACTACACTACCTAGTCAACAACCCTGACTACTAAAACACAAAATAAAGTAATGGAGACCAGATACTGTTATAATGTTTGTTTTTGTCTTCCAGGGCATGTTTGATCCTTTCCATCCTGCACTCTCTTTTGATTGCTAGTACCCAGGCCTAGATTGGTAGGTGACTCAGTTCATTTCTGTTCCGAGCAATCACTATTTTTATTAACTTGTTCATTGGTTGGAATTCTTTAACTAACAGCTTACAACCATATTTAGATACCTCAGAGTTCTGTACTAGAACTTATATTGCTTAATATATTGATTAATAATCCACAAAATGACTTTGCAGATGGGTGACAAAGTGTTTAGCATAGCTTGGTCTAGGGGAAGGCAGTACTACTGCTGAAGGGTGTGGTCACCTATTTTTTTCCTTCTTGTTAGATTACTGCATCAGTAACAGGGCTTTGGTTGGTTTGGGCTTGTTTGTGAAACTCCTTTATTTAACATACACAAAATACTGAGGTATGAGGTATCTACCAAACACAGTTATTGGGTAAAATCCTGCTCATACAGCAGTAGTCCCCAGGTGCTGATCAACCATTCTCAGTATAGAAATCTTAGTCCATGACCTGAGGTTAGAATATGTGCAAATATGTCTAGACAAGGAATCTTTTTTATGTTTTAGCCTCTTCTCTGCTGCCTCTGCCTTCTCTTCTCTACACTGCCACTCATACAAAGCCAGTGATTTTGAAAACAATCTCCTAGTGTCTCCCTGCCTCCCAACAACTCCATTTACAAAACCACAAAGCCAGTATATGTAGTAGTGGCCATGAGACCATGTCCAGAACAAATGAATTTATTTGCACATGAATAGTTTCATCCATATATAAATGCTATTATTTGCATGAATAAAAGCTCTTCCCAAATATCCATTAAAAAAAAAAGTCACACACATTTTTTGTAGAAATGCAAACTAATGAGGTACAAGCATACTCAGACTGAATCACCGGTCGGACTTAATAAACATATTAAAGAATAACTCTTTCCCTATTCACTAAGCTGTAACAGCCCTCATAGGCATGCACAAAACTCATATTCCTATCAAGATATCAGCAAAGAGGGTAGGATTTTAAGAATAAATTTGGGTTGGAGAAGGATATATCCTCTACACAGTTTTATAATCTGGATCTCCATAATCAAAACTGATAAATTCCAGGTAGCAAATTTGTCAGAATCAGAAAGCAGGTATTCAGATCTATCTCACAGGTATGGAAGTAAAATCCATCTCGTATGGTAAAACATGAATAAGTAATGATAAGAATGAAAAAGAACACTTTATTCCATTGTTAATCAACACACAGACATCAACTGGAGTGATAACATGGAGGAGGGAAATTGTGTTGCCATATGACATGCAAATTTCAGCGTGCATATATTGAAAATGAGAGCAGATATTTTTGTAGGTGTTGCTCTATGTGGCTAACATCGCTGTATTGTTAGGTTTCAGAATATTCCTCTGACGGGCCTGTCAATATGAGTAGGCAGGGGAGGTACAAATATTCTTTTTACCTATAATCCTGGAACAGTAAATAGGTAGTTTTGACAATGTGTGAGCCAAATATATATACAGTAGTATTTTATGTATTATTGCTAATTATGATCTTCCTCTCTTCTCCTGTGCAATAATTAAAAATGACAAGCCTAGCAAATGACTTTCATGAAGTTATTACTTAGAATAAGGGATGCCTCTCAGGTAGCATCTGAGGGGCAGCAGTGCTATTGAAGGGAGAGGACTGTTATTAAAAAGACAGGATCACTCTGATTCTATGCAATAGAGAAAAAATCCTGCCTGTTTAAAAAATACTTCCAACAAACTACTGAGTCAACAAAGAGCACTTTCGCCTTCTGTTCATGAGGCACTGAACAATATTAAGGGTACATTATAACTACACTCTTGTAGGTGAACGGAAGGCAGTATGTGAAGAGGATGCAGGGAGCCTCTTCCTCCCTCATGGCTCCCATGAAGTTGTCTATTTAGGGGAAGAGGAGGCTAGCACTGCCAACAGCAGTTATTGCCTTAGAAGGAAGGAGTCTCAGCAGGCACTGTGGCCGTATCCCTTTCCTCCATTTACTAAGTGATATCAAGATGGGTGTGCTGGTGGGAGCAGCTCTTACATATTTTCTACAGGACCCTTGGTCACCACAGCCTCCCTGGGACTTTTCAAGGCATTATAGAGAGACTAGTAGCCGAAACTGCAGAACTGGAATTAATTTGCAAATTTGACACCATAAAATTAGGCCTGGATAAAGACTGGGATTGGCTGGGTAACTACAAAAAGTAATTTTCCCTCTGTTGATACCCCCACTTTCTTGTCAACTGTTGGGAATGGGCCACATCCACCCTGATTGAATTGGCCTCGTTAGCACTACAAAAAGTAATTTTCCCTCTGTTGACATTCACCCTTCTTGTCAACTGTTGGGAATGGGCCACATCCACCCTGATTGAATTGGCCTCATTAGCACTGACACCCCACACTTGGTAAGGCATTTCCCATCTTTTCATGTGCTGTATATTTATACCTGCCTACTGTATTTTTCACTTCATGCATCTGATGAAGTGGGTTATATCCCATGAAAGCTTATGCCCAAATAAATGTGTTCGTCTCTAAGATGCCACAAGGACTCCTTGTTGTTTTAGCTGAAAAGTGTAATTCGTGAGTGAAAAAGCTTAAAATGGCTGAGAAATTACAAATTGGATTATCCCATGCTGGTTATGTTGTTGTGTGGGTAGTTATGTTGATTTATATTTAGGGGGGATTGTATCAGGAGATTTGTGTGGGTGATGAATCAGATGTTGGTACTGCCATGAAGGGCTATGTGTGTTTGGGGTTATAAATCCATGGCACACCCACATCTTGAATACTGAGTGCATATGTGGTTGCCTCATCTCAAAAAAAGATATATTGGAATTGGAAAAGGTTAAGCAAAGGGCAACACAAATGATTTGGGTATGGAATGGCTTCCATATGAGAATAGATTAATAAGGCTGGGACTTTTTAGCTTGGAAAAGAGATGACTAAGAGGGGTATGATAGAGATCTACAAAATCATGACCGGTATGGAGAAAATAAATAAGGAAGTGCTATATACTCCTTCTCATAACACAAGAATTAGGAGTCACCAAATGCAATTATCAGGCAGCAGGTTTAAAACAAACAAAAGGAAGTATTTCTTCACACAACGCACAGTCAACCTGTGGAACTCTTTGCCAGAGGATGTTGTGACCAAGACTATAACAGGGTTCAAAAAAGAACTAGATACATTCATGGAGGATAGGTCCATCAATGGCTATTAGCCAGGATGGGCAGGGATCTTGTCCTTAGCCTCTGTTTGGCAGAAGCTGGGCTTGGATGACAGAGGATGGATGACTTGATGATTACCTGTTCTGTTCATTCCCTCTGGGGTACCTGGCATTGGCTACTGTCAGAAGACAGGATACTGGGCTAGATGGACCTTTGGTCTGACCCAGTATGGCTGCTCTTATGTTCCTATTGTGTATGTTGGTTGAGTTGTTGTGTGGGAGACTCTGTTGATTTGTGTCTTGAGGGGGCAGGGTTGTGGGGGAAAATGTGCCAGTGGTGAATGAGGATTTTGTGCTGTGGTGAGGGGTTGTGTATGTTTGGAGTTACTGTGTGTGTTGGTTGTGTTGGTTTGTGTGTGGATTGTATTGTGCAGTGAGAGTTCTGTGGATTCGTGTGGATGGTGAATGAATGTGTGCTGCAGTGAGGGGATATGTGTGTTTGAGGTTATTGTGTATGGCAGTTATTGTGTTATATGGGTGGGTGTGTTGGTTTGAGTCGGAGGTGTGCTGGGAGATTTGTGTTGATTTGTGGGGGTGACAGTTGGGTGTACGGATGTGACAGTTGGGCTAAGTAATCCATCATCTGTGTAACCTCCCTCATGCAACCAAGGTAATTGTTGCCTGCAAATTAGATGTTGAATAAGGGTGGTGATTGGTTGAGTTACCTTTGATATCATAATGGTCGGGGATCTTCACATGTCTTACAGTAGCTGTACACCACACGGGTGAAATGTGTAAAGTCAAAATGGCTGAGAACTTAAAAATTGTAACAGACCACAAAACCCAGTGATGATTGTATCTACTGATGTTCTGAACAAAAAGAGCTTTCGTGTGTAGCTGCTTCTATCACTTCATACCAACTCAACAGACATTTTAGGCTTCAGAGTGGCACACACAATTTCATTCCTAGAATAAATTCCAGTATTACAGCCATTGTTTTGATGTGGTACCTCCTCCATGCCATGTTATGAGACACAGTTTGGTCTTATATCTGTAGTGAAGCAAAACTATCAATCTCACATTAGCTAGTAGTGAGAAAGCGGCGTCAGGGGTCAGAACTGGAGCAATATACCGTAACTCCAACTGTGACTTTGTTCTACTCTGGTACAAATAGCAAGCATTTAAAATGAAGATACAAGCAACCATAGCCTGTGGTATAATAGATTGGAAATGAAAAGCCTCATCTCTTTGCATTTATTTCTAAAGAAAAAAAAGAGAATAATCGAAGTTTATCACTTTGTTTTACATCCCTTTATTGATGTGGCCATGAACAACAATAGATGATAAAGCTGGGAAGCTGGGACTGATTAGGTGTGGTGCTCACCTCCTTCAGCTTTCACTTACTTCAGTGGGCAATTGAGGATGCTCAGGATCTCCCAGGATCAGACCTTTGGTAAATAAGTCAGTGGTGCATTGCCAGCTTTTGAACTTAGTCAGGGTAAGGATATTGTATGCAAATGAGGCCTTCACTAATTAACTAAATTAAAATTCTTATTGTGGAAAAGCTTATTTCTACTTTTTAAAATTAATTTGTCACACTGAAATAAAAAGCATATTATCAGGAGACTCCCATACAGTGTAGAGCATAAAATAATTTTACAAAGTGGTATTCCATTGGGATTGCTAAGGACCAAAAATTAACACAACTGAATGTCTGCTGGTCATTCACCAGGAGCATGGAAGGGGGAAAATATGGGGAAAGCATTCAGAATGCATGCAGGAACAGATGAAATCCTAATCAACCAAAATCTTATTTTCATTCATGTCCCTTAGAAATTCTTTTCAAATGGGGAAAAGAAACACATACAAATCTAGAATATTTTCCATAATGCAGCAGCTACAGGTTGGTTAATAAAACTGGTTACTAAAAACATAACCAGGCAAATTCAGGGCCAGATTCTGACCTACACGTCAGTCATTTTGCACTGGAACCCCTGCACAAAGAAGTATTAATCTTAGTGGCTCATGCTACCTGACAATTCACCTGCCTTGGGATAAATTTGGCAAAAAAGTGATACACAACATTTTTAGCTTGTGATATGTCACAGAACAAAAATGCAATTGGTTTGTTATTAATTTTTATACAAAATATTGGCAATGTTTGTACATCACTGACATATTTTGAGAGGCAAAACTAAACACACAATCAGTCCTTTGTCAATAACTCGTTGAAAAAAATCTATTCAAGTACAAATTTATTTTTCCCCATTTAAAGCCAGTGAGAGTTTGGAAAGTTGTGTAAAAGTATGATTTAAAAAAAAATGCCCACTCCTCACATTCACATTTTCCATAGACCCAGTCATGGAGTATTACTCAATTTAAAAAAAAATCATAGATGTAATGATTATAAGGCCAGAAGACACCACTATGATCATCTAGTTTGATCTCCTGTACAACACAGACCAGAATTTTCTCCAGAACCTGGATTAAAGATGTCTTTTATAAAGATATCTAATCATATTATAAAGATCCCATGCAGGGGTGAGTCCACCACCATCCCAAGCAAGCGGTTCCAATGATTAATCACTCTCACTGCTAGGAAACTACATCTTATTTCAAGGTTGAATTTGTGTAACTCTAACTTTCAGACACTGGATCTTGTTATGCCTTGGTCTGAAAGACTAAAAAGCCACCACTATCAGCTATTTTTTCCATATGTACATATCTTTACACAGTGATCAGTTCTTCCATTTACTTCACTGGGACTAAAGGAGGACATCAGGATTGGCCTCCATGTGTCTGATAACTACAGCCCACATTAATTATTATTATTAGTAGTAGTATTATACATTGTACTGTAATAATGACTAGAAGTCTCACTCAGGGATCAGGGCTCCTTTGGGCTAGGCACTGTACAAAAATATTTAAAAAATATATGGTTATTGTACTTACTTCTACTGTAAATCCTTAAAAAAAAAGGTTGTTCACAAAAGCATGTGTGTGATTGAGTCATGTGATGTCCCAACATGTGCAAAATCCTCATTCTAGATCTGTAGCTATGTGCCTACACAACCTCAGTGTGTATGCACACTTTGGAAGATTTGCATATCTATGAAATATGTGCACTCATTTGAAAATTTGGGCCTTTGATTTTACAGTTAGGATTTGTACATTTCCTTACAGAACACAAGCTTCAAGTAAACCTTGTATTCTCTCAATCTTTAAATAATTACAGTGTAATGGAAAGAGGGATTCACAGAGTAAGCCCACTCAAAGCAGTACAAGGCATTACTAACATGATAATATGCATTGTGTCCATAATATATTATATACTCACTGATCTCATTGACATCTTCATCAATGCCACTAATTAAGTTGTTTCTATATATTGACTTTTTTCATTGACCCTAGCAAAACGTTAGCAACTCAGATAGAATCCTATTAGACCATAAATTCAAAGGCTGAGTAATTTGTTCAAGCTGTCTGACATTATTGCTTGACATTATTGCTCAGTGCATGTACATTACATAACAAGTTATCTATACTCATAACAAATGCTAATCAAATTGTAAAGTCATTTTTGGCAGTATGCTTTGAATCTTAAAGATTTATGTCAGTAAGATGAACTTTATAATTCTTGCTTACATGGTATTTAGATGCTAAGTTGATTAATAGATTTTATTTCTACTGCATAGTTTTTTTAAGTCCCTGCACAGTGCTTTTTATTTCCCTTTGGCTTTAACTAATTGAGGATAATTGTTCCACATATGCCACTCACAACATTAAAAATAAAAACTCCCAGAGTGGAGGAAAAAGTCCTTGGTTGTTGGAGTTTTGTTTTGATTTTGCTCTACAACGTTATTTGTTGCTCTGAACTGTATGGGAGTTTTTCTAAAGTGTTACAAGGTGAAATTTACTGTCAAAATAATAATAATAAAAAAGTACTTCTCATTTCCAAAATGTACTCTGCCCACCTAACTGATACACTATCAATCACCGAGAACATTGTATTTGTCAAATATGTATGATGCTCAAAGCAGGAGTGTGAGGGTATAAGGGATAATATTCCTTTGGGGTCGGAGGCCTGCAGCTGGCTGGCTGGCTCACTAGCCCTGCCCACTGCTCCTGAGAAAGATCTGGAAATTATTTAATTTACCCTTATAAAAGAGGGCAGCAGGAAATGGGGGAGGGGACTGCAACACATTCCAGAAGCTCAGGGGGCAGGTTTTGTGCTCCCAATGGACTGATGTGGGAGCTACTGCAGAGAGGAATTACTCCAGGAACCAAACAGACAGAGGGCACACTGTGTGAAATCCATAATTGCTGAGGCTTTGAGGTAAGAGTCAGGAAATTTGGTTACTGAAGTCAGTGGTGTAAGGGACATACTTGGGGAAGGTACTACTCAGCTTGCACAGACTTTGAGGGAAGAGTTTGCATGTTTATTACTTATTATGTATTATTTTTGTTTGTTAAGAAGGCTTCAAATAAAACAACTAATCCTGCTCGAAACTGCTTCCCTGGATTCCCTTAGAGAGCGCAGACAGAATTAACCAAGGGAGTGAGCTGACTCAGCCAGAGCAAAGCTTGGTCTGGTAGGAGGAGTGTGCTACAAGATAGGCCCCAATCGTTTTACAAAGGCTTATTACAGACTTCAATTGGAATGGCTTTCAATATGAAAACAGATTGTTTAACACATTGTAGTTACTTTCTTGATTACTTGGAAGTTCACCACAGTCACATGAACAGATTCTTCAAAAAAAGACTTAGGGTATGTCTACACTACGAAATTAGGTCGAATTTATAGAAGCTGGTTTTATAGAAATCGGTTGTATACAGCCGATTATGTGTGTCCCCACATAAAATGCTCTAAGTGCATTAAGTCGGCGGACCGCGTCCACAGCACCGAGGCTAGCGTCGACTTCCGGAGCGTTGCATTATGGGTAGCTATCCCACAGTTCCCGCAGTCTCCGCCGCCCATTGGAATTCTGGGTTGAGATCCCAATGCCTGAATGATGCAATACAGTGTCACGGGGGGTTCTGGGTACATGTCGTCAGGCACCTCCCCCTCCGTCAGAGCAATGGCAGACAATCGATTCGCGCCTTTTTACCTGGGTTACCTGTGCAGACAACATACCACGCCAAGCATGGAGCCCGCTCTGCTCAGCTCAGCTCACCGTCACCATATGTCCTCTGGGTGCCGGCAGACGTGGAACTGTATTGCTACACAGCAGCAGCTAATTGCCTTTTGGCAGTAGACGGTCCAGTATGACTGGTAGCCTTCATCAGCGATCTGGGTGCTGGCAGACGTGGGGCTGCATTGCACACAGCAGCAGCCCCTTGCCTTTTGGTAGAAGGTGGTGTATTACGACTGGTATCCGTCATCGTCGTACTGCAGTGGCTGAAACTCCGTATGTCCCCCAGTCGCTGCCTTCCCAATGATGATGATGGCTATCAGTCGTAGTATGCTATTTTCTGCCAAGCGCCCAGTATTTTCTGCCAAGCACCCAGAAGATGCCGAGGGCTATCAGTCATGCTGCACCGTCGTCTGCCATCTTAAGATGTAAAAAATAGATTTGTTCTGTATTCATTTGCTTCCCCCTCCCTCCGTGAAATCAACGGCCTGCTAAACCCAGGGTTTTGAGTTCAATCTTTGGGGGGGCCATTCTGTGTGACAGTTGTTTGTGTTTCTCCCTGATGCACAGACACCTTTGTTGATTTTAATTCCCTGTACCTGTACGCCATGTCGTCACTTGCCCCTCCCACCCTCCCTCCCTCCGTCAGATACTAGTTTCGCGCCTTTTTTTCAGACCAGACGCCATAGCACTGAGATCATGCAGCCCGCTCAGATCACCGCGGCAATTATGAGCACTATGAACATCACGCGCATTGCCCTGGAGTATATGCAGAGCCAGGACATGCCAAAGCAAAACCAGGACCAGCCGAAGAGGTGATTGCAGCGCGGCGACGAGAGTGATGAGGAAATTGACATGGACATAGACCTCTCACAAGGCACAGGCCCCAACCCTGGAAACAAGCACAGACTGGTGGGACCGCATTGTGTTGCACGTGTGGGACGATTCCCAGTGGCTGCGAAACTTTCGCATCGTAAGGGCACTTTCATGGAACTTTGTGACTTGCTTTCCCCTGCCCTGAAGCGCCAGAATACCAGGATGAGAGCAGCCCTCACAGTTGAGAAGTGAGTGGCGATAGCCCTGTGGAAGCTTGCAACACCAGACAGCTAACTGTCAGTTGGGAATCAATTTGGAGTGGACAAATCTACTGTGGGGGCTGCTGTGATCCAAGTTGCCAGGGCAATCAAACACCTGGTGATATCAAGGGTAGTGACTCTGGGAAACGTGCAGGCCATAGTGGATGGGTTTGCTGCAATGGGATTCCCAAACTGTGGTGGGGCGATAGACGGAACCCATATCCCTATCTTGTCACCGGAGCACCAAGCCACCGAGTACATAAACCACAAGGGGCACTTTTCAATGCTGCTGCAAGCCCTGGTGGATCACAAGGGACGTTTCACCAACATCAACGTGGGATGGCCGGGAAAGGTACATGATGCTCGCGTCTTCAGGCACTCTGGTCTGTTTCGAAAGCTGGAGGAAGGGACTTTCTTCCCAGACCAGAAAATAACCATTGGGGATGTTGAAATGCCTATCGTGATCCTTGGGGACCCAGCCTACCCCTTAATGCCATGGCTCATGAAGCCGTACACAGGCAGCCTGGACAGTAGTCAGGACCTGTTCAACTACAGGCTGAGCAAGTGCCGAATGGTGGTGGAATGTGCATTTGGACGTTTAAAAGCGCGCTGGCGCAGCTTACTGACTCGCTCAGACCTCAGCGAAAAGAATATCCCCATTGTTATTGCTGCTTGCTGTGCGCTCCACAATATCTGTGAGAGTAAGGGGGAGACATTTATGGCGGGGTGGGAGGTTGAGGCAAATCGCCTGGCCGCTGATTACGTACAGGGCGGTTAGAAGAGCACAGCAGGGCACGGTGCGCATCAGAGAAGCTTTGAAAACGAGTTTTGTGACTGGCCAGGCTACGGTGTGAAACTTCTCTTTATTTCTCCTTGATGAACCCACCCGGTTCACTCTATTTCTCTGTAAACCAACCACCCCACCCTCCCCTCCCCCCTCGAGCACCACTTGCAGAGGCAATACAGTCATTGTTACCTCACATTTATGCATTCTTTATTAATTCATCACACAACTAGGGGGATAATTGCCAAGGTAGCCCGGGATGGGTGGGGGAGGAGGGAAGGAAAAGGACACACTGCAGTTTAAAACTTTAACTTCTTATTGAAGGCCAGCCTTCTAATGCTCGGGCAATCATCTGGGGTGGAGTGACTGGGTGGCTGGAGGCCCCCCCACCATGTTCTTGGGCGTCTGAGTGAGGAGGCTATGGAACTTGGGGAGGAGGGCTGTTGGTTACACAGGGGCTGTAGCGGCGGTCTCTACTCCTGTTGCCTTTCCTGCAGCTCAACCATACGCTGGAGCATATCATTTTGATGCTCCAGCAGCCGGAGCATTGACTCTTGCCTTCTGTCTGCAAGCTGACGCCACCTATCATCTTCACCCACCACTTGCTCTGTTCATCCCGCGATTCAGCCCGACACCTCTCCTCTCGTTCATATTGTGCTTTTCTGTAGTCTGACATTAACTGCCTCCACGCATTCTGCTGTGCTGTCAGCGTGGGAGGACATCTGGAGCTCCGAGAACATATCATCCCGAGTCCGCCGTTTTCTCCTTCTATTCTTCACTAGCCTCTGTGAAGGAGAAACATTTGCAGCTGGTGGAGGAGAAGGGAGAGGTGGTTAAAAAAGACACATTTTAGAGAACAATGGGTACACTCTTTCATGTTAAATTTTGCTGTTCACATTACACAGCACATGTGCTTTCGTTACAAGATTGCATTTTTCCTCTTATATTGAGGGCCTGCCGGTTTGGTGTGAGAGATCACTCATGCAGTGCCAGGCAACAGATTTCGGCTTGAAGGCAGCCATGGTAAGCCACAGTCTTTTGGCTTTTTTAACCTTCTTAACATGTGGGAATGGTTTCAAACAGTAGCGCCCTCATTTCCCATACCAAGCACCCATTGGGTTGGCCATTTAAAATGGGTTTGCAATGTAAAAGGAGGGGCTGCGGTTTCCGGGTTAACATGCAGCACAAACCCAACTAACCCTCCTCCCCCCCACACCCAATTCTCGGGGATGATCACTTCACCCCTCCCCCCCACCGCGTGGCTAACAGCGGGGAACATTTCTGTTCAGCGGAGGAGGAACGGGCACCTCTGAATGTCCCCTTAATAAAATCGCCCCATTTCGACCAGGTGACCGTGAATGATATCACTCTCATCGGGATGACAAAGAGCGATAAGGAATGGATGTTGTCTGCATGCCAGCAAACACCGGGACCATACGCTGCCATGCTTTGTTATGCAATGATTCCAGACTACATGCTACTGGCCTGGCATAGTAAAGTGTCCTACCATGGCGGACGGGATAAGGCAGCCCTCCCCAGAAACCTTTTGCAAAGGCTTTGGGAGTACATGAAGGAGAGCTTTCTGGAGATGTCCCTGGAGGATTTCCGCTCCATCCCCATACACGTTAACAGACTTTTCCAGTAGCTGTACTGGCCGCGATTGCCAGGGCAAATTAATGATTAATCATTAAACATGCTTGCTTTTAAACCATGTGTAATATTTACAAAGGTACACTCACCAGAGGTCCCCTGTGTGCCCTCAGGGTCTGGGAGCATGCCTTGGGTGAGTTCGGGGGTTACTGGTTCCAGGTCCAGGGTGATAAACATATCCTGGCTGTTTGGGAAACCGGTTTCTCCGCTTCCTTGCTGCTGTGAGCTATCTACATTATCTTCATCCTCATCTTCCTCGTACCCCGAACCCGCTTCCCTGTGTGTTTCTCCATTGAAGGAGTCAAAGCACACGGTTGGGGTAGTGGTATCTGCACCCCCTAGCATGGCATGCAGCTCCATGTAGAAGCAGCATGTTTGCGGCTCTGCCCCGGACCTTCCGTTTGCCTCTCTGGCTTTGTGGTAGGCTTGCCGTAGCTCCTTAATTTTCATGCGGCACTGCTGTGCATCCCTGTTATGGCCTCTGTCCTTCATGGCCTTGGAGACCTTTTCTAATATTTTGCCATTTCGTTTACTGCTACGGAGTTCAGCTAGCACTGATTCATCTCCCCATATGGCGAGCAGATCCCGTATCTCCTGTTCGGTCCATGATTGAGCTCTTTTGCGATCCTGGGACTCCATCACGGTTACCTGTGCTGATGAGCTCTGCGTGGTCACCTCTGCTCTCCACGCTGGGCAAACAGGAAATGAAATTCAAACGTTCGCGGGTCTTTTCCTGTCTACCTGGTCAGTGCATCTGAGTTGAGAGTGCTGTCCAGAGCGGTCACAATGAAGCACTGTGGGATAACTCCCGGAGGCCAATAACGTCGAATTCCGTTCACACTACCCCAATTCCGACCCGCTAAGGCCGATTTTATCGCTAATCCCCTTGTCGGAGGTGGAGTAAAGAAACCAGTTTAAAGGGCCCTCTAAATCGAAAAAAGGGACTTAGCCATGTGAACGTGTCCAGGCTTAATTCGATTTAACACTGCTAAATTCGACCTAAACTCGTAGTGTAGACCAGGCCTTATTTTAATAAGCTCTCCACATTGACCTTAGTTCTGTATGTGCTTTTTTAGAAAACTACAGTACTGTATTTATTTCATCTTAATGTAATGCTGATCACTGGAAAATAAAAATAGTAGTAGAGCTCTTAGCCACTAACCTACTACCTTTCCGGGGTTGAGTAGCATTAGTACTCATAAGCGAGCTGTTAAGTCAGGAAAACACAGTAGCAATGGGAATTAGTAAGAGGAAGTGAAAATAAAGAGGGGTCTGCATTCCAGAAAGAGAGATCTTGAAGCAGAGAATGAGCTTCCAATAGAACAGCAAGGCAAGGAGCAGTGAGAGAGGTAACTAGCAGCACAAAACAAGAGACAGCATGAGAATACACAGAGATGGGGAAGGGGAGAGGCCACTAACCCACATCCTCTACAACAGAAGCCTCAGTGCCAGCCAGCAGAGCAGGGGAAGCTATACCAAGGATAGGGCTGTCATTACTTTCACACCCCATGGAGGGAGGCGAAAGAAGGGGCTGAATTGTGACTGTCATAATTTCATAGAATCATAGATTCATAACTTTTAAGGTTAGAAGGGGCTATTTTGATCACTTAATCTGACCAACTTCATAATACAGGCCATAGAACCTTACCTAGTAATTCCTGTTTCAAGCTCATAACTTCTGTTGGAGCTAGAGTATAACTTTTAGAAAGATATCCAATCTTGATTTAAAGAATGCTAGTGATGGAGGATCCATCACATCCCTAAATAAGTAATTCCAATGGTTAATTACCCTCACTGTTAAAAATCTGTGACTTATTCCTCATCTGAATTTGTCTAGCTTTAGTTTCCAACCACTGGATCTCATTATGCCTTTTTCTGTTAGATTAAAGATCCAGTTACTATCAGAAATCTTTTCATTATGTAAATATTTATAAGCTGTT